>NC_088377.1:138327500-138952500 GCF_037993035.2 Macaca fascicularis
GAATCTTGGCAGTTTTATGTTTATAAAGCAGAACTATGATGGATGAATAATAACAAGGTACTCTTTGATGAACACCTGTTATTTTCCAGGCCGTATGCTAGTATTTTATGAACACTATTTTCTTTAATCCTAACAGCAGCTATGCGTGGTGAGATGCTGTGTTCATTATGAGCTGATACTCACAGCATGCTGCATCCTCAAAGAGAATCTGAAATCCATAGCCTGCCATTTAAAGTGTTGCCTGCTTTGTTCTATCTGTTGTTTTATTAATTTCTATCCTTTTGTTTCCTGTGTTACATTTTTTGTCAGACTAGTCTATTCATTCTTCCTACAGTATATGACCTGTTTCCCTACTCATACTTCTTCTTTTTGTTCCCATACTGTGCATCATCTCCCCAACTGTAATTACTTTACTAAATCTTTCATGAGTCTCTCTTATGGTATATGTAAGTATTTATTTTCCTGTGATTATTGTGTTTTTGTACCATAATTTGTATCTTTATCTCATAACCCCAGAAATCGTTTCACAGAAAGGAAACTCTTTCAGAAAGGACGTTTATTCACTTTTATATAGAGGTGAATTCACCTTACCATTCTCATTGTAGGAGCTTGCCTATGGACGAGCCTTAATAGGTTTGCATTGAATTAGAGCCTACTGTCTTCAAATACTTTGTATTTTCTCAACAAGTCAAATGTTACACGGTATAATAAAATAACCAAATATCCACAGTTTAAGAGATATTTATCAGTGCAAAATTGAGGTAGATGTTTAAGAACTTTTAAAGAGGGGGACATCACAATAACCTGAGGCCTGAGACAACCTCAAGGTAGAGATAAAACTTGAGGTCAGGCTAAAAGTTAAATCAAATTTGAATAGATACAGAATGGTGGCCTTCCAAATATCAGAAAAAGGGCAATAGAAGAAGTGATTTATATACAGAGCCTCTTCCCCAATGAGGTTACATCCTGATAAATCCATCAGAAGTTGAAAGTATCGTAAGTCAAAAATGTCCTTAATACACCTAAACTGCTAAACATCATAGTTTAGCCTCGCCTTCCTTGCCTAAACACTCAGAACACTTATACCAGCCTAGAATTGGGCAAAATCCTCTAACATAAAGCTTATTTATTTTTTTGAAAAAGTTGGATATCACATGTAATTTATTGAATACTGTACTAAAAGTAAAAAGTAGAAGGGTTGTATGGGTATCTGAAATATGGTTTCTAATGAATGCATATGGCACCATTGTAAAGTCAGAAATCACAAGCCAGACATCATAAATCAGGGAACATCTATATTTTCAGGGATTAACAAAAGAGCAGATTTGAGCTCCAACGTGAATAACTTGGATTTAGCTTCATAAGTAGTGTGCACTGTTCCAGGTTCTTAATTTACATGGGGAGACAATACAGTAGTAAGTATAAGAAGCTTTAGCATCAGATACCTGGATCTAAGTTAGCATTTATTTTATTCAATTTCTTCTAAGGAATTTATACCAAGAAAGCTTCCTTGGTAATTATTTAGTTTCTTCCTCTCAAAAATGAAAATAATAAAATTTTACCTAGATTGTTGCAAAACTTAGATAAATACATATAGTTAGAGCAGAATCTGACAAATGACACTGAAATATAATATGAAGAAAATAGTAGCTTCTATTAGGAATTTAGGAATATTAATATAGCAGTTATATATGTGAAAATTTGGAAATAATTTTAGTAATTTTAGGCAGAAAATCCAGTTGAGTACTAGAAAGTAAATGCAATCATAGAGAATTATGGTACATCGTTCTTAACAAGAGTGCTGGGAAAATAAAAATGAAAGGAATTCTGTGATGGGTATCACAATAAAACTACCAACAGGATTAGTTATGGTGAATGGAGGAGATGGGAAGTTCTTTTTTTTTTTTTTTTTTTTTTTTTGAGGTGGAGTCTCGCTCTGTTGCCCAGGCTGGAGTGCAGTGGCGCGATCTCGGCTCACTGCAAGCTCTGCCTCCCGGGTTCCCGCCATTCTCCTGCCTCAGCCTCCCGAGTAGCTGGGACTACAGGCGCCGCCACCATGCCCCCTAATTTTTTTTTTGTATTTTTAGTGGAGACGGGGTTTCATTGTGTTAGCCAGGATGGTCTCGATCTCCTGACCTCGTGATCCGCCCGTCTCGGCCTCCCAAAGTGCTGGGATTACAGGCTTGAGCCACCGCGCCCGGCCAGGAGATGGGAAGTTCTAAGGAAATACAAAGTTTTGAGTTTGAACAACAGAAAACGTGATAATACACAGATTTAAACAGAGAAGTAGAAGTTGAATTTAAGACAGTCAATGTTTAAATAGGGTGGTATTGAATCTGGTACATGCCTCACACATAGGAGTTACTCAATGAATGTCTGCTGTTGATAAGCAGAACAAGTGGGGTCTTACGCCAGGTATTGGCAGAGCTATTTTTGCTTTTATTTAAGAAATAATTCTACTTAGGTGTTATTTTTACCCAATTTAGTAATATCACTATGAAAGAAAATGAAGAAAATGCATATAAACACTGACTTTTATCATCAATGAAGAATTCTTGTTCAGATTCAAATGATTAGCTCCTTCCCTTTTATTATGAGCGTAGATATGATTTGCCTTTTATATAGAGAGACATTGACTGTTGTAGTTCAGGACATTTTATTTTTATCTATGATTTAGCATATTGGTGAAAGCAAATGTTACTTCTTAGCAGGAGCACTGATTTTTCATAATCCTATAATGACCCCAGTTAGGTGAGAACTTTGAGTTCAGATCCAATTGTAGATAACAATTATTTGTATTGTTAAAAGGTTTTCATTAAGACAGCCTTCCAGGAGGACCTGTGTTGAACTCCGTGAAATAAAATCCATATTTGACATATCCAAACATACTTCTTAAAGCCTGGTGCACATTTTTCTTTGCTAACTATTAACCTTATGCCAATTGGCTCTTAGTCACCAGTGTCATATACATTCTGATAACCTGAATAAGGCAATGGAAAGTCTTCTTCCTTTTCTTTGCTGTCAAATTAAAAATCCTAAAATGTTTGAAATACATGACCTTGATGCCAAAATAGCCTCAGGTTCTCAGGAATAGAATTGAGCTAAGCCATTTCTTATGTATTCAAAGTACCCTGAAAGCCAGGGTCAACCCAAATGGTTAGATAGTGAATCCTGAGTTGATTCAGCACTATACTTAGCTTTAAAGCTAATGGCTTATGATTGTGTCTAGTTGAGGAGTCATTTAGGGTAATACAATTCACTGCTTAACTGTAAAGACAGAAAGGATCCTATTTTTTTAGCAAGGAAATAAACTTACCTGTACTAGAAAGGGAGTTGAAAGTTGCATGTATGGTAAGCAAAAGTAGTTAACCAGGCCACTTTTGGTAGAAAGAATTTTTAAGATGGTCCCTAAGATTCTCTCCCTTGTGCCCATGCCTTTTATAATCCTTTCCCTTTGGATGCAAGCTGGACTTTTGAATAAGATGTGTTATCACTCTTTTGATTTTATTATGTTATATGGCAAAAAAATGTTTGGCAGATGTAATAATAAATCCCCTAGTTAGTGGACTTTAAAGGTTATCCAGACCTAATCAGGTAGACCTTTAAAAAAGGCAAAGAACAGGAGCAGTGAGCAAGAAACTGTTCATAAGCTGGCCTTTAAAAAGCAAATTCCCATGTTGTAGAGAGACCCACATGGCAGGGAATAGCAGGAGGCCTCTAATAAAAAACTGAGTTCTGCCAACAAGTTGAATGAGCTTGGAAAAGGACCCCAAGCTGTAAACGAGAACATAGCTCAGCCAACACTTTGATTTTAACCTTGTGAGACCCAGAACAGAGAACTCAGTTACATCATTCCTAAACTTTTGGCCACCAGAAGCAGGATGAAAAAGTTTTGTTGTTTCAAGCCACTAAATGATAATTTTTTACACAGCAGTAGAAACTGCTACACAACCCATATATCTGTTGTGCCCAGTAATTTATATGGGGGCAGAAAAGACTTCTGGGAAATTAATTAAAACCTTACAGTGTTGATGTTTAGACATATTCTGGTATATCTACCACACTTTATGGATGAGTAGTTTGTGACTGATAGCAGTGGCAGAAAGCAAACTATCAGGATGTATTACATCACCCATCAGAAAGTAAAAGTCTTTTAAAATGATATCATTGTGGAGCTGGATTCAGCATCTGTGGCTAACAGGGAAAAGAGAACAGTGCTTCAGTGAGCTATTTTTTGAAACTGTCTAGAACCAAGCTGTACCCACCCCACCCTATGGAACACCAACACCAGTGACTTTTATACACGTAAGAGAAGTAACTGCTTGAGTAAAATCGAAGGAATTGACCCTTGGTGTGCCTTACGTTCCAATAGTGCTAAGAAAGTTAAATTTAGAGGATTGGGTAAGTTCCCCACTGACATCAGAGAAGAGAGAATGTAGTGGTGGAAGGTACAGTGGTGAGGTCATCAAACTGAGGGAAGTGCTGAGCAGCAGCTGGAAGCAGAGGGATAGCCCTATGTGCAGCAGTCTGGGACAGGTCTCTAGCCCTTGTCTGGTGGCAGCTGCAGCAGAGAGTAATCAATAATAAGCAGCAAGGTCAGGTGGCATTTTTGGCAGAGCAACTGGCAATTACTTGGAGCTACACGGCAGTCGAAAAACAGCAGCCTCAGCACCAAGGCAGAACCAAGCAGGAGTAACATCCTGATTTGATTCCAGGAAGCATGTAGGACACCTAATAGAGAGTGTGTTGGGAGTGTTATTTAAAAGGAAGCTGAGGTCTGACCATTTCACCAATGAGGGCTCACATACTAATTTGGGTTTCGATTTTCAAGGGGACATTTGTTACCTGCTGTCTCTGCAGTCTGGAATTACTGGGTTCTGCTAGATCAAAAATAACTTTGCCAGGGAAGTTTATCTATGCAGCTATTTTCTTGCCATGGGAAACATAATTTAAGCCGCAGAAAATGAATGTTGCAACTCTCTAGAAGCCACGGAAATCATTAGACTGTTTTTGTTTCTCCTCAGCGTATTCCACTCCAAAAATGCTACAATCATCTTAACCTTGCATCACAAACTCCTTCAGACTCAGCACACTTCTAAAGGACTTAAATGTTCCTTAATTCCTTTCATGTTATTTCACGGTTTTCTGTATGTCTTTCCATTCTGCTGTCCTTCCTACTTTCCATCTAATTGGGAAACCTTGATTGCTCTCTCCTTCACTGACTTCTACCTGACCTCCCTGCAAGATTTCCATCTTGGTACTTCTTTCAGATGGCATAGCTCTTCACCTCTTAACCACGAAGCTGAATGGATCCCATGATTTGGTACTTAGATTAATGGCTTCCGTCAAGTTCTTTGTCAATAATGCATAGAGACTGGTTAAATAAATTTCTGTCATGACTGTATTTTAGGCTTTCTCTTGTTTTTTATTAAAAATAATTTATAGTCACTTGTCTATATTAGGATGAAAGTTTCCATGATTTTTATTTTTGTGATCTACATATTTTTATCTTTTAAAGCCAGGAATTTCACAGTGATAAATATGTTTTAGCCAAACCTTTCCTTTATTGGTTGATCTCATCTTATTTTTAGTTTTTATTTTTTATGTATATATATAATCATATATATATATACATGATTTTATACACCTAAGAGAAGTGACTGCTTGAGTAAAATGGAAAGAATTGACCCTTGGTGCACCTTATGTTCCAAAAGTGCTAAGAAAGTTTAACTTAAAGGATTGGGTAAGTTTCCTACTGACATCAGAGAAGAAAGAATATGGTGGTATAGTATATAGTATATACTATATCTTATATATGGTATATATGTATGTTATTTTCTCAATTTTAGAGATGCTATAGCTCATAAAACTGTTGGTGATTGTGCTTCTGACAAGAATAAATGTAAGAAGGAATTTTAGTTCCTTCTAATCTGAGATCATTTATAGTTTGCATTCCTTTTAAGGAGGGAGGAGAGGGCTGCTATTTATTAAGGAATAGTAATTTTGCCCAAATGAGTATTGTCATTGCTCATGTTGAATAATGCTTTTATAAATGCTGACTTGTCATTATTCCTCTTGTGTAATATCCAAGTAAGTCCCTTGCTGCCTGCGTGGAGGTAACATTGCATAGTTGTTAAGAGGGTGAGCTTTGGAGTAGATTGCCCAGGATTACACACTGATATTATGAACTTGGACATGTAATATAAGTCCCCTTTCCCCATCTCTCAGATTCCTTACCTATAAAATGGGAAAAATACAGTAGCTGTGAGGAGGATTAATGAGTTAATTTAGGCAATATTCTTAGAAACTGAAGGATTGTTTGATAAATATTAGCTATTATTATTGAGGTGTATATATTCAATTGATCTATATGATATATGGTAGTTATACTGCATAACAATTTATCGAGTTTTACTGTTGTCTATAATTTAATGGTATATTGATGTCAGACTCTATGTTAGAAAAGTGCCTCAGCTTCTTTTATGGTTTCTTTTAAAAGGATGTAATACTTTTGAGAAATTGTCAGCTCTATGTACCATTAAAGTGGTTCAAAATATACTGCATTTTGACTTTTAACAGCAGAAAAATTGGCAGAGGATGCTGTTTCCTTTGAGGTTACTTGCATCAAGTGATTCTCAATTCCCTATTAAATGCCTAAGTCCTCGGTGGAGCATCTGAGGCAAACTGTCCCAATTTCAAACTACTCTGTGAGAATATTATTCCAAATAATGAACTGAAATGTGTATTTTTTCAACTTCCACCTATAGTTACATATTCTGTAGCCACATGAAATATGCCTGAGCCTTAAATATATGTGGAAGCTTTTAAAAGAACCCACCCAGCTTCTCTTCTTCAAAGCAAACTTCTCTGGTTAAGCTTCAGAAGCTCCAAACTGCTCATATTCTATTCCCTGAAGACAGTCATACATTTTGTCTCATCCTGTTTGGCTATTGCAGTAAATTAAGGATCAAGTTTTCTGATATCTCTTGTTATTAGGAACCAAACTAGTTGATTGCATTTTATCCAAATGATTTAGAGTAACACTATCTGTATTTTTTTCATCATACTTTGAGATGAATTATAAGAAACCATAAAATATGCAAAATGTAAGATTTTGATTTTCTTTCCATTAAAATTTTTAGTAAGTTCCATGTCTAATTTTATGTTTCAGATATATAGATCGATCGTGATGTAGGTATAAGATCCTAAGAAAAAGATTATTTAAAAGTTATAGGGGCCGGCCGCAGTGGCTCACGCCTGTAATCCCAGCACTTTGGGAGGCCGAGGCGGGCAGATCACTTTCATCCTAATATAGACAAGAGTGACTATAAATTATTTTTAATAAAAATAAGAGAAAGCCTAAAATACAGTCATGACAGAAATTTATTTAACCAATCTCTATGCATTATTGACAAAGAACTTGATGGAAGCCATAACATAAAAAAAATTAGCTGGGCATGGTGGCGGGCACCTGTAGTCCCAGCTGCTTGGGAGGCTGTGGCAGGAGAATGGCGAGAACCTGGGAGGCAGAGCTTGCAGTGAGCCGAGATCGTGCCACTGCACTCCAGCCTGGGTGACAGAGTGAGACTCCACCTCAAAAAAAAAATTTAAAAAATTATAATTATTATTTTCCTTCAGGTGGATCGTTTGAGGTCAGGAGTTCAAGATCAGCTTGGCCAACATAGTGAGACCCTGTCTCTACTAAAATTACAAAAATTAGCCAGATGTGGTGGCGCACACCTGTAGTCCCAGCTACTCAGGAGGTTGAGGCACAAGAATCGCTTGAACTCGGGAGGTGGAGGTTGCAGTGAGCCGAGATCTCGCTACTGTACTCCAGCTTCGGTGACAGTGAGGCTCCATCAAAAAAAAAGAAAAAGCATTTTAAAAGTAGTTGTATGGCTTAATAACACAAATGCTAGTAGATACTGCTGCACATAACATCTCTGTACTATATTTAATTGATGGAATATACAGTTTAGAGCACATGTTAGATGAATATAAAATATTAGCTATACTATTTGCAGTAGTCCGAACAATTAAAAGCTGTCAAAAGAGAAGTTTTATTATTTAAGGAATGTTTAAAACAACAATAGAAGGCCCTGTAGTCTAGACAGTGATAAATAAAGAGTAGTGGATTAAGCATCAAGAATTCTGTCTTGCTCACCTTAACATCTGTGATTTCAACTTTGTTAAATGAAGCTGCTGGTAAAATGAGCCCTTAGTTCCTTTCCAGTCTTAATCTCTGTGGTGCTAAAGTCTTCATCTTCATTAGTTTGGATTTGTGTAATTTGGAGATTAAAATAATCTTTTAAGGCTCTTTGAAATAACCTCAGAATATATATATAGATGAGAGTAGGAGCTGAATATTTTCTCTGGTTAAATCACAAAGTGACAGTTCTGACCACTCATGACTGAATAACTATGTAAAGACAAGTGCATTTATTATCCTCATTTGACGTGGATATTGACTAATTTGTATTATTTCTGTTAACATTTAATCGAGGGCAATTATATATAAAAACACATTTTTCTAAACTGTTTGAATACAACTTAGTTTAAACTCTAACATTTTAGAAGTCTGTTTATTGTCTGTTATTCAATCCAGAATTATCTCCCAGTGAAACCTAGAGTAAATCTAAGAACATGTATACTATGTATTTGTTTTAATGCAGCGAATCTCCAATTTTATTGTGCATAAGGATCTCAAAATGGAGTTATAAAAATATAAGCTTAACATAATTATTAATATCTAGTATTTACTCCAAAGTGATTCTGAGATTCAATCCAAAGTGATTCTGAGGTGTAAGGCCCAGAAACTTACATCTTAAATAAACACTCCTAATGATTCTGCTTTAGAGACCATATACTTTTTTGAAAAACACAGCTAAATTGCTGAGATCATGTATACCATAAAAATGTGCAATTAATACGTATCAATAATAAATGAAAAATCATGTTGTGCCCTGGTTCCCAATTCACTGGCTATAGCCTATGTATTAAAACGTCTGTACCTGTGCAGATCATAGCAGCACCCACCCAAGAGAGAAGATGGATGTCTTGAAGCATTCTGGTTACTAGATTTCTAAAGAATAGTAGCATTTTTAGATTTGACCTGAATTTACATGTAGAAGAAATATTTAATTACTTGGATTATCTTTCTTTTGTTTACCTAATAGCTTTTCCTTACTGTGTAGAATCAAAAGTAGAAACAAAACACAATATTCTAGAATTCTTAACTCCAACATGTTTTTTAAATATATTCAGCAATAATTTTTCTTGTTTTTTAGGAAATTTATAAATTTGCAAAATCACTTATACCTAACAACAACCTCCCTTATTACCCTTCATCCCTGCAAATAATTGACTTTGACAGCTTTGCAATTGCCTGCCTTTCAAAAATAGATCCAAACAGTGTCTAACTGATAGAGACAATCATGAAAAGTCCACATGCACACTAGAAATGCAATGTTGGGGATAAAAGATCAACTAAGTAATTTTAAGCTGACTTTTAAGGTTAAAATAGAGTCTTCATAAGGCTCCGTTAGTTCCCAAAATAATAAAAGGTCATCACTTTTTATTTTGCTTTCCATAAAGCCTGTGGTGAGTCTCTTCAAATAAAATCAATAAGTAATTGTGACGGAATGTCACAGACCATTAGGAATCTCATTCTAAAATTCTTCTCTAGGCACTTTCCTCTCCACCCTATCTTACTGCCCAATGGGTGAAAAGGTGTCCTATTTATTCCACAGTTTATGTGACCCTTTAGGGTTTGAATTTATTTTGGGATTATTTGCAATATTGCGGGAAATAGTGTTGAATAAAGTCAAAGTTTTTATTAGCAAAAACGTGCTGTTTCCTATAGTGATGAAGTTCTGATAGCAGTGTAGTAATATACAAATCCTTCAGGAGATTTTCGGGTGTGAGGAGATGGAGTTTACAATTAGGATGACTCTAATTTAGGCATTTCAGCAAATAAAAATATGCAAGATACCTGATGTTTAAAATTAATTGTGGAATGGAGGACAAGTTAAGAAATGTTTGGATTTGCAAAATTATCGTTACTTCATTGTGCTATGGTTGGAATATTTAAATTCCATTTGAATTAAAGTATCTACCTGTGAAGTTTCTCGACTGAAAAACAAAATTAAATTCCCAAGGGGGAAATTTCTCCTCATTGGCAATGCTTCTGCCTTAATGCACACTTGCCTTGCCAATTATTTGTATTAAAATTGTACTCATTTTTCAGCCAATTGACCTTTGATTTTATGCTGATGATCCACTATGTAAATTTTGATCTTGATGATGCATCCTGTCCAGAAGGGAGAATTTTTGTTCAGCCACTCGATGTTTGTGTTTCTGGTTTAATGCCTGAATTGATTTTTTGATTTATACCATAAAATTAATATCTTTATAATTTTAGTTTTTAAAATAATGCATCTTCTCATGGCTAAAAAATGACTTCACCCTCTAATTTATTAATTATGCAGATATTCAAACAATGCTATAATATTGGAGAAAATAATACTGTGAAAAATTAAATATATTTGGCATTTATTATGCCAATTCTTAAAAAGGGAAAAGAAAAAAAAAACCTATTATCTTTGTATCCGTGTATTGCATTGAAGCACATCTAGGTGTTGGTTTTGCATCATTTCTTTTTGCATGAGAGAGCTCCTAAGAATTGATAGAAAAGGTAGAACTTTTTTCTTTTGTCTTTTGTTTCCAGAATAACTGGTTTTAACTGAACTTGTGAACATTTTGTAATCATCGGTAACCTCTTGACCTCAGCTCCTTCACTCTTCCATCTTCCACTAAAATAAAAGGAGCCTGAAATTCATGTTAACTTAAGATGCTTCTTTAGGACATTAGTCTGCCATCCTCTTGGTTTGCTGGCTCTTGGAAATAATGTCACTTTCCTTGCCCCAACATCTTGTTTCTCAACATACTGGCTGTTGTGCACTGAACTGTGGGAACTTGGCCTTGACTGCAGTGTTAATAGGGTACAACACATGTTGCATCATGTTATCAGACCACAAAGTGCTTTTGTATCATGCCTTGCTGGTCAGTGGATTTATTTTTCATATATTTGCCGCTCTCATCTTTCAGGAAGTCATATTTCATCAAAATATTATATATTAGAGACTGACAGAGCAGGCTGAAAGTGTCTTATTTTTCTTTCTGTTCCCTAAGAGGTGAACTTGGTGACTGTAGGAGAAATTAGTTTAGTGAAAATCAGCAGCAGGTGGCTAAGTCAGCTTGATCAAAATGCAAAGGAGTACATTATTGTTGTTTGGGAGCACATTCAACCATGACTAAGCAATCTGTTCTAATAACTTCTATGTGTAGGTTACTTAACTTTCCCAATCGTGTATAAGATAAGAAATACATTATCATACAAATATAGGTAAAGTACATGTTATATAGTCAAGTAAGTGTATTATAGTGGGCTCAGAATAGTTTTTTTTTAAGCTGAAATTTGAAAAAGGATAAAGGAATATGTGAGCTTTGTAATGTGGTGTTCTTTAAACCAGCAGTAGGTGAGAATAGAGAGTCTGGAGCATGACAAAGCTGCCATAAATAAAGGAAAGGATGAGTCTCACATGTTTCACAAGCTTATAATCATACCTTTACAGACATTCTGCCAGTCAGCTACTTAGCTGTCTTCTTCAGGGAATACTGATTTCTTTTTAAAGAATGTCAAGTAAATTTGCAGTTACCTGCAGTATTAGTGTGGAATGGAGGGAAAAGAGTAAAATATTATAATTACCTAATCTCTCCAAGGATGCTTTGATTTCTGGGTGACCTGGGGTGTGAATGAAACCGCAATTAACCAAGAGCTCAGTTGGCTTTATGTCACTGAAGAAGATCCTGAAATGTGATCTGATTCATGGTGGTTTCATCTTCTAGGTGGCAAGATAATTTAGTCTAGGGCACCTGAACTGATCTGGCCTTCAAAAAATTGTCTTTACTATGGATTAACGACTCATCCAAGTTAGCAACGTGTTTATAAAAGAACGGGTATGGTATTCTTGTATAAGAGCTCTGGACACATAACATAAATACATGTTATAACAATACTAGATATAGCAATGCCATAATCCTATAACAATCTGAAATTTAAATTCTAAATAAATGTGGGAAAACAAGACAGACGAATATAAAGCAGCAAACTAATAAGGCAATATGCAACCCAGCACTAAAACATGTTGTTTAGATTGTAAATCCCAGCAAAGTTCAGTGAAGGAAGATGAGTGTATGCTGGAGTTGTGCAAAAAAAACTTTGAAACTCCATTCTGAAACAAAATTTGGACCTTCCATCTGGTCCTCACATAAAATATCTGTTGCTTGCATTTCTGAGTTTCGTTAAGACAATTCTGTGGTATATCCTTGAGGTGGGTGTGGGGCTGTGTGTGTTGTGTGTGAGAGGTAGATGGATAAATTATTGGTTAAAACTATAGACTTTGAAGTCAAACAAACCTGGGTTCATATCATGGATCTCCCAGTTATTCATATGTGACTTTAAGAATATTTAAATTCTTTAATTTATTATTTTCCTATCTATAAGGAGTGAAATATTTCTTCAAAGCACTTTTGTGGATTGATGTGATTATGTTTACGCATTTAATAAAGTGCCTGGAAAATTGTAAACCCTCAATAAGTGAAAGTTGTTACTGTGTGTGCTAAAAATGTCAAGATTGTAAAGATATATACACATTTTGAGGGTTCTTTATAGCAGTCTTCTTTCCATTATTAATAATGTGAAAACCAAAAGAAGTGGACTTTGAACTCAATATGCAAATCACATTGACTATGATAATGTAAAATGTCTCCAGTATCTTCAACATCAATGAATATTTACAGGACAATGTAAGAGATGAAGGAGCTCATTTTTAATATCTTATTTTATAATAATGTGTTATATTTGGCTTACGGAATAAACTATGTGTGATACTCCCTAAAATTTAATCATACATCTTTTTTGATGTTAACAAATGTCATGCCTGTACATATAAAGATATATTCATTTGTAGGTAGATGATAAGCAATTCTTTCATAAGCACTTTGGTGTTAAAAATATGATCAAATACAGGCAAATTATTCAGTGTCACTCTTTTCAAAGGAGTGGCGGTGTTATTTGTCAAAAAGTGTAAACAAATTTGATTTATGTAATAAGAAACATTCTTTGCCTTGCTTATCTATATTTAGTACTTAGAGTTTGACCTGTTTCCTTTTTTGGCTTTTGCTTTATATTCATAGTAGAGTGTTAGTAGCTCTCAAGATAAGAAAGAACAGATGAAGATACTATACCTATCTGGTGCATTTAAAAATAACTAGCTATTTTTATCCTTTAGTGCTACTTCAATAAGTTTGTTGTCTGATATTGATTTTTCTTCTTACTTTTAAAATTCTTGCTCCTGGACAAAACCTAGCTATGCTTTTCATGTTCCATATTTATGAACAAGTAAAAGCAGAGTATGAGAAATGCCAAAAGTACCCACAGCTCTTTTTTTAAAAAAATTGATTTTTCAGACATGGAATCAAATCCCTAAATTATATGCACCCATTTATATTTGGGGACTTGGATATAAACAGTCTTATTCCTTCAGAAAAGGAATATTTTGGGGTCAGAACAAACAGGAATAAAATAAGAATTCACAAGATATGTATGTATTCATATTCTGTGATTTATAATACAAATTTGAAAAAAAAATACTATTAAGATCCAAAAACACAGGAAAACCTAATTCTGGTATTTTAGAGAGTCACTTAGATAAACAGTGTTTATGAAATACTTTCAGATTCTCTTTGAAAAGTTCTGGGGAACTAGAATTCTTACCATTCCCTGAGAGATATTATTTCTTATTTAAAAATTAGCATTTCTTTAACATAGGTATACAATCGGAAACAACATGGTAAATATATACAACAGAAAACAAATACAAGTTGTATATCTGTATTCATTTTAGGACTTGCCATGGTGAAATATTAAGGAAAATGGTATACTTAGACATTTAGAAATTCAAATAGGCAGTGTGATAGGCTGAATTATGTTTCCCAAAATTAGTATGTGTTATCTCTGACCCTCAGTGCCTCAGAATGTGACTGTATCTGGAGCTAAGGTCTTCAAAGAGGTAATTAAGTTAAAATGGTTATCATTAGGATGGGCCCTAATCCGATATGACTAGTGTTCTTAGAACAAGAGGAGATTAGGGTACAAACAACACAGACTGAGAAGTGACTATGTCAAGACACAGTAAGAAGGCAGACTATCTACAAGCCTAGAAGAGAGGCCTCAGAAGAAACCAAACCTGCCAATATATTGGTCCTGGACTTGCAACCTCCATAACTGTGAGAAAATAAATTTCAGTTGTTAAAGCCACCCAGTCTGTGGCATTTTGTTATAGCATCTCTAGAGAACTCATACAGGCAAGAATCTAAGTGTCGTAACATTAGTATCTTGGTCCTGAGAATCCCCATTGATGATATTCCTACTGAGAGAGGTCTGCCTCTTTTGCAATATTGTACAACCATCATTTTGGTGAATAAGTCAAAGAATTTATCTTCTAGATCATCCTCATTTTTCTATATTTCTAGGAAACTCATTTGCCTATGGGCTAAGGAGGAGGAATATTATTAAACAATAATTGAATATTTCTATATTAGACAAACTGAAGATTAAAAGATAGGGTCATTGATACAACTAAAGAACTTACTAATAGGGAAGATAAGTTCTGCATACAAATAGCTATCATGAGTCAGAATATGCCCATCACCATAAGAAAGATCCATGCATGTATGCAAATATCTGAGGAGAAAATAAAAAGTGGTATCTGTTCCAGAAGGAAGATTAAGGAAGTCTTGGAGAAGAAGGCATTTTAGCTGGGTCATAAGAATGAGTAGAACTTTTGATGGAGGATTTTTAAGAGTAAAGGACATTTCAGGCAATCACATTGCATAAGGAAAGTACATTCATGGAAAAACTAATCTCTCTTTTCTCTCCACCCCCAATACAATTACATAACCCCGTTTCTCTTTTCCTTTTCTGGAGTGCTGCTCTTTTCTCTATAAAAGGACATGGGTTGGACTTAAAAAGAAAGTAGACACTGTAACAATTTACCACCGAAGGCTTATTAGATTGTCATATTAGCAGTGGCTAAATGATGTCATTAAAATTGAATTACATCAGATATACCTGTGCTTGAGAAAAATCAGGGCCTAATCAGATGAAATGTCTGCTTTTCAGTCAGATTTTAAAACTTTCATTAGTTTGCAAGAAATACTGAATAATTTAAGCATATGGTGGTTTTAAAAATTTTTTTGCTATATACTGTGGTTAGGAAGATTGACTTTATTCTGTAATTATTGCTTTCATATACAGCCATGTTAAATGATGAAAGAAATATTTCCTCTAAAACTTTGACTTTCAATAAGCCAAATAACATTCTCCCAACCCACTATACCCCCATTTTATAGTTTACATAATATTGGGAATATTATTATTTTAGATATTGAATCAATATATATTTGACCACTTCTTATTTTTGTACATATGTTATGTGTGCAATTTAGTGTTCCAAAGTAGGCAATTTAGTGTTCCAAATTACCAGTCAGTATAATATTTCCTTTCTTCTCTATTGTAGAGAATGATTTTTGTTTGCTTCATTATGTAACCCTCAACAAATTTTATTAGGTATAGCAGGTTCATATAGTACTTTGTACAAAAAACAAACAAAAAAAAAACCGACTTAGGAACTGTTAAAATTTTGATGGTAAAAGACACATTTATAATTTAATTTTACTTAATAATTCTTGTTAAATTTTAACCACTCAAACAACCAGTTAATATTTTATGAGATTATCTGCTTTGTGGAAAGTGCTAGCTACTTAACTACTCAGATTTCTGTTTATTAGTTACCAAATTGAAATAATTGTTATTTTTCTCACAAATTATTATACTTGCACACTTTATGGATGATATGGTTTGGCTCTTTGTCTCCACCAAAATCTCATCTCCAATTATAATCTCCATGTGTGGAGGGAAGGACCTGGAGAGAGGTGATTGGCTCGTGGGGGCGGTTTCCCCCATGTTGTTCTTGTGATAGTGAGGGAATTCTCACAAGATACAATGGTTTTAAAAGTGGCAGTTTCCCTTGCTATCTCTGTCCTGCCACCATGTAAGGCGTGCCCTGCTTCTCCTTCACTTTCCACCATGATTGTAAGTTTTCTGAGGCTTTTCTAGCCCATGCGGAACTGTGAGTCAATCAAAACTCTTTTTTTTCTTTAAATAAATTACCCAGTCTCAGGTAGTATCTTATCGCAGTGTGAGAATGAACTAATACAATGGAGATTCCAGATTCAAAGATAGAATGCAAATAATAATAATAATAAGAAGAAGAAGATTGAGTTAAGGCTCTCTTTTTTGCCTCTTATGAAGAAAGCAAGCTTATGATTTCTTTTATATAATTGGAAAGTAAACCATTAATTAAAAATGGCTTTGTATACAGTGAGCATTCCTAGCCATTTTTGCTTATGGTAGACTTCTGTCTACCCCAACCACAGCCTGAATCTTTAAGTTGCTGTCAGAAGCTTTGAGAGCTGTGTAAATGCAGGAAGTCTGGTGTGTGGGATGTAAATGAAAATTGAGGGCAATTCAAATGGTGCATGAAAGAGAAAACTAACGCCACTTGAGTTCTCTGTTAATTTGCCACTTCCACACTTATGTAAGAAGTTGCCGTATGAGTTTCAAATGTAATCTTTTGGCAATTTTTATGTCTTGTTGGAATTTAAGAGGATGTACATAATCAAATATCCAATACATTTTCCTCTCTGAAAATGAAGTTATTTTGAAATAATGTCATTTCAAACGGGCTTATTTATTGTGTGTATTTCTTCAATATGTTAGGGCTTTGAAGAAACAAAAATCAACTAGTCATATCCCTCTCTGTATTCAAGGAGTTTATACATACTGAAAGGTCAAAGGAAATAGAGGGCAGGCAATCAAATTCACTTTTGTTTTGATTTGTTTTTTCTCGACCTCTTGCTATCTTAAGACTTTCTCCACAATTTCAACTTCATTAATGCTAAAGCAGTGGTTAAAAAGTTAAAGTCAACTGGTGGAGATTTTACCCCCTAGAGGATATTTGGGACTGTCTGGAGGCATTTTGGATTGTCACAACCGGGGGAAGGGAAGGGATGCTACTAGCATCTATTGGACAGAAGCCAGGGACACTGCTAAACATCTGACAATGCACAGCACGTCCATCTGCAACAAATCTTTCAACCCAAAATGTTAGTAGTGCTGAGTTTGAGAAACCCAAAGAAATAACTTCAGTGGACAGAATACAACATTGAGAGGCAGTTGTTCCTGGTTGTGTCATCTATTCTGCTTTGACTACCCTGTCATCATCTTTGTTGTTGTTGTTTGTTTGTTTGTTTTGAGACAGAGTCTCACTCTCACCCAGCCTAGAGGACAGTGGTGTGATCTCGGCTCACTGCAACCTCCGCCTCCCGGGTTCAAGCAATTCTCCTGCCTCAGCCTCCCGAGTAGTTGGGATTGCAGGCTCCCAACACCACAGCCAACTAATTTTTTGTATTTTTGGTAGAGATGAGGTTTCACCATGTTGGCCAGGCTGGTGTTGACTCCTGACCTCAGATCATCCACCCGCCTCTGCCTCCCAAAGTGCTGGGATTACAGGCTTGAGTCACTGCGCCCCTGTCATTATCTTAAACAAGTGATTTTCCTACCCTCATCTAATTTCCTCATTTATGAAGTTAAAAGTTTGACTAGATCATCTGTCAAGAGCCCAAAGTTTATAAATCTTGCCAAATTTATTTATACTTTTCTCATTTTTTGAGGGGAAGAGACATGCAGAATTATTTCAAGAGATTATTTAATTAAGCTATTCATTTTATTGTCATTTTTAGGTTATAGTTTTCGAGAAACATGCAATATATATTTATCAATGCAGAAATACAAATATGATTCATGTTTTGTTTATCATTAGTGTGCAAGAATGGAAAGATGCTTGAAAATATAGGACTTAATATTCCTTCTTTATATGTAAAATAACTAGAGTAATATGATGTATTAATTTTAAAAATAATATTATTAACCTTGTCTAATACTCCTCAATCAGAGGAAAGTGATTCAAAACAAATGTTTTAGATCAACTCCCATAGCAATTCAAGTTCAGCTATAGCACCACAGAATATATCCATGTTCATGCTTCAAAATGAATTTGGCTTTAATCATTAAAAGTCTGAGTTCCACTAGAAATTTTTATTGCCTCCTTTAGTCTTTTCTCTCCTTGTTAAACAAACATATGTCTTTGAAAGCCCTAGGGGATGCTCGTATATTACTATTCAAAAATACTTTCTGATTAAATTTAGTTGTATGTAATGAGAAAATGTAGACCAAGTCTCATAATATTTTTATTTCTTTGGGAAATGTAATTGTGTGAATTAAACTGTTATCAAAACGAAGATTTTGATATTGTCATAACATATTCTTGAATATTAGAATGGACACTTGATTAAAGGCTATATTGGAACATCGTGTTCTTGGCTGACCCATTTTTATGCTCCACACTTCTAGACTGACTGTGAAAAGATACTAAAAATCAAAATTTCTAGATTTCTTTAAATGTTTGAAATGTAAAAGTTGGTCACTAATGGCTATGTTATATAATTCGGTTATGAATTTTGGATTTCATTAACCAAGTTTTTTCTCCCTATTAGAGTAAATAATTGGAAGTTAAACTGATGCATTAACGTGGGACAGTTTAGACAGAACTAAGAAATAGTCTATACTGTTATGAAAATGTAAGTGTATTTTAAAATACAGACTTTAACAGCCTCTGGAATATTGACAGGAGATGAAACAGCAGGTCTTTAACTGTTTGAATCCAGAAACTGCAGGCTCATTTTCTGTACAATATATACTTATTGTTTCATATGTCTGACTGAATCTTTATTTCTTTTTATATATAATTCATATTGCCTCATAACCACCTAAGTCATTTCATGTTTTTAAAGGATATGCTTTATGTTTTACTTTTATGTTTAATGTATATTGAATATCATCAGCATGATGCTTGTGGTTTCAATATAATTCTAAAAGAAACAATGAGAAATTCCACAATTATAATTCTTAAAAGACAAAATAATTATTGTTTTGACATAAAAGCTATGACATTTCACAGAAGTTAAATTTCCTGATTAAATAGTATTCTCAGTCTAAAGCCTATTCACAATTATCCTTTTAAAAAATTTTATTTTTAATTGACAAAAAATAATTACATGTATTTATGGAGTGCAATGTGATGTTTTGATATATGTTTATGTTGTGGAATAATTAAATCACCTAGCCATTGTTCTTGGGCCCAGAACCTGTCCATCGCTCAGAGATTTTGCCTGCGGGGGAGAAACAGATCTTAGAAAGGAGAGCTCTAAATTCCTGTCCAAAGAAACTGACATCATTTGTAATAGAGTATGGAGAAGTTCAGCCTAAAGACAATTGGAAGTTGATTGATAGATGTATTAAAGATATAGGCTGAACTGTATGTAGGTCAGCTAGTCTGCTGGAAAAAAATTAACTGGGGAAGAGACAGCTGGAAGGACCCCTTATGAGGGCAGAACAACATTTAAACATTGACCTTGGGAACCATCCTTGCAAAGAAGCTCAAATTCGAATAGATTAGCCTGTGAAACAGTTTATGCCCCAGGACATTGTTGAAAAAAATAGAAAAATCCTCTGCACGTAGTGGAGTTTAACAGCCAGTGTAATCTGTTGAAAGAGAAAGTCAAAGAGAGCCTACCCATAGCCCTGTCATCCCAAGGTAACAGTCAGCCTACCAAGTCTGTGCCCTGTGATGGGCAACATTTGAGGCTTCACATTTTGGACAGAGTGGAGAATAGATTTCACTAAAATAACCTAACCAGCCACTGAACAAGTAGCCAAATAGATAATAAGTGTCTGAAGAATGATCATTACTATTACCTAAAATGTCCAATTTCTAATGAAAAATTATGCAAAAAAAGAAAACATGACCTATATTATCAGAAAATATTCTCTTATATATAGACAAAACCTAAGAAATTCCATAAAAATGATTAGAATTAATGAGCAAGTTCAGCAATGTTACAGGATAACAATTAATATTTTTGAAATCTATTTAATTTGTCTATATTTGCAATGAGCAACACAAAAAGGAAATTAAAACAATTCTACTTATAATAGCATCACAAAGTACAAAATACTTAAACATCAATTTAACAGAAGAAATTACAAACTTATACTCTGAAAACCACAAAACATTGTTGAGAGACAGACATTAAAGAAGATAAATGGAACAACATCCCACGTTAATAGATTGGAAGACTTCTAATTTTAAGATGACATTACTCTCCAGATTCCTCCACAGATATAGTATAATCTCTATCAAAATTTAAGCTGGTTATTTTGGAGAAATGCACAAGGCAATCTTAAAATTTATATGGAATTACAGGGGACCCAGATTATCCAAAATGAGCTTGACAAAGAACAAAATCATTTCCTGATTTCAAAACTTACCACAAAGCAGCAGTAAGGAAGTTAACGTGGCACTACATAGGATAGACATCGATCTTAATTTAAAGTCAGAAATAAACCCATGTACCTATGGTCAACTGATATTTGACAAGAGTGCCAAGAATATTCAATAGGGAAACAAT
Organism: Macaca fascicularis; assembly: GCF_037993035.2. Classification (NCBI taxonomy): domain Eukaryota; kingdom Metazoa; phylum Chordata; class Mammalia; order Primates; family Cercopithecidae; genus Macaca; species Macaca fascicularis. The sequence continues at coordinate 138,348,213 of NC_088377.1, forward strand.
AGTCTTTTCAACAGATTGTACTGGGACAGTTTGATATTCATATGCAAAATAATGAAATTGGAACTTTACTTCACACTGTATACAAAAATTAACTCAAAATGGGTCTGACACTTAAGAGCTAAAACTAGAAAAATGTTGTGAGGAAACATAGAGGTAAGTCTGCATAAAGTAGGATTTAGCAATGGATTCATAGATCTGGCCCTAAAAGTACGAGCAACAAAGGAAAAAAAATTAATTTGACTTTATCAAAATTAAAAACTTAAAAGATTCACATCACACTATCAAAAAGTAAAACAGATAGCCCACAAAATGGGAGAAAATGTTTACAAATCATAGACCTGATAAGGGATTTGTATATTAACTATTAGAATGCTCTTTAAAGTAAATAGTAAGACAAATAACCCACTTAAAAATGAACAAAGAATCTAAGTAGACATTTCTCTAGAGAAAATAAGCAAATGGCCAATAAATGCATGCTTGACATCTTTAATCATCAGGGAAATGCAAATCAAAACCACGGTGAGATAATACTTCATACTCACTAGAATGGCTAGAATAAAAAACTCAGAAAAGAACAAGTATTGGTGAGGATCTAGAGAAATCAAACCAATCCCTAATATACTGCTGGTGTGAATATAAATTGGTGCAGCCACTTCAGAAAACCATCTGGCAGTTCCTCAAATGACTAAACATAGAGTTACCATATGACCCAGCAATTTTACTCCTACATAGATACTCAAGAGACATAAAGTCACATGTTCACACAAATCTTGCAAATGAATGTTTTTAGTAGCACTGTTCATGATAGCTACAAGGTGGAAACAACCCAAGTGTTCATCAGTGGATGAATGGATGAACAAAATGTGATCTGTTCATACAATGAAATATTAGCCATAAATATGCATAAAGTACTTACACATGCAGAAGCATGGGTGAATCTTGAAAACATTGTGCTACACAAATGAAGCTACCAACAGAAAAGACTGCATATTATATAATTCAATTCATATATAATGTCCAGCATTGTCAAATTTATAGAGATAGAAAGCAGATTAGCGGTTGCTTAGGGATGGAGGAGGATGGGGAATACGTGAAATGGCTGAGGGTGATAACTAAAGGTTATGGAGCTTATTTTGAAGTTATAAAAATATTCTAAAGTTGACAGTGGTGATGGTTGCACATGTCTGTGAATATACTAAAAACCATTAAATTGTACATTTTAAATGTGTGAATTTATGGTATGTGTATATATAAAACACATATGTGTGTGTATGGATATATGTTATATATGTGTATACACGTGTGTGTGTGTGTGTATATATATAAAAGCTCCTCCTTACTACACACGACTAGCGCAAGAAACTTACTCAAAATTTAATTCACCAGTTAACAAATGGTACAGCGAACCAACATTATTTGGCAGCAGTTAATATGCACTTTATCCTTCAATGGTCCCCGTGAAAACAGTCATTATATATAGATTTTAAAAGATTTTTAACTTGTGAATTATCAGTTGGAGAATTTTAAAATGGAATTAAACAGTGTGACATCATTTTCACAATTGCCACTGAATTTTGAGTTTTTCTGGAAGATATTTTAGGGTAATATGAGAGAAGCCAAAGGAAACTAGAGCCCCAGGATATGCCTTTTCTTCTTTATTTACTATAAAAAAAAAGTCAGAATTGGCATTCTATTTAGGAAAGGTATGAATAAGAGGTATCATCTGAAAAATAACTGCTTCCTTCCTTTTAGTCTATTCCTGATCAAAGCTCAGTGTTAATTCCTTCTAGCTAGCCATCCGAAACAAGTAGAGTACACGTTCTGATGTTCTTGAAACAGATTCTCTAACTTGTAAGCTCCAGTAAAAATCTAACAAACCTTTAAAACCAACTACTATTCTACATATATTAACACTTACAGCATCATGTACTTTGGTTTTATGATGTGGTGATAGGCTGGGTGGCTATTGGAAAATCTAATAAGAAAATGATATGGCAGAAAGCTGTTTCATTATTTATTTTATTTTTCTTTAGTCTCTGCTGATTCTCCTATAGAAAACTATTTAAAAGCATTTTTGCAAGCCAGACTTCTGTCAGTATTGGTGCGTTAGGTATAAAGTAGCCCAGCAACCTGCTATAGTATGATCACAAACTGGTTTGCTTAACTGCTAAAGGAGGTTTGTTTTGTCAAGAAATAATAAGCAGTATTTCTTCATCTTTTATGTTTCTACTCTTTTTTTTTCCCAAAATGAAAAGCTATTTTTCTTGTACCTTTGTTCAACACTGGTGGAATAGCATCAGAGAGTTGAATGTCAAATCTGTTTACTTCTTCATTTCTTTTCCTGTTTAACCATTATTACATTGATCCCATAAATCATTAATGCTAGACGAGGAGATAACTTTGAAAAAAGGACACAATGTCCATAAAGCTCTTTGGCCATGAAGAAGCAGCCTTGGAGCTAGGAAGCAGTAGGGGATCAGATGGAAGCAATTACAATAGTAGTGGCGGTAGGAGCAATGTAATTAGTAGGGTAGTCAAGGGTAATAATTTGCAGACACTGTAACAATAAAAAGTTGATATTCCAAATAACTTCTCACCCCATCCCCCAAAATGTTTACTGTCCTATATTCAGACTATAGCAGGTGTGACAAATAGGGCAGTGTACTGGAGCCTTTAGGAGAATCAGTTGCTATACTGAGGTCACCCCCCAATACATTTCACGATATTTGCATCTATAGTTATATTAATAACAACATATATGAGGACAACTGCTTCTACAATAACAAAAGCAGGCAGAAGAAAGGTTAGACTCATCCAGAGAAATCAGGTGAGCAATATAAGTATTATGATCAAGAAATAGATGACAGCCTAATCTAGGTCAATTAGCAATCAACCTGCAGGAGATTTAGCAATATGTACTAAGACAGTGGTTTTCAAAGTGTGATCTTCAGAGGAGAGGCATCAGCATCACCTGAGAAATTCTTAGAATTCCAAATTCTCTTTCCCCACCCAGACCTACTGACCGAATCAGAACCTCTGGGGCATGGAGCTCAACAAGCTATTCTATCAAGCCTTCTAGGTGATTCTGATGCACAGTTGAATTTGAGAACCACTGTGCTAAGAAGGTGTTTTGTAAGATTTGAGGGTCACCTCAAAGATTGGACATTAGGCATTGCTTCGAAGCAGTAAGATTTAACAGTTAATGAGTCTTAGCAGGAAAGGGATCAGGACAGAACCTCAGTCCCATAAACTAACATATTTTATAGGAAGGCATGGGCTTGGAAACATAAAAATATACAGTATTTATAAAAGGTAACGTGTAGACTCAAATAAAAATATTTTGGCTTCAAATAGAGCCTTATAACCTTCAGCAAGCTAGACTGCTTGTACCTCAATTTTTCACTCTCTAAATTAGTGTAATAAAAATGGGGCTAACCTCATAGCATTACTGTGAAAAGCAAATGAATCAGAGAGAATACTCAGAATAAGGCTGTTATAGAGTAAGGACAGAATAGATGTTAACTCACATTATACTTTTTATATTATAAAAATTTTAGCATAAGAATTGTTATTTCTGAATTATAATTTTCAAAAGGTTAAAAAATGAGTCATACAATATAAAATACACATGTGTCAAAGATGTTTTTAATTCATTAATTAATAAAATAACTAGTAAGATCAAGACTGGGTTTTCAAAAAAGGTCTTGGAGGACAGAGATTAATATAATCTGTCAAGAATGCTGAAATGAGTTTCTAATGGACATAAAACCAGTTAATATACTACAGAGCAATACACTGTAATGTTAGGAATTATCTCTTTTTTATCGAGTTAAAACCAATTGCATTCTTGTGCACATTTATTTACATTAGTAGAGACAAGGATTATTTTCATTAATGAAATTTGAATTTATCACATTTTTCTGCAAGATAACCTCTAGCCCTACAAAATTGTAAAAGAGTCTAGTCAATAGAAAGTTAATAAAAGATACATCCTTGAACTACTCTGAAAGAACATGCAGTAATTGATTTTGCCTGTCTCCAATTGTGGGACATTTTTTCTTGACGGATGTTTCATAAACAATAGTGCAAAAGACAAGTTATTGGAACAAATTTATAGGAATGATGCAGGACCAGAAGCAAAGGTGACATGGCTAGTACTTGTGAATGCTGGAGCCTTAGAGACTTGCAGGAAACAATAATGGGACTCTTAAAGACTTGCTGCCAGAGCACTCAAATGGATATTGTATCACCTAAAGAGTTACACATTTTGAAGAAACAGAAATACACACATAAATTTGAAAAATATTTTGTATTATAATTGACTGGCAGAGACCAGTTGGAGCATTATCCTCAGCAGTAAGAAACATTTATTTATTTTGAGGTAAAACTATCACCAAGAGTACAAGATAGTCAAGGTCTTATTTAGGAGTCACTCATGACAGAACATTCAGTGCATTTTTCTCTATTGCAAATAGAATCAGTTAATAAGTTGGGTATGATTGCCTCAGCTTTAAATTCTTGTCACATAATAACTAGAAAATAAAGTGTAGATACTGCCAGATTAAGCCCAATAGAAAATTTATATGGTTATAATCACAAATATGATCAATGTTGAACAATGATTTCAATATAGCATGTGCACAGGATTAGATTAATACATCTAATATGTGAGAGACTTGGCTAAAAGAAGCAGTCCTTGATTAAGGAGATGAGTTGTAATTTGCTTTTCTAAAAAATTCTGCATCATTATTGGAAAGTTACATTTGACTCTTTTTTTCCTCAAAAGTATTTTGTAGAAAACAGCATGGGACCAGTCATGATGGCTCTTGCCTATAATCCCAGCACTTTGGGAGGCCGAGGCAGGCAGATCACTTGAGGCCAGGAATTTGAGACCAGCTTGGCTAACATGGCAAAACCACATCTTTTCTAAAAATACAAGAAGTAGCCCGGTGTGGTTATGCACACCTGTATTCCCAGCTTCTCAGGAGACTGAGGCACGAGTATTTCTTGAACCTGGGAGGCAAAGGTTACAGTGATCTCAGATCATGCTACTGCAATACAGCCTGCCTCAAAACAAACAAACAAAACAAACAAACAATAAAACAAAAGAAAAAAAGGAATCAGCATGGGTCTAAGTTAAATTGAGTTATTTTTCTATGTATTTTTTTATTTTCTGTCATGGAATGGAACAAGAGATTATAGTAAGAGATGTTTTGGATTTTTTTCTGAACTGTATTGGACTCATTCTCAATTTATAATTCTTCAATTTAGATTTATTTAACAAAAATATATTGAGCATTTATTTGAATAAGGGTAAGTATTATGCACTGAAGACAAGAAAGGATAAATATGATACTGTTTTCCAAGGAAGTTATCATTTTATCTGGGAATGAATTAAATGACTTTAAATAAAGAGAGAAGGAATATGGTAAAATTAACAATAGCCTGGGTGAGCAATAGCATTGTATCTGTCAAGTCTTGGGAAATACGGTGGTGAGAAACATGTCTAGTCTACCAAATTTAAAAATATTGAAAAATACAGGAGATAAAGTGGCTAAAGAGTAGTACAAAGTAGTACAAGTAGTACAAAGTAATATATGTCTAAGGAAGTAATAGTGTGATGAAAGGAAGAAAGATTGCAATATATGTGATGAAAGGAAGAAAGAAGTACAAAGTAATATATGTGATGAAAGGAAGAAATATTGCACTAATCTAGAAAGATAGTTTATCAGCAAAGGCTTCATAGAGGATGGAATATTTAAGATGGATGTTGAATGATGGGTAGGGTCTAAATGGTGTGGGATGGAAGGATATTCTAGGCTAAAGAAAAAGCAGGTATATATGTAAATAGACATGGCCATTTAGGTGCTCCTATTTGAGGAATAGGTTACATATAGATAAATGCTGTACCAATAACAGATACCAGGTGTTCAACTTTCCAAATATTATCTTATTGTGTTTAATATTCACAATAATCTATTAGATAACATCATAACTATCATTAACCCTTCTATTAGATCATTTCCACACTGCTATAAAGATACAACCTGAGATTCGGTAATTTATAAACAAAAGAGGTTTAATTGATTCACAGTTCTTCATGGCTGGGGAGATCTCAGGAAACTTATAATCTGGCAGAAGGGTGAAGGGGAAGCAGGAATCTGCTTACATGGTGGTAGGAGAGAGAGAGGGTGAGTAGGGGAAAATGCCAAACATTTATCAAATAACCAGATCTCATCAGAACTCCCTCACTATCACAAGAACAGCGTGAAGGAAATCACCTCCATGATCCAATCACTTCCCACCAGGTCCCTTCCCTCCACATGTGGAGATTACAATTCAAGATAAGATGAGATTTGGGTGGGAGCACAGAGCCAAACCACATCAACCCTATACTTCATTGTCACCCACCTGCATCTCAGACATTTGGAGTATTACAGGTGTTAAAACCTCATGATTCAACTCTCAATTTTTGGATGTGGGGTATAAAGAAAAAAAGTAGTCAAAAATAATGCCAGTATTTTGCGGCTGGGTGATTTTGCAAATGGTGATACCATAAATGAAAAGGGTTTCATTGTGGGCATGGTAATCAAAAATTACTAATAGCCTTTCAGGAAATTATATCAAATAAAAACACTCTATCTGGAATTCAGGAGATATCTGAGCTCAGGGCAGAGAGGAAAAGGATAGCAAGAGAATACAATCATAGAGAACACCAACGTTAAAATAGAAAGGGAAGGAAGGAAGGGAGGAAGTGGAGGAAGGGAAGAAAGGAGGAAGGGAGGGAGGGAGGGAATGGAGAATGAAAATGTATCCAGGATGAAGAGGGAGCCTTGTGCTTTTGCATTAGAAGGTGAAGCAGGATGGAGTTTTAAGAAGGAGTGCTAGTAAAGTGTGCAATACTTAAAGGATAATGAATTTGTCAATTGAGATACTCAGGGTGACTCAAAAGGCTAATAAGACTTGTACAGTGAAAACAGAAGCCAGATGGAAAGAATAGGAGTGAGTGTTTGGTAGGCAAACAGATATGAGGGACATGGGCTGAGAAGTTAAAACTTAGTCCTACTGCATGTCTTAAGATGACAGTCATAATTTTAGTATGGCAAGACAAATTGAGGTGAAAGCCTCATACTATTGAGACAACCACAAAACAAGTCCTACATCTAAATTGAAGAAAGTAGCTAATCAAATACAATTCTAAAATGCCTAGGAGTTTAGCAAATGCTGACATATCAAGGGTAGTCCTGAAAAGGGTTTAAGTAAAGTAAGGGAAACTATTAAAAAGACTATATGAATTGTGATCTTAAGCCTACCTAATGTTAGTGATTATCTTTGAGGGACTTATTCTTTCTAGTAGGTCTGAAACAAAGGTCAGTGATTATGTGTGTGTGTGTGTGTGTGTGTGTGTGTGTGAGAGAGAGAGAGAGAGAGAGAGAGATTAAGCGTTGCTTTTTAATGTACCTTTTCATTCCATATTTAGTTGCTTTATGATTCTTAGAGAAGAAAATCAGTCATTACAGGTGCGCTTAGAATCTGATTCTGAAGACTGTTCCAAATGTCTTTACATTTGTTCAGAGACTCCATCTTAATTTTACCATTTCCGTTTTTTTGGTGTAATATGGAATTTTATCAATGAGGAGATGAAATTGTACCCATATTACATCCAGGATATAGAAGCTAACAAGGGGGCATACCTGGCATATAATTTTAAATGATAGCTTTTGCTCTGAATATAAAATATTCCAAGATATTTGATCTAATTTTTTAGGGACTCCAGATCATTTCAGTCTTGTAGTAAAACATACATTTCCATGTTCAGAACCCCAAGCTACTGCGGGAAGAGTACCGTTGCCTATTTCTAGTAGTGTGGTATTTGGAAGAGGATGTTTGGAACATGCATATAATGTCTCTGAGTTTGAACTGATCAGAAATCGTTAAATTGATATAGTATGAGCTGTAAAAATTGTTTAATTTTTATGTTTTAAATGTATAAATCTCTTTCAAATGACTTTGCTCACAATAACTCTGCAGTTAGAGTAGTTGCTGTTATCCCTAATTTACTAATAAGTATGAACAGTGCAGCTCAGGAGAGCTAAGTGACTCCTCCCAGATCCTAGATTAGTTAAAAACAGAGGTGGCCAAGGAATCTTGCAATGCAGTGCCTGCCTTGTGATACCATATCAGAGCCTGAGGAAAGAGAAATAATTCATCCACTATAGATAGTTAACAAAATATCCTCCTGTTTTTGAAACCAAGTAAACAATTTAATAAAAGCTTTACAATAAAAAAGTGATTATTTGCATAAAGGTCTTTACTCCCATTTTGTACACCATTGTCAGTCTCTATAAACCTAGCCATTGTGAGAACTGAAGGGTACCTGAAGAGACTGTGCAGGCTGGAAACCTTTGGGCTGATTGAAAGGATTCCTCCCATTTTGCAACACTGCCAGGTTATGGCAGCGTCTCTTTATTTAATGTTTTTATGCTTCATTCATCATAGTGTTTTTGCATTAATTTTGATTTTAAAAAATATTACATGGCTACTGAGCTTTTCCTTGCAACCTTAAAATTTGCTTCTGGTGTGTGTTCCTCATTTTCATCACTGTAATTCCAGCCCTGCTGCATGGTCCTTTCTCTTAGACTACACTGCAGTGTAAATTGAACAGACACAAAAGGGCTACAGAGATAAAAATTGAAAAGGTTAAGGGTAGAGGCATTTACTATTGTTTTTAGAAGACACTTCATAGACCATTCACGATGTTCTAACTTGACTATGCCTTTGCTCATGCTGTTAAATATGTCTAATATATCTACTTTCCTCTGATTTTGTTGTAATCCTAGCGTTTGTTCAAGTTCCAGATCGAAGAAGGGATATCCCCTGTAGAGTTTTTTTTTTTTTTTTTTTTTTTAATATTGAGACAAGATTAATTATTTATAGCTCTCTGCTCTATACACAGCACGATGTGTAGATCTCAACTCTTGGGCTTATCAAATTTTATTAGAGTTTTAAATGTCTCTCTCCCTCCATCAGTTGTGAAGCTCTTAAAGCTGAGCTGAGCCTTTTCTTATCTGAGTATGTATCATTAGCACCTAACGTGATGACTGGACCAACGCCAGTAAGCAATAAATGATCACTGAGTGAAAGAATGGTTAAGATGAGTCAGCTCTTGGGAGTTACTCAACAGGCAGCATTTCTGTCTATTTTGTTTGGTATGCATTCCAGAAAAATAAAGTTTCTAGGAATGGCTACTGGAATTTCAAGACTTATTGAGAAACCGTAAGATTTGCCATACATCACTTCTCTACTATCAATGACATTAATAATTTAGAGAGTTATTAGTTTAGCTCCTCTTCTGCGCTGTGGTGGACATAAGACATGTTTACTTAATTTTTTAAATGAAACTATTAAATTTTGTCTGAAACAATCTTAAGCTTTCCATAATGGCACCCATACAAGACATGTTCAGTTTTGAGGGGGCAAGTGAAAATACTGTTGCTGTAAAGGTAATCCTTTGCCTTGATACTGAGTGGCACAGTCTTTTGTGCTAAAGCATTTAGGGACATGTACTTATAACTGTTTTGAATTTTTTGAATTTCAAATTCAGATATGTCCTATTTGATGGTTCTCTAATTCCCAATCAAAACATCATATATTTGGCAATGAACATCGGATTTCAAATGGAAGACTATGTGGATAAACTGGGCAAGCTGTTAGAATACATTATTGAATTCTAAATGTGTCTTAACCACCTCTATTAGCTGTTCATTTCAGATTGTTTCTGGGTTGTCATATTATCAAAGTCATAATATTGTAAGTAGTTCTGAATTTTTTGACTTTTAAGAATAGTCACTTTTTGTATTGTTTACATACAGCTACAATTTTTACATTATGATCTGCAAAACCAATCAATGAGTAGATTTGGAAGTCATAAAATCATTTTGCCATATACTCTCAGCTTTTTACATGCCATTAATACTTTATATTTTAAAATTGACATGTTTTTGACAAATTTTGCAGGTCAAAATAGCAAATGGTAACAGTTTTTGAAGAAAAACTGCTCTTAGATTTGATTATACATGTACAGATTTGATATATGCATTTACAGATGATATTTACCTCACACCAAACAATTAAAAACAGGATAATTTGCAAGATCTAGGATTGGCTTATTATATTTCAACTTTTGTCCATAAAGTCCTTAGGGAACAAGTAAGTTAAAACTTTATCCTATATATTCAGGCTTTTAGATAGTTTTTTTTTTGTTTGTTTGTTTTTTTTCTCACACCAGAGGCACTTAGGACCTATTGTATGTTTGTTACACAAGGCAAAGAAATGTACTATAACCTTTTCCCATTTAAAGAACTCATTCAGTGCAGGCTTAAAAAAAGACCTGCAGCTAAAATAGTTTCTACTCTATAAATCTAAAAGATGAGCATGCCTATTTTGAAAGAAAATATGAAAGATTTTATATTATTTGTTTCATTCATTCAATCCACATTTAATGTTTAGCTATTATATATTTTTTTCATGTTTATCTCGACTAGGATTGGCAACAACATTAGGTGGTGATTCGAAAAACAATCCTATGGTCTTCAAGTGAAGACTCCAACAGGATCCTGGCATTTTTTGGTCCTTTAAAATATTGCCATCATTTTCCAGCTACCTTTGCTTAAGTCCATTTGCTTTTGAACTAAATATTTTCAAATGCAATTTACAAATAATTATTTTATATACCGTTTTAGTTCGTTCAGGCTGCTCTAATAAAATACCTTAGATTGGGTAATTTATAAACAACAGAAATGTATGGCTTTCAGTTTGAAGACTGGGAAGTCTAAGATCGAGACACCAGTAGACTTGCGGCATCCATTCCTCATAGACAGCACCTTCTGTGTGTCCTTGCATGGGGGAGGAGACTAACAAGCTTCTTCAGGTCTCTTTGATATGGGCACTAATCCCATTCATGAGGGCTCCTCCCTCATCACTTCATTACTACACAAAAGGCCTCACCTCTTAACCCCAACACATTGTGGGTTAGATTTTGGCATATAATTTTTGGAGGGACACATACATTCAGACCATAACATATCCAAAAAGAATATTTTTAAATTTGTTTATATAATTTTATCTTGCTAGACTGCTTGCTTACAGGCCGATATAAACAACTTCATACCATACACACTACAATTCCTTATCAGTCTTTAAGAAATGCTTATAAAATATTCTATTTTCTTGCCTCTTTTTTATCTTGTGGTAAAGATTGTAATTTTAGCTTTCATATATGAACTTCTTATGGGAAGATTAAATAAAATATGTCAAAACGCTTACAAGGAACCATCCCCAGAATTAGACACTTTACTCTTATTCTTAATCACAATATTATTTTACCTTGTTTTAATAGATGTTGGACTTGTTCCAAATTTACTAAAATGTGTTTTTATTTCTATATGCTGGTGATTATATCAGGAAATGCAAATAGGAGAAGGGAAGAAAGGAAGAGGGAAGGAGAGAGACAATGTCTATTGATTTACATTGTATTATAACAGTGTACTTGGTTCTTCCATTATGTTTGCTCATTTTATTCTAAACAGATAACAGATTTTAAAAAATACTTTTATCTTCATTATATAGATAAGAAACTGAGGACCATAAACTTTACCTAATGTGTCCCAGATCACAGTGCCAATAAATGGGAGAATAAGAATTTAGATCAAGAGCTCTCTGGCCAGTGGTTTCACACTCTGATATTGTAGGACCACTAGGTTCATAATGCCTGCTGCACAGTAACAGACCAATACACCAAGACAACAGGGTTTGCAGCAGAGAAAGTGTTTAATGATTACAGGGCAGCCAAATAAGGAAATGGGAGAAACCCTCAAATCTGTCTTCCCGAGGAGTTCTGGGCTGAAGTTTTTAAGGATGATTATAGAGTGTGAGAGGCTGTAAAACTGAGGTCATTGTTTGGTCAGAGTAAGGATCATCAGGATGTGGAAACTGCATTCTTTGGGGTTCAGTCTTTTCTGGGGTTCTTCAGAACAGCTGATATCAGTAGTTTCACTGGTGTGCAGGCCCTGAAAGAATATTTCAAAAGGAAAACAACATTTCACAATGCTTAAGTTATCTGTAGAGCAGTTAAGGGAGACTATCATGTAGTATCTGCATGATTCTGAGGCAATAGGTGACAACTATGAGAAGTCAGGTCAGAGAGCAAGCTGACCTAATGATTAATGCCAGATGTACCACAAACTTGGTTTATTCTCATTTCTACCCTTCCCTTCTTCCCTGATTAATTTTACAAAATTTATAGAGACCACTTCATTGATAACTCTTCTCAGTGTTATGGTTATCTTCTCACTTTATTAATGCTGCTATAACAAAATACTATACTACAGACTGGGTAATTTATAAACAACAGAAGTTTATTCTTACAGGTCAGGAATATTGAAAGTCCAAGATCAAGGCATGAGCATTATTTGTCTGATAAGACCTTGCTGTGTTCTTACGTGGCAGAGCAGGAGGCCAAAAGAGACAAAACACTATGCCCTCACATGGCAGAAAGTGGGAGGGTAAAAGTGGTGTAAGCTAGTTCCTTCCAGCTCTTTTCTAAGGCACTAATCCATTCATAAGGATGGATCCTACATGATTTAATAACTCCCTCAAAGCCCCCCCCCCCCTTACTACTACCACAGTAGGGATTAAGTTTCAACACTTACATTTGGGAGAGGTCACATTCAAACCATAGCAGTCACCATAACATTAGTTAAGCTTCATCAAGTGTCAGCAAATTCTGTACCCTCATGAAAGATGGAATGTAACAGCATGCATCAACACACAAAACTAGTTTTTGTTTCCTACACTTCTCTCAGAGCAATTAATAATATAAACTCTTAGGGGTCAAACTAGATCCAAGTAATAAAAGGTCTACTTTAGATGTGTGACATTTATTTAATAATTTTTGTGTGAAGGGCCATGCTAATGCTTTCCATCTAGGTTAAGTTCAGTGGTCTAATAAAAAGTTTGAATTCACCTAACTACAAAGAAGACATGAAATCAAGACTATTATATTCTTCTTCATCATGTAGACTCTTACTTCTGAGAGCTACATACCCCCTAAGCATGTTTAACTAAGAGAGTGACTTTGAAATGCTTGAAGAGTCATTCTCAGGTGCTTCCTTCCTCTGCCTCTTTTGAAATAAGATATTGAATCTTTCTGGTATTTGAATTTCCTTTGCCGCTGCTTCAGTCTTTGCCCCAGAGTCTGACTGATTCTCTAGTCATAATTTATTCTATAGAAAAAGTGATTTGGGATATAGGAAAACAACACAGTGCTTCATAGAGATAAAGAATAATAAAGGCCACTTGATGCTTCATGCATAGAAATGATGTCTACGTAATAAAAATGAGACATTGGTTCTCCTAAATAGTAGCTTTGTATCTTCATTTAATTTATCAAGATTTTATATGGCTGATTTAGCTGAGAGTGCCTCTGTTGTCCTCCAAGACTGACCTGGAACTCTTGCCCATCATATGAACACTTCTGGGATAATAAATCTGACTTTTGAAAATATGCCCACTAGGATACTCTTTGTATAAATTTACATTACTTATTTCCTTAAAATACATTTTGTTAAACACTTATGATTGGGAGACCACAGATTACAATAAAATACATGCAATATATTAGGTTATAAAATATAAGCTTTACATAGTTTTTGCCTAGATAGGTTTAAAATTAAAACAAAAGAAGTTCTTATTTCTGTTCTTCTTCCTGCCTTACTCTACCCCGCAAAAGATTTAAAATACATTTGGTCCACTTAAGCTAAAATAGCTACACTATTTACAAGCAAAGCAAAACACACATATTGAGGGAACTAAAAATTCTTTAACATTTTTAGCAGTTCACAAAATTTACATTGACATTTTCATTCACTTATTCATTCACTCATTCATTCACTCATGTATAAATGCCTTGATTTCAGGAATATTTATAGAAAATATAATAAATTATAGTTTCTTTTTAGGATGTGAGTAAACAGGAAGTTCTCATATACCTTTCTGTGTGCCAGTATGCATCATTCATTATCACTTCTTTTATTTTATCTTCCAAAGAGGTATTTTCTACATAACTCAATGTTTTAAAAAAGCAGGTTTCCTCTAATATGCAGTCTAACAAAATCCAAAAGAAGGTAATGTATAAAACATAGAATACTTTAAACTTGCTTTCAATTCTTTGATGCTATGGCATCCTTTACTAAGTGCATGCCCATTATCTCCTTGTTTATAAGCTTCCAAATTGAGTTTCAAAAGTGTTTGTATAAAAGCAAAGCAAGCAATCAACCACCAACTCAGACTACAGTAAAACTCCTCCTGGACATTAAAGAGAAGTTAGTATTATACCTAAAATATTAATGATATATAATATGTACATATTTAAGGTATTTGTATATCTCTAATTGAAATGGGGTTTATAATGATTTTAATATAACCATTATGAGCGTTATAAAACTATATAATTTTGTCAGATGTATTCTAGCCTAAATATAAAAATACACAATTCTTCCAAGAGAATAACAAAATTCAACATTATTTTAGCTCTCTATATTTTTTATTATAATAGTGCTCATTGTAGAAAATTTAGAAAGTGTAGAAAGTTATTTAACAAAACAAAAGCAGGAAACGTATCATAACTGATTCCCTGAAGACAAAAGTACTCTTAATACAACTTATTTATTTTATTCCTCATATTTATTCTGACATTCTGTATGTATTTGACATTCTTTATATATGTTTATATTTTCTCTTTTTCACTTAACAGGATTGTGTGGTAAATGCTTTTTGTGGCATTAAAATAACTTTGTAAACATTTTGATACCTAAATTTTATGTCAATGTGTGACCATTTATTGTGGAACACTTTGGTTGGTTCCAATTTAGGTTTTTATAAATAATACTTCTGTAAGGAATTATTTGTATTTTGGGAAAACATTCTTTCAAATGGAGAATAAATTTAATTCATGTATTAGTACAATTTCCCATTCTTTTTTGTTTGTTTGTTTGAAGCCTACAGCACCCAGCAGTCCCAGATAATCTGTCATCCCAGTACTAACCAGGCCCAACCCTGCTTAGGTGCCAAGATCAGATCAGGTGAATTCAAGATGGTATGGCTATAAATAATCACAGAGTTTTTTTATTTTAACTTCTTTCTTAGCCATTTAAAATGTGTTAAATAGTTTTTCCCATCAAAATTTTATAGTTAATATTATACCGTAAGTCTTTATATGCTGTATAATGTGTTTCACTGTCATTACACAGGAACTTCAAATGGGTGGTGTATAGTTGTTTTAAATGTCTCTTTTCTCTGAAAATGGGTAAACAAATTTTTTATTATTCAGGATACAAAAGAGTAATATGATTTTGTAGCTGTATATGTAATATACATTTTAATATATCATTAGGGAAAGGATGCTAAAATAATAACTTTAAAATAATAAATCTATGATTTCTTTGGAGTTCAGTGATCTGCATGATCTGGTTCTTTTTCCACCCAGGAAAGATATTGGCAAATGAGTCCTGCGTGTTACTCCTGTTCTAGTTGTTCTGGCTTTGTTCTCAAGAATGAATTACAGTTCTTTCATCATATGTGCTTTAGTTGTCCATCTCCATTTTTCTTTCTTTGTCCTATTCAATTACACCCTGGTAAAGTTTTTAAAAAAATTTTCTTTAATGTTTATGCTGTTCTTTTCTAATATCAAAATAAAGTTTAATTCTATGACTGCATTATGAATTTATCTTCTATTTTATTCATTTCTCACCATCTCCGTTACTTCACAGAAGATACATTTTCATTTCCCGATCTTCCTACTGCTAATTCATCTAAAGCATTTTTTTCAACATTATATTAAAACTGCCAAATCATCTTAAAATTATTTCTTCTGATTCTTTAGTAAATCATTTTTTGAGGTCCATTTTTCTTCCAAGTCTTTGGAAAGATTTTTACCTTTCTTGTTCTCTTTCAGTGTGAATAGAGCAACAATTTATTCACAAATTAAAAAGAGCCCATTTCCCCACTTTAAGCCATTCTTAAGTGAGGGCTAATCATTCCTGACATGGTTTCCCTAAAGGCATTTGAATTGCCATTGGCTCTGCTCTCTGTCCTAGGGGGTGCTAGTTTTTTGCACAGCCTAAAGGAACAGTTGATATGTAAAGTTTTTGTCAACCTCCCAATATCTAGCATACTTTTCAGCTAAACCCAGTACCCATTCTTCCTATTTCAATCTATACCATATAATTCAGAATAATTTTCATAATATTTACTTTTCTCATGTTACACATGGTACTTTTATACTCAGAATACTCCTGTAATGTCTCTCTTCCTTAAGGGTGACTTCTATATTCATGAGCCTAGCATAGAAGGCCCTCCATAGTAGACCTGTTTCTCAAATGTCATCCCTAGTCTCTAGAGTAGATCTCTCTCCCAATCCCACAAATTTTCTAAACAATAACCTTCCTTTAAAGCCAAGGTCAAAAGACACATTCTTCAATGGCTGAGACTTCTGTATTTGTTTTTTAGCATCGATTCCTAAATCAACATGAGGAAACTATAAGCAACCATCTTTATTCTTTGTTATAACCCTAACACATGAACTGAGTTCTTCTTACAGAAATTGAAAGCACATTTTACATCTTGCTTCCTTCAACATTGATTCTGATTTCAGGTTACTAGTTTCACACATTTTTCCCCCCATTTTACTCAACCTATGTGCATTATTCAATTTTATTTTGACATTTCCTGATTTTGGCATCACTGCTAGTTCTTAGTCAGTCCATCTGTTGTTGGGCCTCTGATAGTGGTTGTCCAATCCTGTGCTATGTCCTTTCTTACATGAGGAACTCAGTGAGCTAGAGGGAAGAACATCATTTGCTTTCTGATGTTTGATTTTCTACCCAGGCTGTGCACGTTCATGAAAACAAATCAGGAGCTGGTGCTTGAGTGCTGCCAATTTTTGCATTTTTATTTTTTTATTTTTTTTTTAGGAAATAGACACAAGAATCTGTGATATTTCAAAACTAAAAAGATTCTTTGAAGAACTGTTGTGTTAAGGACAAGATTTTTATTCTTGGCTTTTGACCATGCAAAAAACATATGTTCTTTAGGATAGAATTAAGATAACATTCTAGGACCTTTTCTAAGAACATGTGATGTTGTAGGAAGAAAACAAACTTTGAAAAAAAAAATAAATTTGTAATGTAGTAAAATACTAGTCCATTATACAGCTAAAGAAACTGAAAAATAATGGCTATATATCATTTAGCTGCTTCAAAATAGTTTATTTAAGGGTAATACATGTTATATTTATTTGACCTTGTTTTCACAATAAACATTTTTAATCATAATTGGTTATAGATTATATGGCATCTGTTTATATCAGGACACAGTATCTTTTTTATACAACTCATTGGCAATTATTTATTACCAAAATGTGTGTTAATGTGAAACAAATGCTATCTTATTTCAGAGATACAAAGTATTATGTTTTATCTACATCATATAGAAATAGATGAAAATATATGGAACTTGGGAGAACATATGTGCACAGTAAAGAAAAGAAATCTGATGTAGTGGTCAGATTCCCTCCCACTCTAGGAGGCTGACTGGTCACTACAAAATGTGACTAAAAGAAAAACAAAAAACAAAACAAAAAAAACCCTAGACCTAGCATTAAAAGCCCAGAAATTGGATTTTCACAGGGTCCAGAACTGTTGGGACATTTAAAGACACTGATTTATGTCCACCAGGCTCACAGAATTATTTTGTATAAATTATAAATATCAGTATGTTACTGTGCAAAGCAGTATAGTGTCATAGTTTTAAATGATCAAGGACTTTGGAGTCAGGCTACCTGGGTCCAAATCTTATCTTAGTGTCTACTGACTGTGTGATCTCGAAAAATAATGTTACCTCTCTGTGCCTGAGTTTCCTCATTGGAAAAATGGGGACTATAGCTGTGTATAGCTGATAGGATAATTGTGTTCGTTTAAAGGGTTATTTCAGGTAAAGCACTTAGCACCTGGCACATAGTAATTGCTCAAAAAGTGTTCCCTACTATAATTACTTTTATTGTGAGAAATGTGACTAAAAAGAGGGAGTACATATTCCCATCCTTTTTCTAGTATTTTCCTTGTTCTTGGGAAGCTCTGTGGCAATCAAAAATTTTCTCTTTTAAGCAGGCAATTAGGACAAAGGTGTTAGTTACATAATTTGACTGTCTGCTGCCTCTAGGGAGTGGTAGCCTGATATATCCACCTTCTCAAATGGTGCACCCTTGTCTCAGGGAACTGAATAGTCAATGTCTGGGAACCAAGACTCTCCCCTGCTTGGTGCTTAGATGAGCACTGCTAGTTTTGTGATTTTGTGATTCTTTTTTTCCTTCTATCTTGCAATGTTGAACAGCTATCCTTTTCTACTCCCTTGTGACTTGCACATTCTTTTTTTAGGTGTATTACTTTCAGGAAATTTTGCTGTGGACTGGGAGTTTCACAGAAATATATTCTTTGATCCATTATGTATTGAATATATAGTTAAACCTCTGCAGGCAGAGTTACTTATCTCAGCATTCATGAGGGGAATTTATTTTTATCTTCTCACGTGCTTTATTCATTATATCTATACATGCATAATTAATAATTCTTGTAAATTCCTGGCAACTGACAAATACTTCTGCTTGTTTTGACAGTAGAACAGGATAGATATTTAATTGAAGACATTTTGTGGCATGGCCTTACCTCTTGTTTATATCACTAATTCTGGCATTTGTTCATTTACTGACTTGTTTTGTTATCTATCTCAAGTGTGTCTCTTGCCTTCCTAGGAAGACTGTACATATCTTAAGGGAAGATACATACAGTATCTTTTAATACGGATGCCTTTCCTCACAGTGGCAAGCGTAAAGCTAGACCCAGAATGGATGTTCAATAAATACTTGGTTGCTCTCCATGTGAAATCATCAGTTGCTTGTTTTCTCTTTCCAGGTGCTAGTGGTATAAAATGGTACACTAAGATTTTTGAAAGAATTGCTATTCTACATTGGAAACAGGAACAACAATAACAACAAAATCAAAAAGCTAAATTTTATTTAATAACAAAGAATACTTCATATAATATGAATATCTGATATCATTTTTATAATGTTTCTCTAATGATTATTGTGCTGTTTCCAAAAACACTAAGTGACTTGCAATTTTGTTTATTCACACAAACGTTCCATTTTAAATCCATTATAAGACTCTAAGACAGCAGTCTCAGAAGTTACATTTCCATCTATTGTCTCTTTCAGAAGAAAGTTTGAAAGTCTTTTTCTCTGGATTGATTAGAACCCAACTAAAAGATCAGGGCTCCCCTACTGTGAAATATTCCTGGTCAGGGATGTGCCTTATTTAGATTGGCATCTCTGGCATCAAGCATTCAGCTCCAGCTCTGGGAAGCACCCAGTAAGTTTATTTACCCAAAAGTAAATAGGTGCACCTTGTTGTAGACACTGTGCAAGGCATTTCTACATACACTTGTAATTTATCCTGACAACAGCCCTGAAAAAAGCGGTATTATCACTGCTTTGAATGAAGAAACTCAGACATATAGAGGTTAAAAGACTGACATGCCCATGAACTCAGAGAGAGTATATGCCAAAGTAAATATTTTAACCCAAGTTTTTTTGTTGTGTATGTTTTAACCTCAAATGAATGAAGTTTATCTTTGCCACTTTTGTCTACTATAATCAAATTTTCAGATATCTGATTTATTCACTTCTAACTACATCTATTTGAAAGCATAAAATATCCATATTAGAAAAGGTTAAATAGTGATGATTGATTCTGTTTCTTTTGGTTAGAAATTTCATTTCTTTTAAATTGCGAGATCTTGAACTTTAACTGAGTTAAATCAAGAATTTAATGTCGTAAAACTAATATTAGAGCTAGTCTCTATTTATATGAGACTGTATTAAGGTAATATTAGGCATTGAAAGTTTGGGGTAAACTTTTAGCCTAATTCTGAAATAAGCAAATATTTTTAATTATCATAAGGAAAAATCATTAAAAACTGAAATTTAGTGGATATATGGGCTTGCTCATTCCTCTAAGCTATCTCTATCTTTGCTTTCCTTTAACTTGGCTATTTTGCAACTTTACAGAGGTAGAAATTAAGTGGTAGAAAATTGATAGTAATCATTTTCTGTGGACTGCAATTGATTAGCAAACTGTAGATAATGATTGTCAGCTTTGTGTCAATTTGTAAATTCATTCAGTATTTTTATATGTATATAAATATATGGTTGAGTTCTTTTTTGAACCAGTTGTAACATCTATTAATTTCCTCATTAATTAACATTTCTGACATGTTTATTTAATATCTGTGTAAGAATTGTATTTGTGCCTTTTACTTAGAAATGTGTCTCTTAAGACTATCTTTTTCTGCTGCATTTCTTTTAGCCTTCGTTCACCTTTAGGTGTCCAATGATGTAGCAATCTCTAAATCTTAGAAATCTAACATTAGACATATATAGCAAGACAATTATCTCACCCAACGTTATACTGAATTTCACATCTTTTGATGATTTACAACTAATAAGAGTCGGTTAAGTTCCGAGTCTATGAATAATGCAATGAAGCCTTAAAAGGTACCAAAGTTCCTTCACTCCATTGTATGTATATTTTTATATAAATTATGTATACTTGCTAATATTGTAGATGGTATGAGAGATATTTATTTCCAGATTGATTTATTATAAAGAGAGAAGGCAGCTAAGTAAACATTGTCAAGGAGGATAATGAAACAGTTTCTGCTAGGTGCCGTGGCTCACACCCATAATCCCAGCACTTTGGGAGGCTGAGGCAGGCGGATCACGAGGTCAGGAGATGGAGACCATCCTGGCTAACACGGTGAAACCCCGTTTCTACTAAAAAATACAAAAAAATTAGCCGGGCGTGGTGGTGGGTGCCTGTAGCCCCAGCTACTCAGGAGGCTGAGGCAGGAGAAAGGCATGAACCTGGGAGGTGGAGCTTGCAGTGAGCTGAGATGGCGCCACTGCACTCCAGCCTGGGTGACAGAGCGAGACGGTCTCAAAAAACAGAAAAAAAGAAAAGAAACAGTTTCTAAAATTTACTTCAGGATTAGAATACATCAGGAGGCATATATAATTCATGAGGTATCATGCAATAATGCAGTGCAGTGTATCAAGGAGAATTTCCTGTTAAATTCTGAAATATTTTACATACATTTTGCTAAACTGAAAGGTAAAACTTATATTATTAATGGTGTATTAAATTCTCAGTTTATATCAGACCCCTTCAGAAATGTACTTTTGTATCATTACAGAATATCTCACATGTGATCAATTTTTATTTTTATTATAAATGTCATATTCATTTTCATTTATATCCCTAGCTGGAAAATATATGGTATATGTATAATGATCTTAAGAATTAGAAAGCCGACCAGCAAGGTATATATTGAGAGCAAGGAGGCGTGCAGTGTGGGATGAGTATTGAACTCATATAGCAAACGTAAAACTCATCACCTTCTTTCCAGTGTGGCAGCACAGGGAAGTCGTGACTTTCCTTCTCTGCGTAGGCTGAACTCCATTAGTATCTCATAAGTTAGATAACTCATTTTAGTTGTGCTTTCAAAACAAATCTATAACTAAAACACCTGGTCTGTTTTATTATCTCAGATTAGAGTTTAATCCAGAGGTTTTAATCTGGTAGCCTACAGTCCAGAATCAGTAAACAGGGATGTTTGTTTTCTTTATTAAGAGGTTAATTGATTATGAGTATTTGGGCCCCAAGGGATTTCATATAAAAATCTGGGCTTTTTTTTTTTTTTTTTTTTTTTTTCCTTTTTGACAAGGAGTTTCACTTTTGTTGCCGGGGCTGGAGCGCAATCAGGGCTGGTGCAATCTCAGCTCACCACAACCTCTGCCTCCCAGGTTTAAGCGATTCTCCTGCCTCAGCCTCCTGAGTAACTGGGATTACAGGCATGCGCCACTACGCACAGCTAATTTTGTATTTTTAGTAGAGATGGGGTTTCTCCATGTTGGTCAGGCTGGTCTCAAACTCCTGACCTCAGGTGATCCGCCTGCCTCGGCCTCCCAAAGTGCTGGGATTAGAGGTGTGAGCCACTGCACCCGGCCGGCTTTTCTTTAAAAACAATTATCAGTCAACTCTGGGCTCCTATTTCCTCCAAGTAACAATTGATAGGAACTCAGTAGTAACTTCCCCCAGATGAAGGATGCGTATTCTGCAGTTTACAATAGTTCACACCACTTCCTATTATACCTCTGAAAATACTCGTAATATTTATTATTGTGCTGATGTAATGGTTTTTCCTGTATCTGATTTGCTTTACTCATTTGTCAATTATTTGAGTTTGTGAACAGTGGTTTGTTAAGTGTGAGTTTTTAAAATTAGTGCATGTGAAGTCAGGAGATAGAGATCATCCTGGCAAACACGGTGAAACCCCGTCTCTAGGAAAAATACAAAGAATTAGCCGGGCGTGGTGCCAGGCACCTGTAGTCCCAGCTACTGGGGAGGTTGAAGGAGGAGAATGCCGTGAACCCGGGAGGCGGAGCTTGCAGTGAGCCAAGATGGTGTCACTGCACTCCAGCCTGGGCGACAGAGTGAGACTCCGTTTAAAAGAAAGAAAGAGAGAGAGAGAGAGAGAGAGAGAGAGAGAGAGAGAGAGAGAGACATTGTGTGACAGTTACCCCTTTAATCCTCATGACAATTCTATGTAATAGGTACAGATATCATCCACAATGTAATGTGGAGTTTGTTAAGGCACCAAGAGGCCAGGTAACTTGCTCAATAGTGAGAAGTATCCAGAAATGTCAAAGAAAAATAGAGTGGTACTCACCACTTGTCATATTACAAATTAATGTATTTTCAAAAATAATATCTTAATTGACTATTTAGAGAATCTTTAGAAAATGGTTATTATATTCTAACCTTAAGACTTTGATTCTAGTATTTAGAGAATGCTTTTAAACATCATGCATAGGCAATCTGTAAATAATGGGTGTGGAACCCAATAATATTTGTCTTTTTCTAGAATAAAGAAACTCTTACATAAATTTTTCTAATCTAATTTAAATCTTTCCCTAAGAAATAAGTATTTACTTTAAATTTATATTATTTCCATTCCAGGTAATAGCTTATATCAAGAAATCATTGAATTTGATACAAGCTTTGTATTCTCTGTATATTATCAAATGCACTTTAACTAATCTCTTAATACAGAAATTGGAAACGGATTTCATTATGTACTTTCAGGCCACAGAATAAAAAATGCTCTTTGAAAAGCAAGCTATTATCTCTTTCTCATTATACTTCAACCATTTATGTAAAGTTGGTGGAATTCATAATTAAATAGAAATTGGAAATCTTTGGCACAGATGGGCTAAATAACTTGCTCACAAATCACAAAGAAAACACACTGACTTCAGACTGTCGTCTTTCTCTAGTGTTAATTTCACAATACCAAAATCATTTGTCCAAATAATTATTTTCTATCTTTATATTAAACATTATGCCAATGAGTTCATTTGGTACTAGTGGAATTATTTATCTCTAAAAAATTCAGATATTACATACTATTCTGAGTCTGTGGTTGATCCATTGCTTGCTATTCAGAGAGCTAAGCATGGAGACAAGAAAGAACCAGTAGACATACTATATTTAGAAGTTTTAAAATATCTTTTCTAGTACCCACTAAAAAGGTTATTTTGAAATAAGTTAAAATGCATTAAGGTATAGGTAATTTTTCTGTGTGGGATATTTATGGGTATAGAATTGCTGGAGAGATTAACTTTTTTTTGGCCTTTATATAAATGTCTCAGGAAACTGATTTTTTTTTATATTTGCTTAATATATCTTTTCTCCATCGCTTTAGCTTTAGATTTCTATGGCATTTTGAGTGTTTCTTATCTAAACATATATATTTATAATGTATACATTATACATACATAAGGATATATATTTTTTCTTTTTAACTAGTTATTTTTGTCTATGTATATCAATATGATAATTGATATATTTAGATACATTTGTTGAAATATTCCTGACCTTGTCAATACTAGCTGTACTATCTGAGTCAACCTATTATACAGTTTTAGTCTTTCCTGCCTAACCCTGCAAAGCATTCTTTTTCCTTCTCTTGGCTACACATTCTTAGCCTTTTCTAGAATCCATGACAGCAAACACTAGATGTTGGTATTGAATGGTAGAAAGACCATGAACTTTGCAGTCCAGTCAACCTGAATTGGCCTCAGTTTCTCATTTTACTAACAGTAACCTTGAAACTTGATGAACTTACTTGTAAAATAGGGACAATATCCACCTTATAGAATTAGGTTTATATTAAATTACAAAATACATAAATGTCTCATGTACAGGAAGCATTAAAAAAAGATGAGATTCCTACTCCCACAAGTTATAGCCTATTAAAACTTTCAGAATTTCTTGTTGGTTTTATATTAACTGGTTTTTAACAAACAGGGTCATTCTATATTTTAATGACTATTTTGACCTTAAAAGAAGATATTTAGGCTCTTAAATGTAAAACATTAAAAATAGTTAATTCTTCTGTGGACAAATTGCTAATATATAATCTTTATTTTCACAGCAGGGAAGAGAGTGGAATCCTATAATAAACAGTTTGGTCATGTGTTTTACATATTGCTTATGCCTTTTGTGTGTATGTGTGTGTATTACACAAATAACAGGTATTACTTGGAATATAGGGTAGACTTTACAAAGAAATAAAAGTATAAAATGATACACTAACCAATCTTTAATAATTATAATTTTTATTATATATCATTCTGTATTTTTCCTCACACATATAGATGTCCAAATAAAGCATGTAACAATAGCAGCAGCTAACATTTACTGACCAAGTCCATGTCTCAGACACTGTTAAGTACACTACATAGATTTTATCACATAATCCTAATAATAACTCTCTGAAGTAGATTACATTATGCCCTCATTCTATAGATGACTAGACTAACGTTTAGAGAGGTTCTACTAAGTGAACTAACTTGTCATTATTTCATAACTGTAAGTGATGGAAAATAACCAAACCCAGGCAGTCTGACTCTACAAACCCACACTCTTACGTTCTACCCTAAATGTCCTCCCCCAATAGATATTTTATGATATATATATTTTCTTACCTATTTTTTCCACTGGCTAATAGGAAATGGATATCTTATTGTAATTTTTAAAAACTGCTACATAATATTTCTCTATATAGAAATAAATTACCAAAGTAATCCTTTATTGTTGGAAATTTAAGTTGTTACAATTTTTCCATAGCTGTAAAATATATAGTACCTTCAATTTTTGCATTATTTGTCTAGTTATTATTTTAATATGCCCTCTATATTAACAAAACAGCTGATAAATATTAAACCACTTTACACAACAATGTAATTCACCTGTTTCCCTAACTCATTACCAACAGTGTTTTACCTTATTTTATAATTTTTCAAGTGTTATCTCAACACATTATTTTGCATTTCTTTGAGTACTTGTGAGGTTGTGTTTCTACACTTTTCTCCCTTGGGAATTTTTTGCTCATATGCCTTGATTGTTTTTCCTGCTGGAGAATTTTTAAATTTCTAAGGAGAAGACAAATTACTAATTTAAGTCCATATCATTCCAGTGACTATTTATTAAGGCCCTACTAATTTACAGGCAATGGTCAAGGACCTTGGGATACATCAATAAACAAAGCAAACAAAAATTCTCTGTCCTTGTGACATTTATATTCTAGTGGTAGTAGGTAGACAATAAGTAAATTAATATAATAAATATATAAAATATAACATGCTATAATGTGGCAAACGGTAAGGAAAAGGTAAAAAGCATACCAGCATAAGGGAGACTGCGTAGGCCAGGGAACCAGGGAGAATTTCAATTTTAAATATGTGGTCATCATTAAGGATTAAATATTTGAGCTTAAAAAGACTTAAAATGATTTTGTGTAATAAAAACAAGGCGGTGGCGGGTAACAAGTCATGAGTTTAATAAATATTATAGAGACTTTTTTTGTAACTCTTGTAGAAATTTTCGTCTATAAAGTATGATCTACGCAATTTCCGTTATGAAATTCAAGTATACAACACTATTCATAGGAGCACTTAATAGAAATGAAAAAGAGAAGTATACTCAGCATGTTGAATAAAAATAATACTGTCTTTGTTTAATTTTTTTTACTGTATTTCTAAGGTTCAACGAAGGAATAATTATTGTTTTGCTGTGCAGCGTCTCTTATGAAACAGCAATATTAGAAAGGAACTGTAGATGTTTTAAATTGTTGTTCCTGTACTACTTTGTGTAATTCTTAAATCCATAAAAAATAAATTATTGTTTGAAATATTTGTAAATAAACCATAAAATTACCTATTAACTTTACCATGTGATGTGAAACATTCAAGTATTTTTAAGTTTTTAAAACATATAATTCTAAATGCTACATTCTGTGGATTAAGGTTTTACATTTCTATTATGTTATTAACTCACCAATACCTTTTAAACTTAGAAGTCCAATCTAAATCTGATCTCATTTAAAATTTTATAGAGCAAATTGTTTTTAAAGCTGTGGCTCTTTTCCATCAAAAGTTGCTGGTGGTGTTATTGTCTTAATTAAATCCTTTGGAAGGGGGGGACCTTATTAATTGTATTAACGGAAGGCCATCATATGCATTCTGTACAGTTAAATCAAGTGTCATGTTTGCCAAGGCAAGTAGAGCTTGAAAAGTGTATCTATTCATAAGGAAACAAACAAAAAAATCATACTTTTGACTTTGCTCCTATATTTTACTGTAATAGCTGTAATTAGAACATTGCTCCAAATTACAAATGAAGGTATTTGATATATATTTTTCCTTACTTTCAAAGTTGTTTGATTCCATATTATTTTCTTTAAATAGATAATTTGGCTAGGTGATTTGAAAGTTGCATTCCTTTACTAAAATATGCAAAATATTTAACTCAGCTTCCCCTCACCTAGCTTTTTAAGGCATAATTAACAAATAAAAATTATGTATATTTAAGGTGTACAACCTGATATTTTCATATACCTACCTGTACACTGTGAAATGACTGCTGCAGCCAAGCAGATTAACATATTCATCATCTCATGTAGTTACTCTTCTTGCTTGCTTGCTTGCTTGCTTGCTTGTGCTTTTTTGTCCCCTGGGTGGGGAGGGTACTTAAGATTTACTGTCTTAGAAAACTCAAGTGTACAGTACATTGCAATTAATTATAGTCACCATGCTGTACTTTAGATCTCCAAAACTTATTCATTCTGCATAACTAAAACGTTTTACCCTTTGACCAACCTCTCACCATCTGTTTCAACTTGCAGCCCCTGGCAACCACTACTCTGCTCTCTATTTCTATGAGTTCAACTTCTTCAGATTCCACATGTAATTGAGATTATGCAGTATTTTTCATTCTGTTTCCATCTTATTACACTTAGCATAATGTCTTTTAGGTTTATCCATGTTATCACAAATGATGCAATTCTCTTCATTTTTAAGGCTGAATGATATTCCATTGTGTATATATAATTCCATTGTATGTAATGGGAGTACAGATATTTCTTTGACTTATTAATTTTATTTCTTTTGAATATATACCCAAAAGTAGGGTTGCTGGATCATATGATAGTTCTTTTTTAAATTTTTTGAGAAACGTTTATACTGTTTCCCATAATGTCTGTACTAATTTACATTCCCTCCTACAATATATCTTCCTACCCTTTCCAACACATATGACTTTTTGATAATAGTCACTCTAACAGGTATAACGTGATACATCATTGTGTTTTTGATTTGCGTTTTTCTGATAATTAGTGATGTTGAACACCTTTCCATATACCTAATATTTACTTGTATGTCTTATAATTAAAAAACTACCCATGTCTTTTGCCCATTTTAAAATCAAGTTATGTGTTTTGTGCTATTGAGTTGTATTAGAGTTCCTTATTTTTTTTGATATTAACACTTTATCAGATACATGTTTTTCAAATATTTTCTCTCATTCTGTAGGTTTTTAAATTTTATTATTATTTCCTTTGCTGTGGAAAAGACATCTTAGTTTGATGTAGTCAACTTGTTTACTTTTGCTTTGGTTGTATATGTTTTTTGGTGTTATATCTAAAAAAGCATTGCCAAAACCAATGTCAAGGAGCTTTTATCTGTTTTCTTGCAGAATTTTTATGGTCTCAGGCTTTATGTTTAAGTCTTTAATCCATCTTGAGTTATTTTTTTTGTATATGGTGTAAGACACATGTGTAAGGGTCCAATTTCATTATTTTCCATGTGGATATCCAGTTTCCCCAACGCCACTTATTGAAGAGATTATTCTTTCTCTGTTGTATATTCTTGTAGTCTTTGTTGAAGATTAGTTGACTGTAAATGCTTGGGCTTATTTTTCTACTCTATTCTATTTCATTGTTCTATGTGTCTGTTTCTATGCAAATACCAGACTGTTTTGACTATCACAGCTTTGTAATATAATTTGAAATCCAGAAGTATGATACCTGTACCTTTGTTCTTTCTCAAGATTGCCTTGGTGTTTGGGGTCTTTTGTGGTTCCATACAAATGTTAGAATTTTTTTTTTTTTTTTTCTATTTCTGTGGAAAATGTCCCTGGAATTTTGACAGGGGTTTCATTTTGCTTTTCATCATTGAGAATGTGGTTAGGTGTGAGCTTCTCATGTATGACCTCATAGAAATTATGAGCCTACAAATAAGAGGAAAGAAGATTGAAACAGCAATAAACAATTTCCCAACAAAGAAAAAGCCCAATACCAGATAACTTCATGAGTGAAGTCTACCAAACTTTTTTTTTTTAATTAATACAAATCCTTCTCAAACTCTTCTAAAAAAGTTAAAAAGGAGGGAACACTTCTAAACAAATTTTGTAAGGCAAGAATTACCCCGATATGAAAGCCAGACAAGGATGTTACAAGAAAAGAAAACTCAGGCCAATATTCCTGGTGAACATAGATGCAAAAATCCTCAACAAAATGTTAGCAACCCAAATTCAACAGCACATTAAAAGGATCAAGCAGCGTAATCAAGAGGGATTTATCCATGGGATGCAAAGATGGTGCAACATATGCAAATCAATAAGTGTGAAACACCACATTAAGAGATGAAGGATCAAATCATATCATCTCAACAGATGCAGAAAAAGCATTTAATAACATTCAACATTCTTTCATGATAAAACCTCTTAACTCTGCTTTTAACCATTGACATAGTCATCCATATTTCCATATTTTTATGTGTTTCCATCCCATCCAAGCTGTTTAGCAATGATTCTACTATACACACACACAAATACACACAGAAGCACACATACTCTCAACATAAAAATGATCAAAGCTAACATGAAATATTTGTTGAGTATGCATTTAGAAGAAATCTTAACTATAAACACAGGAAACATTTCATTCTTAGTCTTTTCTCAACATTCTAGTTTATTTTATAAAAACTTTATTTGTTAAAATATTAATATATAATATTACATATAAATGTATGCATAAAATAATATAGATTTGAGATTTCTTATCACATATTTTAAAATTGCTCATGAAATTATTTGTATTTTCTGATGGGTAATCTACATATATGCTAATGGGAGATATAAAATATAGGTAAGAAAAAAATTGAAAACCACCTGTAGAAATCCAATTGTAGTTTAACACTTAAAATATGAGGATATGATCTTTCAGACATGTTTCCATTAAAGTATATGGTAAGGAAAAATAAATCTAAAATTACAAATTTAAATAACATTTGCAGTACATAAGACATAATATTTTTATAATATAAATAGGGAAAATATATTATGATAATATTGTTATTTTTAATCTCTTGCTTACCATTAGACCTCAGAACACCAAACAGTACCTGGCACATACATAGTATGAGGGGGTGAATGAGGGGGTGCTTCTTAATCAGCTATTTTCACTTTTTGTGGAGTCTTTCCATATCAATAAAGGCAAATTTGTATCACCATTTAAATGACCCTACAGTATAACATTATCTTGTTGAACTATGATTTGTTTAATCTATTTTCTATTGTTGCATTTTAGTGCTTTAACAATTCTGAATATTTTAAAAGATGCTGGAGTGGTTAATATTTTAAAACTCTTTTGTAAACTCTTTAGAATTCTCATTTAAAAATTGAAATTATATATATTAAAGCCAAATTAAAATAAATTGAAGGATGATTTTAGAGTATGTAAAAATTGCATTGTCAACTACAGAATAGAGATTGTGTGGGGTATAAAAGAATAAATGTGAAAGACAAACAACACACTATCAGGAATGATCAGTAAAATTTAGATCCAAAAGAAACTTCTAGAAATGGAAGATAAAATTATTACATGGAAAACATTAGGCCAGGCACGGAGGCTCAAGGCTGTAATCCCAGCACTTTGGGAGGCCGAGACGGGCGGATCACGAGGTCAGGAGATCGAGACCATCCTGGCTAACACGGTGAAACCCCATCTCTAATAAAAAAAAATACAAAAAACTAGCCGGGCGAGGTGGGGGGCGCCTGTAGTCCCAGCTACTCGGGAGGCTGAGGCAGGAGAATGGCGTAAACCCGGGAGGCGGAGCTTGCAGTGAGCTGAGATCCGGCCACTGCACTCCAGCCTGGGTGACAGAGCGAGACTCCGTCTCAAAAAAAAAAAAAAAAAAAAAAAAAAAAGAAAAAAGAAAAGAAAAGAAAAGAAAAAGATTAATGGGTTAAAGACATAAATAGCTATAGCCTAACAGATAATTGGTGAATGGGAAGCCATATAATAAACAATATTTAACAGAGAGAGAAGGATGGAAAATATAAATGAGAAGTTAGGAATATAGATAATAGAAGGAGAAAAAGATCTAGTATATGTCCAATTAGAGATCCAGAAAGGAGTAATAGAAAGAAAGGAGAAAGGCAGCATTTGACGATAGAATAGCTGAAAATTAGGGGAGAAGTGGAGTCACAGAATCTGAAGGAACTAAGTATCCCACAAAAGAGAATTAAAAAGAAATCTATAGCTAGACTCATCATAGTGATACCAAAGAAGTCTGATAGGACCTGGGCATAGAGTCCCTGTGGTAGGATATTATAGTAACATGCTCCCATGAGTCACACCTCTCAGAATCCCAAACCTTTGTGTAGTCACTTAGTCCTGTGACATACTTTTGTGAATTGAACATCAGCAAACATAATGCAAGCAGAGGCTAAGTAAGTGTGTGCATCCGAGCCTGTCGCTTTAGAATGATTCCCTGAAACAGTCATGAGATGCCAGAATGAAAATTCAGTGAAAAGATGGATACAGCTATAAATCAACACCATGAGGCAGACATGCACGTGAGGCCATTTTGTTCTGCCCAGCCCAGTCCACTCACCAGCTGAGTATAGCTTCATGAGAAACACCTGCTAACATACAAGATCATGGGAAATACAAATGGTTTTGTTCTCAGCCGCTAAGTTTGAAAGTCAGGAATATGTATCTGATTAAGTCACCAAGTCTTGTCTTGTCTTGTCTTGTCTTGTCTTGTCTTGTCTTGTCTTTTTTCTTTTCTTTTCTTTTCTTTCTTTTCTCTTTCTTTTCTTTCTTTTCTTTCTTTTTTCTTTTCTTTCTTTTCTTTCTTTTCTTTCTTTTCTTTCTTTTCTTTCTTTTCTTTCTTTTCTTTCTTTTCTTTCTTTTTTCTTTCTTTCTTTCTTTCTTTCTTTCTTTCTTTCTTTCTTTCTTTCTTTCTTTCTTTCTTTCTTTCTTTCTTTCTTTCATGTTAGAGTGAACAAAGCTCTTCAGCACAGGCTTGAATTTGTTTTAATTAGACATACCTGCTAATGTGTTGTTCAGTTATGTAACACATAATGTGAATTAGTCATGAAGATTTTTCTGTTTATGCAAGAAATTATTTTTTTCACTCTAACATGTGTTAAATATTCCTTCAGATAATTGGCATTACTTCTTATCCGTCGCAGGAATATGTAGGGTTTTGGCTATTTCTCTTTCTGTACCTGTACCTCTTAGAATCTTTTTACCTGCCATTCCACTGACATACCATAGGACCATGGTTTCCAGACTTTCAAAACTCATAAATCATTAAAATTGAGGGAAAATAATGTGTCTGAAGTTTGTCAAATTTTTATTTTACTTGATGTCACAGAACAAACAAGAAGCAAAACCCTACTAAATACATTATTATTTTGAAAAGGTACAGATATTTTTAACAGCAAAAATGTTGGAAGGACAAAATATCAGAAGAAAGTAGTAGCCTTTAATTTAAAAATGTCTGGCTTCATGAAAAACTCAGTAATTTCTTTCTCATTATGCTAGAGACTGGTAAAAAATGATTTGACAGTAACCTATATATTGAATACACTGTTACTATTCTTGTTTTAAACAAACTTAGTTAAATTAAGAACAAAAACCTTTTTATTTTACTCCACTTACTCCTTTTTGATACTCTTAGTTACTTGATAGAGATCCAAGTTAATACCTATTAGTTTCCTTTTGTCTAAAGCAGGGGTCCCCAATCCCCAGGCAACAGACTGTTAGGAACCTGGCCACACAGCAGGATGTAAGCAGCAGACCAGCGAGCACCTGGTATTAGACTCCCACAGGAGTGTGAACCCTCCTGTAAACTGTGCATGCCAGGGATCCAGGTTGTACACTGCTTATGAAAATTTAATGCCTGATGATCTAAGGTGGAAAAGTTTCATCCTGAAACCATTCCCCACGCTCCCCACATCCATGGAAAAAAGTTGTCTTGCATGAAACTTGTCCCTGGTGCCAAAAAGTTTGGGGACATCTGGTCTAAAGGACTTCTTTTACTATTTCTTGCAAAGCAGGTCTACTGGCCACAGATTTCCTCAATTTTTGCTTGGTAAGTTCTTTATTTCTCTTTTACTTTGTAGGGATAATTTCAGAGTGTAGAATTCTAGGGTGGGTTTTCTGGTTTCTTTTTTTCTCTCTCTCTGTCTCTCTCAACACTTTCAATATTTTACTCTACTCTTCTTGCTCGCATGGTTTCTGGGGAAACGTGAGATGTAATTATTATCTTTGCTCCTCTGTAAGTAAGGTGTTTCCCCCACACACACCACACTGGCTTTTTTCAGGATATTTTTCTTTATCTTTGATCCTCTGTAATTTGAATGTGATATACCTAGTTAAGGATTTTGTTGGTGTGGTTTTGTTTTTTTGTTTGTTTTTTTGGCATTGATTCTGCTTGGTGTTCTCAGAGTTTCCTGGATCTGTGGTTTGGTGTCTGACATTAATTTTGGAGGAATTCTCAGCCATTATTGTTTTAAATATTTCTTCTGCTTCTTTCTCTCTTCTTTTTCTTGTATTTCCATTATGTATATAATACATATAATATAATATATAATATATATAATTATGTATGTAATATATATAACATATAATACATATAATGGAAATACATGGGAGATATATATGTTACATATTTAATAGATGTAAAGAAAGGTATATATGTTACATCTTTAATAGGTTTCCCACAATTCTGGAATATTCTATTCCATTTTATTTTTCAGGTCTCCATTCTCTGCTTTTTGGTTTTGGAGTTTCTATTGATATATTCTTAAGCTCAGAGATTCTTTAATTTGCCCACTATCCCATATACTAACAAGCCTATCAAAGGCATCCTTCATTTCTGTGACAGTGTTTTTTATCTCTAACATTAATATTTATTCTTTCTTAATATTTTCATTTCTCTGCTCACACTGTCCATCTGTTCTTACATGTTATATACTTCATCTATTAGAACAATTATCATATTAATTATACTTGTTTTAAATCCCCAGTCTGATCATTGCAACATGCTGTCATGCCTAGTTCTTGTGCTTGCTCTCTTTTCAAACTTTTTTTTTTTTTGTCTTTAAGTATGCCTTGAAATTTTTTATTGATATCTGGACATGATATATTGGGTAAAAGAAAGTGCTGTAAATAGGCCTTTAGTAATGTGATGGTAAGGTGTGGGGCAAAGAAAGCATTCTCTGATCCTCTGATTAGCTCAGTCTTTAGTGAACGTGTGTCTCTGGACTGTAAATTTCATGTTTCTCAGTCCACATTCTCTCCTTTATATGGGATAGGATATCTAGAGATGCCTGGAGTTAGGTATTTTTCTCTTCCTGTATGGAAGTCTAGAGCTGACTGGAGTTAGCTGTTTCCTTTCCCTCTGGTCAGTTAGACTGTAGTGAAACCCCGGCAGTTTAAGTACTGGATTAATAGTTTTTGTTGTTGTTGTTGTTTAAAGGACAGACCTAGTTATGAGAAACAGAGTACAGTGGCATATTTCAGCCTGGTTCCTTTTCCTCTCCCTCTGCCTGAAGCATGAGAGGATTTTTCCCCAAAATTTACTGTGAAAACCTAGAAGGTTTCTTCTTAATAAAACACATAAAAGCGTGACTCCCATTAGTGACTTGGTCTTCCTGGAATTTTAAACTCTCAGGCTTGTCCACACCAAGACTCCAGCAATTTGACAATTAAAGTTCAGGTTTTCCAGCCCCATTACTGGTTTCCATAGAAGTTTTTGCTTCTGAGTTTCTGCCCTGGTAAGTTGTGCTTCTCTGTATCTACCTGTCTGTCTCTCCAATTCTGAGGGTATTTGTGTGTCCTGTGACTTCACATTTCTTACAGATCTAAGAAGAGTTGTTGATTTTTCAGTTTGTTCATCTTTTTGGTTATTATTAGGATGAAGTAGTGACTTCCAAGTTCCTTACATTGGAGATGAACCAAAAACCAGAAGTCAGTATTTTAAAATGACATTGTGCTTTAACTTTTCAATATAAATCTCTTTTGGATGTAACAGAAATAGAAAAATATACATGAATCCAACACTCTATATGTATTTGGCATTTAAATAGCAGAATGGAATAAATTTACATTAATTCTTCATTCACTAATGATAGTACCCTGCCAGGTCTCTTAACTCATTCTGCCAGAATTGAGGAGAAATCTCATGTATGTGACTAATACGAGGGTGAGGCATCTGGCTGACCTATAAGAGAGCTTTATAAACTTTTCTTTGGGACATGTGTTTATATGGTGAAAATTTTTGTTTATGCAACTCTGCTTGCTTACAAGTAATTTATAGATTATAGGGAGATCTTTTTTTCAGATTTGTAGTTGTCACTAATCAGTTAGTATAGCTTGTTGGAAGAGTTATTTAAGATTTGAAGAATGGCAACCATAAAAAGAAAGACAAAAGTATTTTTTCCCATTTTTTCCCCTAAACGTAGGAGAAAGATTATAAAGGTGATAGCTATGTCTGTATTAGGAATAAAATAATCTCATATAAGCAGGTGAACTACCAGCTAATAGCTTTAAGTTTAGTCTGGAATGGATCCAACAGCATCTAACCTTGTGCTTTTCTCAGATAGCCTATAATCGCTTTTCCTCTTTAAGAGACTGTTGATACCCTATTTAATGGTACCATAACAGGGATCAGCTGGTACACTCTTATTCCCTGATCTAGTCTTCAGGGATAAGAGTCTGTTCATTGAAGTCCTAGGTGTTATTATCCATTGACGTGTAGTGATGACACAAACGTGTTTGATCTATGACTCTAACATATTCTCAAGTCTAGTATTTCCTGCTTAAATCATTTGATTCAAAATTAATTCTAGGTTCTACCTTGGACATAAATTACAAAAGTGGAGGACTGTTCTTTTTCAACAGTACTGTTGAAAGCTTAAAACTTGCTTATCAATTTTTCACAGAGGCTTTAGCATTCTTAGGTCCACTAAACTCCAAATAAAACACAACTTATTTAGTATAATGTTTTCAGCTAGATGCTTAGATATAGAAATTGTGTGTACATGGCCACACACATGTCCTTCCT
The DNA here is from genome assembly GCF_037993035.2 of Macaca fascicularis. Classification (NCBI taxonomy): domain Eukaryota; kingdom Metazoa; phylum Chordata; class Mammalia; order Primates; family Cercopithecidae; genus Macaca; species Macaca fascicularis. The sequence continues at coordinate 138,384,148 of NC_088377.1, forward strand.
TGAAAGTGGTTAAGAGTCTAAGGGAGACTTAGACAAAGAGAAAGTCACTGTAGTATCTTTTGGAAACATTAAAAAACCTGTTGTTTGAAGGATGGGTTGAATTTGGCTGTGTATGAAAGGAAAGGAAGGACTTCTGGGCAAAGAAACCATGTGGAAATCAAACCATGAGAGAGTGTGTATTGAATGTGTATGGCAGGGCTTACAAATGGGCTATTTTATTCATAAGGAAGGAGGGGCAATATAGGAGTTTGCCATACAGGCATTTACATTTTATCAAGATTGTTTGGACTGAAGTGCAGAGCTAACAAGATTATTGCCAAGCATCAAGGATTTGGATAGAAAGCCTGGTTGCTGACACAGTAACCTAAAACTGATGGGTTCAGTACTTCTATGTTAATTAAGTACCTTTAGACTTTAAGTCCTAATATTTGGACTTTCAAGTTCCCAATAAAATATATTTAATTTTTAAAATAAATGTTTTCCTCTTATAAAAATTCATTAATGCCAATTACAGAAAACTTAGAAAATACCTGAGTACTGAAATAAAATTGAAACAATAACTTTACCATTTATAACTAGCTACTATTAATATTTTGATAAATCTTATTTTAGTATTTTTCATAATTTTTAGCAAAATGGGATCATATTTATATTCCTGTTTTATCTTTGACATTCGTTCCTCAAAATAATTTACCCACTTTTAATGACATGCAAATTTTTCTAAAACAATATTTAGTATTTTTATTATAAAAGCTATAACATGAAACTTATAGAAAATAGAACCTATTGTAAAGCAAAAAGGGTAAGAATTATCCAATACCCCTCCCCTTAAGTACAATGATAAATATATATTTTATTTTCATTCTCCTTTATTGGATTCTTCCAATAGACATTTGTACATACTAAACATATTTATATGTTGAACAAAACATTAAGCAATACTCATGTAATGTTTACCATATATCATGCATGGATCTAAGTACTTTGTATATGTCAATAAAATTTTTTCACAAAACCGAATGAGATAAGTACTATTATTATTACCAGTTTTAATATGAAGGAAGTGAGACACAGAAAAAAATGGGTAACTTAGTGAAGACCACACAATTAGGAAGTAGCACACTTTGGGTCCAATCAGAGACCATCTGCTTTCAGATTCTGTGACCTTGAAAAGTGTCACAAATATATTGCTTTTCCCTTGATATCATGTTCACATTGAGTAGTTGCTATATTTCCACCCACTCCTTCATGCTAGATTTCTCAGAAGAGCTACTTGTGTTTTATGATTGCATTTTCTCATATTCTAGCCACTTCATGACACACCACAATCCAACACTTTCTTACACCAATTTATCAAAACCATTGGTACTTGCAGAAGTGTCCTGAATTTCAATCCAGTGGATGCCCTGGGTTCCAATTTATTTGCACTGTTAACCAACCCTGGAAAAAGCCTATTCCTCTTTTACTCTCTTCTCTTGGTTTCTATGGTGCAGCTCTCTTTCCTGTGTTCCACCTCTAGCTTTGCCTACCCCTCGGCATCGAATACTGGACCATTATCTTCAACCTAGATTCTAAAGGCTATATAGCTTCAGTCATAGACTTTCATGTCTTCTCACTGTGCATCTTTTCCCAAAGAGTTCATCCATTACCATGGCTTAACACATCATATATTCACTGCAACTCCCAAATATGCATCTCTGTATCATATCTCTTTTCTGAACTTCAGACCCATATATTCAATTACCTCAGCATCATCACTTGATAGCCTAAACATTGCCTTTAAAATATTGGAGGTCATAATATTTTTTTTCTCCATATTGTTGCTATCTTAGTAAATAACACAGTAATCCACCCAGAAATCCAAGCCAATAATTACAGACTAATGTTTACATTTCCTTTTTTTCTCACTACCGACATTCAAACATTAAATTCTATCAGTGTTGTACTTTCTTTCTCAAATTACTTTCTTATTCTCATCATTTTTTCCCACTACCTTCAGTTTCTCACCTGATCTATTGCACTGTGGTTTCTCACTCCAATCCATTTTTCACCTAAAGTGATATATTGAAAATGGTTGTCTGTGAGTGATTGGATAATCTCATTTTCCATGATGTGATTATTATGCATTGCATGCCTGTATCAACACATCTCATATACCCCATAAATATATATACCTACTACGTGAACCCCCCAAAATAAAAATATATTAAAAAATTGTCTGATCAATTCATTTCCTGGCCAAAAACTATTTGATGGCCTGTTAACTGCTTTAGGATTATGTTTAAAATCCTTCATGTAGTTTACAAGCCCCTTTGCCCGAGAGCCTCAACCTCACAGTTTAGCCACCTTACTCTTTACATTACTTAGTTCTCATCTCTTATGTCACTTCCTTGGAAAGACTTTCCTTTCCTGAATATCTAAGTTGCACCTCCCTTTCCATAACCCGGAGAACTTCTTTTTCCTAATATTATCCACAATTTTAATTAATCACTAATGTTGTCATTATCAGTTTACCATTATCTCACTTAAACTGGGTGTGTTCACTGTTGTATTGCCTAGCACATTAATCAATATAGTTATTGAATGATTAATATTTTCAAATATGTTTGCTGTACTTTGAGACTTTTTATATTTGTGTTATATCTTATATTGAGTCTAAAATTATGGTTTAACTTCATGTAGTAAGACAAAACTTCCTTTCATTCAAAAATTTCAACATTTAATTTATTTCAATATTTTAAATGCCCTAACTTCAACCTTTGTCTCTGAAGTTAGTGATGTGTTATTGCATCAACAACCTTTCTGAAATATTTATCTCTTTTATTTCTTCCTGATAGTTTTCTCTTATTATGACAAGAGCTAGTTATTATCATTCTGAAATAGTGTTAAAAGTCTCATTTTAGTTTGCTGTGAATGATGGCTTCCAGCTTTATCCATGTCCTTGAATGACTGAAAAGATGTGTGAATGAATGGATACATGAATACACATCATTCATTTATTCAAATATACTTTTGAATACAGGCATATCTTACAGCTTTGCTGGTTTAGTTCCACACCACCACAATAAAGCAAATATTGCAAAACAGTAAGTCACATGAATTCTTTTCTTTTCCTAGTGCATATGAAAGTTATGTTTACACTATACTGTAGTCTATTAAGTGTGCAATAACATTATGATGACTTAATAAAAAACACAATATACATGCCTTAATTTAAAAAGACTTTATTGCTAAAAAAAAAAGTCTGATTTTGCTGCTTGTTATTTCCACCATTTTTCCTAAAGTGAAAGAGAAAGTTAGAATGATTAAATAATATATACAGATTAAACTACTAATAAGTGGCAGAACCAGAATTCAAATTCAGGGCTTTGTTAAAAAAATGCCATATCCCTACTGTATTCCATATCTGCTCCTGATTATGAAACAAAACGTGTCAGCTTAGTTCCTTGTGTTGCAGATTCATAGCAATGAAGATCCTGTAATTACAAATATCTTTGTAGACAAGGACAGATCTTTCACTTTTTTTACATTCTCTAGAAATATATTGCATTTATTATATCTCTATATAAATTTTGTTTTTGAGTAAGACATATGAAAAACAATTAGCCAATATTAGACATTCTATATTGAGATATTAAATTGCATGGAATATATAGAACTTTGAAGGTACAATCTAGAGGAAGGGGGAAAAACTACATATGTTCAATAATATGTGGTTAGAGTTTCAGCTTGGGTGGGAAGATCAAATACAATGTTCAGTGACTCTAAACATGTGGCTTTCACTGTGCCATGTATGTATAGAGACAATACTGAGCACATATTGATTACCAAATGTGTTGTTAACTTTAGATATATTTAATCATTTAAGCGGCCCTAAAACACATTTAATATGGATGCATTCATTACCAGATGATTTTTGTCCTATTTCGGAAAACCTCTGAAATTACTTTAAAACGATTCTTTGGTGAATGTACTTTAAAAGAGTAGCAGTAATACAAATGTCAGTAATCTGTGGGAATTCACAAAAAGTAAGGCATCATATTTTTTGTCTTTTAAGTTCCGGGATACATGTACAGAACGTGCAGGTTTGTTACATAAGTATACATGTGCCATGGTGGTTTGCTGCACCTATAAACCCGTCATCTAGGTTTTGTGCCCTGCATGCATTAGATATTTGTCCTAATGCTCACCTTCCCCTTATCCCATATCCCCAAAAGGCCCTGGTGTGTGATGTTCTCCACATGTTCTCACTCATAAGTTGGAGTTGAACTATGAGGCATCAGTTTTTATTGAAGTCTTATAAGGTAGCCAGGCTTGTCTGCCTGGTATGATGACTTTAAAATCCAGGCTAGATAGGATGTTCCGTTATTACAACACAGTATAATAAACTCTTGGAACAACTTGTGGTCATCATCGCATCTTAAATAATGACTGTTTTATTTGGCATTAACTGTGGAGAGCAGCAGGCACAGAGAGAGTTGTCATTTGTCTTCTTTCCCCTCCAGAGGTGAGTCTTTTTGATCTTTGAGGTAAACAAGGAGGATGAACCTACATCTTTCTTTGTAGCAGTCTGCAGAACAAAGGCCACAGATACTAGGACACACAGTTCCGATGGTGGAGGACCAAGGTAGTCAGTTTACCATTGTTAGTCACTCAGGCAAATGGAAACAACAAGACATTTCTTTAATAATCATCATTCTGTTTATGAAAAGGTGTTCATGCAATGATTTTATTGAGATGAAGATGAAAAATCTTTCTTAAAATATGGTTTTCTTTTTGACATAGGCAAAATAAGATGTCTGAGTTCCTGAAACTTACAGTGTTATGTCTCTTGAGCCACTAATAGATTGTCATGTAATATGCAGTTTTCAAAAGTTTACAGGGTAATGTCATAAAATAGTTTAAAGTAAACATAGGATTATATAAGAAGGCTGACATAATTGCCCTATGAAACTAATTTAAGCAGGTGTTGATACTCAGAATATTTTGTATTTGCATTATGAAGTATTGCCCCTGGGAAGGGAGGCTAGAAGTTGTTCCATGGCAACATGATTATGGTGCCACACAGTTTATTGATAACTTGTTTTCAAATGAGCAGTATCTCCTTTGAATATGGCCAAAACGCACTACAAAAGTTTAATTAAAATCACTTCGTGATCCCACAGTGTTTAGAATTTACATATACTTCCTATTCTAGTAAATATCTTTGAAAGCTCTTTAAAAAGTTTCAATACAAATTTTATTTAAATATATTGTTATCTCAGCATTAAGGTAGTTATGAACAAAGACTTTCATTTATAGGGTTCATGATAGTAAAAAGGAATAGTGGCCCCAAGAAAAAAGCCACAGCTAATTGACATTTTATCCCCACTGGATAGAAAGAATTCTTAGAACATTATTGTTTATAGTTATTTTTATGAATAACATTCTTGTTCATCAACGTTTATTGAATAATTAAAATAGAACAACAAATGACTACTTTTTACTGAACTTAACTAAATATTACTTCTGGTCTATTAGCTCATTCTAAAATTAATAAGCAAGAAATAAATGAATATCAATTTTGAAAAAGAAATAACTCATGCTTTGTTTGATAATTTGTTTTATTGTTACAGATATATAGGGCATTGGGGGTGATTTCATTTGCCTGTTTTACCATGATGCTTTTCTAATAATGTTTTCGCAGTTTATATGCTATATTAATTGTATCAGTGCTTCATGATGTTTTTCAGAGAGCACACTCACATTTAAGTATCTCTAGAGAGATAGCATATATAATCAATAATAACACCAAATATGCAAACAGCTCATACATTATTATACAAAACAAAGTCTTTGTTAAAGACATGGTAGAGGACAAAATTTTTTCTATTTATAGTAGTTATGGATTTCTGTCAGCAATCTTGGATGTGCAGATGACAAGTTATCCTTAATTATTTATTTGTCTGTAACCAAACTCAAATTCTATTTTGAGTCCCATCATTAACTCAGTAAAAACTTAATCTGAACCAATTTAGAATCCTCCTAAGGTAGGTCCCACTATGTACAATATCCAGTGGGTATATAAAAAGTGAGAGTACGAGGTGGTAGTTAATTACCTTGTCTGGTAATTAAATTATGTCTATAAGATAAATATTGAAAAATCCATCTTGTCCTTGGTCTTAGTCCACACATTTTAGTAAGTCATCCATCTTCCTGTTTCTATGGTTTAGTTAGGTTAGGAGGCCATAAAGGGCGCACAGAAATGTTTCTGTTGCTTTGATGTCATTCTTGGGTACGTAAAAGTCTACTATATTCTCAATGGCCTTGTATACCTACACAGTAAATTCACTAACTCTCTGGGTCTTGCCCTCAACTCCTACAACCTCTCTGGGGAGGGTGTCTTCATGAGTACCGATTGAGGCATTTTCCTAGAAAGTCTAACTTAGGGTCCCCTTCCCCCTTAATTTCACTATTCTCCCATAAACTTCTTTCAGTCTCTCTCATTACTTGACTCTAGGAAATCTTTTTCTACTGAAGAGGAAATTCTTTACTCGTAAGCTTTAATGTTTTCCAATCTGAGGTACCCCCTATGTGATGCTGCAGACAACCAAAACATAATCTCCTTAATGGTTTGAGGTTTGGGGAAAGAATTCGAGAGACTGCCAGGTTACCAAATCTTTGGACCATAGCATAACTCTTCCTCATGACACTCAACATGGGATAAACTGTCTGATGGAAATAAAGGGAAAGGAGAAGGGAAATTTCACAAGAGAAGTGTATCAGTTGCTATTTCAAAAATAGCATCTCACTGTCTACAGAGATTATACATCTGGTAACTTTATAAATGTTTTACCTAAAATAACTTCTCGCATTAGTAGATGTAAGATCATATTATGAGACTGAATATATTTACTTTTTATTTATTTAAAATTACATGTGAAAAATAAATATCTCAATTAAAAATTATTGTTTTTCTTTTATTGAGAAAGCCATATTTTTATTTGAATAAATTATATTGAAATAAACATATTCAAATGTATTCATTTGAATCAATTATATACTTTTAAGGAATTAGAAGCAATTCATATGATTATTATAATTTTCAAGTTCTCTAAAGTATTTTAAAATAGATTTTGATTATAGCATTTATTTTTCTGCCTCCAAAGAGTTAACAAAATGATAGAACCTTTCTTAACTGGAAGGAATTTATCAAGAAATTCAAGTGTTTTCTTTTTTTTTTTTTTTTTTTCGAGACGGTGTCTCGCTCTGCCGCCCAGGCTGGAGTGCAGTGGCCTGATCTCTGCTCACTGCAAGCTCCGCCTCCCAAGTTCACGCCATTCTCTTGCCTCAGCCTCCCATGTAGCTGGGACTACAGGCACCCGCCACAGAACCCGGATAGTTTTTTGTATTTTTAGTAGAGACGGGGTTTCACCGTGTTAGCCAGGATGGTCTCGATCTGCTGACCTCGTGATCCGCCCGTCTCGGCCTCCCAAAGTGCTGGGATTACAGGCGTGAGTCACCACGCCTGGCCAGAAATTCAAATGTTTTCTTTTTTTAGTTCCGGTACTTCATTGGATTGCTTTTGCCCTAAATGATTTTGTCTTTTCTGTAAAGAAGAAAAAACAATTATTGCCTTTCACCAGATAGCAGTTAACAATAATCTCAAGTTTTACATTTTTTTTCCCTTAGAAAGATCTACATTTGGTTTAGAAATTCAGCTCCTTGGCCAGGCGTGGTGGCTCATGCCTGTAATCCCAGCACTTTGGGAGGCTGAGGCAGGTGGATCACCTGAAGTCGGTAGTTTGAGACCAGCCTGACCAACTTACAGAAACCCCGTCTCTACTAAAATTACAAAAAAATTAGCCGAGCATGGCCCAGCTACCCAGGAGGCTGAGACAGGAGAATCGCTTGAACCCAGGAGGCAGAGGTTGCGGTGAACCAAGGTCACTCCACTGCACTCCATCCTGGGCAACAAGAGCGAAACTCTGTCTCAAAAAGAAAAAAAAAAAAAGAAATTCTGCTCCTTGAGAAGTAAATGTTCTGAAAAGAAAACCCTGATTCAATCAAATAAGTGTTAAAAATAGATTTGTGATGGCCCTAGAAACATAATTTAAGAGCTCTGGTAGTGAAAACAGGAAATACCTTACATGTATAATAATTGAAGAATGATTAAATATTTTTATGTTTTAATGTAATATTACTATATTCAGTGATATAAGTGAAGATTTTTTTAAAATAATACCGATTGTACTCATGTTATAAGGTTAAATGGAAGCAGCAAAAACAATTATGTAGGTACTAAATGAACATATAATTCCCCGGCGTACATGATTGATAGAGTGAATGAGTATTATATGATCTCAACTCTATTAAAATATGTATAGAAAAATAGATCAGAATAATATATAATAAATGTTAAGTTTATGTCTGATTATTTTTTCTTCTTTCTTCCACTAAGTTTTCAATAATTATTATTTTCTACTTTTAAAATATCAGCTGGGGCCAGACATGGGAACTCATGCCTGTAAGCACCTTGGGAAGCCGAGTTGAAAGGATGGCTTGAGTCAGGAGTTTAAGACCAGTCAGGACAATACAGGGAGGCCTCATCTCTACTAAAATTTAAAAAAAGAAAGAAAAATTAGCTGGTCATGATGGCACACACCAGTAGTCCCATCTACTTCAGAAACTGAGGTGGGAAGATCACTAGAATAAGAGACCAAAATAACCTAAACCTCATATAAACTATTTAATAGTATAGAAAACAGTGTATAAATAGTATATCCCTACTCATTCATTTTGTCGAGTTATAATAATCTGATCAGTTTAACTTAGGTGTTTGATAATATGCTGTCTCTATGTTTCTAAACACTGTTCCCAGTGTTAGCTACCATTAGCACGTAAGATATGACTGGTTGTACCTCATTTTACTTTGTTTTTCCCCTTTTAAAAACTGTTGTTCTGTGTTAACTAAAAACAACTATGTTTGTGAATGGGGAAGAACCAAGAACGTGGGGAAAATAAGATAGTTAATATTTTCTACTTTTAATTTCATATTTAAGCATAAACCTATACTGATTGTTGGTTACAACTGATAGGTTTAAATTTACTAAATGCAAAACATATTTATGCAAAGATCTTTGAATTCGGATTTTTTTTTTCTGTGAAATTCTAGTATATTATTAAGACTTTTTTTTAGATCAAGTTTTATCTGTATGTTTGGCTGCACAACTTAATTCTATTTAAAATTGCACTTTAGGAGTCTTCTGCCTGATGCCAAAGTATTACCAGATTAACCAGAGTTCTGTTCAATAAGTGCAATTGTATCTTCACATACTTATTCTTGGTGTACAATAGACTTTATGATATAAAGCAAATAGATCAACCCCAAATTATTTATTTTTTTCTGCATGCACACAGTATTACCCCATTTATATCTGACATACTATTGACAATTGTTTTGGTAAACATTATGTATGCATTACTTTACTGAAGCCCCCCAAAACTCATGTAATAAGTCTGTTGTCTCCATTTTAGAAGCTCAGAGGATTTTTTTCTAAAACTCAAGTAACTAGAATCAATAAATATGAAGATTTTATTTTATGTCTTATCTATGCCACAGTATTAACTACTTTGTCTTAATGTTATATGGAAAATCCAGCTAAAATGTTGGTATCCTCAGATTTCCGTCTGTTGAAATTGATAGTTTAAACGGGTCCACAAATTACATGCGTCATATGTTTCTACCATCTACCATGATTCATTTAGGTATAAAATATGTTTAATCTGAAGAAATGGCATATGCTTCCCTTTATAAATATGTTTACCTGTTTTGGTATGAAAAATGTATGTTTAATAGAGATTGTGAGAACAATTATTTTACTATTAAAGTCTTGCTCTGTCCTTGCAAATTTTCATTTGCCTCTCTGAAATATCACAGACTCATTTAATGGAATGAGACTCATTTCTAGATGTAATAAAATTCCTGGGTCATCAATAATTATATTGCAATAATTTGATATAATATCCCATATCATTCCCTAAATTCTGTGTTTGTAAAGAATTATTCATTTTGAATTTCAGAATTATGAATTTCCTTCATTAGTCTATCCCCGTTTTAGGCATAAACTCAACTTTTAATTAAATGTGCTTGGCCGGGCGCGGTGGCTCAAGCCTGTAATCCCAGCACTTTGGGAGGCCGAGACGGGCGGATCAGGAGGTCAGGAGATCGAGACCATCCTGGCTAACACGGTGAAACCCCGTCTCTACTAAAAAATACAAAAAACTAGCCGGGCGAGGTGGCGGGCGCCTGTAGTCCCAGCTACTCGGGAGGCTGAGGCAGGAGAATGGCGAGAACCCGGGAGGCGGAGCTTGCAGTGAGCTGAGATCGGGCCACAGCACTCCAGCCTGGGCGACAGAGCGAGACTCTGTCTCAAAAAAAAAAAAAAAAAAAAAAAAAAAAAAAAAAGTGCTTTAAATTGTATTTGTAAAATGTTTATATTTAAATCATTTGAATGAATTTATTCAGCATCTTGTGCATCTATATAAATGAACAATTCTAGAATTAGATCTGCTCTTAATACTAATAATACAAAGTGAAACACAGGTAAATGTAAAAATGAAGTTATTTTAAATGAGTAATTGAAATATAAGAGTTAAGAGAACCCTTCTTCCGTGTGTTGGTGAATCACCTTACTAATCAAATATAGTTCAGTCTCTAAGGAGTACAAATTGGTTTTCTATTTTAGAGCAAGCATATTTGGACTTACAAAGAAATCCTATTTTGTTCATTAAAAGAGAGCATATTTCTAATTTGTTTCGGTGCATATTTAAAAAATCTGTTTGGGGAGAAAGCTGTTACAAACCATGTATGAACGAGGCCATCTGCAAAAATGTGCATATAATGATCATAACTTACTAAAACAGGTTTAAAAACAAAAGCAACCTATAATCTATTTTATGTTTCCAATAATCCTTTCATAATTATTGGAGAATTCTTATGTCTTTTCTCATTCATCCTTCTTGAATGTAGTCATAACCTCATTCATGACTTTTCTAAGTGACTATAAGAAAAAATTAATCTCATCAAAGGACTTACCCTAAATTATAAGGTATTAGTAATCATGATATAAAAAGGCATATGAGAAATAAGAAAACATTTGATTCACCATTTACTGGATATATTTTCTCTTTTAAAGTTAACATTAAAATGAATATCTGTTTCTAAAATTAATAGATTTATTCAGATTTAGAAAAATGTAAAAAGTATGCATGACATTAGACAATAATATTATCTCTAATTTTAATTACATGGCTGAAATGCAGAGTGATTTCTAATTACATGTTGTAGACATACTGTGAGGTATTTTTAATACTTTCTACACTTACACATTCTTAAAACAAAAGACATTTGTATTTTATTTTTTCTATTTGATCTATAATATTTTTACTTCTTAGGAATATGTGGAGCTTTGGATTCATGCCAATTTAATGCCACATGCATTGCCAATTTTGATTCATTATTTACTTAAAATGCTTTATGAATCTGTGGTAGACATCACAGAAAGCAAGTAGAAAAAGACACAGTCTTGTCTGTCCAGCATATGCCCTTGTTCAGCTAATCAGCATTCACAAGATAATATCAAAAATATCAGTCCTAACCCCACTTTGGCTAAATATTAAAACATATGGCTCTCCAATTAATTGGCTGCATGGAATAACTGCGCTCCAGGTGCCTGTCACAGAATATTCCTGAATCAGCCTCAGGTCACATTTTTCTAAAGCTTGGCCAAAATAAATACCATGGCAGTTTGCTTGAAGGATGTTCAGTCCATTCATTCTTTTGATCCTCTTAAATGCACTCTGTGACTAAAACAGAACATCAGAGAGTCTGTATACTCTTATCTTCTCTGTCCTACCTCTGTGCCATTATAATTGCTTTTCATGGATTGAGCTTTGGCACTGTACCGTCAGCCTTTGTCGAGGGCATTTTCAGAAACATGGCCATGTATCAGGTCAGTAGGTGCTCTCTCTGAGGATCTATTTCTAGTTTCATACCAACATTAGTTTGGCTAACTAGTTTCAGTCAGTTATTATAAGAAAAATTCCAGTTTAGGAATGATTGGGGGATAAAATGGAAATAGTAATTGTAATATTCTTTCAATTTTATCAGTAGAATCCATCTTAAGTTTCATTCTTGATTTTATGCAGTACTCTAAGAATATTTCTAATTTGACATACACTGCCTACTCAAGGATAGTTTTCAAATCAAAGTATAATCAGTATTATCGTTTAATATAATACTCATTCCGCTAGCTGGGTTCCTAGCTCAACTTCAGAAGTAGCAAGAAGCAGGCATAGGCCTTAATAAAAGACAAGTTTTCCCAGGGATAGAGGAACCACTGTGTTATATTACACCCAAATTAAGAGAAAAATAGGCCTAAATGTTAGCTAAGTGAGCAATGGATTTAGCAGAAAGCTGTGAAAAACAAATAAACAAAATAACAAAACAGGCAAGTTTAAGGTCATTGTACTGGACCTTGTCACGTGGTGAATGATGCACTTTTGTTCCTGAAGTTTGTTATAATAATGACAGTGTCTCTGGAGTTATGCTCAAGATGTGTACTTTTTGGTCCTTGACCGCAATGCTTATTGTCCACCTTTTAAAATGAATCCTCTGCCTTCCATCACACACACACATACACACACACACACACACACACACACACACACACAGACACCACATTTGAAATAAACTAACGTGAATAGACAATTTTGACAATACCATAAGAGAATTAAAGTCTGTTTTATAATAATTCAAGATAATAATTCTCAGTGACAGGTAATGATCGAATAATTAAAACAAATATGTTCCTTGGAATCTTAATATTTGAGAGGGGTACCATAAAAGTAACTAACTCTTGGAAAGAGAAAGAAAATTTTTCACATTAAGAGTCAACCTTTGAAATGACTTGATTAGTGTAAGTGCTGAGATTAATTTCTTCACATAACTAAATTGTATGTATTTGTCATAACCATAGTTAGATATTATGATTACAGATGAAAAATTATTTTAAAAGGCAACATTTTTTTTCTCCTAGCTAGGATTTGAATCTAACAACATTTTTTTTAATATAGTTAAGTCCCAACAGAATGTCAAATGAAGCTGAATTCAGCTCTTTCTCAAGGTGTCAGTTTTTCTCATTTATTTTCCTACTAGCTGCCAGAATATATTCATGTTTTAAGGTAGCCCTATTCAGTCTAGGATGATAACATCTTCACTTGTTCTTAGAATTGCTGCAGTGAGATTATCCTGACTTTCACACAGAATGTAAAAGAACATACAACTCAAATACATTTAGAAAAAATGATTCTTTTGAAACAAGCATTGATTATGTCCTTAGAAATACTGTTTTCTTCTTTCATTTTTCTGTCTTGTCCAAGACTTCATTCCCACCTGCTAACATGATATATTTTATGAACTCATGTTTTAAATAATTATATAATGTATACATATATATATATATAAATATATGTAAAAACTTACAATTTTGGCTAATTATAAAATATAATTTTAACTAGATCTGTAATATTTTTGCTAAGGCCATTTGTATATTATGTAATAAAATGTTAACATATATAACATTCCTTTTCCCAAATTTCTAATTCTTAACAAATTTAATAGAATGTGCAATAAGTATTATAATAAACTAAACATTAGCTATAATATTGTTTATTATGAAGTATATTTTATTAAATAAAGCCAGAGGGAACATATATATTTTTTAAAACCCTACACATTGGTTAATTGTCATAGAAAGATAGTTTTTCAAAACTGGATAGAGTGCTAATTATGAGTATAGGTTAAACCAAAAAAATTTAAAAGTAGTTTTAGGATTGATTGCCTTACAACTTAACAATACAAATGAATATAAAATGATATTTTGATTAATAAATTATATATTTATAAAAGGCAATTTTTTGTACTCAGTGTGAATAAAGAGTAATTATAAACCCATTTAAAATCATGTTTTAGAAACATAAATAAAAGCAATTTTAAAATATTTTAAATTTATAGACTGCTTTACAGTTTACCAGGTAACTTTTACCTCATTATTTTTCATAATACATCAGTGAATTAGAGTAGGTGTTAATTTAATTTTCCCAATTTCACAGGTGAGAAAATTAAAATATAGATACAAATTTTGTATAAAATAAAATTACATTTAAAATTCTATTATTTTATTAACATTGTATATCTGAGCACCTCACTATGGGATCATAAAGATTAATTGTAAATCCTAACCCTGTGACAATGCATACAGTAAATATTCTGAATTTCATAGATTGTACCAGAATATTAGTAATATCAAATTATATTAAAATATGACCAAAATGTTACTCATATATTAGACAATATTAATTTTACCATAAAAGTAATGCATACCTTAATGCTAAATAGCCAGTCTACCTTAATAACTATTCAATATATATTTATATTTGACATTTAAATGTAAATGTAAAATTTGTGTTGGTTTTTTAAAAAAAAATCAAAGTTTTAATATCTAAAGGTCTGTTTTTTATCTTGAATCACAAAATAAAGGGACTATTCTAGGAGATGAGGGAGAGCAAAGGCCTGCTTATTGAGCCTCCTCTAATGTTTCAGTCACAATCCCTCTTCTGTGCACATTTTCCTGTGGTTATAAGAAATACCCTGTCAAACTTGCCTTCAATTTAGCATGCTCTACTTTGACTGGTTAACACTAATTCTTCATGGATCAACTCAGTTGTCACTTCCTTCTGAAAAACCTTCCCTGAGTCTCATCCCTGCTCTGTATGAGTTGGATCTTCATTGATTTCCAGAGCATTTTCTGCTAACTTGTATTATAAATATAGGAGACAATTCATATTTTCTTTTTCTCTGCTAGACCTTGGGATTGCTGTGATAAGCAACCATGCTTCTAATCTCTATTAACAGAACCCAATATAGTGTCTGGTGAAAATATGTGATATTTCAGTAGCTTCTTCAGGAATAAAGATTCCTGCAGTAGTTTCTACATAAGCATTAACATACAGAGCATACAGAACATTCTCATTGCTTGCTTACTTTTAACCAATGTGTCCACTTTCAAAACCAGAGAAGAAAGATAGGAATAAGTATTAAGCCACATTCTACAATAACTAGTCTGTATGGTCTGATTATTTAATATTCTATAAGGAAAAAAAATGACACCTACAAATAAACTTCTACTTCAGAATCCAATGCTGTTCGAGGCAATATTCTAACATGAAGCTTGAGTTTAATTCTAGGACTTCTTTTCATTTACATGTTTAGATGCTTATTCTTATTACGTAAAGATGAAGCAATGTAATAGCCATCATAACTCATTTTTTTAAGTATAGGTACATCCCTGAATTACAAGTAAAACAATTCTTATAGTCAATTATGCAGGCTACCTGAGAAAAATCAAAACAATTATTGCAAAGGTGACAGAAACAAAATGAAGGATTAAGAAAGAAATATTAATATGTAGAGAACTCAGTTCCATTATAGAAAGAGACATCTGCCAACCTTTTTGACATATACGTCACTTAGTCTCATTACTATATTTGGTGATATTGCCTATCACTTTCTTGAAATTCTGATCTTCACTCAAATTTACTAAAAACTACTGGTTTTCCTTACACTTTTTGAATGATCCTGTTGAATATGCTTTGCTGGTTTCTTGTTGAATGAAGCTATTCTTCAAGATCTGCCTACTGTTCTCTTCTTTTGCTTATCATCTCTGGGTAATTCTACCTCTAACTCTGGCCTAAGTACCCTCTGTATTCTTTAAGATCTGAATCTTTTTTTACGCTCAAGTGAATTTATTGTTGTATGTCCCTCCCACCCCCAGAATAGTACCCTATAGTTTATGAAGTGTGTTCATAATGAAGTTATCTGTTGCATGTACCCTTTTTTAACACAATTATTCATTATGGTTCAGTGGATAAGTATTATTTTTACTGTACTTTAAGTTCTTGGGTGCATGTGCAGAACATGCAGTTTTGTTACATAGGTCTTTAGCTATAGACTCATCTCTGAGATCTGCTTACTAGCTTTGGCTATTGAGTAGAATATTACTTTTTAGTTCCTATGTTTGAATTTCTTCATCTGTGTAATGAACATAATTATAGAAACTCCTGGGATTGTTGTGAGGATTCAATAAGATAAGCATATTTACAGGGTCCTGGAGCTCAACATATTCTAGCCTTCCCCCCAGAACGTGTTCCTCTTCTATTTTTAAATCATCATGTTCTGTATAAATTAGGAATTTTTTTCTTGGCAATGTCAGTTCCCTCATTCAGTTCTTCTGCTGCTGCCACAGTCATCTGTATAAGCTTGTAACCTCCACAGTGCATCTGTCATTCCTTCAGGGTAGACTTGTCCTCTTCAAATGCAAGTAGCCTAGGGAGGAAGTTCCATGCTAAACGGAAACCAGCTATGTGTTCAAAATGGGAATTCTATTTTATAGTTCTATTTTTCAGCCAAGTCCACAGAGCATAATCAAAGG
Source organism: Macaca fascicularis (assembly GCF_037993035.2). Classification (NCBI taxonomy): domain Eukaryota; kingdom Metazoa; phylum Chordata; class Mammalia; order Primates; family Cercopithecidae; genus Macaca; species Macaca fascicularis. Next base: position 138,400,680 of record NC_088377.1, read on the forward strand.
CTTGGAAAGCACTGTCAATTTTTTAGGGTACATTTCTTTACCATATTCTTTCCAAGATGACAGGCTCAATCATGCCACTTTCTAACTCAAAAGTCTTTATTTGACTCAGCTGAACATTTCAGGCAGTGAGACTCCAGCTGACTTCCCCCATGGAGCAATTTTATCTCGTATGTTCCAGGAGCTTCAGAGCACCATGTATTCCCGGTGACACCACTCCTGCAATGGTCCTGATAGCAATATGGACAGGTGAAAATAAAGCATTCCACATGTTTCTGTCAAGACTTTCCTCTTTCTCTCTCTGGGCTCCTCCTCTTCTCCACTGATTCGTTCCAGGCCTCACATCCTCACTTTTCAGGAAACACTGAGCAGGTATGAGGAGGGGGGAGAGGGAGAGTCTAGGTAATGAGGGTTGATTGGGATGTCTCAGGTATCTTGAGGTGACTGAGGCAAACAGAATGGACTATGTTCTAGGGTTAGTCCCAGTGGTCTTTCTAGAGAATGATAATTGTAAGGATGTGAGGCTTGGGACCTGGTTGTTAGGATCCATCAGTAAATATCTCTTGTTCTTTAGCATTTAAAGAAATTAATTGAACTTAGGCCTTTTATTCAAAGTTGGGTTTATGTAAACTAGTATTCACTTTTGGTTGTTATGTGTCCCTTAATCTATACTGTAGTGCTAGAATTACTAATGGTAATGTATATGCTGCCTAACACACAGTATTTTTGCCAATGTGACTTTCTATATTATCCAGTTTCCCTTTCTCAGTTCCAAATCACTACTTCCCATCCTTACTGACTGAGACTGGAGACAAACAACACATGTGAAAGTTAAATCTATTTAAAATATCTATACTTTCTCAGATTCCTTCAATGGCTAATGGGTCTTCAGCCTTATATGGCTGTGTCTACCTGTTTGCTGATAGAAACAAAATGCCTGCAAATATGCTGAGTGAAAGATTGGATTCTGAATGTTTAGAATGTATAATACACATTTTTGGCATACTGTTAGGTACCAGGTAGCAAAGTAAATAATAAGTATTTTATTTATGCAAACAAAAAACTACTTTAAACCTCTTACTGCTTCTCTGAATTTACATTTTGATGTATGTTTGTATAGCTGTATTTACAATACTCTTCTAACTGAAGAATCATTAAATAAAATGCATCCATATGGTTGGTTATTATGTCATCAATACAAATCATGTTTTCAAATGTAATAACATCAGAAAATTCAATATAATTTTCAATGATAGTTTCAAATTTTTCAAATTTACCATGAACAGGCAGTACTTCCAGGTTATTTATTTATTTATATGTTTTTGAAGAAACACAAGTGAATTTCAGCCTCAATATATGACACTTTGGATTCTCAAGTCTATGAACAGTTACAAGAAAAGGAATAACTTCTATCAATGAGTAGCTTTAAAACAGATGCCAACAATCATGCCTTAACTGAAGAGCTAAGTTCTTCTTAAATATTGACTTAAAATTGGACTTTTTTCTATCCTGCCAATTTCAGCCTAAATTCTATAACTGATATTTATCTTCTGCATATGAATTATACATTGTTTTCATTCTCCACCTAGCTTTTTACTTGTTTCTATTATCCTAGACCAAGAAAAATACTCGTTTTGTGGGGGTGTGTGTGTGTGTGTGTGTGTGTGTGTGTGTGTGTTTCTTGTTCCTGGAGCTTTTGTTCATTTTTCTTTGTTTTCCAAATCCAGTTGGTCTGCCACAGCTCATAATAAATTTCACTTTATTAAGGTTTCCCTGGTGACTTCAGCCAATTAGTTGCTCTATTCCTGATTCTGATTTGATCATTCTTGCCTTAATTGTATTATTTTACTAAATGAGGATGTAGACATGAATATGTATGGATATGTTATATATTCATGCATATAGTACATATGAATATATATTCATTGTATTTTTGTTAGTTCCTATATAATTACTTTGATTCTTCTAAGAGCAAAAATTATATATAGCACTTAGAACAATAGGAATATCATAGAAATTGTGTAATAATTATCTTATGAATGGATTTAAACAACTTCAAAGTCTCACAAAGATTTAATACTGATTAGCCATTGGATGTCAAATAGAACAGAAGGATTTTTTAAAATGAACTATCCAAATTTTTATAAATTGTATCTTCCTGTTTGAGTATTTAATAATCATATCCTTTTTTTAACAATTAGCCTCATATTAATTGAGCAATCTGTAATTGCCCGGATTGTAGGATCTTTACTACTTTTTTTTAAATTTAAAACTTTCCTGGTGAAGAGAGTGTGTACTGGTGGCTCATAACCTGAGTTTCACACAGAGTTTTGGCGGGGATCTCTCTAATATTATAAAAATGACTTAAGTGAGTCATGAACTCTCATTTCTCATAGTACCTACATCTAGCTATGGTCTTATATATTTATGTTTATCTATCATTATTAGCAATATTTGCAAATGGTATTAAACTTTACTTTTAGGAAATACTTTAATTTTAAAAGAGATATATGAAAAATGATACTCTGCAACTCTGACTCTAAAATTATAGGGAGCCAAAAGAGTAAGGTGTCCAAACACATAGAGCAAAAATAAACCCCCAAGTGTCATAATGATAGACATAATACATAGGACATTAGTTAACTCAAAGGAGGATATAAAGGAATGAGTTTGAAAGAAGCTTCAAATGTAATGATCGTATTTCATTTCTGTAGTTGGATCAGTGGCTCATGGGTGTTCATTTTAAAGTTATTCTTTGTGTCCCACACTTGTTTAATAGATGAATTTTGGGCCAGGTGTGGTGGCTCATGCCTGTAATCCCAGCACTTTGGGAGGCCACGGCGGGCAGATCACCTGAGGTCAGGAGTTCGAGACCAACCTGGCCAACATACTGAATGAAACCCTGACTCTACTGAAAATACAAAAAATTAGCTGGGCATGGTGGTGGGCATCTGTAATGCCAGATACTCGGGAGGCTGAGGCAGGAGAATTGCCTGAACCTGGGAGGCAGGGGTTGCGTGAGCCGAGGTCACACCATTGTACCCCAGCCTGGGCAAAAAATTAAAAAAAGATGAATTTTGCACCCAGGCAATGTTTACTGTAAAAACACAAAAAGGTAAAAAAGGCACAGAACTATTCATATATTGTTCAAAAGTATACAAAAGTAAATAACATAAAAAAGTGTATACTATTTAAACCATAGTAAGGAACAAAGATCTAACAAAACAAAAATTAAAATAGTGGTTATTCTTGGAGGATATATAATAGGATGTTATTGAAAACAGCACCTGCATGTATCAAACCCATGTATTAGATAATATTGGCACTGTTCTGTTTCTTAAGTGGATAGTTGGTGAGTGGATATTTACCTCCTTTAAATTTTTTTTGAATTTTTATTTTATATCTAATTTACAAATAATTTTAGTCCAAGTGTCATGGCTCATACCTGTAATCCCAGAACTTTGGGAGGCGAATACAGGAAGATGGCTTGAGCTCAGGAGTTTGAGACCAGGCAACATAGCGAGACCCTGTCTCTACAAAAATGATAAAAATGTTTAAAAAAGAAAAAAATAATAACAATTATAATTGTATTTGTTTATGTGGTACAATATGATGTTTCAATAGATGTAAACATTGTGGAATGATCAAATCAGGCTAAATAACGTAACAGTCACCTGACATGTCACGAATTATGTTGATGATTGAAATAGCTCACCATAATTTTTTTTTTAAAACTAAACCTTTGAAGTGACTACTTATGCATGTTAACACTGACTGAAACAGTTCGTATTTCTCTTGAATTCCAGTAAAATGCACTTTCTTGGCCATGCAAGTTAATATCCAAAATAGTTCGTTAGAATTACTTTGCATACACAGCAACAATCATGGATAAAAGTGTAAAAAATTATCATCCCTTGAATAACAAGTTGACTCAGCCTGACTGTATCACTTAGATTTTAATCAGAAAAGCAGAATGATTAGGAAGTTTAAAATATATATAATAAGAGATTTGGTATAGAGATTTGTTCATACACAGTTGTGAAAGCTGTTTAAGTGATTGCTGAAGATTGCTGGAGCTTCAGTCTGAAGGGCAGGCAGAGGAAGGAAAGAAATATTTAAAGTAGGGGAGAGGAAGGACAAACTGGAACCCATGAGGACAGGTCAGAATGCCTGTCCCTTCTCACTGAACTCCAAGCTAAATGCCTATGGACAAGCTGAAGGGTAATCTAGAGGAAAACAGATTAGCTGCATTCCTGCTTCCTATCCCAAGCAAAACAATTGACAACATGGGTAACCTTTAACAGCCCCTGGTGACCCTGCTCAGATTCTCTGGGTGTACAAAACCCAGTATGGCTACTGCTTTTCTTCTACTACCTGCCAAATCCCATACAAAATATTTCCTGTTATACACTGTATTAGACAGTTTCACACTGCCATAAAGAACTGCCTGAGGCTGTGTAATTTATAAAGCAAAGAAGTTTAATTGACTCACAGTTCCGCATCCCTGGGAAGGCCTCAGGAAACTTACAATCATGGCAGAAGGCAAAGGAGAATTTAGTACCTTCTTCACAAGGTGGCAGGAGAGAGAAAGCACAGGGGAAACTGCCACTTTTAAACCATCAGGTCCCATGAGAACTTCCTCACCATCACCAGAACATCATGGGGAAACTGCCCCCGTAATCCAATCACTTCCCACCAAGTCCCTCCCTCAACACGTGGGGATTACATTTTAAAAAGAGGTTTGGTGGGAACACAGAGCCAAACAATATCATACACTGTAATGGGAAATATTTAGGGCAAATGATTCTGGGAAACATAGTTCAACCTAGACAAGTTTACACCTTGCAGAATTGACATACTGATTCTTCCCTGCAAGAAGAGCTTCCAGTACTGCACTGTGTTCTACCACATCACAGGAGGGCTTAACACATAACCAATCTCTCCCACCACCTGTATCCATTCTGCATTATCCAGACAGTCTAGTGCGACCCACCCTCTTATGCATTTCAGACTCCCTAGTCTGTGAAATTATTCTGTCTTTAAATATTATATCCACAATGAGGCTTAAATTTGTAAGTGAGGGGATTGATTTTTATCTTGTAACATGTTCCACAAATTTCATTTGGCTGTAGTGTGTTTTAAATGATCTGTCTTCCAAATGCATATTTCTTCGTAATCGTAACAAACATAAAATTTCCCTATGATGAAGTGCGTTAGATCTTTTAAATAAATTTTGTTTTAAAATTCAATTTTTCATTGCTTGTAGTGCTGTCTAGTGACTAACTTAGACTTGAGTCTAAGTTTTTTTGCTTTGATGTAATTATTTGCACATGCAAAATCAATATACAGATCTTAGATATACCAAAATACACCTATATAAGAGCAGAGGGAGGAGAACTGTTTACATTTTAAAAATTAACTTGACACACATATGACATAAATGATATATTTCTAAAACTATTGATTGTTTTTATACCACACTTATAATACATAAATAACGATCTGCCTAAAACTTAGTACACTAGAAAAATCACAAAAAAAAGCTATGAACCCACAGATAAGCCTTTCTTCTAAGTCTTATATTTTCGCTAAAGTTAGCTAAAATCACTGCAGTAAGTTGTGTGATTACCCATAAGTTTAGTGTATCATTGGTTACCAGAGAGAAATCAGCTGTGCCCTTGGAGTTGTCCTTTATACACACACTGGTAGATGATCAGTTAATCTAATGACTCTAATTAAACTCAGATCAAGTAAACTACTTGGTTGAGAATCACACAGTGACATGATCTCAACTCATTGCCACTTTCAAATCCTGGGTTCAAATGATTCTCCTGCCTCAACCTCCTAAGTAGTTGAGATTACAGGTGCCTATCACCACACCCGGCTAATTTTGTACTTTTAGTATGAATGGGGTTTCACCATGTTGGCCTGGCTGGTCTCGAACTCCTGACCTCAAGAGATCTACCCATCATGGTCTCCCAAGGTGCTAGGATTACATATGCGAGCCACTACACCCAGCTATATATATATATCTTTTAAAAGAAAACTAAGCATATGATTTTCTTCAGATCTGTCAAAATTGTGTTAATGTAATAATTCACAGGTATTAAAATTAGAGCAAGTTTTCATTTATGTGTTATTTATGTAATAGTATTGAAAACATCAAAGATTCAGAGATTGTTAGTTTCAGAAGAAATATATAAATTATGATGAGAAAGCAACCAGAAATATGGTCCTGGTTTAGTCAAAATTAACACAAAAAGAGTATCAATCAAGAGTATGAAATCATATTCTAAACACAATTTTAATATCTGGTTGTAATATACGTAATTTTAGTTGGCATGCTGCTATTTATGGAAATATCTGTTAATGTATTTTACATTATACAGAAACCTACATTGCAAGTTTTTTTGTTCGTTTGTTTGTTTGTTTATCTGTCTTCTGCTGAATGCAAGTTCTAATGAGGGAAACAAAGAGACTTCATTTGGTATACGGAAGAGTGAGGTCTTGCAGAAATAAGCATGCAGATAAGAGATGGGTAGGGACATGACCACTAATCAACCTAGACCGAGAAATGTTTATTCTAGTACAAGTTTCTAACAGTATCCTGTATTCTATTAGGTTGTATTATTAATTTATATTCTTCACATTCAGCAATTCAACTGGAAATTAGTATTTTATGTGGACTATTTTTATTTCTCAATATTGTATTCATATACATATTTATGTTCTAATATAATTTGATATAATCTTATGTCTATATATGAGAAAGAACCTCAATCATTCAATTATATATTTTGAACATGAATTATTCTGGTATCAGTGGTTTTAAAAGAAACAAAATATGAATGAAGTTGCACATTCTAGATAAAAGAATATAATGATGAAAGGACCTGACACACGTTTCATTTATTTTTTGAAGGGACAGAGTAAGCATAGAAGTATCACAAATACATCATTATGTATACTTATAAACTGCGGTCTCGGGAATGATCATAGATTTCTAATGTCCTGATCTTGTAGTCTGAATAATTGATTGTGTAGTCTGGAAGAAGAATGTGTCAACTATGAATTCAATCCTTCTCCCTTTTATAGATGTCACAAAGGGAATGAATTTATAACTAAAAAACCCAATTATCAGAATGTCACATTGTAAGAATGCGTGGATCTGAGTTGAATAGAACACCATATTGCCGAGATTGTAAATAACATTGATAAAAATGACAAGTTACGCGTAACATTGCTCTCCAATTGGTGTATTTGTCAGTGAGTAAAAAGATGAATTCTAAGCAGTTTATTAGTGTAATTATTTCTCTTTTTGAAATATACCCTGAATGATAAGCAAAAATATAGATAAATGAAAACCTGTGTAAAATTTGTGTTGACTCAAAAGCTTCATAGTGGGCAGGGAGTTCGATGTTACAGTACCAATCTCCTTCATTGCTTGGATTTCTTTACAAAATTTTGAGACGTGACCTACCCAGTCTTTGACTAAATACTTCTATGGGTGGAAACGATATAAGCTTCCTAATCACTTCACTTGATCTTTAATGAAATTTAATTTTAAGGTAGTGTTTGGAAGATTTCTCCAATACAAATATGAATGCTCATGTAGGTTTTGTGACCACCATTTCTTTACCATTTTAAGTCGAAAAGCAAACTTTCAACCTGCTACAGGTCTTACTATTATGCTTTGGAAAAGATCCTTAGAAAGACAAATAGGCAGCCCTGAAGTTCTGAGATTTTCCTTAATGGTATTGTTGCTATAGTTACAGCTGAAATGTTATATAAAGCAAATTGCTTATTGATGGAAAAATGCTGAGTGGCACAGTAGCATCCCTTCTCTGGGTTATTATTGCCTTCATTTTCTACTTTCCTTCTTAAGATGAATGGATTTTTTTTAACATTGTTTTCTTTTGAACAAGCTCTGGTGAATTGATGTTAAAATAAATGTGTTTTATTAACATGTACTAGCTGACAATTGAATAAATTTGAGTATTTTGTGATCAGTGTGGTGTTATTTTATATATTCTACTTGTCAGAATTTTTCCTACTTGGAGATGAATTTTGATACCCTGATTATTAATGTTATAGCACTGAATAAATAGTGATTGGCCTCATAATTTGGGGGCCTCTGAGTTTGTTTATATTTAATGATAACATAGATGAAACATAAACTTTTATTGTTTTATACCATTAGAGAATACTTATAATAGCATATTCAAAATATATTTTAAAATCACAGGGAAAAAATGGAAGCAGTCTTAAAGCATCCACAAGGATGATTAGCATGTTTTTTTAAAAGCCTCCTTAAGCATCTATATTTTGTATTTTTTTACATAGTAAACTCAGAAATATAATAGAGATGTTCTCAGTACATATATATGTGGTTGATGCAAAAGTAATTGTGGCTTTTTCCATTACTTTTTCCATTAAAAGTAATGAAGAAATTTGTATTGGAAAAATCTTGCAAACAACACCTTAAAATGAGATTTTATTTTATATATATCTGTACGGTATCATATACCATATCGCATATGTTATATATAATATATAACATGATATATTATATGATATATAGATAGATCTATATACACATATAGAATGAAATTGTGTTTTTTATATATATATGTCTATTATTTCACATAACAACCAGTTTTATGTGTGTATATACAGATGTACACACACACATATATATAAATATATACACAGATAAAACTGCTGGTTGTCTTACTATATTTATAAGAAGATATTTCAAAGATAAAACTTTAACTCATTTGATTCTTAACCTTAAGGCAAAATATGAATAATCATGTTTATCACAATTCTGTTACAGGAAGAGTTAATGCTATGTCTGGCTAAATATTTTCAACTAGTAAAGTCATATATGGCATTGATATATTGAGTTGTTACATAAGTGAAATAATTTTGTTTAATTGATTTCCAGGTTGCTACTGGACCAGAAACAATATGAAAATGTAATGGTGTGGCTATTTAGGAACTAAGAGTATAGATAACATCTTTTGGAACTATAAACACAGTATTTCTTAACCAAATTCCTGAATACAGTGATACAAAAATCTTTGGATTATTTTTGTTAAAGAATGAAAAAAAAAATTGTGACCTACAAATGTTTATATCTTACGTGATTATAGAGTATTTCCAAAATTTTGGGAGAAGCAAATTTTTCCAGTCAGTTTGTTTATAATTAATGATGATATGATCATGATGATTACCCATATTGTCCAAAATAAACTTTATTGAAAATTTACTGTTATTCTTTTTTATTCACTGTGAAAAACCTGATCAATTTTTCTTTTCTCATTTCCTCTTTGTATTTTACCTAGCTTCTGCCTTTTCCTCCAGTGATACTCCTATGCTCCCCCTTAATAAACAAAATTTGAATTTATATATATAACTAGAAAATGTTTGGTGTTACTGTAGGGCTTTGTTCCCTTTCAACTCTTTATTGACATTATAATTTCCTCTGCTTGTTGAATTTATTGACATTTTATTTTTGGTCCTAGGGCTACCGAAAAGAGAAGAGACACATATAAGACCACCAGTTTAGCATTTCTAATTGTTGAAAAACATACTCTTTGTGGCTTATAATTTATCAAATTCCTAATGTTTCAAACTAAATTCCTCAGATAATCCTGTTATATTCATTCCATCCTTTCCATTTACTCTAATAGTTTCTTTCCACCTCTAGATTTAATTTTTATCAACATAGGTTGGTAACCACATTCTGCCAGACTGATCTTAACAAAGCAGATTTTACTCCTTTATAAGAACCGTCACTGGATTCCAGTTTCTTCTACAAAATGTCTACTTGTGGCAATAAGTGCCATTTATTTGGGAATAATTGCCACCTAACAGAGAATCTCAACTTGCCTCTCCAACCTTATCTTCAATTATCTTCTTAAAGCTAAAGAACATTTTTATTGTTTAATTTTTATCTAGATTTGGTCAAATTTAGTGTTTTTAATCATTGCCTTTTTTCAGGCATGTATTATATGATTTTTGCTGTGCCTCATCTCTTAATTATTGAATTTCAATGTGAATGAAATAAGGCCTTAGCCTGATGTGTATTTACATTTTGACTGATTGCTATCAAATATGAATAGACATTTTCATTTCATATTTCTATTATGTCAAATAGTGACAAGACATATTTTTGGGAAAATGGATTTATTTCACATTCACAGTTTATTAACGTATCTATTTTAAGGCCAAAGCTTCTTGGAAAACACCTAACTAGAAGTGGTATCTCCCTCTTCTGCATTGCAACACAGTATCTCCATCTCTTTGTTTTTACTGCATATTTTACTTATTTTCAACCATGCATTATTTCTTCTACTTGAATGCTGGTTCCTTGATGAAATAACCTTTGCATATATACTTTCCAACTAATAGATATAAACCAAATAGATACATACAGAATAGATATATGAATGAATTATTTAGTCATAATTTGACGTAATAGAAATATTAGCTCCAAATTAATTTTGGTGACAATTAGTCAGAGTGTAAGTTCAAAAGACTGGCTGCCTTCTTTCCTTCCCAATGAAAATTAGTCATGCACCCAAGAGACTGAGTATAGCAACATTACGTTAAAAATAATTGCAAAATAGCGATTACTTAAAATGCTAGGTTTAACTGAACATGGATGGCTATTTAAGCAAAACATTGATTTGAAATAGTCAATGAGGCTCTCAGGATAAGATCTTTTATCTCTCAGATTTACACTATTGCCTTCTGTTTGCATTACAAACGTTAGTAGTTTAGTGGTTATCACCACTTTATAGGTTTCCTAAGCATTACTTTAAATTGGGACAATGAAATATTTTATGTGACAAAATAGATTGCATAGATGATACCTTTTATCCTGATACCTAAATTTCATATTATAGGAAAATAATGAGTATACTACCTTGAAATTATCACTATGTTTTATTTTCTCAACACATTTTTCTTGTACCTAAAGCCATGTACCATTGTGGCCTCATATGCTGTAAAGTAGCAAGAGATGGCAATTTTGTAAGAATAATTTGTCCCTGTCCCCAAAACTCAGATAAAATAGTCACACTTTTTTAAATGACAAAAATTTCCAATGGAATGAAACCTGTATTTCTGGTATATTAAAATTTTCTAACTTATTTATATTAGAACATGGCCTATGGAGACGCTTAATACACACCTGTATTTCATTTTTAGAATCCATATGGCAAAACTGCACAGAAATGCAGCCATTTGTATCTGTTTTTGTGTTTTAAAAGGTCAGGCTCTGGGACTGGGCATGGTGGCTCATGCCTGTAATCCCAGCACTTTGGGAGGCCAAGGCGGGTGGATCATGAGGTCCGGAGATCTAGATCATCCTGGCTAACATGGTGAAACCCCATCTCTACGAAAAATACAAAAAATAGCTGGGTGTGGTGGCGTGCACCTGTAATCCCAGCTACTCAGGAGGCTGAGGCAAGAGAATTGCTTGAACCTGGGCGGCAGAGACTGCAGTGAGCCGAGATCACGCCACTGCACTCCAGCCTGGTGACAAAGCGAGGCTCCATCTCAAAAAAATAAAAATAAAAAACTCAGGCTCTGAATGAAAATCTCTTAAGATGTGTCTCAACCAAGTAATTGTTTTTAAAACTACGTTATCAATGAAGATTGATTTTCTGTAGGTATTACGGAAGTTCTTCCTTCAGGGACTGTTCAACACAAGAGCTAGAACTTTTAGAATTTGACATAATGAATCAAATCTTCTTTCCTATGACTTTTATATAAAGACATTAATTAAAGAAGGCACACAATTCACTTCAGAGCTCCTTAGACATGAAATTAACAAGAGAACTGATATTGAGTGATTATATACACAAAAAACAAATGAGTACATATATATCCTAATATTTTATTGGCAGCATTTTACCACATTTACAGAATTGACTTTTGTCTTTACTCTTTTAGATCAGCAAATAAGAATTATAATGGCTTACATATTGCAAAATAATCATAGTTATTAAGCAACATCGTTAGTTTCTAAAGTAATTGGATCCTGAAATAAGAAATGAAACTTAGATATCTGATAGTATTCTAGAGCAATAAGTGATTTTTTTATCCAAAGAATTTAAGATAAGCAACTGGAAAGAGTGAGCCAGCATGAAAAGCAATTTGAAATTGAACTTCTCAGAGTACAGTGTAATACATGAAAGCAATAATATTTGTATGACACTTTAACCCTGTGCCTTATAGAATGGGTACACATTCAATGGTAACAATTAGAACTACATACATAGCCTTTACGTTTAAACAATAGAATAGATATAATGTAAGAAAAAATATAACACACACCAATCAGGGAGGAACTCTTTCATAGTATTATTTTAACATAATCTGTCTCCTAGGTGATCATTTGTTCTGTATTCTTATCGGAGAGTAGTTTTTAGTATTTAGTTTGCAAAAATTCTTAACCAATTTATCAAAAAGGCAGGTCTTTCTGTTTCCTCTCCCAGGATTCTGCTAAAATGGTTTTGGTGTACTTCCTAGGAATTTGTATGTCTAAAGACCCTATCAGTTGATTTAGTGCAGGTGACCATGGCTTAGACATTGAAGAGCAGAGATATAAGAAAATGTTTGACCAGGAGCAGTGGCTAACACCTGTAATCCCAGCATTTTGGGAGGCCAAGGTGGGCGGATCACCTGAGGTCAGGAGTTCAAGACCAGCTTGACCAACATGGAGAAACCCCATCTGTACTAAAAATAAAACATTAGCTGGCCGTGGGTGGCACATGCCTGAATCCCAGGTACTCAGGAGGTTGAGGCAGGAGAATCACTTGAACCCAGGAGGCGGAGGTTGCAGTAAGCAGAGATTGCACCATTGCACCCCAGCCTGGCAAAAAGAAAGAAGAAGGAAAATGTTTTAGTCAGCAAATCAGAACACTCAGGGAAAAAGATACCAAACGATTAAGCCTTGGAGTGCCTCTTGTTCAATTGCATGAGGAAATGTGATAAGTATTAAGAATGAAATTATGTTCATAATCTGGAAGCAGATAGCAAATTGTGCACAAGTGATTCTTGAAAACTATCTATACCTATAAAGCTCTACTCTGAAAGGTAGAACTATATTTGGCCCAAGTCAAGAGATAGGAGATAATAGGCTAAATCCTAAAAGAACTTTTGATTAATTTGTTATTATGAAATGTAATAGTCTTTGAATAAATTTTGGATGAAAATGCTAATTTTGAAGAAACCAGGCCTTAAAATAATTTTATTTGGAACAAATGCAGATTTTCTTTCTTCCTGAAAATGAATATTTCTCTGGGTCCACATTTAATGCAATTATTTCTTTTTCTTTTTCTCATTTAATGAAGATAGTGAATTGCTAGTCTCTAGAAATTCTATACATTTTTAGAGTTCAAATAGCCTTTTTGTAATGTTTTAAAAATTTACTGTGTCATTGATTTGGAAAACAGTGACCCACCTTCTCCATATACAAAAACATAGGAATTACCAAATTTTCACTTGGGTAAAATGACAGAAACAGATACATTATAATACATTTAATCTGTTCATTGCTATTTTTTTTCACAGATTCAAGAATGGCTCTGTTTAAATTGCCAAACCCAGAGAGCAATATCAGGACAGCTTGGAGACATAGGCAAAATGCCACCTGTGCCATCAGGACCCAAAGCATCTCCCATGCCTGTTCCTACAGAATCACCATCTCAGAAAACAGCAGTGCCTCCCCAAGTAAAATTAGTGAAAAAGCCAGAACAAGAAGTAAAAACAGAAGCTGAAAAAGTAATTCTGGAAGAAGTAAAGGAAACACTATCAATGGAAAAAATTCCTCCTATGGTAGCCACAGATCAAAAACAAGAAGAGAGTAAACTAGAGAAAGACAAAGCTTCAGCTCTTGAAGAAAAAAAGCCACTCCATGAAGAAAAAAAACTAATCTTTGAAGAAGAAAAGATATGTTCTGAAGAAAAAAAGCAACTCCTAGAAGAAAAAAAGCCAACCCCTGAAGACAAAAAGCTACTCCCAGAGGCAAAAGCATCAGCCCCAGAAGAACAAAAACATGACTTACTTAAATCTCAAGTACAAATTGCTGAAGAAAAGCTTGAAGGCAGAGTGGCTCCAAAGACAGTGCAAGAAGAGAAACAACCGCAGACCAAGATGGAAGATTTACCATCTGGCACACCTCAGAGTTTACCTAAAGAAGATGATAAGACAACCAAAACAATAAAAGAACAGCCACAGCCATTGTGCACAGCAAAACCTGATCAGGTGGAACCTGGGAAAGAAAAAACAGTAAGTTAAACTTTACTAACTTCTCACACTCTCATGTGTGAAATTATTAATTTTTAACATAAGTATACAAGTTGCTCATTGGTAATTATATAAGTGAAGTTCCTCAAACAATGAATGACATTCTTAAAGAAGTATAACAATTGTTTGACTATAATGAAGAACTTTGGCCTTTTCACAGCTTTATGAAGTGTACATAAAGCATAAATACATTTATTTCCCTGTTTCTTATGCCTATCAAATAATCTATCAAAATCATATGGAGTGATAAAGAACTTATCTAGTTTTTTTTTTTTTTTTTTTTCTCTACTATGGACACAAAACTCAATATCCTCCTTTAATGTAAAATAATGTGTCTTTATGTAAATTTCTGTTTACTTAGCCATTTGTTTACGTAAGAGTCAACAAGGTTTTTCCCAGTTGAAATCGTTTTAAGATGTGGTCAGCTATAAAGTGATTCCAAAAAAAAGAAAAAAGGAAAAAAAGTGATGTAACTAAAATCCAAAGTAAAAGTCTTTCTAAAATTTCACAAAACAGTTGAATATTTAGCATGATTTTTAATATAATGTATTCTATTAGCAGTTTTATTCAATGTGTTTAATATTGAAAGGTTATTTATAATCAGCATAATTTGGAAAAATATTCTTTTCTTTTTCTTTAATGGAAAATTTTCATTTAACCCATTTTAACGAATATTTTCACAAGCAGTTACATCCTTTTCAGAGGAACTCTGATATTTTTTGGAGCTATAAGAGATCTTACATTATACTTCACTGAATACATTTAATTCACAGAGGACAGCAATGACTTACCAGGAAATTAAATAATTTAATAGTATTAAAATTCCAACTAGAAACTATAGTTTGTTTCACTGTGATTCAGTTGTGTTTTCTTTAGTTTTAACACATGCTTACCAACCCATCTCTGCTATCTGATGCATCACACATTATCTAAGTAAATCCTGGTCTCCTTTCATTAAATGAGTTTTATCAGAGTCAAAAAGATGCCTATATGTATTCTCCATTCTAATGACTGAATCTAGCCACCACCAGCACCATGAATTGCTTCTTCTAGCTAACCTTTGCAGAGCATGGTGCTTGGTACTGTTTGTCCCTTTGTGGAACTTTCTGTGGCTTTCATGACCCTCTACTTTCCTTCTCTTTTTGTCTTTCTGATCATACTTTATGAAATCTGCTTTGACTATCTCTATGATTTCTCCTTGCAAATTCCAGATGATTTTCCCTTGTTTTGCTTTGAGCTACATGAACAATTTTTGAATACACGTATATACTTCTTGTCCCTCTTTTGGGTGTCAGACCTGCATTTTCAAGTACCTAGACAGCAGTTCTACTTCAAAGCCTCTCTGTAAATGCAAACTCAATATGTCTGACTCTTTTCCTCTTCTCTATAGAAACAGTTTCTGCTTGTAACTTTCTATTTCACCATCAAGCACCTGTCTCCTGTCTGCCAGTTACTAATCTTCTGAGTGATTTAAGGTTTCTTCTTACCTGCCCTTTGTTCTCCACAATGAAAGTATCACACTTCTGTCTATTAACTCCTGTTCCTCAGGGCACTACCTTACTTACTGCTTTCATGACCTTTTGCCAATTATTTGAGCAATCTAATTACTGGTTAGGATGCCTTCCTTTTATCCCTTCTCCAGTCTATAGCTGTCAGGTAAATGTTTTCTAGGGTTCTGATAATTTAACTCCATCACTCAGATGTTCCTAATGATTCCCTATTGTGTTTTAAATATATTCCAAGCAAGAAGTTTTTAAATATTTCCTGAATGCAGTACTTTTTTCTTTTATTTTATACCTTTATCACTTTCTTTTTATTACTTTTTCTTTCATTATACAACCACAATATGTGTATATGTATTTATTTATAAATTTTATGTATGCACTATTTGACTAATATTTACTTTCTAAAACATTCACAAAGAATAGTGAAATAAACTAAAATTACCATTGTTATTATATTTATTTAAATGCAGATAGTAAATACAGATACATTTGATCACCTTAAAAGGTGTTTAATAGTGATACTTTAGAGAGAGCATTATGTTTTAATATTTTTTAAGATCTTGGTGTAAAACTTTATGATATAGTTGTTTGAAATCCAGCTTCAAAGTTAAGCTTATTTTGATACTTTGATGTTCAGTTTTAATGGCTATTCAGAGCAGGAAAAAAAGATAATTAAAAAGAATATGCTACAAATGGAAGAAGTAGCTCACAGTTTGTTCTCACTAAATATTGCTACCTTTTTTTAAAGTGTGGATTGTAAACCAATTATGAAAAAAAGAATTGGTAATTGCACAAATAAGTGTTAACCTTCCTTAATATCAATCATTTGTGTTTGTTAACTGTCAGAAAATGTGGGGCTTTTACAATACTTTCCAGCAAATGATTTTCAAACCCATTGCATTTCTTTGTCTAGAAGGTTTTTAAACAGATTAAAATATTCTGTTTTAAAGTTTGTTACATGAGCAGATGCAATAACTTTTAAAAGTGACATATGTTATTTTGTATAGCATAATCATAAAATAATTTCCAAATATTTATCTTCAAAGAGCTGTTTCCACATTATAATTTTCTCAGAGAAACAGGTATTGTTTATTTTGCTTTAAATATCAAATACCCAGCATATTGCTGACAATTAGTATTTATTTTCTTGCTGTCTAATAAGTATTGTATTACTGAAAAGCACTTGCAATCCTCTATTTTTAAGTAAGGATCAAATCTCCACATTCTGCAGCTTTTTAACTAATTTTCCATGAGATAAACAGTAAATATCTGTGTCATGGTCAAAAATAATGTCATATTCTCTGTCCCAGTACAAAATAAATGTTCTTCAAAATATGAAGTTCTTATTAGTATACAGTGTACTACATCAGTAATATCTTGAGGCAGTCTGTCTAATTCTGGCTTACTTGTAATGAATAAATGTTTTTCACATGTACTGCCATCTCCCTAACCTTATTCTTTAAAATTATAATTCCAATCAGAGAAATTACTTCTCAATTTTTAATATTTTTTATTTAAAAAATACACATTTTTTTGAATTAAACAAATCAGTCCACATTGATGCTATGTGTTCATTGGTGCATTTTTCCTTGAGGATTCACAATAGTAATTCTTAAAATATTTTATTATTAATTAAAGAGAAATAGGAACTATTATGAACTGAGTATGTAAAGAAATCTCCATAGTTGGATTATATTATTATTAGATCTTTTGCTACTAAATTTGTTCTAATATTTTTTTCCCAAACCTTCCACAATTATTTCTTTGTTTCTTCCAACAACATTTGCTGACAAAGGAATGTAGTTTGATTTGTCACTATATTGATTCCACATATTACTTTAGTCATTTTTTCATGACAAAAAAAAAATTCCCCATCTGTTATGTAATTTTTCTTATTGAGCAAGAAAATTCAAAAGAATATTCCCAATGGTTATTATTCAAGTTAGTGAAAACTTATAAAGTACTAGAAAACTTATTTGCTGAAAATTACAGAAGTTTGTAATAGTGTCATAATACCACTGGCTTTGATTCAAAGCACGTTCTGTATTTAGGGTAAGGTTTGTTATTAGCAATAATAGATGCAGAAACAGATTTCAAATAGCTTTCCTAATAATGTCAAGCATTTTTTCCTAACTTCAAGTCAGATCTGATTTAATTTGGTGATCACTGTTCTCACCTTGTTATGAAAACTGATGAAAAGCATGTAGCAATATGAAAACTGTTAGCTTTCTTATGAGTGCATGTGTGTATATCTTACATTACTAGTTTGATTTTTAACAAATGTTTTTTTTGCAGAAATTTTTTTCTACTACTTAGCTATTATAGGAAAATTGTTTTAGTTAAAGCTAGGTGATTTATTGTAACTACAAACCATAAACCTGCATAACTGAACAATAAGCTTCAACATAAAGGTGAGCAAGTGAAGTAGTTGCCTCACTATAACTTCTCTTTATAGTTGGTTGCCTCATTATAACTTCCGGCCTTCTCCCAGGAGTCCTCACAGACCATGTGACCAACTGACATGACATGTGAGATAATAGTATTGCCCATCTATTGATTAAATATTAGTGCAATTTAATTTGTCCTCTATTTTGGATTTAAAAATGCAACTAAAATCCTAGTGTCGTCTCATTGTATTCCACTGAAGCACTTTGCATAGCTACCACGGTATATGCACCCCACAGCAGAGACTCCTGTCTAAATGACTTAGTTGGCTTTCTCAGCCTTCTGGAATCTGGCTCCAACACAACTTTCAAGCAACTGCTAACGTTCCCTATGGGGAGACATTAAAGAATAACAGCCAAATATGCCTTGTGTGTTTCCTGAACATAGCTTGTGCTTTCTCCTTTGTGAACCTGTTCTCAGTTTTTGTATGTGCACTGATGCCGCAGCTTCGCATCATCTGGCAGAAAAAATCCCACCTGAACCTCCACACCACTCTGCTAGCATGTCGTCCATGAGTCTCCCCTTCTATTCCCTAGTGGTAGTCAGTTTTCCTGATGCAGAATTTTCTGCAATGATTAATTTCTTAATTAGTTTTTATTTACAATCAAAACAATACTCTTAATTTACCTCTTACTATTCAGGCTGCTGTGTTAAGTACTTCCTTATACAATGATTGATAAAGTTAATATTATGATAGCTTTAGTAAAGATGGGGAAACTGAATTTCTGTGCCCAAGATCACATAGCTGGAAGGCAGAAGTACTAGAATTATAGTCCAGCTCTGATTACAAAGACTGTGCTCTCATCCACTGCACAAGATGTTTTTTCCTATGACACTTTTAGGATACTGGCTTTCCATTATTATAATCATCCATCTCTCTTGGCAACCCTCACTGCTATACCAAACACTTGGTATAATATTTACTCTATTTATATATGTGTATTATTTATTCATTAATTTAGCTGTCGTTTATATTGTTCATATTATTATAGTACGTTGTTTACATTTCATTGTTGCAACATCATTTTGTCACTTCATTCATTTCTGTCTTTCAAAATGTTTGTTGAATAGCATTAAAATTAATCCTGAGGTATAACAATTTGAAAATTACATACACATCTTTAAATTTTTAGTTTAACATTTTAAAATTCATGTTTGCTGTAGAATTTTATCTTTTTACTTACATAAACAGAATACTGTTTAAATATTTATTTGATATAGTACACTAAAATACTCTCCCCATAGAAACCTAACTTGGAACACTCTTTAGCAGGTACTTTTATTTCTGGTTAAAATGATCTGAGGGTTAGTATTCAAGTTACATATAGCCAATAAGTGACTGCCTAATCAGAAAGGATGAAAACTAATCATGTTTTCTGTAGTGAGAAGGACTCCCATATTATAGTGCTTAGGTGTGAGCGTCCGATCTTTCACTCCAGGTCTAGTGAATTTTATTGGCTTCATTTTGTTTGGAGCATTTCAAACACTCAGATCAGTAATCTGCATTCATGTAGACTTTATGTAAATTATAAGATTTGCATTCATTGTTTAATTTTAGCCCATCAAAATAAATGGCTTTGGGAAAGTTAAACAAAAACTTAACACTGCATCCTTTCTTTGCACAGTTTTATATGTCATCTAGAATTCAGTTCGTTAACAATATTCAAAACAATTCTGTTTGCCTTCAATATGGAAGGCTTTTGTGAAAAGAGCAAAACCAAATTTGGCAGTGCAGGTGTGTCTTGGCACATTCTCCACTACTAGTGAAGGCCTCAAGATACACCACCATCAGAAGAGATCCAAATGGGGCTCCATTCATCAGTGCCCCTCACTGACCGGTCTGCAGCTCAATAAATGGCAGGGGGTTATTGGAAGGAAAAGGGAAAAAGCCTAGAGAGTAAACACTTTGCAGACTTGCCACCTTATACTATGCAAAAGTCATTTAGGGGAAAAAAAAATCATTGCAGTATCACCACCATAGGCAGCTTCACTGTTGCTTGCCACTTCAATATAAGAAAGGAACTGAAATGAGTTAAGTGCTCATCAACCCTCCTACTATAGTCTCACAACTGCAGATAAGAAATTATTTATTGGAAAGACATTCAATTGGTACAGTGTAGTTAATTCTAGGTGCACACTGAAGAGTAGGCATTACTTTTTGCACTACAGTTGTTAAGAATATATCACACTGTCTTTTTCAATTGAGTAACATTGTAAATTCAGAAAAAGCATTTTACCCTGTAATATGCTCAGGATAGATCATTGACCATGCATAACAAAGGTATATATTTGGATGAAAATGAATGTAAAATGAGCATCCAGCCAACAATATTTATATTTGATAACTCTAACTAGAAAAAGGAGAAGAAAAAAAGGAAGGAGGGAGGGAAGGATGGGGGAGGGAGGAAGGGAGGGAAGGGGGAGGGAAGGAAGGAAGGAAGGGAGGAAGGAAGGAAGAAAGGAAGGAAGGAAGGAAGGAAGGAAGGAAGGAAGGAAGGAAGGAAGGAAGGAAGGAAGGAAGAAAGGAAGGAAGGAAGGAGTATGTTTGTTGTGCAACCTTATATCTGTTTATTTGGGCCATAGTTAGATCAGAAGAGCTTATGCCAACTCACACACTGATAATATTGAAACAGTTCAAGATACAGATGTAGTGGAATTAAGGTGGCCTCATAGGCTAGAGTGAGCTGTAGCATGCTCTTAGGCAGCTGTTCCCCTAACCCCTCCTTTCTGTAGGCTGTAAGACTATTGTGTCCTCCTTTAAACAGGACAACTAACTGTATCAGTTTTATTTTACTCATATATATTTTTACTTAGCAAAAAAGTCTTCATGCAACAAGTCTCTATGTTTAATTTTTATTTAAGGCCTCTCTGATTCTTGAACCTAAATTGTTGTCATGGCATCATCATAGCCCAAGAAAGGCAACAAGTTCAGGGTTGTGGTGTGTCGCTAAGGATCCCAGATCTCTGGAAAGCCCATGCTCCTGCTCACAAAAGCTATTTATTTTTTAAGGAAGCTGCTTTTCAAGATAAAACAAGATTTCAAAATCAAAAGGTATTTGTAAGTGACATTAGTGAAACACTTTTGAGATGGGATGCTGAAGATACATGTGATTAACAACTCTACAAAAAATTACAGCTGGATATTTCTCTTTAGCTGAACTGATAAGTCAGACCAATTATTGCATAACTTTTTCAAAGTACAAAATTTATAAACATTCATTCCAAGTGATATAGAGTAATGATATTATTAATATCAAGTATATATAGTGGTTCATAACTTTCAAAATGTCTTTTAAAAGCAATGCCTTGTTTGAATCATTTGACAAGAACGATAACCATGTATTTGTGGTACATGGCACATATGTTATTATGGCATGTTACTTGCTTTTTTTTGTTTAGTGAATTCTCCAACATCCCTTACAACTTGCAGCCAGGCACAAAGCCCATTGTCTGATACTTTCTTGAACTTTTCCTGACCTTATAATCCAAAAGTAAATTATGTTAATAGAAAATTTATCTTTAAACATCTTCATCACAATTTATAAACTTTATCTTAAAGCAAATTTATTGAGAAAAATAATCATATTTTTGATGGAAAATGACATTGAAATGTGAAAGGGTATTTATGAAAGAAGATCAAATGTCATTCAGAATTGACATTTAGTGAAATTTAGTTTAAGTGGAAACTAACCTTATCAACACATATCAACAATATTTTTCTCAAACTTTTAAAAAATACTAACATATGGTTGAAAAAATTTTCCAAAATTATTTTTCAGTTCCTAATAGTTATTTGATAGTAATGGAGAGGCCATGTTTTTAGTTTAACCATGTTAAGTTTTCCTGTATCTTTATCTCCCTGCTTAGGAAAAGGAAGATGACAAATCAGACACCTCAAGTTCTCAGCAGCCTAAAAGCCCCCAAGGTCTGAGCGACACGGGATATTCTTCTGATGGAATATCAAGCTCACTTGGTGAAATTCCAAGTCTTATTCCAACTGATGAAAAGGATATTCTCAAGGGACTCAAAAAGGACTCTTTTTCACAAGAAAGCAGCCCTTCCAGCCCCTCAGATTTGGCTAAATTAGAAAGTACAGTCCTATCTATTTTGGAAGCTCAAGCAAGTACACTTGTTGATGAAAAGTCAGAAAAGAAAACACAACCCCATGAAGTTTCTCCTGAGCAGCCTAAAGACCAACAGAAAACTCAGAGTGTGTCTGAAACCTTGGAAATTACTATTTCAGAAGAGGGGATCAAAGAAAGTCAAGAAGAAAGGAAAGACACTTTTAAAAAAGATACCCAGCAAGATATTCCTTCCAGCAAGGACCATAAAGAAAAGTCTGAGTTTGTTGATGACATAACTACTAGAAGAGAGCATTATGATTCAGTTGAAGAGAGTAGTGAAAGTGAAAACTCACCTGTTCCACAAAGAAAACGAAGAACTAGTGTTGGCTCATCAAGCAGTGATGAGTATAAACAGGAAGACAGCCAAGGATCAGGGGAAGAGGAGGACTTCATTCGAAAACAAATCATAGAAATGAGTGCTGATGAAGATGCTTCAGGTTCTGAAGATGATGAGTTCATCAGGAACCAGCTCAAAGAGATTAGTAGTAGTACTGAGAGCCAGAAGAAGGAAGAAACCAAGGGAAAAGGCAAAATAACAGCAGGGAAACACAGACGACTGACTCGAAAAAGTAGCACAAGCATTGATGATGATGTAGGAAGACGTCACTCATGGCATGATGAAGACGATGAAGCATTTGATGAAAGTCCTGAACTTAAATACAGAGAAACTAAAAGTCAGGAAAGTGAAGAACTTGTAGTTGCTGGAGGAGGAGGGCTACGCCGATTTAAAACAATTGAGCTCAACAGTACAATAACAGATAAATATTCTGCAGAGTCATCACAGAAAAAAACAAGTTTGTATTTTGAGGAAGAGCCAGAATTAGAAATGGAAAGCCTGACAGACTCACCTGAAGATAGGTCAAGGGGAGAGGGGTCTTCGAGTCTGCATGCTTCCAGCTTCACTCCTGGTACATCCCCTACATCAGTATCATCACTTGATGAGGACAGTGACAGTAGCCCGAGTCACAAAAAAGGAGAGAGCAAACAGCAACGCAAAGCTCGGCACAGATCACATGGCCCTCTTTTGCCTACTATTGAAGATTCTTCAGAGGAAGAAGAATTGAGAGAAGAAGAAGAATTATTAAAGGAGCAAGAAAAGCAGAGGGAAATAGAACAGCAACAAAGAAAGAGCTCTAGTAAAAAATCAAAGAAAGACAAAGACGAACTTCGAGCTCAGAGAAGAAGGGAAAGGCCAAAGACACCACCTAGTAATCTCTCTCCCATTGAAGATGCATCTCCAACAGAAGAGTTACGTCAGGCTGCAGAAATGGAGGAGCTCCATAGATCTTCTTGTTCTGAATATTCACCTAGCATAGAATCAGACCCAGAAGGTTTTGAAATAAGCCCGGAAAAAATAATAGAAGTACAAAAAGTTTATAAATTGCCCACAGCTGTGTCATTATACTCACCAACAGATGAGCACTCTATTATGCAGAAAGAAGGTAGCCAAAAGGCGTTAAAAAGTGCTGAGGAGATGTATGAAGAAATGATGCATAAAACACACAAATACAAAGCTTTTCCAGCTGCAAATGAACGAGATGAAGTGTTTGAAAAAGAGCCTTTGTATGGTGGAATGCTAATAGAGGATTATATTTATGAATCTTTAGTAGAAGACACGTACAATGGATCTGTAGATGGCAGCCTGCTAACAAGGCAAGAAGAAGAAAATGGATTTATGCAGCAGAGAGGAAGAGAGCAAAAGATAAGACTTTCAGAACAAATTTATGAAGATCCTATGCAGAAAATTACAGACCTCCAGAAAGAGTTTTATGAGTTAGAAAGCTTACATTCTGTTGTGCCTCAGGAAGATATTGTTTCAAGCTCTTTTATCATCCCAGAAAGCCATGAGATAGTGGACCTGGGTACTATGGTAACTTCTACAGGAGAAGAAAAGAAACTACTAGATGCTGATGCTGCCTATGAGGAACTTATGAAGAGGCAACAGATGCAGTTAACACCTGGATCTAGCCCAACCCAGGCCCCCATCGGTGAGGATATGACAGAGTCCACCATGGACTTTGACAGAATGCCTGATGCATCTTTGACATCAAGTGTTCTCTCAGGAGCATCTCTTACAGATTCGACCAGCAGTGCAACACTGTCTATCCCAGATGTTAAAATAACCCAACATTTTTCAACAGAAGAAATTGAGGATGAATATGTAACCGATTATACAAGAGAAATTCAAGAGATAATTGCCCATGAATCGCTGATTTTGACCTACTCGGAGCCTTCAGAAAGTGCTACATCTGTCCCACCCTCTGACACACCTTCTCTCACATCATCTGTTTCCTCGGTCTGTACCACAGATAGCTCTTCACCCATTACTACCCTGGATAGCATAACCACAGTTTATACAGAACCAGTGGACATGATAACTAAATTTGAGGATTCTGAGGAAATTTCTTCATCAACTTATTTTCCAGGCAGCATTATAGACTACCCGGAAGAAATAAGTGTATCTTTAGATCGGACTACCATATCAGATGGTAGAGCTAGTGCTGATCATATTATTTCCTTATCCGATATGGCATCTTCTATCATAGAATCTGTAGCACCTAAACCTGAAGGGCCAGTTGCTGACACTATTTCTACTGACTTATCTATAGCTGAAAAGGACCCAGTGAAGAGCACCAAGAAGGAAACTGGGAATGGAATCATTCTGGAAGTTTTGGAAGCTTACAGAGATAAAAAGGAGTTGGAGGCCGAACTAACAAAAAGTAGCTTCTCTGAAACTGTGTTTGATCACCCACCTTCTTCTGTAATAATCCTTCCAATGAAAGAGCAGCTTTCAACTACGTACTTTACATCTGGAGAGACCTTTGGTCAGGAAAAACCTGTGTCTCAGTTACCATCTGGCAGTCCTTCTGTTTCCTCTCTTCCAACTAAACCTCGCCCATTCTTTAGAAGTTCTTCTTTGGACATATCAGCTCAACCTCCTCCCCCTCCTCCCCCTCCCCCTCCTCCTCCTCCTCCACCACCGCCACCTCCTCCCCCACCACTTCCTCCACCAACTTCACCGAAACCAACTATTCTTCCTAAAAAAAAGTTAACAGTTACAGCTCCAGTGACTACAGCTACACCTCTGTTTGATGCTGTTACTACTGTAGAGACCACAGCTGTTCTGAAAAGTAGTGGATTACCTGTTACAAGAATATGTACCACCGCACCTCCTCCTGTTCCTCCTAAGCCATCTTCAATTCCATCTGGACTTGTATTTACCCACAGGCCTGAGCCAAGCAAACCTCCAATCGCCCCCAAACCAGTGATTCCTCAGATTCCAGCAACTACACAAAAACCAACAGATATACACCCCAAACCAACAGGCCTATCTTTAACTTCAAGTATGACCTTAAATTTAGTGACTTCAGCAGATTATAAATTGCCTTCCCCTACCTCCCCACTTTCCCCACACTCCAACAAGTCCTCACCAAGATTTTCCAAATCCCTCACGGAAACTTATGTAGTTATTACATTGCCATCTGAACCTGGGACTCCGACAGATGCTTCTGCTAGTCAAGCAATTACCAGTTGGCCCTTGGGATCACCCTCCAAAGATCTGGTTTCTGTTGAACCTGTGTTTTCTGTAATTCCTCCTATGACAGCTGTAGAAGTTCCAAGTTCATCAGAACAGACCTTCTATATCTCTGGAGCTTTACAGACATTTTCTCCTACCCCTGTCACAGCACCCTCTTCATTTCAAGCAACTGCCATGTCAGTTACACAGTTTGTCACTACTGAAGTTTCCAAGACTGAGGTTTCAGCAACCGGAAGTACAGCTCCTAGTGTTGGTCTCAGCAGCATTTCCATAACAATTCCTCCAGAGCCTCTTGCTCTAGATAACCTACATTTAGAGAAGCCTCAGTATCAAGAAGATGGAAAATTGCAACTTGTTGGTGATGTAATTGATTTGCGTACAGTACCAAAGGTAGAAGTTGAAACAACTGATAAATGTATTGATCTTTCTGCTTCTACAATGGATGTGAAAAGGCAGATCACAACAAATGAAGTTTATGGGAAACAAATTAGTGCTGTCCAACCCTCTATTATAAATCTTAGTGTAACATCATCAATAGTGACTCCTGTATCTCTGCCCACTGAGACAGTGACCTTTGTCACATGCACAGCTAGTGCAAGTTACACTACAGGCACAGAAAGCCTAGTGGGTGTAGAACGTGCAATGACAACACCACTCCAGCTTACAACATCAAAGCATGCTGAGCCCCCATACAGGATACCAAGTGACCAGGTCTTTCCTATAGCTAGGGAAGAAGCGCCGATAAACTTATCTCTAGGTACTCCAGCACATGCAATGACACTGGCTGTTACAAAACCTGTCACTGCGCCTCCTGTTGGTGTCACAAATGGATGGACTGATAGCACCATATCCCAGGGGATCACTGATGGGGAAGTAGTGGATCTCAGTACAACCAAGTCTCATAGAACAGTCGTAACAATGGATGAGTCTACTTCAAGTGTGATGACCAAAATAATAGAAGATGATGAAAAACCCGTTGACTTAACAGCAGGGAGAAGAGCTGTGTGCTGTGATGTGGTTTATAAATTACCGTTTGGAAGGAGCTGCACAGCACAGCAGCCTGCAACTACTCTTCCTGAGGATCGTTTTGGTTATAGGGATGACCACTATCAGTATGATCGATCAGGGCCATATGGTTATAGAGGGATTGGGGGAATGAAGCCTTCCATGTCTGACACAAATTTAGCAGAAGCTGGACATTTTTTCTATAAAAGTAAGAATGCTTTTGATTATTCTGAAGGAACTGACACAGCAGTAGATCTGACTTCAGGGAGAGTTACTACAGGTCAGTATGATGTGGCAGCAGACCTTTCCTTGAAATATAATTATGGTGTTCCTCATCTCATTTCAGGATGAAAATGTGGTTCCTTTTCCAGTTTTGTTACTTTTTCTCTTTCTTTGGATGTTTTAGCAGCGTATTTTGGAGTACATGTGCGCTTTTGTTCCTTCATGTTAAAAAAAAATTTGTTCTGCTCAAAATCACCTGCATGTGCCTGCATGTTCAACATTGCTTTCATTCCGCATCTAATTAGGTTAACCTGTGGATTTGCATGCAGTCTCATTCATTATGTTCATCAAGATGAGAGGGTTTTCAAACTCAAAAAGCAGCATTCATTCTGGGAACTGGACTATAACTCTGCCCTGTATTTCAGGTGAGGTAATGGATTATTCAAGCAAGACTACAGGTCCATATCCAGAAACACGACAAGTCATTTCAGGAGTTGGGATTAGTACCCCACAGTATTCCACAGCAAGAATGACACCACCGCCAGGACCCCAGTATTGTGTGGGGAGTGTTTTGAGGTCATCTAATGGTGTTGTCTATTCTTCAGTAGCAACTCCGACACCCTCTACCTTTGCTATCACCACACAACCCGGCTCCATTTTCAGCACCACAGTGAGGGATTTGTCTGGTATTCATACAACTGATGCAGTGACTTCATTACCTGCCCTGCACCATAGCCAGCCAATGCCTAGATCGTATTTTATAACAACAGGTGCATCTGAAACGGACATTGCAGTAACTGGTATTGATATCAGTGCCAGCTTGCAAACTATTACTATGGAGTCTCTTACTGCTGAGACAATAGACTCTGTTCCCACTTTAACCACAGCATCTGAAGTGTTTCCTGAAGTGGTGGGAGATGAAAGTGCTCTTTTGATTGTCCCTGAAGAAGATAAACAACAGCAGCAGCTAGACTTGGAGCGTGAGCTCCTGGAGCTGGAGAAAATAAAGCAACAGCGCTTTGCTGAGGAATTGGAGTGGGAACGTCAGGAAATTCAAAGATTCCGAGAACAAGAAAAGATCATGGTTCAGAAAAAGTTGGAGGAGCTGCAATCTATGAAGCAACACCTTCTCTATCAGCAAGAAGAAGAGCGGCAAGCCCAGTTCATGATGAGGCAGGAGACGTTAGCTCAGCAACAGTTACAGCTTGAGCAGATCCAACAGCTGCAACAACAGCTTCACCAGCAGCTGGAGGAGCAAAAGATTCGGCAGATCTACCAGTATAACTATGACCCTTCTGGAACTGCTTCTCCACAAACCACTACAGAGCAGGCAATTTTGGAAGGTCAGTATGCTGCCCCAGAAGGCAGTCAGTTTTGGGCAACTGAAGATGCAACCACTACAGCTTCAGCTGTTGTGGCAATTGAAATACCACAAAGCCAAGGATGGTACACCGTTCAGTCTGATGGTGTTACTCAGTACATTGCCCCACCTGGTATCCTGAGCACTGTTTCAGAAATACCTCTAACAGATGTTGTTGTAAAAGAGGAAAAACAGCCCAAAAAGAGAAGTTCTGGAGCTAAAGTCCGAGGACAGTATGATGAAATGGGAGAAAATATGGCAGATGATCCCCGAAGTTTTAAAAAGATAGTGGACAGTGGTGTACAAACGGATGACGAAGATGCCACAGATCGGAGCTATGTGAGTAGGAGAAGGAGAACTAAAAAGAGTGTGGATACAAGCGTCCAAACTGATGATGAAGATCAGGATGAGTGGGATGTGCCTACTAGATCAAGGAGGAAAGCTCGTGTAGGGAAATATGGTGACAGCATGGCAGAGGCTGACAAGACCAAACCCCTTTCCAAAGTCTCCAGCATAGCAGTTCAAACGGTAGCAGAGATATCTGTGCAAACTGAACCAGTTGGAACCATAAGAACACCCTCCATACGGGCACGAGTGGATGCCAAGGTAGAAATAATTAAACACATTTCAGCACCTGAAAAGACTTACAAAGGGGGCAGTTTAGGATGTCAAACAGAAGCAGATTCAGACACACAAAGTCCTCAATACCTGAGTGCCACATCTCCACCCAAAGACAAGAAACGCCCAACACCTTTAGAGATTGGTTATTCATCTCACCTCCGGGCAGATTCCACAGTACAGCTGGCTCCTTCCCCACCCAAATCCCCCAAAGTCCTTTATTCACCCATCTCACCACTTTCACCAGGCAAAGCCTTAGAATCAGCCTTTGTACCTTATGAAAAACCCCTCCCTGATGATATAAGTCCACAGAAAGTACTGCATCCAGATATGGCTAAAGTTCCCCCAGCAAGTCCTAAGGCAGCCAAGATGATGCAGCGTTCTATGTCTGACCCCAAGCCTCTGAGTCCAACAGCAGACGAAAGTTCCAGGGCTCCTTTTCAGTATACCGAGGGCTATACGGTAAGAGTGATTCTTTTCAGTTGGAAGGCAATGGATGAGTTGTTAATCATGTGTTTTCAGACTTTTAGGAGGCAGTCAGGCTCCTGGTACCTTAGAAACCTAATACTAGATTAGAGTGAAGATTATTGCCTTAGAAATTTACACTATGTATGTGTGTGTGTGCGTGTGTGTGTGTGGAAAACCATACATTCCTTAAAAATACCAAAGAAAGAAAACATTATGTGAAGAAAATGATTTTATTATTTTAAGACAATGAAATCGAAAGTCTTATTCTTATATCAAAATCTCCCAAATGTCAACGTAACTGTGATTTCAGTAAACATAATATTCATTTTCAGGCATTATAGGAAACATTAAACAGATAATGCAAACGGTGACTATAAATTTAGACCATGGATATTTAGTGGGAGAGATCATCTTGTCAGTATCCTCTTCCTCCAGCCAGAATGTTTTCATTAAAAGGCTTGGAACACTTACTGGTCAAAAGAGAACATTTCTGAGGCAGACAGATAAAAGTGTAATATAATCATCATAGTTCATCCATGCTTATTTTATTTCTGGCAACTTTATTAATCTAAACTCAGGTAAACCTTAGTCCTAGTGCTCACAGAAGTGAAAATAATTTTTCATGTTTCTTTGGATAATATAAATTAATTATTTTCAAATATATAGGTATGCTTCAAGGGGAAAAGAACATATACAGATGTATCTGTGAAGATCTGTATAACAGAGAATAAGAAATGTTGATAATCAGATATAAACCAGATATTTCCTACTTAAGAAAATCTAATATACATAACTATCCAGAAAGTGATTGACAGACGTAATAGCTCAATTTAGAACAAGACTTCTGTTCAAATTAGAAGTTCCCCTAATGCATGATTACTGAGCTCTAGGTTTTGAACCCTGAAGCTTCTAAGTAGGTTTTTCTGAGACAGTGTTACATTTCCACTGACCCATATGTGTTAAACACTGGCTGTGGGCTGAAAAATATGTCATGATATATGACTGTAAGTCTACTCGTAGGTATATAGCCATCAATGGTCATAATAGTAAATTATAAATTTATGTTTGTTTTCTAGTTTTCTAGTAGAATTGTATTATTACATATTTACATAAGCTAAAAGTAAAGCTGTTTTCACGTCAAGGGGAGAGGTAATAACTATAGAATCAGGAAACCTCTGGTGTATTGAGATTTCATCCAGTATACAGAGAATTATTTCATGCGTAGTGTTGTTTCCAGAATTTAATCTATTAATATTGTTGAAAAGTGATTTTTAAGTTAGTTATAATATATAGGGTTTTTTTAATAAGTTTGTTCTAGAAATTCACTTAAAGAGTTATGTGAACAACTTTGAAATATGATTTTTGGCAGTATTTTCAAAGCAATAGTGAAGACTTCCATTACTAGAAAGAACAGGCTTTCCAGGTGGAATATTTACTATTTACATAATATGTATCCCTGTACCCTTAATTCAGATGAACTCAGCTAACAAAGAGTCTCAAGTTATCAATATTTTTTTCCTCACAAAGTATGCACTTTGGATTTGGAAATGTATCCATTTGGAAATTGATACAATGGGTTGTAAAGGTTGTATTACGTGTCAGCAATATTGATAAGCTAATCATAAAGGAAGTTGAGTAGAATTAGCAAATAATACCCAGAATCTGAAAAACCCTAGGTGTTCTGAGCCTCAAAGCACAATTCAGTGGTTCTTTTTCCAGTTGGTCAAGTTAAATCCATACTTTAATATGGAATAGTACAAATTCAAAGGTATTGTCTTATTACATGCACAGGTAGATCATTTTATACACAGGCAGTGTTTTTAACACTCTAGAGACTATGAGTCTAAGATGTGAATTTTATAATTTCTAGGCAAATGTCTAGACATACTTTGAGCCTATTTTAAAGTAAATAAATTTCTTAATTATAAGTGTGAATTACTAAGTATTAACTATACTGAAAAAAATAATTTTCTTAGGGATATTCGTAGTAATGTGAATTGAAGAAGGCTAGCTCAGTAGTTTACAGGTTGTTAATTTTCACAGACCAGTAAGATTGAAAAAACTTACACCACTCAGTAGGCACTGAAACAACACTGTGACACATATAATACAGGTTAAAAGATAAGTTTTATACTCTATCAGATTCTGAATCAATCTGTCCTCCTCCTGAAAGTGTCAGGAGAGGTTGCAAAGAAGAGGTCTGAGTCATGAAGATTGAGACCTCTGCTGGACCATGAAGAGAAAAATGGAGGTGATTGTAACTAGAGGGAATAAATGGACAAAGTTTCAGATTGATGAACAGACATAAAGCAAAGAGGAGGAGAAAAGGGTTTACTGTAAATACAACCAGAAAGTCGAGTGAGGGCCAGGTCACTGGAGATCTAATCTGCTGCCTTACAAAGTTTGGATTTATTTCCTGTGGCTATGAGGATCATAGACCAGAGCCACCATCATCTTTCATTTAGAATGTGCACAGCCCTTGGACTCCTTCTACACTTGCCTTTACTACCATCAATTCTCTAAACAGCACCTAGAGTGATTTTTTAAAACGTACATCAGATTATGTTACTTGCAGCACAGTTTAAACTCTATTAAGATCTCATCAAATTCAAAATACATTAGAAATTTCTTAACAAGGCCACATGTGATGTGATCTCTGCTTGTTTCATGACCTTATTGATCACTCTCCAAACTTTTCCCCCTCCTCACTCTGCTCCGACCATAGGCCGTGCTGTTCTTTGGATGTGCCAACCTCACCCCCACCCAGGGCACATGTCTGTGCCTCTCTCTCCCCAGATATATGTATGCTCACTCCTACATACAGATTTCTGTTCAAAGTGGTGGCATTACAGGCGTGAGCCACCGCACCTGGCCCAGTGTTACAATTTTTACTTCTGTTTCCTGTTTGTTTTTCTTCCATTTTGTACATAGACCACACTATACTTTCTCCATTTATTTCCATCTAGTATTTTTGCATGTATCTGTGGATTATCTCTAGCACCATGTTTATGAGGATTCCATAAACCAGAGCTCCAAAATGCCTTCCTTACACCCTTTCTCTTTCTTCTGCACAATGAGACTGATTCACATCCTAACCCAGATGATCAATAACTTCAATCAGAAGGTTACTGTAGCATGCTGTCTACAAAGTCGGGGAGAAAAGTGACATTATCTATTGCATAGCAATGTAAATTCAAAGAATTTTTTAGAGCTAGAAGTTACCTAATCTTGAAATAAATTTTCAAGATTTATCTCTCTTAAAGTATAACATTTTTCTTAGTGATTTTTCTATCAAAAAAATAGTTTGTATATTTCAGAAATATCACATTTTGGCAATGATAGGACACACTACTTTTTGTGCTAAAAAAATAGCTACAATTAAAATGTTATCACCTCTATGTGGCCTTAAAAGTACATAGGCTATTAATCGTTGAAGCTATTTCGTCCCCTTAGACTTGTTTAATAATTTTAGAAAGTTTTTAGTAATAGGCAAACTTCTTATTAAAATCTTTTTGTTCTAGTGTTTAAGCCAGTATCCTATTGCAAAGCAGATGGCATTCATGAGCTGATTTTTACAAGAATATGCTTTGCTTCACTGATTGCTGTTTTGATAGCTATTTTTAAAATTTTTGGAATCCTTTAATGTCTATTTCTGAAAGTAATTTCCATAACCTAAATTGAGAGATTGTATTTCTGTCAATTCTTCCAGAGTATAATGATTTAAGAAATAATGGCTCTGGTGGCCAAATGTGATTTGAATAATAATAATATTTATTAGAGGTTATTTTTCATTATTCTCTTTGACAAGCAATATAAGAAAGCAGTCTATTAAAACTAACTTTAAAACTGTTTTATAATGGTGGTATTTATGTATGTCAGAAAAAAATCATATATTAAAGATTAGCTTTGTAAATAATAGAAGCCTCATCTTTCTATAGCTCTTACCTTCTTCATTACTAATGTTTTTCTCATGATATTTCTTCTTGATTAAAATATTGCATTTTAACATCCAACTGTTTTAAAATTAAAATACAAAGTATTATTTTGAAGTACTTTTATTTTTTTTTATTTTTTTTTTTTTTTTTTGAGACGGAGTCTCGCTCTGTCGCCCAGACTGGAGTGCAGTGGCGCGATCTCGGCTCACTGCAAGCTCCGCCTCCCGGGTTCACGCCATTCTCCTGCCTCAGCCTCCGGAGTAGCTGGGACTACAGGCGCCCGCCACCACGCCCGGCTAATTTCTTTTTGTATTTTTAGTAGAGACGGGGTTTCACCGTGTTAGCCAGGATGGTCTCGATCTCCTGACCTCCTGATCCGCCCGCCTCGGCCTCCCAAAGGGCTGGGATTACAGGCTTGAGCCACCGCGCCCGGCCATTAAGTACTTTTAAAAAT
This sequence comes from Macaca fascicularis, assembly GCF_037993035.2. NCBI lineage: Eukaryota > Metazoa > Chordata > Mammalia > Primates > Cercopithecidae > Macaca > Macaca fascicularis. The sequence goes on from NC_088377.1 coordinate 138,434,673, forward strand.
AAATGGCAGTAAAATAATTTATACTCATTAGTGATTGGAAAGATATTATTTAAAAAATCAATTAAAACAAATGTACACAGGTATACAAATGTCAGTGAGTCAAAACCAGAAAGCTTTTAAGTTGATCTCAGCAATTTAGTATTCAGTAGTTAACATTGCTATTCACTATAATAAATATCTAAGGATTAATTTCAAAAGAAAACTTAGAAGGAAAAGATTTTCAGAAAAAAATCGAATCATTTGTGTTATCCTTTCCAGAATCCAAATTTCAAAATAGGCAAATTAACACGATTCTGAGAAACAAATTATATTCTTATTGTTCATTAAAAGACTTCTGTCAGAAGCGTAAAACTAAATATTATGAAATGCCAGTTTAACATGGGAGGGTTCCAACTTAATAGAGCATTGAGTATTACTGAAACAGTTTAAAACCAGAGCACTATTTAACAGTAATTAGTTTCCTATGTATTTCAGCATATTTGTTTCTTAACAGCTCACTACCCTTTCTATTTCAAACATTGTGTACTTTATAATTGACTCAAGCAATGATGTGATCTCAGCTGATTGCAACCTCCGCCTCCCGGGTACAAATGATTCTCTTGCCTCAGCCCCCCGAATAGCTGGGAATACAAGCACCCGCTGTGATGCCCAGTTAATTTTTGTATTTTTAGTAGAGATGGGGTTTCACCATGTTGGCCAGGCTAGTCTTGAACACCTGACCTCAAGTGATCCTTCAGCCTTGGCCTCCCAGAATGTTGGGATTACAGGCATGAGCCACTGTGCCCGGCCACACTTTTGTACATCTGTTTATATTTCTACACATTACTAATTATTTAGGATTCTATATTATGCTACATTAAGTCTTACTGGGAAAAATGAATAAGCAACTAAAAGGATTATAATATAAAAATTTGGAAAAGTGTGGGGTATATTTTGAAATATAAGATATGTGACATCACAATTCTAATACTTGTTTGACACTTTAACATATTTAATATTATACCTTATTGATAGGCATATACACATATACATATATACATTAAAACATTACTTTTATAGTCTCATGTAACTAATAAAATATTTTCACATGCAGTTGCTTGGTTGTGATCCAAATCAATTGTTTTCTGTAGGCATTATGTTTCTTTTATTTCATATTTTAAAGATGAGGCATGTGAAGCCCAGATCAATGTCCTTTGCACACCTGTACCTACTCAACACCAATTTTATTTGCACTAAACAAGACCCCACTACTAACAGCTTTTTTTCTCCTGGTACTATTATGTATTGTGAATTACATGTAGAGTTTTAATTAGGAGAGAACTTGAACAAGTGTGGTATGGTAAGGTGAGTCTTTTTCTAAATGTTTTAAGTTATTTTTTAAAAAGGTTATGGGTACATAGTAGGTGACTATAGACAGTAACAACTTAATTGTATATTTTAAAATTACATAAAGAAGGTAAGGTGAGTCTTAGATGAACTGGCTAAATAAACTGAAGTTCTTTAGCCTGAAGCTTTAAACAACAAAGGGATTTTCTTCTGTTTTAATTTCACCTAAAGAACAAGTTACAAAGAATTCAAATTAAAGTATTAAAAAAAACCTTAATGATTGAAAGCAATATAAGAAATCATTAATGCAGATTATAGAACTGATGTCTCAGTATGTTTTTGACTAAAAAAGGAGTACTTCTAATTTTATAAAACGGCAAATAAGAGCTTAGCCTGTGAAGAATGATAAATAACTCTCTTGAGGGAGTAAAAGTTCATTAAAAATAGATGTGAAGCTAAAGATGATTATCCTTGCCATTCCCTCTTCCTTTCTTTCCAATCGAATGATTAAATATAAATGTGAGAAAAAATACAAATATTGTTTTAGCTCTCTAATAAATCATTTTAACTACATGAATAAACTACTAGATTGGATCAAATCTAAATTTCTGATCCATTAGATTTTTTTTATATTTTTTAGATTTTTGTGGGTACATGGTGTATATATTTATGGGGTATATGGGATATTTTGATACAAGCACACAATGTGTAATAATCACATCAGGATAAATGGGATATCCATTTCCTCAAGGATTTATCTTTTACCATCCAATTATACTCTCTTAGTTATATTTTTAAATGTACAATTAAATTATCATTTTTTTTTTTAACATGACAGGAGCAAGGCAAGTCTCCATTGTTTTTTCTGACAAAATTCAGTCCTAATCAAAGAACTGTCTCCAGGGATAGGGGCTACTAGTATGTTTTAGTCATTAGCTTCCTTAAACTGTAAGCTGAAACCATTGTTTAAAGTACCAATTAATGTTCATTGTAAAGAGTTTCAAAATACTTTTTCAAGGAATCAACATCACAACATTAATTTTTCCTTTTGACATGAATAAATGTGCATAAATGTATTCAGTGTGACACATATTAAAATGATAGAAATCATTCCAATAAAAACAACAATGGTATTGTATTTAGAAAAACCTCTACTGGTGATTTCAATCAGTTCACTTGTGGCAGGAATCGAGCCTATAAATGCTCTCTCAACTGCACACCAACCAGCGTGCTCGGATTTCATTGATTATCCATTTGGAAAATTATCTAATCGGCCATTCATTTATACATCCATTCTCATGACACTGGATGTGTAGAACTGAGAACTGAAAGGAAAAGTTAACCTCTTAAAATGACATTTAGTAAAAATGTTTTCATTTTAATATAAGTCCATAGGCTTTAAATTCTAGAGGACTGAATAAAATATTTCTTGTCATTGATTTAATTTAATTTACCATCTTTTAATCAAAAGTGAATAGTATTGTCTTCTAAAGAACTAAATGTTTCTGCAGTTTATATGAAATAAGGGCCATGTTCAGGCACTTTTAAAAAATCTTTGTTATTTAATTTTAAGGGAGCTATTTCATATGGTTTAGGTTTATGAAGAACGAATATTTCTTCTTCATAAAAAATATATTTATATTTACATATTTATATATAATTAATATATACTTTATGTATAATATATAATTTCAGTGGAAAATATATCTATATGTATTTCCAGTGGAAAATATATCTATATTTATCCATCTTTCTCTCTATATATATTTCCAGTGGAAAATATGTATTTACAGTGGAAAAAATAAATATATGTATATTTCCAGTGACAAAAATGTATATATATTTCCACACACACACATCCCTGAACTATTTTAATTTCATATTCCAAGGTTGTGTTCTAGGCTAAGTGATAATCAATGAACAAGAAACAAAACATAATAGAGATTACTGTAATTTTGAGCTTAGGGATTTCAAGATTGTAAACATAAAATATATTTACCTCAACATAATTTAGTGAAGGCTTTGTGTCACTATTAAAACTGTCATGTTTACCATGGCTTTTGATAGGTAATTATTTAATCATTCTTCAAATTGGTAATGATCTGATGCTTCCATACCTAGGTAGTTGCCCAAGAGAAATAAATACATGTTCACAGAGAAAAAAAAAATACATCATATAACATCATAATTCTAATACCCCATGTCCAGAAATGTAAAATAGAGATTTACATTTTGCAGCATTTAAAATAAAGTTAATTTTTTTCTGATGAGAGTACCAATAAGTAAATATTTTATAGAAACATTAGAATCACTACAGTCTCTCTTTATGGACCAATGATTTGCTGTAAGAATGGAATGTTTCACTGGCAAACAGTACTGCAACATTAAGCATCCACAGTACAAAGGAATGACTGCTGAAAAGAAAAAGGGGAATATGCATTTTACTATTTTTAATTTACATTTATGTTTTAAGAGAAGTTTTCATGTTAATTCTTGGAAATTATTGTTAACCTATTATTCTACTTCAGACTGCCCACTTAAGTTATTTAACACATTTTCTGATAAAGGAATAATTTTTTCATTGTAGCATATTAGAAATGTAAATGATTTTGCCCTTTGAAGAAGGAAACAACATTAGGTAGTCGTACATAACAGTTAGTATCTTAGTCGAACAGCACCATATAAAAGTTAAATGGTATAACATAAGAAAATCAGAGCTATCTATATTCATTTTCTATTGATCTGTTATTTTCATCCTTATATTATCATGTTTTAGTAATAGTCTTTAAGTCAATGTTTTTAAATTTCTTCATTGTTTCTCCTTATGCTCACTGTTCACCAGGCTTTCCTTTAACCTAGCTAAGAGCATGTGGGCAAAAGGTGCCCCAATAATTTTTTGAAATAGGGACTACAAAAAAAGTGGTTTAAAATTTTAGTAATAACTTGACATTGGGAGACTAAAAGGAAGAGAAAAAGGAGGTCATCTGTACCTTTAAGCATTTTCTTTTCTGCTAGAAAAATAACCAAGGAAATATAATGTTGAATGAAGCAACAAACCAGTTAAAAAATACATGTATAGCAATGTGCCTTTCTAACAAACATGTAAAAACTTAGAAACATAGTGTCTTGCTTCTAAGACATGTGCTTTAAATATTATACCCTTGTAGTTAATAAATGCTTCACTTTACAACACTGAAATGTCAAAATGTAATGTATTCTTTAAAGCAAATTAATCATTTCTGTATTTCTTACTGATACTGTTTTATTCCAAGTCTTCATAGTCCTTGGAAGAGAATAGCCCTTGCATTTAAATGTCTAGCATGGCCCATAATGCTTTATGTTGTTTTCAAAGCCATGACTCTTAAATGTCCTGTCATTGACTTTGTCATTCAAATAGACCTTAGATATATATCTACAAGTAGTAGAAGATAACTTTGTTGGTTGGGTTCTGTAACTCAAAATACCCATTAGCAAAGTTCTGATATTTGGAATCTAATGTGGAGATACCTTCATGTGATTAAAAAGGGAGAATACCTATTGTTACTTTAATCTCATAGCAAGAAGGACAAAACACAACTGAAATTTTTGGGTAAATTATTTAATCACACCTTCAGTAATTTTGTATTAATGAAACACGAAAGTAAAGTTTGGGTGATATTGGTTAATCGCTTGCAATTGAGTCTATTCTCCTTTAATAACAGAGTGACTGAAATAGAGCCTGCTGGTGGATAACATTGTAAATATTATAAAAAGGGAAAAACTGTTGATTTCTTTTTAATATTTACCTAGCATTGAGCATTTAAAATATGCAATGGGATACTATTGCCAAAATTAGATAAAGTTTCCAAAAGCACATCAGATCATAATTACTCAGATGAGAAGTACAGTTTATAATATTCTAGTTAGCACTATGCCAAAGATTTTGAATAGTTCCGGGAAATGATACCGTTTAGAAATTTGAGGATTTTTATTTTCTGCCACTGAAATAATTAAACATATTTTTAAAATACTACAGTAAAGTTTATTATTTTACACAAAGTGAGGCACAACATTGTTTGCCAAATGCAAAAAAACTGTAGTATAGATGTTAAAAGGCATTACCATGAAATGTGACATTAAAACACAATTTTCACAAAAACATGTAGGTTTCAAAAGTAAAAGCATTTTAAAATGTGCATAAGTTTTGTTTATATTTCAAAATTTGGACAGTAATGATACCTTTTAAAGGACTGCTATTTTAACTGAGGCGAAATTCACACAACATAAAAATTAACCATTTAAAAATGAAAAATTCAGTGACAAATTCAGTACATTTTAATGTGGTACAATCACCACTACCTCTATCTACTTCCAAAACATTTTCATCATGCCAAAATAAAATCCTATACCCATTCAGCCATTACTTTCCATTCCCTTCCCTGCTTAGCCTCTGTCAACTACCAATCTGTTTTTGTCTGTATGGGTTTACCTATTCTAGATAAATACAAGTGGATTCATACAGTATATGGCCTTTTGTCATGGGCTTCTGTCACTTCAAATAACATTTCCTACGTTCATCTACTTTGTAGCAAGTATCAGTACTTTATTCCTTTAAATAGTTGAATTCCATTTTATTCTATGTGCCACAGTTTGTTTATTCATTCATCTACTGATGAATATATTGGCTATTGAGAATCATGGTTCTATAAATGTTAATATACAAGTATTTGTTTGTGTATCTGTTTACAATTTTAAGGGTATATGCCTAGGAATAACTAACTCCTGGGTGTTATAGTAATTCCATATTTAACTTTTTGAAGAACTGTCAACCTCTGCCATAGCAGTTGAACCATTTTACATTCCCACCAGCAATGTACAAGGGTTGCAATTTCTCTGCATCCTTTCCAATATTTATTTTCCTTTTTAAAGTAAATATTATTATAACTATCCTAGTGGATGTGAATTGGTATCTCATTGTGATTGTGATTTTCATTCTTCTAATGACTGATGTTGTTGAGCATCTTTTTAGGTGCTTCTTAGCCATTCATATTTCTTATGTGAAGTAACTATTCAAGCTTTTTGCCCACGTTTTAATTGGATTGTTTTTCTTTTTGTTGTTTAATTTTTACATATTTGAGAATTTTATAGTTTTTCTTAATTGATTTCTAGCTTCATTCCTTAATTTATTGATTTCTAACTTCATTCCATTGTGGTCAAAGAAGGCACTTTGTATGATTTCAACTTTTTAAAATTTATCAAGACTTGTTTTGTGGCCTAACATATGGTCTATCTAGAGACTCTTTCCAAGTGCACCTGAGAGGAATGTGCACTCTGCTGTTTGGTGGAGTATTCTATATGCGTCTACGAGGTCCACTGTTTACCATGTTGTTCAAGTTCTATATTTCCTAGTGGATCTTCATTTAGATGTTGTATCCAAGCTAGAGAATGGAGGATTATCGGAGAATGAACCAAAACATCACAATGCTTTCTTACTGAACTTTAGAACCTTCTTTCTTCATTAAGCCCTCTTCTGTTTTCTATTTTTGATTGGATTCCAGAGTTCCAGAAAGGTTAATTCTGTCAGTTTTTGCCAGCTTAATTTTTGCTTTAATAGAGGGATCAGTTCCTGAAGTTCTGAACTCTGCCGTTTCTATGATCTTACTCCAATCGTGGCATAGAATCTTAATTTATAATTTGCTCTGTCTTCATTGAAATGAAGTTTCACTTTTGGCATAAATGTAATAATTGATAGCTTACCCGTTTCACTTTTAGCTTCATGTGAAGATGTAGTGAAGTGTATTAAACTTATCTTTGTGTAGACATAGATTTTTTAAACTTTAAACAAAAGTGTGAACTGTATGTTGTAGAGGTTTTTTGTTGCTTTTTTGCTGTGTGAAAAGCAACATACATAACTGCATTTGATTCTTAATATAATAGTAACTATAATAACAGGTATTTTATGGGTGTTTCCTATATCCAAGCAAACTACTAGGTACTTGAAAGAACTCATCTCATTTTATCTTTGCAGCAAACCAATGAAATGTAGGTATTTGATCTTTGTAAAGTCAAAAACTGAGAATAAAGAACATTGAGTTGTTGAAGGCTATCCTGAACAAGTAAATTCCAAAGACATGATTAAATTTGTATGTCTGAGTGCAAATCCTAATTTTTTTTTTTTAGTATACCAGGTTGCTTGCTTCCTGGTCACTCTATATATGGTCTTACCTATACTTTTTCTAATGAGTCATTATTAAATGAGATGGTGAAATCCAAGGATTGTCCTTATTTTAGGAAAGGCATTTAGTTTATGAATTTTTGAACACTTATATGAAAAAAATCATAATTTTTATTGACTTCTCATAAGCATAGTTGGTAATATAATATGCATGCTAAAATATTACAGACTTTCTAATCAGAAGGAATTTTGAGTGATACTATTAGAGAATTATGGCTTTTGTTATTAAGAAATGTGTATTATAATAACAATTAGCCATTTATCATAATATCTACCATTTATTGAGTGCTTAGTAGTAGTATTTTTATGTAAGTACTATTATATAAAAAATGTTTTATCAATTGAAAATAATTGTTGTTTATGGTTAGAAATATATATCTATTTTCTGTTTCTCTTAGAGCAAAGACAGGTGGACCTAGATAAATATAAATCTAGAGATCTTGACTTTGCAGGTAATATACCATATAATTTTTTTCCTAGACATGCTCTGGAATTTTCTGAAGCTTTGAAGCCAACATACTGTGGAATTGGAAAGCTAGGTGAAATCTCAACACTGCAGTTTCATATTAGAGCACATACTTGTCAAGCAGTCATAAATTTAGGAAAGCAATTATTATTTGTTTTCATCTTAAGATAAGTGAAAATAAACATTGTTAGACTAAATATATATATATTACCACTTAATCAAATTTATGTTATAGTTGTCATCATGGCATTTTGATTGCTAAACTACACAAATAAATATTTAGATTATTTGAGGTATAAAATGAAGCCTAGGTGGGTGGATCCATGTGCAGTTTAATTAATATACTAGAATTAGTTTTATTTAGAATATTTATCTTGCTGAATGTGATCATTTGTTTTGATTCTTTTTCTGGAATTTCAAAAAACACAGCCCCAACTAAAGAAATGGTAATCATTAGCAACTTATAAGAGTCACAGGGAACATCTTGATGGCTGTGCATGTCTATCATAAATTGGTCATCTCTGTATAAGAACATTCTAAATAATTTTGCCCATAAAAATCATTAATAATGGTAGTTTGTAAAAGTTATATTTTAATATTACATCATATGCAAAGACAACTGAAAGTAATAGCTAACTTCTCTAAAATAAAATCTCACTTGCCCTAATTGGCAAGTGAGGTGAACATAGGTAATGGTTTCAGAGAGGTACTAGACCAAACCCATCAAATATTAATCTCATCATATGACATTCTATCATTAGATTCATTTCTCTGAGTAATCATAAGGCACCATATTAAAGTTTACATATTCTTGAGAGGGATCTGATTTTTAACCGTTATGAGGGAAAATTCACTTGTAAAGACATAAGAATCACAGAAAGATCAAAGGAGACCTTTTGGCTTTGGCCTTATTTTGACAAAGGGCCTCAGCATTTATGCTTCTTATGTTATCTCCAAGTATGAGTCATTACATGTTTTTATTTGTGTGTGTTTAAAAGCATAAATGTTCAATGTCAGCACTGAAAATATATCACAGTTTTGTAACCTTATCTGGAGCATTTATTCATTTCTTATATATAAGGAATATAAAAAAAATGGACTGGACCACTCAATGCCAGTGAGCCCTGCATTTGTTGATTTAGCCCTGCATGTAAGGGTGATGCTGTGAAGGCTGAAGACTGTTCAGGAAATAGGAAGACCTAAAAATACATTTTTCCCACAGCAAGCTGTTTCAAATTCCTATTTTTTCTCAAAGTACCCAGTATAAGGAACACTTAAAATAATTTTCACTGAAAAAAAAAACTGACCTTCCAGAAAATGGAAAACCTCAGGGTATACTTCAAAAGATAGAAGTGCTAAGGTTTCAACTAAAATCTTGAAGTACTATTACAAGGAAGTGTTCCTTTGCTGTTTAATTAACAACCTAATAAATTATTCTCATTTCTCAGAAACAGCTCAAAGACTAGTCCAATCTAACCTGATAGGAACTGTCAGCCAGGTAAGAAAACTGAGGCAGTAATTCAGAGAGGGTCCTGCTGACTCTAAAGTGAGTCATTTCTGGATCTTGAATCAGGGCTTTGCAAGAGAAAATAACCTAGAGAGGTAAGGTGAAAGAAAATAGTGGAGAGTGTACCAATTAACTGTCTCTTCAGGGAGAACTTGTCAGAATAAATGAACTGTCTGTCAAAAAGATACACGACCGAATCATATTCAAGACCAACAGATATATATGTAGAAGTTCAAGAAGATGGGAAAGACCAATGAGCTTATTAGTTTTCTATTACTATGTAACAAATTATCCCAAAACTTGTTTTTAAAAAATGAAATGTAAAAGAAATCATAAAGAACCGAAGGGTGTTTGTTTTTTCTCTCCAAGAATATATTTGCATTAACAGTGCAATCTAGCATGTTTCTTCTACAGGCATACTTGTCATGTGACACCACCTTTGTGTAAAAAAGTCATCAGAACTCCTGCCAGATCCTGACTTCAACATCTGTGAGGATGATGATCCCACACCCAGTTTTTCTGTTTCTTCACTTTCTTAAAGCTCATCTACCGTAATTATTACTTCTCCTTCATGTTATTCATCCATTTCCACAAATACCCTCTGAAATTACCTGAAAATTATTTAACTCATAAATCATACATGTCGCTAACATGTAAACATTCTGTCTCAGAACTTGTTCACTAATGTGCCCCCTTATATTTGCCCTTCAAGTTCATCCTTATTCTATTCAATTGGAAGTTCTACTTTGTCTGTGTTTATCAACCTTCCTATATCTACCACTTTCATGATCCAAGGTTCAGATTTACCACAACTAACCTTTTGCTGTTACTCTAATTTATCTCACAACCCTGGCAACAAGTTTACCCTGAATGAATCCAAATAGCTGCCACTTTCTTTTTTTTTTTTTTTTTTTAATTTATTTATTATTATTATACTTTAAGTTGTAGGGTACATGTGCATAACGCGCAGGTTTGTTACATATGTATACTTGTGCCATGTTGGTGTGCTGCACCCATCAACTCGTCATTTACATCAGGTATAACTCCCAATGCAATCCCTCGCCCCTCCCCCCTCCCCATGATAGGTCCCGGTGTGTGATGTTCCCCTTCCTGAGTCCAAGTGATCTCATTGTTCAGTTCCCACCTATGAGTGAGAACATGCGGTGTTTGGTTTTCTGTTCTTGTGATAGTTTGCTAAGAATGATGGTTTCCAGCTGCATCCATGTCCCTACAAAGGACACAAACTCATCCTTTTTTATGGCTGCATAGTATTCCATGGTGTATATATGCCACATTTTCTTAATCCAATCTGTCACTGAGGGACATTTGGGTTGATTCCAAGTCTTTGCTATTGTGAATAGTGCTGCAATAAACATACGTGTGCATGTGTCTTTATAGCAGCATAATTTATAATCCTTTGGGTATATACCCAGTAATGGGATGGCTGGGTCATATGGTACATCTAGTTCTAGATCCTTGAGGAATCGCCATACTGTTTTCCATAATGGTTGAACTAGTTTACAATCCCACCAACAGTGTAAAAGCGTTCCTATTTCTCCACATCCTCTCCAGCACCTGTTGTTTCCTGACTTTTTAATGATCGCCATTCTAACTGGTGTGAGATGGTATCTCATTGTGGTTTTGATTTGCATTTCTCTGATGGCCAGTGATGATGAGCATTTTTTCATGTGTCTGTTGGCTGTATGAATGTCTTCTTTTGAGAAATGTCTGTTCATATCCTTTGCCCACTTTTTGATGGGGTTGTTTGTTTTTTTCTTGTAAATTTGTTGGAGTTCTTTGTAGGTTCTGGATATTAGCCCTTTGTCAGATGAGTAGATTGCAAACATTTTCTCCCATTCTGTAGGTTGCCTGTTCACTCTGATGGTAGTTTCTTTTGCTGTGCAGAAGCTCTTTAGTTTAATGAGATCCCATTTGTCAATGTTGGCTTTTGCTGCTGTTGCTTTTGGTGTTTTAGACATGAAGTCTTTGCCCATGCCTATGTCCTGAATGGTACTACCTAGGTTTTCCTCTAGGATTTTTATGGTATTAGGTCTAACATTTAAGTCTCTAATCCATCTTGAATTAATTTTCGTATAAGGAGTAAGGAAAGGATCCAGTTTCAGCTTTCTACTTACGGCTAGCCAATTTTCCCAGCACCATTTATTAAATAGGGAATCCTTTCCCCATTTCTTGTTTTTGTCAGGTTTGTCAAAGATCAGATGGCTATAGATGTGTGGTATTATTTCTGAGGACTCTGTTCTGTTCCATTGGTCTATATCTCTGTTTTGGTACCAGTACCATGCTGTTTTGGTTACTGTAGCCTTGTAGTATAGTCTGAAGTCAGGTAGCGTGATGCCTCCAGCTTTGTTCTTTTGACTTAGGATTGTCTTGGAGATGCGGGCTCTTTTTTGGTTCCATATGAACTTTAAAGCAGTTTTTTCCAATTCTGTGAAGAAACTCATTGGTAGCTTGATGGGGATGGCATTGAATCTATAAATTACCTTGGGCAGTATGGCCATTTTCACGATATTGATTCTTCCTATCCATGAGCATGGTATGTTCTTCCATTTGTTTGTGTCCTCTTTTATTTCACTGAGCAGTGGTTTGTAGTTCTCCTTGAAGAGGTCCTTTACATCCCTTGTAAGTTGGATTCCTAGATATTTTATTCTCTTTGAAGCAATTGTGAATGGAAGTTCATTCCTGATTTGGCTCTCTGTTTGTCTGTTACTGGTGTATAAAAATGCTTGTGATTTTTGCACATTAATTTTGTATTCTGAGACTTTGCTGAAGTTGCTTATCAGCTTAAGGAGATTTTGGGCTGAGACAATGGGGTTTTCTAAATATCCAATCATGTCATCTGCAAACAGGGACAATTTGACTTCTTCTTTTCCTAACTGAATACCCTTGATTTCTTTCTCTTGCCTAATTGCCCTAGCCAGAACTTCCAACACTATGTTGAATAAGAGTGGTGAGAGAGGGCATCCCTGTCTTGTGCCAGTTTTCAAAGGGAATTTTTCCAGTTTTTGCCCATTCAGTATGATATTAGCTGTGGGTTTGTCATAAATAGCTCTTATTATTTTGAGGTACGTTCCATCAATACCGAATTTATTGAGCGTTTTTAGCATGAAGGGCTGTTGAATTTTGTCAAAAGCCTTTTCTGCATCTATTGAGATAATCATGTGGTTCTTGTCTTTGGTTCTGTTTATATGCTGGATTATGTTTATTGATTTGCGAATGTTGAACCAGCCTTGCATCCCAGGGATGAAGCCCACTTGATCATGGTGGATAAGCTTTTTGATGTGTTGCTGAATCCGGTTTGCCAGTATTTTATTGAGGATTTTTGCATCGATGTTCATCAGGGATATTGGTCTAAAATTCTCTTTTTTAGTTGTGTCTCTGCCAGGCTTTGGTATCAGGATGATGTTGGCCTCATAAAATGAGTTAGGGAGGATTCCCTCTTTTTCTACTGATTGGAATAGTTTCAGAAGGAATGGTACCACCTCCTCCTTGTACCTCTGGTAGAATTCAGCTGTGAATCCATCTGGTCCTGGACTTTTTTTGGTTGGTAGGCTATTAATTATTGCCTCAATTTCAGAGCCTGCTATTGGTCTATTCAGGGATTCAACTTCTTCCTGGTTTAGTCTTGGAAGAGTGTAAGAGTCCAGGAAATTATCCATTTCTTCTAGATTTTCCAGTTTATTTGCGTAGAGGTGTTTATAGTATTCTCTGATGGTAGTTTGTATTTCTGTGGGGTCGGTGGTGATATCCCCTTTAACATTTTTAATTGCGTCGATTTGATTCTTCTCTCTTTTCTTCTTTATTAGTCTTGCTAGTGGTCTGTCAATTTTGTTGATCTTTTCAAAAAACCAACTCCTGGATTCATTGATTTTTTGGAGGGTTTTTTGTGTCTCTATCTCCTTCAGTTCTGCTCTGATCTTAGTTATTTCTTGCCTTCTGCTAGCTTTCGAATGTGTTTGCTCTTGCTTCTCTAGTTCTTTTAATTGTGATGTTAGAGTGTCAATTTTAGATCTTTCCTGCTTTCTCTTGTGGGCATTTAGTGCTATAAATTTCCCTCTACACACTGCTTTAAATGTGTCCCAGAGATTCTCGTATGTTGTATCTTTGTTCTCATTGGTTTCAAAGAACATCTTTATTTCTGCCTTCATTTCATTATGTACCCAGTAGTCATTCAGGAGCAGGTTGTTCAGTTTCCATGTAGTTGAGCGGTTTTGATTGAGTTTCTTAGTCCTGAGTTCCAGTTTGATTGCACTGTGGTCTGAGAGACAGTTTGTTATAATTTCTGTTCTTGTACATTTGCTGAGGAGTGCTTTACTTCCAATTACATGGTCGATTTTGGAGTAAGTACGATGTGGTGCTGAGAAGAATGTATATTCTGTTGATTTGGTGTGGAGAGTTCTATAGATGTCTATTAGGTCTGCTTGCTGCAGAGATGAGTTCAATTCCTGGATATCCTTGTTAACTTTCTGTCTCGTTGATCTGTCTAATGTTGACAGTGGAGTGTTGAAGTCTCCCATTATTATTGTATGGGAGTCTAAGTCTCTTTGTAAGTCTCTAAGGACTTGCTTTATGAATCTGGGTGCTCCTGTATTGGGTGCATATATATTTAGGATAGTTAGCTCTTCCTGATGAATTGATCCCTTTACCATTATGTAATGGCCTTCTTTGTCTCTTTTGATCTTTGATGGTTTAAAGTCTGTTTTATCAGAGACTAGTATTGCAACCCCCGCTTTTTTTTGTTCTCCATTTGCTTGGTAAATCTTCCTCCATCCCTTTATTTTGAGCCTATGTATGTCTCTGTGTGTGAGATGGGTCTCCTGAATACAGCAGACTGATGGGTCTTGACTCTTTATCCAGTTTGCCAGTCTGTGTCTTTTAATTGGAGCATTTAGTCCATTTACATTTAAGGTTAAGATTGTTATGTGTGAACTTGATCCTGCCATTATGATATTAACTGGTTATTTTGCTCATTAGTTGATGCAGTTTCTTCCTAGCCTCGATGGTCTTTACATTTTGGCGTGTTTTTGCAATGGCTGGTACCGGTTGTTCCTTTCCATGTTTAGTGCTTCCTTCAGGGTCTCTTGTAAGGCAGGCCTAGTGGTGACAAAATCTCTAAGCATTTGCTTATCTATAAAGGATTTTATTTCTCCTTCACTTATGAAACTTAGTTTGGCTGGATATGAAATTCTGGGTTTAAAATGCTTTTCTTTAAGAATGTTGAATATTGGCCCCCACTCTCTTCTGGCTTGTAGAGTTTCTGCCGAGAGATCTGCTGTTAGTCTGATGGGCTTCCCTTTGTGGGTAACCCGACCCCTCTCTCTGGCTGCCCTTAAGATTTTTTCCTTCATTTCAACTTTGGTGAATCTGGCAATTATGTGTCTTGGAGTTGCTCTTCTCGAGGAGTATCTTTGTGGCGTTCTCTGTATTTCCTGGATTTGAATGTTGGCCTGCACTACTAGGTTGGGGAAGTTCTCCTGGATGATATCCTGAAGAGCGTTTTCCAACTTGGTTCCATTTTCCCCCTCACTTTCAGGCACCCCAATCAGACGTAGATTTGGTCTTTTTACATAATCCCATACTTCTTGCAGGCTTTGTTCATTTCTTTTTCTTCTTTGTTCTTTTGGTTTCTCTTCTCACTTCATTTCATTCATTTGATCCTCAATCGCAGATACTCTTTCTTCCAGTTGATCGAGTCGGTTACTGAAGCTTGTGCATTTGTCACGTATTTCTCGTGTCATGGTTTTCATCTCTTTCATTTCGTTTAGGACCTTCTCTGCATTAATTACTCTAGCCATCAATTCTTCCACTTTTTTTTCAAGATTTTTAGTTTCTTTGCGCTGGGTACGTAATTCCTCCTTTAGCTCTGAGAAATTTGATGGACTGAAGCCTTCTTCTCTCATCTCATCAAAGTCATTCTCCGTCCAGCTTTGATCCGTTGCTGGCGATGAGCTGCGCTCCTTTGCCGGGGGAGATGCGCTCTTATTTTTTGAATTTCCAGCTTTTCTGCCCTGCTTTTTCCCCATCTTTGTGGTTTTATCTGCCTCTGGTCTTTGATGATGGTGATGTACTGATGGGGTTTTGGTGTAGGTGTCCTTCCTGTTTGATAGTTTTCCTTCTAACAGTCAGGACCCTCAGCTGTAGGTCTGTTGGAGATTGCTTGAGGTCCACTCCAGACCCTGTTTGCCTGGGTATCCCGCAGCAGAGGTTGCAGAAGATAGAATATTTCTGAACAGCGAGTGTACCTGTCTGATTCTTGCGTTGGAAGCTTCCTCTCAGGGGTGTACTCCACCCTGTGAGGTGTGGGGTGTCAGACTGTCCCTAGTGGGGGATGTCTCCCAGTTAGGCTACTCAGGGGTCAGGGACCCACTTGAGCAGGGAGTCTGTCCCTTCTCAGATCTCAACCTCCGTGTTGGGAGATCCACTGCTCTCTTCAAAGCTGTCAGACAGAGTCGTTTGCGTCTGCAGAGGTTTCGGCTGTGTTTGTTATTGCCCTGTCCCCAGAGGTGGAGTCTACAGAGACAGGCAGGTTTCCTTGAGCTGCTGTGAGCTCCACCCAGTTCGAGCTTCCCAGCAGCTTTGTTTACCTACTTAAGCCTCAGCAATGGTGGGCGCCCCTCCCCCAGCCTCGCTGCTGCCTTGCCGTAGATCACAGACTGCTGTGCTAGCAATGAGGGAGGCTCCGTGGGTGTGGGACCCTCCCGGCCAGGTGTGGGATATGATCTCCTGATGTGCCTGTTTGCTTAAAGCGCAGTATTGGGGTGGGAGTTACCCGATTTTCCAGGTGTTGTGTGTCTCAGTTCCCCTGGCTAGGAAAAGGGATTCCCTTCCCCCTTGCGCTTCCCAGGTGAGGCGATGCCTCGCCCTGCTTCAGCTCTCGCTGTTCGGGCTGCAGCAGCTGACCAGCACCGATCGTCCGGCACTCCCCAGTGAGATGAACCCAGTACCTCAGTTGAAAATGCAGAAATCACCGGTCTTCTGTGTGGCTCACGCTGGGAGTTGGAGACTGGAGCTGTTCCTATTCGGCCATCTTCCACTTTCTTATCTACATCTCGCCTGGATGTAAATAAGAAGACCCACAAGTGGAAATACTAACTAAAAGTTCAGAGAGCCATGTACTCAATCAGACCATCCACCTGCTAAACCCTCCTCCTGCAAGGTTTAACTACTCAGTTTCCTTTATCATTGTCTACTCTGCTCAAATCCCTGATAATTGCTGCCTTGATCACAGTGAATAAATATACTTCCTACATCACAGTGAAGACATAAGCTTTCTCAAATTTTACCCACTGTATATGTCATCATTGTACATCATTTTAAGGAGACCTCTTTGATTCTACCCTCTACCACATATTTCACATATAATCAATCATAAAATCAATTCATGTTACGTTGTAGACAGCTTCTATATGGTTCCTAATCAACTTTATATCCTTGTATTTATGCCCTCGTGGAGTCCCCTCTCTTTAAGTGAGGGCTGGAGTTAATAAATTGGTTCTAATGAGTAGAATATGAAATAAATGATAGGCTGTCAATTCCAAAATTACGTTACAAAAGACTATTGCTCCCATCTTGCTTGCACTGTTTTTCTTGCCATCTTGCTTGCATGCTTTCATAAACAAGCCCCCATATTCTGAATTGCTCTACAAAGGCCCACATAGAAAGTAACAAGGGAAGCTAATAAGGAACTGAAGCCCCCAGTCCAACAGGCCTGCAGTGTCCAAATCCTGCCAGCAACCATATGAGTGAGCTTAGAAGTAGAGTCTTCCTTAGTCAAGACCTCAGATGATAACTTCAGTGGCAACTTGCTTGCAGGCTTGTGAGAAACCGTGAGCAAGAGGACACAGCTAAACCATGCATGGATTACTGACCCACAGAAAATGTAAATATTGTTGTTTTAAGCCGCTAAATTTTGAGGTGATTTGTGATACCTTAGCCTGTGTTTGATAATTAACACGATCTATCACCTAAAATGCTCTACTGAATAGCATGATTACCGAAATGCTTTTCTTCAAATCTCTTCATTTCCCCAATTCAAATCTTATATGCCATGCAGAACAAACTTGAAGTTACTTAATTTTGCTCTGCCTAAATTTACTCATTTCTAAATTGAAGGTAATAATAGTACTGGACTTATATGGTTACTGTATTTTAAAATGAGTTAATATAAGTAAAATGATGAAAACAAATCCTGAAATCCTTAGTCTTTTATATGTCTCAGCTGTAATTCCCTGGTACCACTCTGTTTTCAAAAGTGCATCAGTCTTTTTCTCCTGGACCGTTAACAGACTCTTAATTTGTTTTCTTTTATCTCTGTTCCCATCCTATGCATTCTGTAGTTCAGCCAGATATAACTTTTCATATATAAATGTATTGGCACATTCATTCCTGTTCAATGGCTTTCCATAGAAATTAGGTTGAATCTACAAGTTATCAATATGGTTTGCAGGAGCCTTCCTACCTTTCTAGACCCATCACATACCATTAGTGGAATCCCAGAGGAGCCAAAAGATTCATGAAACATTCTTTGATTTTAAGTATCATGCGATAAAGAGCACATAACCTAGTAACTATAGTTTCAAAAAGGTATTATCTGGATGTGTTTGAAAAACAAATTACATAAGAAGTCAGAGACGAGGTTTCAAAATTTTTAGGTAAGAAATTATCTACCAAAGAGATCAGAGTTCATGTATTCTATTATAACCTCTTTGAACATTGGTTTCTGCTTTTGTAGAAATGAATAGAGTGTTTTTGTATTATGCTAACATTTACCTCTTGGATAATTTGATATTATTCAGAATTTTTAGTAAGTTTTATAACAATAATAGTAAAATTCTGCCAAATATGTCTTCTAATAAATACATATTATGTTGTCATTTCTGAACTTTGAATCTTCAGTGACCTCTTGCTTATTTGATAAAGTCTAAAATTCGCATGACATTCAAGGCCCTAGATGGTCTGATATATCACTCTCTAGTTTCACCTCCTGGTGCTGTTTCTCCCTCCCTCCATGCAGGCTTCTACACTGTGCCGTAGACATTGCAGGTCCTAGGCCATATGTGTACCTGTGTTTTCATTTATTTGTCCATGTGTCCTGCCACCAGGAAATCCCTCCCCTGTAGCCCTTGTGGTTTCCTTCTTAGTACTTAGAACTACATACAAGGTGTCTCCTGGGTGCTTCATATGCTTCAGCTGTATCTGAGATTCACACTCCTTCCTCTGCATTCTCTAAGATCCAGATAGAAGCTTTTATTATAAAGTTTATCATGTTAAAGTAAAGTTCCTAGCAAAACATCTCTATTACTTTTTCTAAGCTCTGAAAGCTGCATGAAGGTAGAAGCAATACCAGGGTCATTCATCTTTGTGTCATAATGGCCTAGCCCAGAACATGGTACCAAATAGAGAATTAGTAAATATTTATTAGACAGATGGACAGAAGGACAAACAATTAGAATTCACTAATCCTATATAGCTGAAGTAGTGAATTAGAATTTGCTAATCCTAAATAGTTTAATATTAGACTACACAATAATTCCAGCTCATTTTATAAAATAATAGTAGTTTTTGAACATATTTTCTAGAAATTTAGGAACTATACATTTAGAAGACAAGGATTGATGGCTTGAGAAATACCTTATGAATGTATCAAGGAAGTTAAAAACACGTTTTATATTTACGTTTGTTTAATTTTTTCTCATAGTTATGGCTTACTTCCCCCAAATCTTTAAATATAGCATTGATATTATGTATGAGATAAGAATGCATTTTCTTAACACATGTTCATTTTTATCATATATGCTAATGTAGAAATTTGCATTGTAGATTATTTTTTCATTTTTTATTTGCACTTTAAATGAATCACATTGTACTTAAACTTGAGCAATAACATTAGGTAAACATAGAGTAAGTCCCAGCACTGCCACTTAGGAGTGATGCAAGTTTGGCAAAGTTACATACTGCCTCTAAGGTTATTAGTATCTGAAACCTGGAATTATAGTAGTTCCTCTCTAATAAGGGTGTATTAGAGATTGATAAGATATTATATATGAAACTGTTAATAATGCTTACTACATAGTAAGCTTTAATGTATTTTAAATCTTAATCTTTTAGTTATTACTGTTAAAATAATTTATTTTCCCCCATTAAATAATATCATTATATAAATGCCTTATCAGCTTTCCCTTCTCTCTTATATGTCCTCAAGTACTTCCCTTTCTTGCTCGTGACCCTTAGACTGTTTCTTACCATGCCTCTTTTCCCTAAAAGCTACTCTTTCTCAGAAGCCTCACCTTCAGACAACTACCTCGTATCTCAGTTAGCAAGCCATAAAGAGTTCATCTTCTATGGTTTAACTTTCTCTCTTATCATTTATTCTTTAACCTAGTATAATTGTTCTGCAGAAACCACTTTTCTCAGGATTACCAATGGCTTTCTAAATGATAAGCCAAAAGCTGTGTCTAAATCTGCCTCTTCATGACACTTGTATAGTATGTAGTATGGATGAGCAATTACATCTTGATTCCACCACCTGTGCTTCCCATAGCTTCTCAATTGCTCCATTTCAGAATTATCTTACTTTTGTTTCTATGTGCATATTTAAAATATTTCCCTTCCGGGCCGGGCGCAGTGGCTCATGCCTGTAATCCCAGCATTTTGGGAGACTGAGGCGGGTGGATTACCTGAGGTCAGGAGGTCGAGACCAACATGGTGAAACCCCATCTCTACTAAAAATACAAAAAAATTAGCCGAGCATGGTGGTGGGAGCCTGTAATCCCAGCTACTTGGGCGGCTAAGGCAGGTGAATCACTTGAACCTGTGAGGTAGAGGTCACGCCACTGCACTCCAGCCTGAGTAACAGAGCGAGATTCTGCCCCCCCCCAAAAAAAAACCCAAAAAACAAACAAACAAAAAAAGTCTTTTATGTGCCAGTTATATTCATTGCATCATTTTGACTATTTTCATTTATTTTTATTACTTTTTTCTTTCTCTAAACAGTTTCTTAACAGACCTGTGTAGTTGTGCTAGTACTTCGTAAGCTTGAAGTGAATGGACACTGTTATATAAATAAATTAAAGATTATCTACAAATTGGCCTAAATCACTGACAAAAATATAAATCATATCATTTATTACATTAACCCTTTTAGTAATGTGTTTCTGAATAGTAGTCGCTTTAGTTGCAAGGACATTATTCTTTTGTTTAAACATTTGCTTCAAGTATATATAGCAAACACTTGAATACCTAGTCTATGCTAATAGTTTTGCCATTATAAATTGTATATAATATATATAATATAATATATATATAAATATAACATACATATAAATTGTATATATATTATAAAATGTTCTTAAATTGGTTAGCCTGGCTTTCCTCTACTCACCCACAAAGAAATAGTATTATGCTAACTGAAATAACTACCCCATGCATATGAGGACTGCTTTTACACACATAGACAGATCAATAAATAAATTTTAGTTAAATTAGACTCAAACTTATTTAATGATTTTTATGGTTGAACAGTAAATTCAGATCACCCCTCCCATTTTTTAAAGCTAAAAGCAAATGAACTATAGCATTGCTTTGAACTTTGGTCTATATATCCTAGCTAAAATTATAGGATGCAATTGAAAGCAGGTATAAAATGCTTACAACTGAATAGGTTGAAAATAGATATTTATGTAGGGAATGCAATATAAGTGCCTAGTAAAGAAATATTAATTGATGTGTATAAAGATACAGTGCAAGAATGAATAAGCAGTGAGATTATGAGCAATTTTACTAAAGTGAGATTTAAAAGACCATGATGAGAAGAAAGAATAAACAAGATGGGTTTTTGTGAGCTTTTACCAGATCCACGAAATCCTGGCAAAACCATTTGGATGCCATATAATCATCAGTAGAGAAACTTGGAAAAGAAGAAAAAGGATTGACGTGCAGATTGTGGTCCCTCAGAGATAGCCAAGTGTAAGGACACTTTCTAGAAAGCTATTTTCATTTTCATTTTCCAGTTATGAAATGACAAGGCCCCAGACTAAAAATTCAGAAATGCGAATGCATACATGGATTGTTCTAGGAAAGAGCAAGAACCTCTGATTCACACATAGAATGATAATTAACAAATTGATTTTTTTTTAAAAAAGTAGTTATGAAAGTGAAATAACCAAGGATCGTATGTGTGATAACTACTTTAAACCTACACTAATTATATAAATATTGAAAGTTATAGATGAAAACCCCAAAGGCAGTGTACAATTGGTCCTAATTTTCTTATGGTGCTGGATCTGCCATTTGACAAAAATGAGTATCCGAAAGAATTCATCTTTTACTAAAGCACTCTCTTGTTACAGAGTATGAATGCTCCTCTTGAACTCTATATGTGTGTGATAGTTAAATAAAGAAGTTGCCAGACAGGAAAAAGGAAACCTAAATATTTTGTCTGTTGAGCAGAACTATATTCAGGAACCATATGAACAGAATATATGTTGTTCCCTTTGTTGTAGTATAGTCTTCCGATTTAATAGGAAGGAAGGAAGCAAAAGGAAGAGAGGGAAGGATGGAAAGAGGGAGGGAGGAAAATGTACACATACACACATATATAAAAACAATGCTTGCCTTAAAAAAACTTTTGAAAGGGCCTTACAAAATATTTTATACAGATTTTAGGAAAGAAAAGAAATTAATCTCTTTGGGACTTTCCAGAAAATATAATGCAATAAATTTCACACAGACTGGCATCTCTAATGCTTCTGTCCAGTGAGGTAGAAACTAGTTTTCTGCTTGACTGCTCAGCCCAAGAGCAATGACTTTAAACAAGAAAACAAAACAAACTGGGACAAGAGGTGCATTAAGGAAAAGCTTAGAGATGTTTGATGAAACACTGAGTGCCGTTTTCACAGTATCAATTAAAGAATATTTTGTCTATATTACTAGACTTCGATAAATAACTTATACATGTACAACTTTTAAGTATGTTCTATTACTTTTTTTTTATTCTGTTATTAATAGGGTCCTGTAATTTAGTTTCTCACTCACATTTTTTGCCACTAGAATCTTAGAAGTAGAGAAAAACTACTTTAAATTTTTTTTTCAATTATATTCACAAATGGTAAATTGTTTCATGGCAGTAGACATTCAAGACTGTTTATGAATAAAGATGTCTATAATTTTTAATAACTCAAGCATAGTCCCATAGTGATGATACTGCTACTTATATATTGCCTCAGTTCATAGAAACAATTATTAAACAATTTCACAATACTCTTAATTGAAGAATTTGATGGTCTTGTTTTCTATATGCAAGACACTGTGCTCTATTGCAATGGTAATGGGTTTTAAACATTTTATTCATGTTGAAAGTATTTTTTCATGAATGGTATCATTTAGTCTTTCCTTATTCACAGGTCACTCCTCTATTATCATTCCTATTTTTGTATGTCTTGAAGCAATAGGCTGGTGGTGGCTCACACTAGTAATCCCAACAATTTGGGAGGCAGGAGCATCTCTTGAGCCCAGGAGTTTGAGACCAGCCAGGGCAACATATTGAGACCCTGTCTCTACAAAAATAAAAATAAAAATTACCTAGGCATGGTGGTGCACACCTGGAGTCCCAGCTACCTCAGAGACTGAGGTGGGAGGATACTTGAGTTCAGGTCAAGGCTGTGATAAGCCATGATCGCACCACTGCACTTTTAGCCTGGGAAACAGAACAAGACCTTGTCTCAAAAAAAAAAAAAAAAAAAAAAAGCAACAAAATTCTTGAGCTTTTGCACTAAACATGTATGTTTTATATCCAAAGAGGGTAGAAGCAGAGGATAGAGGGATGGTGATTAATAATGGGTCTATTTTGGTAGCACATTACTAATGGTATTGTGCATAAGATAGACTGCTGAATATTTCTGTATTTAACTGTGATTTTATCTAAAAACAGGAAGCTACTGCTGTTGGAGTGCAGGTGAGGACCCCTAAAAGCTGTATTGCTGTTTTTATTGACATTTCAGAGAGTGAAACTCTGCTTCCAGTCTATTTAAAAGGAAGGATGTGTAAAGGGATGTTTCCTAAAATGTAGCTTTATGCCTGCCTTACAGCTTCATCATCCTCTCCCAACTTAAATTCCTAAAATCAAAGGAATATGTTAATTCCTTTAATGAACTATATTTATATATTTTAAAGACCTCTCATTTGGAAACAAACAAAAAATACCCTGCATATTTCAGTTCCCTTCCCAATGCTTAAGGGGCATACATAGCTCTTTTTAGATGATTTTTACACCCTAAAAAGAATGGCCAGGAGCAGAGCAGAAGAAAATAAAGTCAGAGAGGAGTATAGTATGTATAAGTATTACTCTTCTTATTAAGGTAAAGAAAAGACTTATTCTTGTATTCAAAGTCAATGCAGTTCCTGAATGAAGAGAGTTCAAATAAAATGGGACAAATGACCCTAAGGGCATTTTCTATTCTCAAGTTCTTTTTAATTTCTTGTACAATTAGAGGGAGGAGACCATGTCTTATTCATCATTTTAATCTCATTATTTATTACAGTGAACAGTATGTAAATGTCTGTTGTTCATTAAAAATGTTTCCATCTATTTTTTTTTTACTTTTTTTGAGCTATCAGATTTTTTTGCTCTAATTCCTTTTTTTCTTAAGTTATTTTTAAGATAGCAGGAGTTTGTTGAATTTTAAAATTAAGCTTTGCTATGCACCTGATCTCCTTTAGTGATTCTGGTATTTAATTTCTCAAACTAAATAATTACTTTCTTTTTTAAGGTTTTAATCTCTTTTTCATTGCATCATTGATCCTTCTTATAAACTTAGAATAACAGACAACTTTTAACAATGTACTAGGACTTCCATGATTTTTCAGTCGGACTGGCAATACCTTACACTCGAACTTTTCCATAATTATTGCAGTTGAGAACAGTTTTTCAAGATTTTTATGGGGTTAGGCTAGAAGGATTCATCTTCTTCACTGAGTATGCTCATTG
The DNA here is from genome assembly GCF_037993035.2 of Macaca fascicularis. Taxonomy (NCBI): domain Eukaryota; kingdom Metazoa; phylum Chordata; class Mammalia; order Primates; family Cercopithecidae; genus Macaca; species Macaca fascicularis. The sequence goes on from NC_088377.1 coordinate 138,459,187, forward strand.
TTGTAACTGTAAGCATCTTGTTTTTTTCTTCCTGTGTTCTAATAAAACTATATTATTAAAATAGCTAGTTGGATACCTTTTGAATATTAGTTTGTGATAATGTAATAGTTAAGAATTTTTCTATATAATGAAGGGATTAATTTTAGGGTCCTAAGAATTTATAACAAGGCAAGATAATCAGGTACATTCCTATTCTTATTAATTTTCTCCTGTCATTACCATAACCTAGAATGTATCTCTTTCATTTACCATTTATTCCATCCAATTCTCTTTTCAAGGCCCTATTTAATTTCTAGTTACTCTAGGAAGTCAGCCTTTTCCCATTCAGAGTAAGGCGCTATGATAAACTAATAGTAGGATTCTCATCATCAATAAATATATTAATTAACCGTCGATCAGGATTCTCTGCCTGAGGACACTATCTAGTATATCACATGCATTAGTGTCTTTCAACAAGGGCTATTTTTCCTTCCAGGAGACATTTGCCAATGCATGGTGACGTTTTTGATTGACGTGGTATACTGATGGTATCTAGTGGGTACAAGCCAGAGGTGCAACTCAACGTCTAACAATATAACATCATCTGGTCCAAAATGTCATTACTGTCAAGGGTGAGAAAGATTTATTAATCACCGGCCAGGCTCAGTGGCTTACGCCTGTAATCCCAGCACTTTGGGAGGCCGAGGCGGGTGGATCACGAGGTCAGGAGATCCAGACCATCCTGGCTAACACGATGAAACCCCGTCTCTACTAAAAATACAAGAAATTGGTCGGGCGCAGTGGCGGGCGCCTGTAGTCCCAGCTACTCGGGAGACTGAGGCAGGACAATGACGTGAACCAGGGAGGCGGAGCTTGCAGTGAGCCGAGATTGCGCTACTGCACTCCAGCCTGGGCAACAGAGCAAGACTCCATCTCAAAAAAAAAAAAAAAATTATTAATTACCTATATTGATGCTGGACCACAAATAGCCATGGTTGGTATGTGAATCCCTGACAAATTATATTACTACTTTCCATCCTTATGGCCAAAACTATGTTGATGGCTGTCATGGGAAAACATTAAATGTTCTGCTCAAGCACTGCTAGAATATATGTATTGCTTCTGTGTTATCTACATGGAGTGCCACATTATAATTAAAGAAAATTAAATTGAGCTGTCACAATTTTCTCTTTGACAGAGCCACACTGATTGCTACCTAGCATACTTCATTAGAAATCATTGTCACTGATTGCACATTTATAGTTTGAAGGTTTCCCTGGTATTTCATATGGTATTGGAGTTAATTTGACTGGTATGTAATAACCAGCCCTACTTGTTCCATCAGTAAAAGAAGAAAATGAATAAAGATTTAAATATATAGTTAGCTTTTGAACTTTTGCTTTTTTTTCTGTATTTGCTCTTCCATTTTTCCTGTCTCTGTTGGCATAGAGCATTCTCTGGATGTGTTTCCATCTCACAGGAATTAAGGCATCACTAGCCCTAAATGAAACCAGATTATCCTTCATATTTTTCAAAAATTTATGTTTCTTATTTTCCCTCCACTTAGAATACATTCTCCTGTTTAAATACCATCCATTCTTTAAGAACCAGGCTTCCTGTTGTATCTTAATCCATCATTATCTCTTATCCAGTTCCCAATACATATACATAATTATATACTCGTCTAACTCACCTTATGTCGTGTCATATGGAAAACCTCTTAAGGAGTATGTATCAAAATATCTTGTTTATTGATAAATTTTTGTGGAATTCTGCTGTTTGAAAAAGAATCCACATCTCCACCATCTAAATAAAGGGCCTGCATACAAATATTTCCTGCTTAGTTGAGAGAACAAATCTAAAAATCCAAGGTCTTATCATGATGAACATTTATTTCTGACAGTAGGTATGGCTTTCTATACTTACAAAATGAAATATATATTGCTCTGTCTCTCTAGCAGTGCGATGGTTTTAGAATGGTTTAGAAGTATATCTTTGATATTGACACTGATAACTATTTAGCAAAAGGCTGAGGTAGTTCCTTTTTTTCTTTCCAGCTTCTATTTTAGGTTCAGAGGGTACATGTGCAGGTTTGTTACATGGGTAAATTACATGTCACAGGGGTTTGCACTACAGATTATTTCATCGCCCAGGTAGTGAGCATAGTACCTGATAGCTAGTTTTTCTATCACCACTCTTCTCCCACTCTCCACCCTCAAGTAGACCCCAGTGTCTATTGTTCCCTTCTTTGTATCCATGTGTACTCAATGTTGAGATCCCACTTATAGGTGACAACACCTATAGTAGTATTTGGTTTTCTGTTCCTGCATTAATTCACTTAGGATAATGGCCTTCAACTCCATTCATGTTGCTACAAAGGACATGATTTCATTCATTTTTATGGCTGCGTAGTATTTCATGGTATATATGTACCACATTTTCTTTATCAAGTCCACCACTGATGAACATCTAGCTTGATTCTATGTCTTTGCTGTCATGAATAGTACTGTGATGAATATACACATGCTTGAGTCTTTATGGTAGAACGATGTATATTCCTTTGAGTATATACCTAGCAATTCCATTGCTGGGTCAAATGGTAGTTTTCTTTTAACTTCTTTGAGAAATCTCCAAACTGCTTTCTGCAGTGGCTGAACTAATTTTCACTTCCACCAGAAGTGTTTAAGCATTCCTTTTTCTCCACAACCTCGTCAACATCTGTTTTGTTTTGTTTACTTTTTAATAATAGCCATTCTGACTGGTGTAGGATGGTATCTCATTGTGGTTTTGATTTGCATTCCCCTGATGATTAGTGATGTTGAGAATTTTTTCTTTTGCTTGTCAGCCATGTGTATGTCTTTTGAGAAATGTCTACTTGTGCCCTTTGCCCATTTTAATCGGATTGTTTGTGGGTTTTTTTTTTTTTTAAGTGCCTTACAGTTTCTGGATAATAGACCCTTGTCAAATGTATAGTGTGCAGATATTTTCTCCAATTTTATAGATTTTCTGTCACTCTGTTGATAGTTTTTTTGTTTTTTTGTTTTTTTGTTTTTTGTTTTTTTTGTTGTTGTTGTTGTGCAGAAGCTCTTTAATTAGATCCCACTTGTCCACTTTTGTTCTCACTACAATTGCTTTCAGAGTCGTCTTCAAGAAATCTTTGCCAAGTCTCATGTTCAGAATTGCATTTCCTAGGTTTTCTTCTAAGGTTGTTATAGTTGTAGGTTTTACATTCAAGTTTTCACACCACCTTGAGTTGATTCCTGTATATGGTGTAAGGAAATGGTCCAGTTTCAATCTTTGGCATGTGGCTAACCAGTTGTCCTAGCACCATTTAGTGAATAAGGAGTCGTTTCTCCTTTTCTAGTTATCATCAGCTTTGTTGAAGATCAGATGGTTGTAGGTGTGCAACTTTATTTCTGGGTTCTATATTCTGTTCCATTGTTGTATGTGTCTGTTTTTGTACCAGTTTCATGCTGTTTTGTTTAATATAACCTTGTAGTATAGTTTTAAAAAGTTGGATAGTATGATGCCTCTAGCTTTGTGTTTGTTTGTTTTTGCTTAGGATTGCTTTAGCTATTTGGGCAATTTTTTGGTTCCACATGAATTTTAGAATAGTTTTTTATAATTCTGTGGAAAATGTTGTTGGTAGTTTGATAGAAATACCATCGAATCTATACGTTGCTTTGGGCAGTATAGTGAGGTAGTTTCTTCAAACAACAATTTCCCAAAAAATATTCATAATTTATTAGTTATTTGTGGGCAAAGTGTAGATTTGTTCCATCTAGTGTCTCTTGTATCTATGCCTTTAGCATCTAGAGCAATGCATTTTAGAATTATACTTAACAACTATTTGAATACATCAATAAATTGAATGTTTTCATATTTATTATATATAATACTGGATGAATAATTTTGGTCTAGCATCTAGGACTTTAAACAATAGCCCCTATGTATTTTTAGTTTTTTCAATGTTTAAAAAAACTACAGATCCTTCTTTTATCATCCTCATGTTGAGCTCAGAGAATTTTGACAATGAATTAGTGCATATACATATATTTAAGTCACTTAGGATAATGTGTCTAGGTACTTTACTTATTATTTTCATTAATATTCTTGACACTCCAAAACAAGCAAAATTTCCTTTCCTTTGCCATATAGAAATGATATAAATTGCATTATATAAATTAACATTCCTAAGGAAAATGTTCTTTAAAATTACTTTGGACAGCAAACCTTATCCTGAAAGTTATTTGCTTGTTAGCTTGATTACCTCATTGATGTTGCAATCTACAGTTGGTGATTTTTTCCCAGTCTTTCTTCAACCTTTATTTTATCATTATGGTTTTTTTGTTCTTCTCTCTTTGTCTATTTTCACAGCTATTTTAAAATATTTTAAATTTATATATCCAGTATATTTAGTATGATTTGTTTTCTAGATTAAAGGCACCAGATCTATATGAAAACAACTTTTAAGAGCTGGTCAACACAGAAATCCATAGTAAATAACAAGTTTTTTTCTAGACTGTCTTGTCTCATCTTTAGTCATGGCTTCCAGCTACATCATCTTTAATCATAATAAACTTTCTTTATGCAATGTTGATCTTTTTAAAATAAATAATATTGTATTGCTTTTATCTCTGTATTTGGAGTTCTGAACTCTTATTTCATGTTATATTGATTTAATTAGAAATAAATACCTAGTTGAGAGGTTTTTTTTAATTAGAATTAAATACTTAGTTGAGAAGTTTTTATTGTCTTTGTCAGAGTCAGTTCTTTTTGAATTATAAGTTGGTAAGACATTACTTCAAATTCTTTATTATATATCTGTCTGCCCTCTTAAGTGATACTAACAGTCCTAAAACATAGTACACACCCCTCACAGACATGCTTAAATTTAAATCTGTGGGGTTCTAATGGTTCTATAGTTTGGATCCTCTTTGTGTAAGTGTGCCTAGCAAAGTGCTTTGAAGTGAAGAGACATTTAATAAATATCTGTCTAAGTGAATTGAAGAGTTATGTATTTTAGGGAAAATCTAAAAGAAAATTTATGCTCTGGAGGAAAATTCATGAATGATCATAATTACAATTTAACCAAATGATGACAGAAAACTCTAATAAAGGACTGAAGTTTTTCTTTAGGGCTCTTGTATTCTTCCCACATCCTCCTTCATTGTTTAAAATCTATTTTTTTCTCTCAACTAGCCATTAATGCTGTTTCATCCTCTAATGGTTTCTCAGTGGGCATCCATTTATTTCTTTATTTCTAAAGAAATAAATCTCTTCTTTAGAACAAAGATTTATTTCAAACTGTCGGTGCAGCTAAAAGCCTTGGTTTCTTTGGGCTGAACTATGTTTTAAAACCATTTAAAATAGAGACCAAAATTTAAAAATATGGATTTCCTACTTCTCTTGAATGAAACAGATCTCATCACACTGGGTCTCTATTTCTTCATGGCAACAATATTCTGGAGCCAGCCTTGACAGATGGAACTTAAATTCTCAGGTCAACACATTCACTCCATTACCTTCTGGCTCCCGTAGGCTTTTGGGTTATAGCCTTTGCAATAGTCAAGTAATCCTCCATTTTCATTCCCAGTAGAACTTTCCTGATATGACCTATAATTTTTTCTCTTTTTTTAAAATTATACTTTAAGTTCTGGGATACATGTGCAGAATGTGCAGGTTTGTTATTTAGGTATACACATGCCATGTTGGTTTGCTGCACCCATCAACACATAAGAGCATATGACAAGTATAGTGATTGGTCGGTATTTGCTCTCTTTTTTCTCGCCTAAGCGCAAGAAGTGCAAGCCTACCTTACAGATGCGTACAATATATAATTATTTGTAATGTGCATTTTGAAAAGAAGTGACTTACAAGTTCAAATATAGCTTCTACTCTGGGCTTCTTTGGGACTTGAATTTTCAACCATTATTAAGTTATTTGGACTATGAAAATGTTATCAGTGGTTATATTTAAAACTTCTGATAGTCACCAAACATTAGAATAAAAGATTGGTCATATTTTTCGTTTCATATTCTCTTTTTATTGCATCTTTGTTAGGCATCACAATCTTGAGTAACACAATTAAATACCCTTTTGTCAAACCATTTCATAATCGTAATCATGTAGAATAGGTAAACATTTTAAATTTTCAAATTCTTATGCATATACCAGATCTACCACATACATAGTAAGAAAAAACAAATAGTATGTAGTTTTTAGCCTCCTGTTGAACAACATTATAATCAGAGGACTGAAGATGTTGTTGTGGAACAACTTTTTAAAAAACATGACATATCCATGTTAATATTTTTGAAAAATATCAAGAAAATTATTGTAGAATCTTAATTTTTATTTTATTACCATTTAATTATGGCCCATTGATATTCAACATGTCACATGTGCACTTTTTTACAAGTGAAAAAAAATGTAGAGATCTAGAATGTGGGTTAATCAAGAAACCATAGTTTTCTATAGCAATACAGAGACTTTTAAAGAAACTGATATTAATGGGTACCTGTAATGTGAAATAAGTATTTTACATAGTTGTCTCACTTGATCTTTATAACAATTCTGTGACTTAATTGTGAGTGTTTTATAAAATGAAAAGAATTGAGGATGAGTAGGAAGAAATAAATGACATGTCAAACAGCTGACTTGGGAACTTCAATACCCCATATACCTTGGGATTGCTCTATGAGGAAAAACAAACTACTGCACCAAAGTCACTTTACCTTATTTCAAAGATTCATAACCTTTATTCATTTCCATCCAAATATTTTAAATTTTAGAAACACATAAACTTCAATAAACATTTAAGATTTTGTTTCATATTATGATGTCTATTAAGGGAACAAATAGTGGGGTTACATGACGGGAGCAGAAATATGATAACAGAAAACAGACAAAAACTATCAAGGACATGAATTTGGAAATAATTAAAAGGCAATGAAAGTACAGAGTCTTGGAAAAATGTGATCTAATTAATAAGGTACAATTTTCAGGTACAACATTTATAGACTCTTACTTTTTCTGTTTTCTGCCCTCAATATTTGGTGACTGGGGAAAAATTGGAGAATTAATGTATTTGGATTACAATAGAAAGAAAAGAAAAGAAATCATCTTTTAAAGAATATGCAACTGGATAGCAAAAGACCTGAGATCTAGTTGTAAATGTGCCACTGAACACTTAGGTAACTTTGAGTACATCAGTTTATTTTAACTATAAGTGCTCAAAGCAATCTCTCATGTCTTTTGATATTCTAAAATTGTATGATTCTCAAGACCTTCAATTCTTAGAAAGCAAGTTTATGACAAATTAACCAAATAAAATGAAAAATATCTGAAAACTCACCAACTTTATACTTTTATCTGATTTTTTAAAAGGTGCCAGTGGATTTTTATTGGTCAGTTATTTTTGCTTCACATGGAAGTTACTAGAGTATTAAAAAGAAACTGTACTGCAGGATAATAAAGTCAAAGAAAACATAAGATCCAAATAGTCATGAAAATCTTGAAATATTAAATAGAAAATTAGTCCAGACTATCCCTTTTTTAGGAAAAAAAAAAAGTATTAGATAATTTGAAGATGTAATTTAAAAAATAGGAATGACAACCACTCCAGGGGTCAAAAGTAGGAATGAGAAGATAGGCGTAATATCAATGTCACATGGTAAATGAACATCTTCAACAAATGTAATTTAAATTTTAGATGGTTAACAAAACACTTGGGAAATAGATTCAGTAAATAATCTTATGTATATTAATTTAGATGAAAAATGAGTTTTTATAACTGCTAATGTTATAGGAGTTACAATTAACCAATTTATTTAAAATATTATTTTTCAGTTAATTGTATTGGTGACCAGTATTTGAAATTATATGTATATATTTTATTTTATCATGCTGTGATAGCAAAATCATATGGGAAATCATTTTTATTAAATATAATTCATGGAAGTTGATTTGGTTTTTATTTTATTTTTCTTTATAATAAAGTACTATATTTTGTTTACTTGATTATAGACTAAAGGTTCTCAAACCATGACACCCTCTGGAGCCCAGAAAAAAGTTAAAAGAACTCTGCCAAATCCACCTCCTGAGGAGATTTCCACAGGAACTCAATCCACATTCAGCACAATGGGCACAGTTTCCAGGAGAAGGATCTGCAGAACCAACACAATGGCACGAGCCAAGATTCTCCAGGACATAGACAGAGAGCTTGATCTTGTGGAAAGGGAATCTGCAAAGCTTAGAAAGAAACAAGCAGAGCTTGATGAAGAAGAAAAGGAGATTGATGCCAAGCTACGATACCTGGAAATGGGAATTAACAGGAGGAAAGAGGCATTATTAAAGGAGAGAGAAAAGAGAGAACGAGCTTACCTCCAGGGAGTAGCTGAGGATCGTGATTACATGTCTGACAGTGAAGTAAGTAGCACAAGACCAGCCCGAATAGAAAGTCAGCATGGCATTGAGCGACCAAGAACTGCTCCCCAAACTGAATTCAGCCAGTTTATACCACCACAAACCCAAACAGAATCTCAACTAGTTCCTCCGACAAGTCCTTACACACAATACCAATACTCTTCCCCTGCTCTTCCTACCCAAGCACCCACCTCATACACCCAACAATCTCATTTTCAGCAACAAACTTTGTACCATCAGCAAGTTTCACCTTATCAGACTCAGCCAACATTCCAAGCTGTGGCAACAATGTCCTTCACACCTCAAGCTCAACCTACGCCAACCCCACAGCCTTCTTATCAGTTACCTTCACAGATGATGGTGATACAACAGAAGCCACGGCAAACTACATTATATTTGGAGCCCAAGATAACCTCAAACTATGAAGTGATTCGCAACCAACCCCTTATGATAGCACCTGTTTCTACTGATAACACATACGCTGTTTCCCATCTTGGTAGTAAGTACAATAGTTTAGACTTGAGAATAGGTTTAGAGGAAAGAAGTAGCATGGCAAGCAGTCCAATATCAAGCATATCCGCAGATTCTTTCTATGCAGATATTGATCACCATACTCCACGAAATTATGTCCTAATTGACGACATTGGAGAGATCACCAAAGGAACAGCGGCGTTAAGCACCGCATTTAGCCTTCATGAAAAGGATCTGTCAAAAACAGACCGTCTCCTTCGAAACACTGAGACACGCCGGTCTCAAGAAGTGACAGATTTCCTAGCACCTTTACAGTCTTCCTCTAGATTGCATAGTTATGTGAAGGCAGAGGAAGACCCAATGGAGGATCCTTATGAGTTAAAGCTTCTGAAACATCAGATTAAACAGGAATTTCGTCGAGGGACAGAGAGCTTAGATCACCTCACTGGTCTTTCTCATTATTACCATGCTGATACTAGCTATAGACATTTTCCAAAATCTGAGAAGTATAGCATCAGTAGACTCACACTTGAAAAGCAAGCAGCAAAACAACTGCCAGCAGCCATACTTTATCAAAAGCAGTCAAAGCATAAGAAATCACTAATTGACCCTAAAATGTCAAAATTTTCACCTATTCAAGAAAGTAGAGACCTTGAACCTGACTATTCAAGCTATATGACTTCTAGCACTTCATCTATTGGTGGCATTTCCTCTAGGGCAAGGCTTCTTCAAGATGACATCACTTTTGGCCTCAGAAAAAATATTACAGACCAACAGAAATTTATGGGATCCTCTCTTGGCACAGGACTAGGCACATTAGGAAATACCATACGCTCAGCTTTGCAGGATGAAGCAGATAAGCCATACAGTAGTGGCAGCAGGTCCAGACCCTCCTCCAGACCTTCCTCTGTCTATGGGCTTGATTTATCAATTAAAAGGGATTCTTCTAGCTCTTCCCTAAGACTGAAAGCTCAAGAGGCTGAAGCTCTAGATGTTTCATTTAGTCACGCATCATCCTCTGCCAGAACTAAGCCGACCAGTTTGCCAATTAGTCAAAGTAGAGGAAGAATACCAATTGTGGCCCAGAATTCTGAAGAAGAAAGCCCACTCAGTCCTGTTGGCCAGCCAATGGGAATGGCCAGGGCTGCAGCTGGACCCCTGCCACCAATATCTGCAGACACCAGGGATCAGTTTGGATCAAGCCACTCATTGCCTGAAGTTCAGCAACACATGAGGGAAGAATCACGGACTCGAGGCTATGACCGTGACATAGCCTTCATCATGGATGACTTCCAACATGCCATGTCAGACAGTGAAGGTAAATTGGGCCTCAAACTACCCTGTTACTCTCAAAACTCAAACTCTTATTTTTCTGCATGTTTAATTTCCCTTCTGCAGAGATGTATCCTACTTTTCTTGGTGTGTCTTTTGCATGTTTACTTCAATTTTATTTTTTGTAAATGGAAATTTTATCTTGTGTATAGATTCTATAGCATGCTTTTCTTTATTTAGTTTTAGTTTGTTCCTTTATTGTTCTGTTTCTTGATTGTTTGCTTGATTTGTTTGGTGTCTGCTTTTCTAAAACCATTATCAAATAATTCTGTCAATAAAATATCGTCATCCTATAAATCCATAGTTGAAAAGTTTTTCATTGTATGTTTCTTTCATTTTTTAAAATACATTTTAAAAGTTACTGATCAGTTTCTTTCAGTTTCTGGAATTATTAAAGTTTAGAGCCATGAAATACTATTCTGATAGACTTTGTAATAGAAAATCATTTATGGCATCTTTATGAGATCAGTGTTCATTAGTTCAGAAGATGTTCTATTTTTGAGAACTTTTGTATAAGTTCTTGATGTTAGTATAATGTAGAATTTTGTTATTTTTCTTAAATAAAAGATTTCTGTTTTATCTTTCTCATTATGAATACTATTATTTACAAATTTGTAATTTTGCATTATATGCTAGGAAGTTTAGTACTAAATAAGACATGAAAATAAATAATTGTATTAGTATGTATGAAGTATTCTTTAAAATTGAAACCTTGTAAACTTCTTTTGTGATTTTAGTTATTTAGAGTTCAAACTTTCCTGGTTTGCCCATTTAGCCTTTTCCTTTGGTTTCTTGGGTTTTGTTTTGTTTTGTTTGTATCATCCCATGTTTTCGCCCTAAATTGACTTGCTAGAATTCCATGTTAAACAAGTGCTTTAATACAGTAAATGCTTAACTAAAAACTCATTTTAAGTAGCTCTGTTGTTAAAGATACACAACCATAAACATTTTTGAAAATTATGTAGTCCAAGTCTGGGATTGAAGAAGAGGGAGAAATGATACAAAGGTGTGAAGAGGCTAGCCTATACCAAGAGGATTCATGACTCTTGACTCTTGGTCCTTTTTTTTTTTCACCTTCTTTCATTTACATTTGAATGTAGATGTAGATGGAGTTCTGGAAATAATATATGTTTGATCAAATAAAAGCGTTATTATTTCCTTCCTTTAGAGACTCCAAAGAACTAAGCTAACATGAACATCTCCCCTTTCAAACCTAACATCTTTCTTGAGGACTCACGGGAAAAATACACATTTTTGTGAAAAGGAATTTTTTCCTACATCTTTGTCTAGATGAATAGGATCTTAGAAATTCAAACCTGAATTTTAATAGATTTTTTATTGAACTAAAGTAATCGCTGTATCTGAAGGAGGACAAACTGCTTTTGTTTGTGAAGTTCAAATAGATTAGTCATTTTCTGATTTGTTTTCATTTCTACAGGCTATTGGATTGACCATTTTTATTGACAATTAGTTAATTGAATAAAATACTCAATTTGTGGGTTCTTTATTTAGATGATTATTTGAATAAATGTACATAGCAGGAATTGTGATATTATGTGGAAACAGTCTTTAATATTTCCTTACTTTTTACAATCCACATTTTGTAAACATTTTATACTTAAAAAATGACAATTGCAGAAGAGTAAAGAGATTGTTCAATAGTCATGTCTATAAAATAACATAATCAAACAAAACCCCTAGAGGGTCTATGGCATAACGAAATGCCTTAAGATGGTGTGTACATGATGAGCATATGTCTAAAGAGAGTTTGACAAATTGATTTATCATCATATATATTCTGTCCACGTGCTGCCAGATATTTAGATGTTTCTATATATCCTGATATATGGCATTTTCTTATGTGTACAGCCATATAAAAATAACATCTATTTCCCTTTTATATGTTTGAATGATGTATAGGTCATAATCATCAAAGACTGTGTGAAAAACATTGTTTTGATAAAATAGAGGATGAGATACCATGCAGCATATAAAATTATGAAGTGTGTAAAGATGATGCCAAATAAGTAAAGCGATTAAAATTTAAATGAAATTAAACTAAAAAATATTTTTAAATTAAGCAGACAAGGAAATCATTCATAAAGATTATGTTGATGTAAATTTGGGCAGGAAAACTATAACAATTATATATGACTTATATATGTAATGGTATGTGTGTGAATTGTAGTGGTTACTTCTAAATGATGTATGTAGTAAAATGTTATATATTTTCTTTGTTTATATATCACATAAACATACTATTTTTCTTCTAATGAGTAATGGTCTACTTTTCGTTTGAAATCTTGAATTCCTTTAGTATTTAAAAAAAATAGAAACTACTTTTTTTTCCAATCAATAATTCCCAACATTTATTAACTCATGAAGTATTAGGAATTTTTAACAAATTTTTAGCAAATATATGCTATATCTATATTTGAATGTACTAAGATAACTTTGAACAGTATAACATTCTACAGGTTATTTAGTATCCTGTGAACAAAACAAATTTAATTGCTTTCAAACTATTTGTTGTGTGCTTTTCCAAATTCAATTAAACTCTGTAAGTTATAGGATATAAGACAGTCATTAATATACTCTAAAAGACTCGTTGATGTTGAAATATCTTTCTTGAGGAAAAATCTATATAGACAGTTTATGTTGCTTAATATTTATTAATATTTTTAGCTTGAGGCAAGCTAGAAACAGGCCGGACATGGTGGCTCATGCCTGTAATCCTAGCACTTTGGGAGGCTCAGGCGAATGGATCATGAGGTCAAAAGATCGAGCCATCCTGGCCAACATGGTGAAACCCTGTCTCTACTAAAAATACAAACAATAGCTGGGCATGGTGGCACACACCTGTAGTCCCAGCTACTTGGGAGCCTGAGGCAGGAGAATCGTTTGAACCCAGAAGGTGGAGGTTGCAGTGAGTTGAGATCGCGCCACTGCACTCCAGCCTGGCGACAGAGTGAGACTTCATCTCAAAAAGAAAAAAAAAAATGTAATTCATCTCATGTCCTCCAATATATACAGTCTTTTTAAAAGTATATATATTTGACCAATATGAGAAGAATTAAACTATTTATGTAACTGTAGCCTGTGGACAGTACTAGATCCAGAAATAACTTATTCGTATATTACTTTTAAGAATTCAAGAAAATAATGCCAAGTTTTAAAAAAAGATATTGTTAATCTCCTTCAAATGATTTGAACTAATTCAGAATATTTTTGTTATAAAATTTACTTTTTCACTTAGATTTTACCATGAAAGGTGAGACAGTTATAAACAATTAACATTTATATACAACTGGTTCTAAACAATGAAAACAAAATTCAATACAAAAGCAGATTGATTTCATCTACTTGCTGTTGGTTGATTATAAACTCCTGTGCAACAGATGATAGTCATCCTTATTCAGTTACACATAGTGTTATTATAAAAAATAACAGAAAATCAAAATACATAATCAGAATTATTGGCAATAAATTGACAGAATTTGGGTCAGGTTGAACTTCTACTTTATTTCTATAGACACAGCCAAACAAAACACACATTTTAAAGAATTGTATTTCAAATGCAATTAAGAAAGTTATACATTCAAATGAAATCATGTACTACATTATAAAGGATATTAATTTATTAAAATAAGTATAAATTATTTTTCTATTTTCATGAGAAATCTATAAAATCCTATAAGAAGTAAGACAAAAGTAGTGTCAATGTCATTGAGAATAATCTAATAAATTTTAAGAGATGAATGATTAAATAATGAATTTGTTTTGTATTTACTTGTCAAATGTCTATTACACTAAATTTCTTGGTAAGTTCAGTCACTTGGTTTCAAATTAAGACTTTGGAAAACCATAATTATTGAGTAGATTGTGAAAAATATCTGCATCAATGAGGTTCAAAGGACAAATTAACATTTATTTTTAAATGTGTTTATCATAATTAGGATGTTAACTACTTTTTCTAGTTGATGACTAATTCTGTGCTTCATTCATGCCAATATTTATTCGATGTTATGCCTTAGGCAGGGCATTGATTTTAGTATTGAGGGAAGGGGGAAAAAAAAGGACAATATGAGCCTTGCCTTTAAGCAGCTTAGAATAGGTGAGATCAGTCAAATACGTATGCAATCACAAAACAGATAAGTATTAATGTATTTTCTGAAATCTAAGACTGATGAACCCATGACACATCATTGCTCGTTTTGTGTTATGGGAGGGAAATGCTGTGGTTAAGTAGCAGTGTTGACCACAGGAGGTATAGAGGTGACTAGTAGTACATATGCTGTGGGTTTGCCAGTCCCAGCAGCAATGAAATGATGGAAATGGCCTAGGGGAAAAGATTGGGAGGAGGTTTTGGAAAAGATGATAGTCAGGAATGCAGTTAGAAAAATAAAAGTATATTGTATGACCTTCTAGAAGCTGGAGTTTAGGAAAGTACAGGTTGACAACATCATCAACTAATCTAAGCATCATCAACAAAGGATAAGCACTTGAGAAGCGTTGTTCCTTCTACTGTTTAGGAAGCAACAAAGTATTTCCAGAGACTGTTAATTAGAGATTCTTTTACAAAGAATAAAACAATTTATTAAAAGGCAAATTCTGTATATTAGGGAAAATAAGATGTTCAGTCATTATAGAATATCTTGAAAAGACCTATGAAATACTAATGAATGAAATTTAATTTAAAATAATAATTATGTACCTTAAATATAGTTGCATTTTCAAAAAGGTATGCTGTGAAATTTTGTCACAGTGTAAGTATAAAAAGCATGCAACCAACTCGTCAATCTATCTTCTAAATCAGTGCTTCTCTTCAAAAAATAATCATTTTATTTTTATTTAACAATTATAAAAGAGATATTTTTAATATTAGGCTACTAAGTAATCATGGCGCACATGTTCCTAACAATAACACCAGAATTCTCTTAGAAACAAATGTTTTTGTTCGTTGTGAATGTCATAGAAATGTCATATTTTCAAAAAATAATGTTTAAGCCAGCAACAACCTATTGGCACTGGATTGATGTAATGGTGGGAAAGTGACAGAAACTTCCATACACAAGGAATCCTTTTTTGTTTTCATTTTTTATTATACTTTACGTTCTGGGATACATGTGCAGAACGTGCAGGTTTGTTACATAGGTATACATGTGCCATGGTGGTTTGCTGCACCCACCAACCCATCTTAAATTTTTTTTTTTTTACTAGTGGGTTGTGGGTAGAGTATGGGAGAGAATGTGTGGATGTGGGAACTGATGGGCTGAGGTTAAGTAGAATGATCCTTTTGAAGAATGATCACTTGTTCATTATGTTATCACGATCTAAATTTCTTTTTTCTCTTGATTTGAAATTTGATTTTGTTTTGTTTTGCTCTAAGATTGTGAACATCTGTGTGCGTCATTTTTTCTAGGCTATTCTATGGTTTAAAATTTTTGACATAATTTGATTTTTGATATAATAACAAAAATAATTTTTCTAGTCCTAATGGGAAATGTGTTTGAAATGCATGTATGGTTAACAAGCCTAGTGCATGCTAGTACTACAGAACATCTGCTGCCCTCAATCATCTATATTACTTGCCGTTGCAATGTATGATGTTTCCTTGGTGTCCAAAGCCTATCATCTGCGTCGTGAGGAAACAGATTGGTTTGATAAACCCAGGGAGTCTCGTCTGGAAAATGGACATTGTCTGGACCGAAAACTGCCAGAAAGATTGGTCCACTCTAGACCACTCAGCCAGCATCAAGAACAAGTAAGTGCTATATTTAGCAATTTCTTTTAGATTTATCAAAAAAGACTCACTTCTATGTTAGAATGGTCTTAGTTGTCCTAAAAGGAATGAGATATTTGTCCATTAATTTCACAATTTTTTTTTCCAATAACATAAAGGAGTAACACAGCTTGCTTCATCAGCTATGACTCATTGAAATTGGACTGTGATACTTCTACCAATTTAAGTGATTGATTCCTCCAACAGACATTATTAAGTCTGAATAACATATCCAGCACAGCTATACAACAAGAATATATGGAGCTCTGAGAGCTTACAAGTGACTGGGTGAAATGGATTTGGGTAATTTTCAATGCTTGTTCAGATGCTAAGAACAAGTGAGAGGATGGCCAAACCAAGTGAGCTGGGATAGAAAGAAGGCTTAACCTGGGGGAGAAAGGAAGCTGATATTTTAGTGGATCTATTGCATGGAAATATTAGCTGTTTTTTTATGTATTTTTGAATTTTATATACAGAACAACTCACATAAAGTAGATATTACTAATCAGTGTATTCTTATAGATGAAGAAATTGAAACTTAGAGGTAAATTTCACAATTAAATATGACACCAAAATTCATGATCTTACTCACTTTTGAGCAAATGAGGTGATGTTTGAATTGAATTTTGAAATACATCTACGAGATTAAGAGTTGAGTGAATTGAAGGAGAACCTTCACGTGAGCCAAGTGGCCTTAAATCAATTGCCTTACCAGATCAGATATTTGCAGGTTGTATACTCATTATGATTATTAAAATATCCAAAATAAATAGTTGACTTATTTACATTAACTCCTAAATCATCCTGTTTAGTGATTCATTGATATAGAAAACAACCATATTTTGAACAACTGAGAAGATCCATATAGACTTACTATAATTTAATTCAGTGTTTGTCATTTTGAGGTATAAAAGAAAACAAGGCTTTGACATTTATAAGTACTGTCTAAAATACATTGTCTATACTCTTAGATTTGATTTCTTTCTAAGCAATTTAAGTTTTCATAGACAAATTTCTACCTATTAAACAGAATTTTTTCTTAGAATTTTGTTCTGTTTTTGTATATGCTATCATATTTTCTAGAAATCTTAGAATTCCTCTCTACTATAAATTTCTGTCTTTAGTTTTTTATATATTTAATACATATTTTGTTTAGGCTTATGTTTACCTCCATTAAAATGTCAATATAATTCCATTTTTTTTTTACTTCATGTAAACATATCAGCCTGTATTGAACTATGCTTTCATTAGCTTGTCTTGCTATTAAAATTGTATTTGTGGTTGTGTTTGAAATCTCATCAAATAGATCTGGCTAGAAAGTAAGAAAATTAATAAAATTATTCTGCACATTTAAAACCTTAAATTTACCTCCTTTTATCTACAAATTTGTCAGTTAAAAATAACTTCCTTCAATGTATTTATTATATGAATCTCTCTAAAATGGAATATTTGTTATATCTTACCCATCTCATTTGCTTCTCTGAAGTTTAGTGTTTTCCACAAACCTAGAACAAGTCAAAGAAAACACAGATACTTTAACAAAATCATAGTAAGATCAACTGCATAAAAAGGGCAGCTTGTTTAGTAATTAACAAACAGGAATATTTATTATCAACACTACTGTTTCCATGGGCACTGAGAATAGTCTTTTCCACCTAATTTATCAAACTAATATTCTTTGAGGATATATTTAAAGTAATTTAAAGGATATATATTAAAGTGTCCAGCCCAAAAATATGTAAATGAAATATTCATATCTTTAAGGACATTCTTGTTTCAATTTTATGTTACTAACATACAGATTTATGGTTTTGGTCTACTGAGTACATAGTAATAATGGTTTAAATAATATATAATTATAGACAAATATAATGTCAAAATTAAGCAGAGAAGGTATTTTTGAGAATCATTTAATACATTTCTTGCTATGTCTTCTCAAGTAGAAACATAAGGATTCTTGTTAGGTGAGTATAATTATGTGTATTCTTGCTAAAAGTAATTTTTTACATTTGTATAATTTTTTACATTTTCACATCTAACATACAAACAAACAAACAAAAAACTATGTATGTACTACTGAAACTGCAACTATGCAAAGTTATAAGCTAGTTAAAAGTGAACAGCCATAAAACTGCAACACAGGCCAAAAAAAGGAACATTGCCTATCCCCAAAACCCCTGTATTTCCCTTCTAGATCATAACCACTCCCTTTCCCAAATAAGTAACAAATGTGCTGAGTTTTGTGAAAATAATTTGTTTTTCTTCATCATTTTTTTCTAAATAGATTCTACTATAACATACATTTTAATTACATGAAGTTCAAGAGTTGAATTATATAAAATTCAAAATTCATGCTTTTTGCATTATTATTTATCTTCAAATACTGTCTCCCTCTTTAACTCATCATAACTATATTTTGACTTGGAGAATCACAAAATGGCATTCTCATGTTATTAACTTCTTTGCATCTCTAATCATAAAAAGCTAATATTGAGCTCTTGGTACTAATAAACTCAGATGCTTTTATTTGAAAACATATGCATAACAAGAACTCATATTCATAAAATGCTTTGGAGGCAAAAGTAATAAAACCAATAATACTAATGCAAACACTAATTTATCTCCTTTTAAAACTCATTTGCATAAAACAAACATTAGAGGGATAGAAGAATATTTCTGAAAATTTTTATTAGACACACAATCATATTAATTATAAAATAAACCAAATCTAAAAATCCATATTTGCTTCATTTCAAATATATATATATATTCTTATATATGTGTGTATGTGTGTGTGTATCTATCTATCTATGTATCTATCTATGCTTAACCTCTGCCTTCTTCAGGAGAAATTCAGCTCTGCTTTGTGAATTGCACAGATAGCCTAATCTCTTATTTTTTAGTTTTACTTTAGTCACTTACTCTATAAATAAGACTAATACCTTTCACAGGGTAGTTGTAAAGGTCAACACTTCCTGACTATTGTAAAATCCCTTCGCTTTCTGCACTTATACTCACATCATCTGCAATTCCTCTGCAACTGCTTGATTGAGGTACATTAAATTCCCATGAAAGAGCCACTCTTTCTCTTGATTCTAGGAATTCGAATGTTCTGTTTTCTCTCCTTGGACACTTTTCCTCCACTCATCCCTTGGCAAACCCTAATCATCACCCAGGTGTCCGTGTACATGCCCCATCATGCAAGAAGACTCCCCTGACACTACCACCCCCACTTCCCCAGAAATCTGGGGTAAGTCTTCTTCCTTTGTGCTCCAATAGTACCCCATGTATTAGGTCTTGGGCTGTGAGCTTCTTGAGAGCCAGCAGCTCTCTATCCCAACTACCATGTTATATATGTGTACAGTGCTAGGAACCCAGCAGGGCACTCTGTCTCCTGCATCTAGAATGTGTGGTATTTCAGTGAGGGAATGGGTGAATGTCTGTATGAATACACAGTAAGTTAACAAAAAGGGCATAAAGGCTATCTGTCTTCCGTGTATGAAGTAAAGGGCTCAATTCATTCCCTTTTTGTTAACATGCTCTTTATATATACAGGTTTGATTCATGAAAATAACTTTTTTTTTTCTAAATTAATATTTTTATTAGCTTTAATAGTTTCTCACTTCTTTTTTTTTAAATTTATTTATTATTATTATACTTTAAGTTGTAGGGTACATGTGCATAACGTGCAGGTTTGTTACATATGTATACTTGTGCCATGTTGGTGTGCTGCACCCATCAACTTGTCATTTACATCAGGTATAACTCCCAATGCAATCCCTCCCACCTCCCCCCTCCCCATGATAGGCCCCGGTGTGTGATGTTCCCCTTCCTGAGTCCAAGTGATCTCATTGTTCAGTTCCCACCTATGAGTGAGAACATGCGGTGTTTGGTTTTCTGTTCTTGTGATAGTTTGCTAAGAATGATGGTTTCCAGCTGCATCCATGTCCCTACAAAGGACACAAACTCATCCTTTTTTATGGCTGCATAGTATTCCATGGTGTATATATGCCACATTTTCTTAATCCAATCTGTCACTGATGGACATTTGGGTTGATTCCAAGTCTTTGCTATTGTGAATAGTGCTGCAATAAACATACGTGTGCATGTGTCTTTATAGCAGCATAATTTATAATCCTTTGGGTATATACCCAGTAATGGGATGGCTGGGTCATATGGTACATCTAGTTCTAGATCCTTGAGGAATCGCCATACTGTTTTCCATAATGGTTGAACTAGTTTACAATCCCACCAACAGTGTAAAAGTGTTCCTATTTCTCCACATTCTCTCCAGCACCTGTTGTTTCCTGACTTTTTAATGATCGCCATTCTAACTGGTGTGAGATGGTATCTCATTGTGGTTTTGATTTGCATTTATCTGATGGCCAGTGATGATGAGCATTTTTTCATGTGTCTGTTGGCTGTATGCATGTCTTCTTTTGAGAAATGTCTGTTCATATCCTTTGCCCACTTTTTGATGGGGTTGTTTGTTTTTTTCTTGTAAATTTGTTTGAGTTCTTTGTAGGTTCTGGATATTAGCCCTTTGTCAGATAAGTAGATTGCAAAAATGTTCTCCCATTCTGTAGGTTGCCTGTTCACTCTGATGGTAGTTTCTTTTGCTGTGCAGAAGCTCTTTAGTTTAATGAGATCCCATTTGTCAATTTTGGCTTTTGCTGCCGTTGCTTTTCGTGTTTTAGACATGAAGTGTTTGCCCTTGCCTAGGTCCTGAATGGTACTACCTAGGTTTTCCTCTAGGATTTTTATGGTATTAGGTCTAACATTTAAGTCTCTAATCCATCTTGAATTAATTTTCGTATAAGGAGTAAGGAAAGGATCCAGTTTCAGCTTTCTACTTATGGCTAGCCAATTTTCCCAGCACCATTTATTAAATAGGGAATCCTTTCCCCATTTCTTGTTTCTCTCAGGTTTGTCAAAGATCAGATGGCTGTAGATGTGTGGTATTATTTCTGAGGACTCTGTTCTGTTCCATTGGTCTAGATCTCTGTTTTGGTACCAGTACCATGCTGTTTTGGTTACTGTAGCCTTGTAGTAGAGTTTGAAGTCAGGTAGCGTGATGCCTCCAGCTTTGTTCTTTTGACTTAGGATTGTCTCGGAGATGCGGGCTCTTTTTTGGTTCCATATGAACTTTATGGAAAATAACTCTTTTTGAAATATTTGTAGGTAGGGAAGAACAGCCCTCTTTCTGGGAGGCCCATAGGCAGTAATCCTATCAATGAGGAATCACCAAAAGACAGTGATAACAGAGACCATCCCCTTGGGGAGAGGAATATAGCACCACTTGACATCAGTTCTGCCCCTTGGCTTTGTGCCTACTCTTAGTTGGCAGTAGCAACACCTACCCATAACCCCATCTGCTACAGGACTCTCTCAACATTCACCCTCTGTGGTTACTAAAAAACTGAAATTCATCTAGCTGATACATCTAATTCATACATGGAAGACATATAGACTTTTGATCATGCTGATCATAATTATGGCAGTTGCGTGTTTCTGATTTATTAAGTGGATTTATGAAGCTGCTTGCAGACAGCGTAGACAGTCTCTGAAACTATAGGAGATGATATGAGATGCTGTGAAAGCAATATTCAAGAAAATTAAGATGTGCAACATTCCTTCTACTATAAAATAAAAGGCAATAGTGGCTATTTGATAAAACTGTTGAAAAAATAAGGAAGCCTGATGATGACTCTTCTAAACTGTGCGATAGATTCACTATGAGATTACATCAACATCTCCCCAGTCTGAAAATTGGAAAGAATACTAAAAGACAAAATTGTGTTTTCTTAGTTTATTTTTGACCAAATGGAAAGAATAATGTTTTGGAATTATTATTAACTAGTATCTGAGATTAGAACAGATTGAAATAAAATGAAGTAACATCCAATTTTACTGAATTATCTGCAGTACCAAAGCAAACTGTAGTTACACCTAATAGTTACAAAATTTTCAATACACACGATTTTATTTTTAGTAAAAAATAAAGATTTTTAAATGCAGATTAGGAAAGGAAAAGACAGGAAGAAGAAGGAAAGAAAGTAGGAGAAAAAGATGTGGGGAGGGCAAAGTAACAGAGAGAAAGGAAAGAGTGAGAGGCAGACTGAGAGACAGACAAAAGAGAGACAGGAGAGAAGTGAACAGCAGGCAAGAGACGGAAAAAGAAAAATGTAAGCACTTATTACAAATATGAATAAGGTTTTCAATGGTTTACAAAGTTAACATTAGCATGAATTATCTGAATTGACTTATTATACTTGCCCTAATGTTTTTATAATTTAGTAAACAGTATTTTTGTTTTACTCTGCAGAATTCACATAATATTCCTGGATTTAACAGGATTTCGCTATTGTTTAGGGAATATTTTATGTTAACCTAAGGCCTGCTTAACCTTATTCTTTCCTAAAGAGAAAAAAAGCTAAAGGCTAAAATTTTAGCTTTAGTTTTTAAAATACCTGTTTTATTTTTAAAATCCAGAATCCTAACAATTTTACAGCTGGAAATACTAGGCCACATTAAGGTCACAAGAGTTTTCTAAGGAAACTTTCTTCACAAAATGTATACCTCTTTAGTCCTAAATTCTGTTTCATCTTTTGGAAACACACTTCTTAAACATTCTAAAATAGGTAATATGAAATCTTCATCTATCTTAACTTTATTTTGGTTGTAATTTAAGTCCAAAATTTTCTTATGACAGTACATACAAAATTCCATACAAATAAAGTCCTGTTAATACAGATAAGAGTAAATATTTTGCCATTTCTGTCTTTCATTATTTCATAAATCTCTTTTGAAAGCAAAGTTCCATAAAATATAAAGTACAAGTTTGCATTTTGCAAGTTACTTTTGTTTCAGAAACTTCATTTCACCAGGTGGAAACACAGATAATGCAATCTATAATATTCTCATATTCAAGTCTCAATAATGAGAATTGAAATCTCAGATTTGCAACAGTAGCTTTAAGTGTTACTTATTCTACCCTAAGGAATGTCTAGGAGACATAACACTATCAATAATGCAAGCTTTGAATTTTAAAAAGTATTAAGTGAACAAAGACTTTATTTATTTATATAGAATTAGCCTCTGCATCTCGTTTACAATGAAACTTCTAGTACATGGGCTCAGCAGAAGTACAGTGCCACAATAAATCAAGCAACATAAACATAAAGCAATCCTGATTATGATAATAGAGATGTCAAAGTAGGAGGATCTTCTCTGTTTTTTTCTCCCCGGCACCACTTAATTGCTGAAAATTAAAAATGCTTTTCCATTCCTAGGCTGTCCAGAGCAAAATCAGCAGCTGGCATTTTCCATATACATTCTCTATCCGAGGTCATCAATATTGACTGCATACTACTGTAGTAACAAACATTCTTCAGAACCTATTGCATGCACTTATTAATTTTTCAAATACAACAAATCAGTTTGCAACAGCCATTGGTTACAAATGCAAAAACCATAAGAACTCAGAACCAGCAATATCATTATATAGTGTTCATGTAAGGTGTTTAAATTGCCATCGTGTGAGAATCTCCTACTATGTTCCATTAATTTAATCAATGTGCTTTGAAATAAACCATTCTAATTATATATATTGCACTTTAAGTGTCTTTAATGTTGGTTTTTTTACCTTATTACATGTATGTCTTAGATCATACAGATGAACGGGAAAACTATGCACTACATCTTTCCTCACGCAAGGATAAAAATAACAAGAGACTCAAAGGATCACACAGTTTCAGGTAAAGCAAATCATATAATCTAATTTTTTTTATTCTAATGTCAGATTGACATATGTACTGACATTTGGGTTTCATTTTAGATGACTCAGGACATTTTGGAAAACTTTTTATATCAAAATTGTGTTTTTAGAAATGTAAAAAAACAAGCAGGATATACATTTGAACATAAAAGACATTTATGACATGATCATCAATATGAGGAGGTACTAAATGGTACCTATTTGCGTCATTCTTTTCATTAACCATATGTTTTAATGCACCTGGTATCACAATGCTCCGCAGGAATTGCTGTATTAAGAAATATGGTCACTGGTTGTAGGAATACAAGACATTCTTACACAGGAAATTAAAAATCTGTCTTGAATTCTTCTAAGAATAAATTCCCCTATTTCTACTCAACTTGAACACCGTCAATTTATGCTGGGGTTTTGTTTGTTTGTGTTCCTTTATAAGCCAAAGCTAATGGTGAACTTTTTATTTGGAAATAATTTTGGATTTCCAAACGTAATACAGACATTCCTTTTGCCCACTCTTTGCCCAACATTACTAATGTTAACTTCTAATCCCAAAAAAGTGATCAAACCCAGGAAATTAACATATATATGATAATATTAAAATATCTATAAGCCTTATACAAATGTTGAATTTCTCCACTAACCCACCATGTTTTTTTCTGGTCCAGGATCCAGTTCAGGATCTAGTTCAGGATCCCACATTGCATTTAATTGTTTGACTCTTGCATCTCCTCCAATCTGATAGGTCCTCAATCCTCCTTTGCCTTTCATGACCTGGAAGCTTTTTGAAAGATATATGAAATTTTTATATTATAATTAAATAGTCCATATTTAAATCAATGAGATGAAATATAAATTGTTCCAAGTTAATGAAATTTCAAAAAATGAATATTATCTATATTTTTAGTAAAGTATGTTCTTCGAATTTCATGGACAATGTGCATCAATAGAAAATATTCAAATACATATAATTTATGTATTATATATGTATAGGCAGTACATCTAACATGGTATATGTACTGTATTTTCTTTTTTAAGCACTGATATAACAAACAGGGTCTTTCTTCAGTGTAATTGCTATTGTTCCTTGCAGATCTTAGACAGTGGAACATGTGGACGAGGAACAGGTTTTGCTTTGAGCAAATTTCTTCTTATTTTCACAGAAAATGAATTGATTAGGAGTGTAATGTTGTTTTCCTTTTAAGAGTAGGTAACTTTTCTTCTACCAGAGAGAGATAATTCAGACTTTCAAGTTTTATTGCTGTTCAAACTGTATTTTAAGTACTGATGAAAATTCCAGGGTGAATCTTAAAATCCAAGGGCTCCTTTTGTGGAAGTAATTACTTGCTAAAAACGATTTCAGTTTCCTCCAGCTCATAAAGCAAAACAACATAATATTTTCTAACAATGCCAAAATTATTTTTTCATGATGTACAATGGAAATCTTAAAATCATTTTTTTCCTAAATCGTCAGAACCTATGCCAATGTGCCTGTTTTCTAGCTGTATTATTTTATACTCTATTAAGAATTATTCCTGTTGTGGGGTGGGTGGAGGGGGGAGGGATAGCATTAGGAGATATACCTAATGTAAATGATGAGTTAGTGGGTGCAGCACACCAACATGGCACATGTATACATATGTAACAAACCTGCACATTGTGCACATGTACCCTAGAACATGAAGTATAATAAAAAATATACATATAAGTACTCTACAAAAAAAAAAGAACTATTCCTTCAACCTTATTATTTATCTTTCCTACTCTTTAGTTATTCTGTTACTTTAACTAGAAACAAGTTTTAAAACATAACATTGCAAAAATAAATGCTAGCTCTTTAGTAAATATTCTAGTCTCAAAAGTAAATTTAATTTCTTCCGTATATACATTTCACAAAAAGAGAAAAGGTTATTGTTTTGGACAATAAATTTGCTAGTAATGTACTATATCTTTTCTCTGAATGCCCCTTTTTCTTTTGATATCTACCTAAAGTAATACTAAAAATGGTTTCCTTGTTATAGTTACCCTGTATTGATTACTACTGAATATATTTTCCATATGTCTTAGGAAAAATAATCCCATACTATATTAAGTCTTTTAAAACAATCTGCATTTTATATTCTACTTCTACTTTTAATTGTTTTAAATACATCTCCATATGAGGCTAGAACCAGAACTTACAATCTTTGACAGTGTCTGGAAGTTTTAAACCAGTGCCAGGGAAACGATGGCAAAGAACATTTACACTCCTGGCTAGTATCTGTGTCATTTTCTGCTCAACAAAAAGCCTAGTTTGATTGACTAAATATTTGGTAATATTAAGGATTTATTGTTAGCTATACTTTCATTTATATGTTAATGTTTTAATTGAATTTATGTATTTTTTAAATTGATAAAATGGTATCATATACATCACGATGTTTTGAAGTATATATACAAGTTTATATGTTTCATGAAACAGTGATAACTACATGAGATAATGCTGATATTAATTAGCTAGAGTTATTACAACAACTGTCTTAGCGTTGTTCTATAATACAATATATTGTTATTAACTATAATTACCACTGAGTGTATCTTTTGGAAATGCAAACTAAAATATTTACAGATTAAATGATATCATCTGAAATTTACTTCAAAATTAGCTAAGGGTAGAGAATGGTGGAGATGTAGATGAAATAAAATTGAACATAATTTGTTGATTGTTGGACTTAGAGATTAACCACATTGGATTTTATTGTAGTCTTATATTACATTTCCATATGTTTAAATTTTCCATAATAAAATTGTATAATTACTGTCTGTTTTTCATGTTCACAGTGAAACAGCGGTATGCAAAACTTCATCAATAGTGAAAAAGCTAGCAAAACTAATAATTTAGCTGTCTTTGTGAGACAAGACAAAGATTTAAGCAAGGAAGTAGTAAAGAATAAAATGTAGTATATCTGTTCTTTTATGGTGGAAAATGGCCATTAGTGAATTTTAATTTTGGTTACATAAACTCATTGATAGTAAAACTACTATGAACCTTTTATAATATTTTAATAGACAGTTCTAACTTTATAAATAGTTTATAAAAGTTATATAAAACAAGCATACCTGGGAAATAAAAGAAAAAAATTATTTAGGAAAACAAAAATAATTTCAGAATAGAAGAGAGAAGTAATGGTTTGTTTTGTTTGGTTTTCAACGTTCTCCTGTGTGGTTCTCAAAATAATGTCAGTGAGACCCTCAAAGATTCTTTCAGGGGGGGTCCACAATTCAAGACTATTTTAATAGTAATGCAAAGGCAGAATTTGCCTTTTTCACGCTCATCCATTTATGAATATACAATATAGTTTTTCAGAGGTTATTTAATGTGTGACTTCACGAGAGATTTGATACAGAAGTAGCTGTGAAAATTCAACTGGCTTCTGTTAAGTCCAAATTAAGCCGATTTACAAAAACTTAAAACAGCATTCCCCTTCTCATGAATTTTGCTTATAAAATAGTTATTTTTAATAAAATATTTATTTTAACATGGAACAAGTTTATTATTTTAAATGTGTTAATAAATATTTTTAATTCTCAATTTTAACTTATAATATGGAAAATATACTATTTTTTATATAGCTGTAACATATATAAAGAAAAACTGCTTGAGATACTCAGTAATATTAAAGAGGATATATGTTTCCACAAACCAAAAGCTTGAAAGCCACTGCTATAACAATATCTACAGTGAAATTTTTTTTCAAAAAGGAAATTACTTTTTTCTCATTATTAAAAAACGTATATAGCATAAAGTAAACTGTTTCTGTAACTCATAGTGGATACATTTTTAAATATTTATTCATTGATGATCATTCATTTATCATCCATGGTGTGACTTAAATTTTGTTGGGTGCTAGATTAATAGAATGAACACAACAAAGACCCAGATTTTTAATGTACTAACAATTTAGTAGGAGGACCTGAAATGTAAGTAATTATTACTACAAAATTTTAGGAACAACTGAGACAACAGTCAAGGAATTTATACAGTTATTGTTCATACCCATAACTATGTATGTGTGTGTATACACACACAGCTATACAGGTGCACCATGATTTATAATTTTTAATGTACCTAGAGAGAAACACAGGCATGTAATCTTCTATTAAGTGGTTCACAATTTTTAGAAAATATATCCTTTAACTTTTAACCTGTTAACTTCAAAGATATAAGTGTTTATCAACAACTGTACAATAGTTTTGAAAGTCCTCAGCAAAACACAAGGCAACAGAGTGGAGAGAATAGGTAATAAGTTTTGGAATTATAAATACCTGTGTTGAAATTCAGCTCTAACACATGTAAATTTTGAGAATAAGTTTGTTCATCTGTAAATAAAATGAACTCCGTGTATCTCATAATTGTAAGTGAACCTAACACAAAGTATTGTACTTACTGTATGCTCAACAAATGTTATTTCCTCTTCTCTTAAAGAGAAATGAACAGAAAAAAAAAAAAAGAACAAAATGTGATGCTCAAAAAAATTAGTCTCCTTTTATTTCTTATTTGAAACTCCATCTTATGGCTTCAGAAACACAGCTGTTTGAAACAAGCCAAAGAAATTCTTCTGGCTTTTAAGAAAGGCATTTGCTATGTACAGTTCTATAATGGACTGGCTACATCTGCAAGGCTAGAAAGACTTAGCAATTATAATAGTGAAGAACACTAAAAATGTTGTTAAGTTTGAAAAGATAGCATTGTCTTCTTAGGAAATAGGGGCTCATTTTCTGTTCTGCATTAGTCACCATCTTTATGAGTTTTTAGAAACAGAGACAAATTATAACAGAGCTCATTGGATCCTAGTTGGCAGTAGTACCACATGTGGATAACTTTATATTATTATTATTATCATTATTTTAACAGTTTTCTTGGATATAGCTTACATATCATAAATATCTATTGTTAGTGTACAAATCAATGACTTTAATACATTTACAGAGTTGTGCAATCATCACCACAATCCTGTTTTAGAGATTTCCATCTTTGCAAAAAACTCCTTTGAGGCCGTTAGCAATCTCTGCTTCCAACATCCCTCATCCAAAAACTAACTACTGATTTACTTTTTGTCTCTGTAAGTTTGCCTTTTCCAGGCATTTCATATAAATTGGATCATTCAATGTACAGTTTTGGTGTCTGATTTCTCTCATTGACCAGTTTTTTAGGTTACTAGTTTTTAGGTTAGTTGTAGCATGTGCCACTGGTTTGCTCCTTTTTATTGCTAAATATGTCTCATTGTTTAAAAAGTCAACATTTTGTTTTTCTGTGAGATTTTCCCCCATATTTTAAATAATATTTGTATGCTCGTTTTAGTATAGATATATAATATGTAATTTTTTGTTGGGTAGTTTACTAGACATAAAATTTGTCGGTTGTATGATAAGTTTCTGTCTAACTACTTAAGAAACTGCTACATAGTCAAGGTGAGTGTGTCATTTTGTGTTCTTGCCAGCAATGTTTCATGATTTAGTTTGCTTTAAGTAATTGTATGTTGATATTCATGAGCGATATTATTCTGTAGATTTGTTTTCTTGTGATATCTTTGAGTAATCTCATAATACTGACCATGTAGAATGTGTTGGGAAGTATTTCTGGCTCTGTTTTTCTATAGAGTTTGTGAAGAATTAGTAGTATTCATTTTTTGAATATTTGGTAGAATCCACCAATGAAGTCACCTGGCCTAAGCATTCTTTTGCAGTAAGAAGACATCCAGTTACTAATTCAATGCTTTTGTTTGTTATAAAACTATTTAAATGTTCTCTTTCTTCTTGAATCAATTTTGGTAATTTGAGTCTTTCTAAAAGTGTATTCATTTCACCTATGTTTTATAATTATTGTCACAAATGTATTCATAATACTTTATTCTTTTCACTTCTCTTAGGTCACACAGTGAAGCCCTTTTTTATTCCTAATTTTTATTATGGTGTCTTCAATTTTTTCTCAGTAAAGCTAGTTGAAGATTTGTCAATTTTGCCAATCTTTTCAAAGACTCAACTTTTGCTTTTATTGATTTTTTCTCCATTATTTTTTTTTGTGTTCTATTTTACTGATTTCTGGTCTACATATCATCTATTTCTTTTCTTTCATTTATTTTTTAGTTAGCTTTTTTCTCCTAGATTCTTAAGGTGAAAAATTAATTAGTTGGAGAGCTTTCTTGTTTTCTGACATAGACATTTAAAACAAAGTATTTTCCTTTAAGGACTGTTTTACTGCATCCCATGCATTTTTTTTTTCATTTTTATTCAGTTCAAAAGATTTCTTAATTCCCTTGTAATTTCTTCTTTTACCTATTGTTTATTTAGAAACATGCTTTTACATTCCCTAATGTTTGGGGATTTTTCCAGTCTCTTTCTGTTCTTGATGTTTAACTTAGTTTCATTGTAGTTGGAAAACCTATTTGTACCTATTTTTTATGATTTCATTATTTTGACTTCATTAAGATTTGCAAAACTTTGTTGATAAATTTGTATATAAAATGGAGAGACATTCAAAGCACAAGCAGTTTGTGAGTCTGACAGTTTCCAAGTATGACTATGATTTTACTTTCCACTGAAACTTCTCTCTGTGCTGCACATCTGTGTAACCTTCTTTTGGTTAAATTTGTGTGAACAGTTTGGGCTCTCTCTGGTTTCTGCCAAACGTGCACTCAGCCTCCATTTACCCAGGGATATATTGAGAACTTATTAAATCTATTTATGGATGTCCCAATTCCTAGTCTCCCTGTTTAACCCCCAAATAATTTGCAAGTCTACCACTTGTTTCATCCCCTCCAGCAATAAAGCTTCTGGTTTTCATACCCTGCCCTGTCCAATTGAGCTATCATGACAACTGAGCTGGGGATGGAAGCAGCCCAAGCCAATCACGACCAATATTCCCACTTGATATGGTTGACTGTGCCCCCCACCCAAATGTCATGTTGAATACCCACGTGTTGTAGGAGGCACCCGGTGGGAGGTATATGAGTCATGGGGGAAAGTTTTTCTCGTGCTGTTCTCATGATAGTGAATAAGTCTCATGAGATCTGATGGTTTTATAAGGAGGAGTTTCCCTGCACAAGCTCTCTCTTTGCCTTCCGCCATCCACTGAGGTGTGACTTTTTGCCTTTCACCACTATTGTGAGGCTTTCCCAGCCACGTGGAACTGTAAGTCCATTATAAACCTCTTTCTTTGGAAATTGCCCCGTTTGGGTAAGTCTTTATCAGCAGTGTGAAAACAGACTAATACACTAGTGTTCTTACTTGAAGATCAGTAGCTTCTCATGAACAAATGCTGCTCAGTTTGTTATAAACTTTTGTTTAATTTCCAAAATGCTGAAATGGTTGGTTGTTTTTTAACATTTTGTCCAGCTATACAACTCATTTTTTGGGAGAAAATTTTATTTATTTTATTTTGTGATCTTTCTATTTAATTATAATTTTGGCAGCTTTTATAATGTATTTCCTGAAATAGTAATAAAAACACCATATTTCTCTGAATTTTTTTAGTCATTCTCAAAATTGTTTTTTATACTTAAATATTTAAAGTATTACATATAAAATAAAACACAGGTAATGAATGAATTTTGTTTTGGCATAAGATTCTATAAATGATGGTTTCTAAATATTCCATTATAGTATTGATTTCATGTGCATAAAAAAGAAAGCTGCAGGCCTAATGTACCTCTTTCTAATATACCAGCCAGAATTACTCATCTGACAACCTAATAACAATTCTAAATAATTGAATCAGACTGAAAGAGACAACAATATTCTGAGAGATCTCAGAAATCTGAAGAAAATAGTTCAGATATCTTATCAATGTTTCATAAATGAGTCCATTAAGTTTCTGAGGAAGATTGTGACATTCTTAGAATCCTAAAGAAAGTTGACAATTAGCCATGATTAAACTCACAGACTGTGTCCTCATCCTGTTATAGAATTCTTAACCTCTCCTTGCCTTCATTGATACTCAGTGGTAAAGTTTTTCTACCTAAAATTTTAAAAATCTGAGTAGAAGTGATTAAGAACAGCTTTTTAAAAAGACAAAAATAGCTAGTCAGACTTTCCATTTTCTTGTATTTATCAATGGAATTTCCACCACTGGCAATATGTGAAAACATTGAGTTGATTATGTATTCATTTTGCAGGGAAGGTACATATATGCATACATACAAATAAACACAGCAATAAGGCCTCTGTCAAATATAGGGGAAGATTTTTTGAATTAAATTTATTACACTTGTAATATTGATCTTATTTGCGTAAATTTATTAGTCCCACTATGCAACCAAGTAAATTATACATGCAGAAATCTAAAGAAAATAGTGATAATCATAAATATTTAGGGGACATGAAATATAAAAATAAATATATTACTTACTTTGTAGTTAAAGGTTTTCTATTTTTTTCTGAAATAACTTGAAAGTATGATTATTTCTTCCAAATACAAATATTCTCCTCTTTTTTCCTTGATTATAAGTGTTTATAATGAAAATCTACAAACCTAATATAGAAGTTATTCAGAGATTTATATTCAGACTATAGATGAAACGTGGTAAGAATAGTTCTATATATCCTATTGACAGTTCTCAAAGATATAATATTGTGATCAGCAGATTAGTTTTAAAAAAGCAGCTACAACAAAATTCTCATGTTCTACCTAAATAATTAAAAATACTATAAACACAATTTGTCCACCTTCTGTAACTGTTAAATCTATTTTAAATAATGTGAACTAACAGAAAGAAGAGTCACAATAAATAAAGAACTATCTCCTACTATAAACAAGTAGATATGTAATATTGAATATGGAATCAGCCTTGAGAAGATGTTTAAGGAACGTCCAAAATATCCTTTTCCTTTTACTCTCTAATTTTACTTCTGTAAATATATTGTAAGGGAATAATAAACTATAAGGCAGCATTTTTTGATAGGTATGGGAAAAGTCTGTGGTATAGTCCTTGCTTAAAGAACTTACCACTTGAAGTGGAGCTAATGTACCTGAAACAATGAACACATGAAGCTATATGTTGAAAATTAAAATACGTTTCATAAACTATGTGTACATATATTAACATGTACAAATTTTTGCAATGCTCTTTGTTCAAATAATTTTACCAATGGAATGTAGAGAACACATATTTCCCCATTTTCTCATGAATATTTTTGTTACTCTGCTTTCCTTTATAGCTAGAGATCTCAAAGGCAAATGTCCCCCTAGCTTTCAGCTTACAGTAGCTAAATGATAAATGCATGTATCATTCTCAGCCTTCTTCTTCTATGTATACTTATAAATGTATATATTTGCATGTATGTATATATAATAAAAAATATATTGTAATATGTAAAATATTTCCTATAAAATATGGTAGTGGTAAAAATTACAAAGCTAAAAATAGAAGCCATAATTTTACAATTTATATTTTTTCCTTCCTGCCTTTTTTATACACATGTGCACACACACTAAAAGTTGAAAGTACATTGTAATATAGTTCAGATACATATCTTTAATATGGTATAAATTGCCCAGTAAATACATTTTCCTTTTACCTCAAAAGCTCTTCACAAACATAAATGTAATGACTGGATTTTATTACATTGTATAGATGTTTAATTATTTACTTCAACCACTTTCTAATTGATTGGCATTTATGTCTTCTCCCCCTTTCCATTATTATATAAACAATGCTGCAATGAAAAAGTGCTGCCTTATTGTTTATTATTCCCTTAGAATATATTTACAGAAGTAAAATCAGTGAGTAAAAGGAAAAGGATATTTTAGACGTTCCTTAAACATCTTCTCAAATTTCTTATCAGAAAAGTTCTACTACTTTGCACTCCCAAACTAAGAAATTGTTTTTCATTCATTTTCCACTATGGAAATTTTAAATCATATAATTGTCACAAAAAGATATTGTAACTTAGTTCAGAAGCCAAATTTTATATCATTTTGCTCTAAGTATTATTTCTTTGGTTAGTTATCAAGTTGATATTTTGTCCAATACTTAATAATTTAATTGCCTCCTAATCATCCTGGTGGTGAGGGACAGATTCCTGCCTGTCCTGGGGTTATGGCGAGGGCTGAGCACATTGCACCTGACACTGGACAGATGACATCAACAGCAGCTTATTAGTCACATATGCTCAAAGTTTGGGGCAACAGGACACCACACATGACACAGAGCCACACGGGGTTGTACCGGGGAACACTGAACAACCAGAGCCTGTGCAAGGCTGGGTTTTTAGTATCAGAAGGTTGGAGCGCCCCTAGGTCCTACAGGGAAACTTGGTTGGCTCCGCTGAATAGTTCCTCAGACTGGCAGGAAACGGAAATTCCTGACCCCCTTGATAAAGAGGATTTTTCAGCGCGGGAACCTGATCCATTAGAGCAGAGTTGGGGTTGTGGGGGAGGGCGTGGGATGGGAGGGAGCTTGTGGTCCGACCCTCGTTATTTTATCAGAAAATTAGGCAGCATCTAATATTGAGTCTTAACTATAACCTTTAGACCACAATTAGCTCTGTTTCTTTCCTTTCAGTGACTTATCTACTTAATATGCAGGATAATAGACTATTTTTATTTTGTTTGTTTTGTTTTGCTGCAACACAGAGTATATGAAAGGGACCAGAGTATATAAAAAGCTAGGGCCAGCATATGTTGGGCCCAGTAGACAAATAAATAGTCTAAGTTTAATTTGATAGGGAAGATTGGCATCTTGAAATCATTGAAAATATAGCTTCGTTTATGAGGTCTTTTAAAAAAATTTGTTTTGTTTGCTTCAAAGTTGAATTCTGAAGGAAGCTTAATCATAATGAATGAATAAGATACACGAAAGTTTGAATAAATAGGTTGGATCACCTTTGCTTGTGAGTCTACTGCTGCTCTCAAATGCGGTATGGTAAATAAAGAGGTACTGAGGCAAAATATGGTGAGCTACTCCATGTGATTTGGATAAGTTATGGCTAAGAGTCACTTAACATTTCTCCAATATCAATTATATGAACATTTTATGAGAAAACTAATTTTTTTCAGATCAGCCAATTCTTAAAATAGAAAGAGTTAAAACAATTATGCCATCTCTTCTGTTTCTCGTAGAAGACCAAAAGAAAGCAAAGCTGTCACCCTCAGGACAAGTGTGTTCTACCCTAACTGCTGGAACTAAACAGATCCTACAAAGTGGGCCTTAACACTGAATTTCTCCTTTCCCATATAAAATGGCTTTTTCTATCTTATTATTTTGATAGTGCAATTACATAGTATTCATTTCCTTTTTTTTCCTCTTTTTTTTTCTTTTTCTATTTATTTATTTATTTATTTATTTATTTATTTATTTATTTATTTATTTTTTGAGACGGAGCCTTACTCTGTTGCCCAGCCCAGGCTAGAGTGCAGTGGCACAATCTCGGCCCACTGCAACCTCTGCCACCCAGGTTCAAGTGATTCTCCTGCCTCAGCCTCCCGAATAGCTGGGATTACAGGTGCCTGCCACCACGCCTGGCTAATTTTTGTAGTTTTTTAGTAGAGACAGGGTTTCATCATCTTGGCCAGGTTGGTCTTGAACTCCTGACCTCGTGATTAACCTGCCTCAGCCTCCCAGAGTGTTCACTTTTTCATTGTAAGCCTTGTTTAGGAATATATTGAGCATAAAGCTATGGAAATAGAGTAAAGCTCAGATTGAATCTCTTTTGAAATCACAATTTCTTCCTGGTAAATTCTGGTGAAAACATGGATTTATTTACTCAGTAACAAAGGAAGTTTTTATTCTCAGGGTGAGTTTCACAGAAACATTATCATTTCTCCTGACAGGTTGCTTGGATATTGTGTTCCTGCTAAGGAAGTGACATTATAGACTTTGCTTCCAGCTGGAGGTAGCTGAGCACATTTTCTTATCCACTCTTAATAAAATAAAATTAAAGGAATGAATAATTGATTACATGAGAGTGAAGACATTCACAATATTCAAGGATAGGAGGATAGATGGTAATATTAATGTGAAACGTAGGCATATAAATGTAAAATGTATGTGAACTGGCAGTAGAAAAATAAGCAAGGAGAAGTGGGATTCAATAAAGGAGTAAGGATTTATATTGATTTTCTAGAATATTTTCTTGGCAGTTGGAGTGATGATCAAAGGTAGAAAGAACAAGGATGTGAAAGTCAAGAGAAAAACAATGAGTTATCAGCTTTTTTGTATGCTGGACAACCTACAGCAAGTTTCTAACTCTCCTTAGCAGTCTCAGCTGCTTTGTCGTAAAACTGGTATGAATAGTACATAACTCAAAATGTTGTGGAGGTGGTTAAAGAAAGGCAATGCAAAAAAAAGCTACGGGATAGTGTCAGACACATAGGAGACACTTGGCAAGTGTTACTCTTTTCTTCCATCCCTGAAGACAATGCTGAAGAGATTGTGAAAAATCAAATACACTTAACGTAAAATAATATTGGCACAAACAACAAAAATCAAATAAAATCCATCTGTTCAAAGTCATGTGTTTTGAGATGTTTTGACAAAAGATCAATACATCCTATAGAATAGAAAATTAGATGAAAATAAACAAAAGCAGCTCACTTTTTGCTTAAAGCATAATTTCAATGGGATATTTGAATATTTTTAGCCCAGTTATTAACACCATGAAATACATTTTTGTCCATTCCAGATAGTAGTAATTATTTTTAATACAGTAACGAAAATAACCAAAAATAACTATACTAAATGACTCTTCAG
Source organism: Macaca fascicularis (assembly GCF_037993035.2). Lineage (NCBI taxonomy): Eukaryota > Metazoa > Chordata > Mammalia > Primates > Cercopithecidae > Macaca > Macaca fascicularis. Next base: position 138,495,677 of record NC_088377.1, read on the forward strand.
TGAAAAATTAGCCCCTGATATATATAGGAAAGTAGAAGCTGTTGAATTATATTGAATATCTCCTTCACCAAATGCAAATTGATTTTGATGAGAACAGGTTCAGCCTGTAGTGTAAAAATAATTTGGCATCTGGATTTTATTTATGTACCTAAAATGACTCAGCAAATTGAGAACTTTTCTCTCTAAATCAGTTTTCAACTCCCTCCAAAATATAGGTTAGTATAATAGTTATTACATAATCAGACATATATGGCACTTTGTTCTATACAGATATACATACCAAGATATAGAAATATTAAGCCAATTACTAATTCATTTAACAGATATGTATGCAATTCATATTTGGATTATAATGCTAAAAGCTATAATATTAAAAGATGTAATAATCTCATCTTTATAATGTTGGAAAAATATAGATATAAACATACATAAAAGTATATGCAGTAATAGAAAAATGGAAATTATACTGACAAAACAAATGTAATGTTTCCTAACTAATTAGTTGCAGCTACTGCAGATTAAACCATGTAGTATAACTTGTGGGCTGCCTAAGCCAAAAGCATTTCCTCTGCTTAGTCTTGACTGAGAAATGCTGGCTTCCAACACCTTTTTTCATATCTTGGTACTTTCTCTTTTATTATTTGGTTGCAAATTCTCCCATCACTCTTCTCTAAAATTGAATGGGGAAAGGAGGAACTGGAGTGTGCTACTGTCAAACCTATGCCTTCTTATTGTAAACCAAGTGAACTGGCATAAACCAAACAGGAGACTCACTGCCAAGTCACTTGTTTGGAGAAAGAATATGTGCTTCACTCCAGATTTCCCTCATATTAGCTGTGTAGCCTGGAGTTTTGAACCTCTCAAAGCTTCATTTCCTCACATGCAAAATACAGGGCTTTTTTTTTTTTTCCGTTTGCTCTTTTATTTTAAAATCCAATGAGATAATGTAATTTTAAAGGCATTTTCTAAGAATAGAATACAATATGCGTATACTATCTTACCCAGCCTATTTCCCTTCCTTCCTACCCTCTATCACTACTCGATCATTGTTGTAACTACTATAAACACAAATGTCCTGCACATTTTGCTACCAAAATAATGTATACATATGTTGTGTGCACAACAAATTTCTGAGTATGATTTTTATCCTTGTATTAGTTTTCTATCACTGCATAACAAATTTAATGAGTTAAAACAACAGATATTCACCATCATCATTTTCATGGGTCAATAATCCAGGCATGGCTTCAGTGGGTTCCCTGATCATGAATTTATGAACTATAATCTATGTTAGTTGTGCTGTATCCCTTTCTGGAGCTTGGGAGACCTCTTCCAAACTCATGTGGTTGTTGCTAGGATTCAGTTTCTTGTAGATGTGGAACTGAATTCCCCATACGGTTGCTGTCAGGCAGGGGCCACTGACCCCAAGTGGTCTCTCTCAATTTATTGCTATGAGGTCCACTAACATGTGACAGCTTAGTTCTTGAAAGCCAGGGGGAAATCTCTTACTCTAGCCTCTTAAGATGGAATACAATATAAAATAATTATGGTAGTGGCTATCTATCACCTTTGCCAGATCTTATTGATTAGAAGCATGTCACAAGTTCTGCCTTCACTCAAAGGGAAGGGATTATACCAGGAAGTGGCTCATTGGAAATCATGATAGAGTATTTCTGCCACAATCCCATATTAAGTCAAGAAATCCAACAAAAGATTCTATATTTAATTTTGAATCAGAATAGTATTTTTCTTCCTACTTACATTTTATATAAGGAAAACTGACATTTATTTTGTCAAGTGCGTCATAGCTTTACACTAACATAAGTTTACACCATTTTATTTCCATCATCATTGTAGAGTTTCTTAAGTGTCTCTCAAAAAAACAATTTTCTTTAACACACAAAGTGAATGACCTCACCCCACGTCCTGGCCTGCCATCAATTTAGTATCAAGGCCAAACCTATAAAGTGACCCTATTTTCCAGGTTTGTGACGTCTAGCCTCATATCAAACAATCATTTTGTTTTGGACCCTAAGTACTGCTAAATGAAATAAATTTCCTTTTCATTGCCTTTTATAGAAGAATCTGGCAAACTCTTCAGATGTAGTCTTTATGCTTCTAATTTTGCAATTGTCTTATATAAGCTAAAATGAAGGAAAAAGAAAATCTTTATGTCATTACATGAATGAAGTATGCATTTGTGAATGTGGCAGTCCTGACAAATTTTCTTGGTAGGAATTATTCCAAGTCTATAAGGAGGAGAAAATCCTATGTGCTTTGAGTAAAATTACTTTAACAGCATACATCATCTGTCATTTGAAAAGTGTGTTCTACAGAGCCAGAATACCAGTGTCGTTTTTGTGTATTTTTTAACTTGTCTTCCTTATTTCCCATGCCAATGGTCATTTCAGTCATATGGCAGGCCATCTTGGACTCATCTCATGCAATATACTGTGAATATGGAAAGGCTTTTGTACAGTCTTTGAACTGTACATAACATTTTAATATTAATATTATTTAGATTACATTAGAAAAGAGGTGTGAATGCAAGTTCATGGAAATGTGAGATGAATTGTTCCTTCAAATTCTTCATGTACATAAAGGATATACATTTAAAACTGGAAACAGGCCAGTTGCAGTGACTCACGCCTGTAATCCAAGAAGTTTGGGAGGCCAAAGCAGGCATCACCTGAGGTCAGGAGTTTGATAACAGCTTGACCAACATGGCAACACCCCCTCTCTACCAAAAATACACAAAATTAGCTGAGCCTGGTGGCAGGAGCCTGTAATCCCAGCTACTTAGGAAGGCTGAGGCAGGAGAATCGCTTGAGCCTGGAGGCAGATGTTGCAGTGGGCCAAGACTGCACACTGCACTCCCGCCTGGGGGACAGAGCAAGACTCCATCTCAAAATAAAATAAAAAAATAAAATAAAACTACAAACAAAGGGATGCTGAACAGCAGTTTTCATGCCTGGAGCAATTGGCTGGATAAGAAAAAGCTAATGGGCATAAGTGAATTTATTATTGGAATACTCAGGATTAGAGTTGGATTAAACTTGGCATGAATGTGCTGTTTCCATTTTGATGTTGCTAAAAACTGTAAGGTATGGATTGTTATTAAGGTGATTGATGTACATTGTTGTGTTTATAGGAACGTTTTTTAAATACTGACCAATAATTAAATAAATAATGAAAATTATTTAGGTCTTCATGTTTGAGAATTAATGAACAAACTGTTGCATTTCATAGGACAAAAAGGGAAATCATTATGAATTTTTAATATAATTTGGTTTACTTTCTTAAACACTTTTATGTATAATTTACAACACAGAGATAAGTAAGTGAAATAATATAAAATTAAATTCTCACAACCTTACTCAAGAGTGTAAGTAATGTGTAAACTACATAAAAATCAATTTAATGAACTATCCTTTGGGGACTTTTCTATTATTCTTGGAACTTTATAGGCATTATTATATGTATAATCTGTCTTCTTCTTTAGCCCCACTAATGATATAACTGAACTAAGCAATATATTTTTATTCTAGGATAGCTTTATTATAAAAAATCAACACAGTTGATTTAAACTATTCATAAGAAACAGTATGTTCATTAATACAAATTTTGCTTTCCCTTGATGCTTAAGTATAGGATATGAGAGTATTGAAATTAAACAAGTATTTTAATTTTATCCAAATGCAGTGTTCTAATTATAACCTCATAATATTTTAATATATATTTTAATGTTGAAAATGAAAACATTCTTTGTGATACTTTAAAATACTGGAGCTTTCATTGTAACAGATTAATAAACACATAAAATTGGATTTAATCTGTAAATTTAAATGCAAATGTAAAGATTTTTCCTTAGTATGCTCATGTTTGTTTTGTGCGTAGTTTATTTTTAAAGTGACTCCAAAGTAGCATATTTATCAAATACTTATAATGTACGTAGAGACTTAAATTGTAATTCTAAGGTTAGTAGAGGTAATGCTTTTTCTTAATGGTTTTGCTACCTTTATCATTGAATTTCTCTTTTCTATAAAGATCCCAACCTTTGAAGGTTTTCTAAATTTTAAACTTCTCGGTAAGACTTTCTTAACCACAGATATGCTTATATATCATGAAATTACCACAACTTATGCCTTTCTTTTTTAGTAAAGCACTTATGTTATCTGGAGTAACTATTGGTTTACATGTCTCTGTATGCTGTCGTACTGTGAACACAAGAACAAGACCATTTTCATGGCATCTGAAGTAGCATTTCATCAATGTTTTGAGATGAAACAAAAGCAGAGAGATGACATTATGTTGATAAAAATTTGTCAAAAGTTGAAAAACAATACTATACACATCACTTGTCAAGGATCATTTACTTCTAAGAATTTCAATTCAAAATTAATGTTGCTTCTTGAGTTTACAAAAAATTCCATTGGTATTCTGCTTTCTAGATTTGAGGAGTGGTGTTACATTTTTATAGAAATATTTTTATTCATTTTATCTATATTTGAAATAAAAAACATTACAGTGCAACTATAGAAATATGAAATCAAAATATCCAGATTTAATTCTTTAAAATTACATAAATTTAATTTCTTTTCATGACATTCAAATTAGGGTAGAAGCAGCTACTATAAAACAAACAAACAAATGTTATTTTCCCTGGGTCCATTTATTTTCTAATGTTCTATTCTACAAAAATTTTTAAATCTTCCTATGCAACTTAATTGTCTACATGAGAAACAATAGCAGATGGGCACATTGGCTCATACCTGTAATCCCAGAACTTTTGGAAGGCTGAAGTAAAAGGGTCACTTGAGTCTAGGAGGTTGAAAGCAGTCTGAGCAATATAGCCAGATTTGGTGTCTGCTAAAAATAAAAAACTTAGGTGGGCATGGTGGCACTTAGTAGTCCCAGCTACTGGGGAGGCTAAGGTGGGAGAATCCCTAAGCCCATGAGTTTGAGGCTGCAGTGAGCTATGATCACACCATTGTACTCCAGCAAGGGCAACAGAGTGAGATTTTGTCTCAAAACAAAAAACAATATAGCAATGTCAACAAGAGGAACAGTAATTGTTGAAAATTAACTATATGACTGAAATTGTTTCTATGTATATAGTCTCATTTCTCACAGGATCATTTTGACTGTATTATTCTATTTACCAAAGACATGAGGCTTGTGAAGTATACTTCAAAAGCATTTTTGAGTATTTGAATTCACTATTGTGAGACTATATATTATAAAATTAAATAATTATTGTGTCTGTGCTACTTTATTGAGATGGTTCTAATTACAGTTTCTCATCACTGATCCTTTACCACAGGGTTTGAGAATGTGCTTAGCTACTAGAAATCCAATGACTCTGAGGACCCAACTACTTCACCTTCAAGACACTGTCATTTGCAGAATGAAACTAAAACCAAATTTTTAAAGTCCTTCATGCCAATGAATAGATTTTGAAGTTCCGCAACTACACTCTTTTGTTTGTTTTCTGTTTTTGTCTCCTATGTTGGCAAGGCTGGTCTTGAACTCCTGGCCTCAAGCAATCCTCCTGCCTCGGCCTCCCAAAGTGCTGGGATTACAGGCATGAGCCACCACACTCAGCCTGCAACTACACTTTTAGCCATACCTTTATAAGGTATAGCAATCTTAAGTCTATTTGTGGAATCTGAGTTTTGATATGGACTTCCTGGGGGAAAAAAGTGTTTTTAAAGGTATTCAAATAGAAGGAAAGCCCCAAAATATGTGACTAAAGTATTAGTGTTATATATAGGATCTGTTCCCATATTTGTAACCCATTCGTTTCTATAGAAGGAATTCTGCAAAAGGATTTTCTTGTTTTATTTTTATAGAAATGTCAATCTTTCTAATTTTTATAGCTTAAAAAATCAAGATTGCTCAATAGTCACATTAGATTTAAAATAATTAACATGCATTGCTTTCATTAAAACAGGGGTTTTCAACCTTGCCTCTAGTGACATTTTGGCCTAGAGAATCCTAGGAAGATATCCTGTGCATTGTAGGATGTTTATCAGCATTCCTGGCCTCTACCCACTAAATGCCAATAGCATCGTTCCATGTTGACAACCAAAAATGTTTCTAGACATGGACCAATATAACCTGGGAGGAAAAGTAACCCCCATTTGAAAGCCACTGCTTTAAAAGAAAAGGGTTCCTGCCTATAATTCTAGCACTGTGAGAGGCCGAGGCAGGAGGATTGCTTCAGCTCAGGAGTTTGAGGCCAGCTTGGACAACATAGTGAGACCTTGTCTCTACAAAAAAATAAAAAGAATAGAGCTATTCAAATATTCCATTATTTGTCATGATTAATATGTGTTTGTTTCTTGCCTTTCAAAATAATGATCTTAAAACTGCTATGCATTAAAGCATACTCATGCACCACATAATGTTTTGGTCAATGATGAAGCGTATATGCAACAATGTCCCATGAGATTACAGAACAGTACATTCACTGTATTTTTCTATGTTTAGGTATGTTTAGTCCTCTATATACTTGCTAATTTTTAGCCCTTTTTTAAAAAAAACACAGAAACTAAAAATATCTACACTTATATTTATCTCAATTAGGTTTCTCATAATAATTATTCACCCTGGTCTTTTCATGTGGCTAATTCCAGAAGAACCTGTACTGCAAAGTAAGAGGCAGTTTACTAAGATGTTCATCAGTCAAGAATAATTTTATTGTGTCTTGTAGTAAGTGTCAGGTTAATACACAAACAATGTTAGTTGATTAATTAAGGCTGAAAAATGAATAATAATTTAAAAATTATGAGCATGTTTTCACTTTATAAATTACAATTGTTTGTATGATTGGTTTGTGTCTTCTCAATTTTGAATAGTCATTACTGCTCTTCTGTAAGTAAAATGTTTCTTAATTTCATAAGTGAATTGTATGCTCTGGGAACACTCATAAAATTTTTACAAAATACCTAGTCAAAAATTGGCAAGTCCTGGGTATATTACTGAATATGGCTGAATTCAAAAAATTACTTGTTAATATCAGGTCAATCATTGGAGAGTCTACCAAGATCTCAGAAAATCCTATTTTATATTATTGAAATCAGAATGACATACTTTGGTTTTGGTGTCCAGTTCCAATATTCATGTTATGTTTAGCTTCTGGGTACCTGATCTACTTTTTGTTATCTCTATAACTTGTGATAACTATTGTCCCTTCTTAAATTAGTACTAATAATTTGCTAATTGTTTACTACAGGTAATGGATTAGGAATTAGAATTGTGGGTGGTAAAGAAATCCCTGGACATAGTGGAGAAATTGGAGCCTACATTGCCAAGATTCTTCCTGGGGGAAGTGCAGAACAGACAGGGAAACTTATGGAAGGTAAGAATAAGGAATTTTACAGTAAAATAAAATGAATGCACTCATATTAAATGCATTTTAATTTAATATGCAAATGTTCTCACCATTCTCTGTGTAGGTAAACCTCTCTCCTTATGGTTAGTTGTGAAATTTTGGTATAGTAATGTAAAAGAAGATATGTCCACAAATATATTCATTTTATTTTCAATTGCATTGTCCTTTTGGCAGTTAGCTACAGAAGTATCTTGTTTAAGAAACACTGGTCAAAACTTTTTTACTGACTGGGGCAATTTTATTAAAAAACACTTGAGTTATCTATGATAGTGTTTCACAAACACCAAGAAAAAATATGTTGGAATTAGAGCTACAAAAAAAAATCAAATGATTCAGTACACGCTAAGGTTGGGTAAACAAGTATGGATGGCCCACAGGCTTTATCCATCTGCTGCCTGCTTCTGTAAACACTGTTTTATTGGAACACAGTCATGATCGTTAATTTACATATTGAGCCTGGGTGCTTTACCAAAACAATAGCAGAACTGCATTCATGACAGAGAATGTATGGTCTGCAGCATCTGAAATACTTACTCATGGCCCTGTACAGAAAACATTTGCCAACCCCTGTCCTAGGTGTGGTCTGTTTTTAAATACTAAATGCCTCAGTACCTCAAAAGTGTTTTAAAGTAATGATCATTAGAACAGGAGATAATGGGCCATAAAATATGTACTTAATCATTTTCATTCAGTAAAATATTGGACCTAGATTCTCAAAATACATAATGAAAATTTTTCATTGTCAATCAGATAATATGGTCATTTCCATTCTCCAGATTCTCTAACATAAATATAGTTCGCAAGGTTTTGGTGATTTTTTTTTATAATGAACATTGTCACAAAGTAAATGCAACCTTTTTATTTTCTCTCTATATATAATATTACTTGAAAAAAGTTTTTCTGTCATTTCATAGTTTAATAAATTTTGTCTGCTGTTGCTTAAAAACTTTAATCATGTTAAAATTGACTCACTGTGATTTTCTCAAATTACATATATTGGAAACTTCCAAAAAATGTCCATGGACATTTTGATAGACTATTAGAATAAACACAAATTAGAAGCAGTATTTATTCATCACAGTGTTGTGCTGGAGCCAGGTTGCTCCATATCAATAAGACATTCTATACAAATATCTTCCCAACTTCAAATTCAGTAACATCATGATGATAGCTTGAATTGGCTATAGTGGCAGCATTTACAACGTGGAAATAGGCAAATGCTATAACTCAAAACTTTATATTTGCTTGCTTGCTGAATTATTTACTTTCAGAATGCCAGCTTACCAGCACATCACCAAATAAATAACTAAAAGCATATTGTTGGCCGGGCGTGGTGGCTCACACCTGTAATCCCAGCACTTTGAGAGGCCGCGGTGGGCGGATTGCTTGAGACCAGCAGTTCAAGACTAGTCTGGCCAACATGGAGAAACCCTGTCTCTACAAAAAAAAAAATACAAAACTTACCCGGGCGTGGTGGTGGGGAGCCTGTAGCCCCAGCTACTTGGGAGGCTGAGGCACGAGAATGGTTTGAACGTGGGAGGCGGAGGTTGCAGTGGGCCAAGATCACGCCACTATACTCAAGCCTGGACAACAGAGTGAGACTTTGTCTCAAAAATAAATAAATAAATAAATAAATGCACATTATTAAAAATATTCTAATGGCATTCATAAAAGAGGAGAAGTTAGGAGAGCTTGCCAGATAGCTCAATGAAAGGAAAGACTGTACGAATAAAGAAATAACAGTTATAAGCAAAGTACTTGGCGCATAGGCATTTTCTATTACTATAACTCTTTTATGTCCAATGATAATTTTTGGTGTTACAGTCTAATAAGGATACATAAATTGAGACCCGTTTTTAAGGATGAGAGTAATAGGATCACTTTCACCTAGTATACCTTAGAAGAAAATTGAACATGCTATTTTTATTTTAAAATAAAATTTGCAATAACAACTGTGTCTAATATCATTTGACAAAAATACTTGAATAATTTATAAATATCATATACTTTTTTGGATTAACACCATGAAAATCCACAAATACTACAAATTAGCATGATTCTAAAGACAATATCAACACAGGATATACTATGATGAAGCGATGCTCTCTGCACTTTGTAGTCTAGGTGGCGTTTATTAAGTTCATAAGTTTAATTTTAAAAATAGATATGACACTATCTCAAGAGAGAAAATGAAAGTAAATCTAAAATTATATTTGTGATTTTACAAGCTCTAAGACTGATACTAAAGTCTTATTTTATTTCGGAACTAGTATTTTTGCAGTTTATGTAATTGGTTTAAGTGAGAAATCATTAAAAACTGTATGCATAGGATTTAAGATTTTATTTTTATTAATTATGGTATTTATTCATTCTCTCAAAATTTTGCCAAGGTGTTAAGTCAGGCCTTTCTATGAGTATAAATCCTCTGATTGAATCCAGTTCTTGTATAATCAAAACCCATAATTTGTTATTTATAATTTCCAGCTTTATTTACTCTGATAACAAAGCTCTTTAATAAACTACTTGTTAATATTTCTATTAGATTCATGATACTGTCTTGACTGTCAATATTCAAATACTGTTTTTGAGCATTAAATGTTTTGGAGAATAATGTCGACATATGGTACATCATATCTTTCCCCCCCTCATAAAGGTTATACTTGTATTCTACACCATCAGGTGACAATGATAGAAGTTTATTCCTTTAGTATCCAAAGATTAACTAGCTAGAAGTTTACAAGTCCAAAAGGGTATACACAAGAATTCACCTTGTTTAGACCACTACATTTACTGGTACGTGTGTGTGTGTCGTGTGTGTGTGTGTGTGTGTGTGTTTTATACTTGTTTTTGTCTATAGTTCTATGTTTAATTTTACACTATATCCTTCATCCTCAACCCCTTATAGATTATCCCAAAATTCCAAAGCAGTAGATTGGTTGAGATACAACCCTGATTTTTATGCCTTATGTGAGGTATTATCATGATGTCAATTGTATATCACTGGAGGTTTTTTTCCAATTAAAAAAATTCATCATTATTGATTTTTTAAAATTTATTTGTTGAAGGCAATAAAGGTGTTGAACATTTCATAATTTGAAGTTAACTCTTTCCTAAGGAAAAATTATACCTACGTTAATAAAAGATAGATGGTGTGTTTATGTAATTTGATTTTTCCCCGTTTAATTACTTGCAGGCAGACTTAGAAATTGATCATCTCTTTCATATATATCTTTGTTTTCTGTATTTCTGAATATAGAATTATATAGACTGTGCCCTTACAGATTCACTGTCATCTTCCAGTTTATTTAAAACATGAATGACAACTTGGTTGGCAATAGAATTCTTAGAGCGTACTCTTTTCTACCCTAATCTACAAAGCTGTTGTTCGGAAAAGCTAAGTCTCCTGCTTTTCCTGAGTTTGTTCATTTCTCTTATCACAGACTTTTAAAAATATTTTGGTATAGCTTTTACTTTTAGAGTTTTATTTTTATTTTTAATTGACAATAATACCTATATAGATTTATGAGTTACAATGTGATGTTTCAATTCATATATATATTATGGAATGATCAAATCAGGCCACCTAGCGTACAACTGGATTTTACAACATCAGATTCTAACATTTTAACACTTTTGCAGCATCGGTGTCATAGACTCTGACTATGTTGGCTTTGGGAAAACAAGAGTATTTTCAAATTCCCTCTAGCTTTTGTTCTATATATTCACTTACAATACATTGAGCAGTCATATAGGTTTTCTGATGTTTATAAGCCAAGTGCGGCTGGGCGCGGTGGCTCAAGCCTGTAATCCCAGCACTTTGGGAGGCCGAGGCGGGCGGATCACGAGGTCAGGAGATCGAGACCATCCTGGCTAACACGGTGAAACCCCGTCTCTACTAAAAATACAAAAAGAAATTAGCCGGGCGTGGTGGCGGGCGCCTGTAGTCCCAGCTACTCCGGAGGCTGAGGCAGGAGAATGGCGTGAACCCGGGAGGCGGAGCTTGCAGTGAGCCGAGATCGCGCCACTGCACTCCAGTCTGGGCGACAGAGCGAGACTCCGTCTCAAAAAAAAAAAAAAAAAAAAAAAAAAAAAAAAAAAAAAAAAAGGCCAAGTGCTATTGGTTTTAAAACACTCCTAATGGTATATGTGCCATCTCCTAAAATAAAAAAATGCAGTTCAAGAACTTTACTCTTAAAAATTTCCTGAGCCATTTTTTAGTTTTCAATCAGTCTACAATGATTTTCTGAAAGAACTCAGAGAATCAAGTACTTGAAGGATTATAATGTCCCAAAAATCTTAAAATTTATTTCCCGGTAACATTTAGTAAGCATTCCTACACAAATACTGGACAGAGAATAATCTTTTGCCACCTATTATTCTTTGTTTTAGTTGCGTAAATTAGTCTTTGTTCTATAAAAAAGATGAAGACAAAAGATCTGGGGAATTTACAAATCTAAATTTCTGAAGTGCTATTTCTTGCTATTTGATTTAGGATACAATATTAACAATTTTTTGACCAGCACTGTTGGGGCTGTGAGATGTTCAGCAGTGTTGGAGTATTAAATGGTATATAATGTTGTCTCTCATTTTCGTCTTTGTCATTGGTATTTTTTGTTGAACTAGTTTGAGCATCTAAAAGTGTACTAGAATATATGAACTTTGAATAAATATTTACAACTTTCATTTTAAATCTTTACCCTAGATTAATTATTATAAACCTTTTTATATTTAAGTTAAATATAACCAACATCTTACCTAATAGACTTTAGAAAAGTAGATGCTTCCTCTATAAATAACTGTATTTTCTCTTGACTGTTTTACTAGGTAAAACCTACTGATTACAATTTTAGGAAGTTTTGCATTTATTACATGCTTATTCTTTAAAAATCACTATCTGCATATGTTCATCTAAGATCAATATTCCAACCCTCTCCAAATTTGGGAAATTTGTAAACAATTGTCAAGATCTCATGACAAATGGAAACTTCGATTTTACTCTGATAAAGACCAGATTCAGGCCGGTCACAGTGGCTCACTCCTGTAATCTCATTGCGTTGAGCCCAGGAGACGGAGGTTGCAGTGAACCGAGATTGCGCCCCTGCACTGTGTTCCTTACCACTTTGTGCACACATCTATTGTGTACCTTGACCTTGTCAGTTTTTTTTTCCCTGCATGCTCAGTGTTCAACACAATGCCAGTAGCAAAGATCCAAGCAATATATAAAGAAATAGGTGATTTAAAAAAAAAAAAAAAAAAAAAAAAACTTTGTTTTCAAAAGTAGGATACTTATTAAGACCTCACTCCTCACAGGATTGTGTGAAGCAAATAAAATGATATGTGTGGTTTATATACTACTATTTGTAATTAATCATATACATTTAAGCATTTAAGACAGCATCAATATTTCTAAACCTTTTAATTATCTTTTTATAATAGTATACAGAATGCAAAGTTACCTCTGTGCACATGTTCTCACAACCTTGAACTTAACTGCTCATGTATTTACATACATTTATTTTAGGTTTATTTTTTTCCTTGATGTTACTTTGCTTTGAATTTAAATTCAGATCTCTGGGATGGGAGAACAGGGTCATTACTGACAGAAAAACCCCCCAATCTAGAACTACAGGACCATCTTCCTGTGCAGTGACTGAGTATGGGAAGGAGATTTTTCTCTGCCAGTTCTTCTTTAGTCCAGAAGATCCAAAATTGTCTTTATGCTGTGGCTGAGCAAGGGTAAGGACACAAAAGAGAGGAGTTTTAGATTAGAAGTTAGGATCTCAACTCAAATAAGTACTTTGTGCAAGTGTTTTCTGCCTGACACATCTGTTTGTGATTCGTTTGCACTTAATAGTGAATGGGTTTTGCTCTCAATCTTGTAAATTTTCATTGAAACAACTCAGTAGTTGAATTTCTCCATTACACAGTAGGCACAGAAAGTCAAGTTTTGACGTTTAAAATGCATAGAACTGGACATGATGTTCCTTCCTTAAGCTGAGCCTCTTCCCCAGTCAGCAAAATTGCCATGTAAGACTCACATAGCTTATTCGTACTTTTTTCTCATTTCACTTATTAAGATGCCCAGCACAACACCTTACATCTGTGATTCCTTCTTTGATTCTAATGAGAATGGAGGAGGATGGCAGGAGTGTGGATGGGGGATGGAGTGTCTCAGCTTTCTCATGGTCCAGTGCATGCAATTTAACACTTAATCAGGTGATGAGCTGTAATTTTCATTAAAAAGGTTCAAATGTGCAAAATAATAATAATAATAACCAAATAATATAGCAAACAGCCATGTACCTATCATACTGTTTTATTGTCTCACAATTTTACCATGTTTCTTTCATATTTGAAAATGAAATAGGCCCCTATAAATTAGTTAAAGCTTCCTGTAGTCACCCCTCAACTCACAATCCTCTGTTACAATCCCAGGATAAAATATCAGAATTAATTTGGGTTATACTTTTGCTTACATTTCTTTACTGTGTTATGTATGTATCCACAACTATATAAGATTCATTTTGCTTGTTTGAAAAATTGTATTTAAATAATATCTTGCCACACATGTCTTTTTGCCACTTTTAAGTCACCTGAAGTTTTGGAGATTGATCAAAACGTACATGTAACTCTAGTTCATTTATTTTCACTACTGGGTAGAATTCTGTTACTATATGTCTCTAATACAGTTTAATTTAAGCATTTCCTGGTTATTTAGGGCATTGTAGTTTTGGTTTGCTTTATTTTTACTGCTTTAAACAATGCTATAATTAGTTTTTCATGTAGTCTCCTTGCGACCATGTATAGGAGTTTATTCTACAGTACAACTTAAATTTCTGGGTTATAATGACTATCAATCTTGTCAAATAACGTGGAAGAATGTTCTGTGGCTTCTTCTACTAGTTTATTTTTTTTCCAAATTTCTCTCCCAAGTGTTTCATACTATTTTTACATTTGTCAGTGTCAAATTAGTGTTCTCATCTCTATACATACTTGTTCCTCCTTCTTTACATTTCCTTTTATCAAATCCGTTGTGCGATGGTTTCCCGTTGTTGCTTTCATTTACTTTTCCTTCAGTAGTGCTCAGTATGATCATATTCTATTAATCTTGTTAGCTTGTGGATTTTTCTCATCTGAGATTTGACTCATCTTTTTGCCTATTCTTTAATTGGATTGTTTGTGAATTTTTAATCATTTTAGGGCATCTTTATATATTTTGAACATAATCATTTGTCAAATATGTAGGATATAAATAGCTTTTACCAGTATATGGCTTATATTTTTAGTTTCTGTCTCTTTTTTTTTGGTAAAATTTGAAGTTTTAATATAGTCAAATTTGTCATTTTGTTTCAAGTAAGTTTTATAAATGTGTTGTATTGTTTAGGAAATTCTCCATGCCCTGAAGTCTTAAATATATTATTCTTCATTTTCTTCTAAAAACTGTAAAATGTTACATTCCAGAAATGTTCTTAAGCTCACAGAATTAAGTTGTTTTTAATGTATCTGTGGTCCAAAGTAGAAAGTTCATATTTTAGTTTTGTTTTCTTTCTCAATATGTATAATCAGTTTTCTATGCACCATTTTATTAAAGCTTTATATTTCAGAACTTAAACAGGACTTTTGTCTTGTTTTTTCAACAAGCATTCCTGAGCCATCTCTGGAGTGGCTCAGCTCCTGAGGGGCTATATGCCTCTGGGTCATTTTTTTTTATTGGCGCATAATAGTTGTACGTATTTATAGAGTACATGTGATATTTTCATGCATGCATACAATGTGTAATGATGAAATGTGGATAATAGGGATACCCATCACCTCAAACATTTATCATTTCTTTGTGTTGGGAACATTTAAAATCTTTCCTTCTTGCTACTGTGAAATATGCAATAAATTATTGCTAGCTATATATTTACTATATTCATGAGATCAATTTATTTAGCTTACACATGTGAGTGAAAATATGTAATATTTGTCTTTCTGTGTCTGCCACTGTTTGTGGCAAACAGTGTATGAGCATTTCTCTTTCTTCAAATCTTTGCCAGCATTTGCTATTTTCATCTCCTTGCCGGCATCACTATTTTGAAAATAGTCATTTTTAATGGAGTGAGGTGAAATCTCATTATGGTTTTAGTTTGAATTTCCTTTATAACTAGTGATATTCAGCATTTTAATGTATCTTTTGGCCATTTGTATGTCTTCTTTTGAAAAATATCTATTTAGATCTTTTGCTCATTTTTTAAATCAATTTATTTGGGGGGTTTGTTGCTATTAAGTTGTTTGAGTTCCTTATACATTCTACCTATTCATCCCTTGTCAGATGGATAGTTTGCAAATATTTTCTCCCATTCTGTAGGTTGTCTCTTCACTTTGTTGACTGGTTCCTTTGCTGTGCAGAAGATTTTTAGGTTGACACAATCCCATTTATCAAATTTTGCTTTTGTTGCTTATGCTTTTGAAGTCTTACTCAAAACATTTTTGCCCATACCAATGTCCTGGAGTATTCTTTTAACATTTTCTTCTAGTAGTTTCATAAGTTCAGGTCTTAAATTTAAATCTTTATTTAAATTAGAGTTTATTTTGATATATAAGAGATAGTGTTCTAATTTTAATCTTCTGCATATGAATATCCAGTTTTGTCAGCATCATTTCTTAAAAAGACTATCCTTTTCCCAGTGTATATTCTTGGCGCCTTTGTTGAAACTGTGTGGCTGTAAATGCACGTACTTATTTCTGGGTTCTGTATTCTCTTCCATTGGTCTATGTGTCTGCTTTTAGGCCATGCCATGCTCTTTTGGTTACTATACCTTTATAGTGTATTTTGAAGCCAGGTAGTGTGATGCCTCCAGCTTTGTTCTTTTTACTTAAGATTACTTTGTCTATTCATGGCATTTTGTGGGTTCCATACAACTATTAGAAAAATTGTTTTATTTCTGTGAAGAATGACATTGATTGGTATTTTGACAGAGATTGCATTGAATCTGCAGATCATTTTACATAGTGTGGACATTTTATCAATATTAATTTTTTCAATCCATGAACATGAAATATCTTTCCATTTTTTATGTGTCCTTTCAATTTTTTATCCATTGAAATTGAAGAGGATACATAAAAATGAAAAGATATTTCATGTTTTATGTTTCCATTGTAAAGATCTTTCATTTACTTAGTTAAATTTATTCTTAGGTATTTTATTATACTGTAGCTGTTTTAAATAGGATTGCTTTCTTGATTTCTTCTTCTTTGCTACTACTGTGCGCCATTTTTTGAATAGTGTATCGTTACTCACACTTGTCTACTAGTCCCATCTGTCATATATTAATTTTTTTAAATGCATGCACAGATCTTTTCTGAGTTCCCTGTTCTGGTCTGTTTTTCTATCCTACTGGCCTATTTGTCTATCCCTACACCAATATCACACTGTTTTAATTGTAACATCTTTATATTAAGTCCTGGCATTTGGCAGGTGGATCCATCCTAGAGCTGTTCATCAAAATGCTCTCGGAACAATTCTTGACCCTTTGGTTTTGCATATAAATTCTAGAATCTGCTTTTCAATTTTCATGACAATCTCTGTTGAGATTTGATAGTGATTTCATTGAAGAGACTGATTAATTTGGAAAAAATTTAGACATATAGTCATGTCCAGTTGAGTCTTCAATAAGTTGACAATGCAGGATTTTGCTCTACTTAGAGACTTAGTCATTGTATTCTGAATTAATACAATAACATGAGTTAGGACATTAAAACAATTATCCATAGCAAGTGTTAAACTTATTAACAATATTATATGGTTTTATCAATTTATACCAATATTATATCTCCAGAAAAGGTAGAGTAGAAGATATAGATAAAATCAATTTTACTTGGTAATATCATGAGCTAAATCTAAACTTTTATGTGCATATCATTGGTTCTAAGCTTTATTTAATCACTGGATATTTTGAACTAGTTCTCCAAATTCATTTTTGTCCTAGTTGTCTGTGTTATAACATAATTGTGAAATACATTACCATCATGATACTTTTAAAACTTCAGCAATTTTTGTAAGAGGACAATGAATCCACAAGGACTAAATATCATATATTCAGTGAACCTAAAACACCGTTTATATTGATAAGTTGTTCAACTTTGTTAATTTAATAAAATCTTTTGAAGATAATTTGTATCTATATTATGTATCTATATTATTGTATCTTGTATCTGTATTAATTTATATTATTATAATTGGTAAATTTAGAAAATTTTTGGAAAACTCTTTGGAGTTAAGATAGAAATATAACATTAAAATCTGAATGTGTCTTCAAGAACATTCTGAATGGAAGAGCACAAAGCTAAAACCAATGATATCCAAATTTGCTTATAGATTTAGCCAGAGCTACATGGCAAGTAAGCATGTCCAAGGCCATAAGACATGTAATGAAATGAGAGAAACTTCATTGTTTGTCCATAGGTATTCTCTGAGGAAATGCCTCTGCGATATTAATTATAATTCGTGCATACTTTTATATTCTTAGTTTTTAGTTGTTTCAGAGTAGGCGATTGAAATTGGT
This sequence comes from Macaca fascicularis, assembly GCF_037993035.2. Taxonomy (NCBI): domain Eukaryota; kingdom Metazoa; phylum Chordata; class Mammalia; order Primates; family Cercopithecidae; genus Macaca; species Macaca fascicularis. Next base: position 138,513,620 of record NC_088377.1, read on the forward strand.
CCAGCTAGCTTGCTTTTCTTCTTAAAGATGAACTGACAGGGTTTCTGGCAAGAAAATGCTGTTGGATTTATTGTTGAGAATCAGCGATTGAAGTAAGGGTGAAAGTTAGCTGTTTTTGGAGTGGTGGTTTTGGTTTTAGAAGTTGGCCTCTGGAATTCCTTGTCATGAAAAAGTCTTTGGTAGAAGAGCTAATTCCAGTAGCATTATTAGAGGACAGAGGACGTACTCCAGCGTAACATAAGGAAGAATGTGCCTAGGCAAGAAAGTCTCTATTTCTGCTTATGCTTTTTTGGCATATGTTACAGATGGCATGGCAGTGATCAAGGTTGGAGATCAAGAAACACAGCACACAGATGAGTGAGCTTCCTTGTTCTTGTTCCAGGGGGATTACCAGGTACGGATTGGTCATTAGCATGAGATTTCTCAAAATTCTCTAAAACTGGTGTGTTAGGTACACATAACACAGACCACATTTCATGTTGATAGGAAGATTTTCTAATATGTATTTAGGAAACTATCTTCTTTGAAGAAAAATACAAATTATTGGTCCCTGGGCTGATAGGTTGTAATATATTATTTTTAAGATGTAGTGATATCACACCACATCAGGATATTAGTGATTAGATACATTGCCAGTACAAAGAAATATGTTTCTCTTCTTTATCCATTTATTTTGCAATTTATCAGAGGAAAATTATGCTTACATTATAATTTTTGTGATAGAGACATGAAGGAAACTAAATAATGTCCTGTTTTATGCAGTCCAATGCCCCAAATCCTAATTTGATTGCCTTCATCAAGGGTGACATACTTTGAAATATTTGTGTGTTCAGTGACATTGCTTCATGAGGAACAATTGTTCCTACAGTTAAATTTCTGGATTTGTCTAACCAGTATTTCATGGAATAGACTGCACTTTGTTGTAAGCTTGGAGTGATTACTTTGGAAGCAAGGATGCTAACCTATCTTTTTAATATCCATACCAGATCTTCAGCCAGCCAATGCTTTAGTATCTCCAGTGATTAGTAGAGAGCCATGGTTTTAGAGTTAGATCAGGATTTAAATTCAGATCTGGTACATATTGCCTGTATTTTTTAAAACTTTTAGTACCCAGGTATTCTTGGCTGGATAACTGGGATAATAGTTGGCAAAATTGTTATCACATTTAGGAATAAGATATAGGAAACATAATGTCATGCTTAGAATATTGTAAGTAGTAAAAAGAAATCTCTGTTTACTTTCAACTTTGAAGGTCTTTGACAATAAGAAGAATATTTACCATATTAAGTTTGAATTCTGTGTCTTCCATATTTGTGTATGCTTAAATCATTGACCCTGATCAGGTCTGAATTCTGAGTTACAGGAGGAGATAATATTTCTGATGAATACAGCATCGAACTCGGAGTCAGAAGACTCTGAATTAATGCTGTCTTCAGGAATTTAGGGAACTTACTTGTGTTTTCTGTATTTCCTTTTATATCATCTGTATAATTAGATTTCAGGATCTAACTCACATCATTACAATGAGGATGAAAGGAGCCAATATCTTTTATAACTGTAAAGCAATGGACTAGCTATAGAACTATTTTGTTAAGGATAGGTAAAATTATTTTCATAAATAATATTAATCTTATAAAGCCTAGACTTTATGTAAGGGAACATTTAAATGCTAGAAGTATCTGATATAATGAAATATATCATTTTAAATACCAAGCCCACATTAATAAAAAATTATAATGCCTAAAGCGATTAAGTCATTTCTCACATAAATATATCGCCTCTTAACTGGAAAATCATAATTTTGGCTAATCTTTTTTTTTTTCTGAGACATAGTCTTGCTCTGTTTCCCAGGTTGGAGTGCAGTGGTGCAATCTCGGCTCACTGCAAGCTCCACTTCCTGGGTTCACACGATTCTCCTGCCTCAGCCTCCTGAGTAGCTGGGACTACAGGCATCCGCCACCATGTCCGGCTAATTTTTTGTATTTTTAGTAGAGACAGGGTTTCACCATGTTAGCCAGGATGGTCTCAATCTCCTGACCTTGTGATCCACCCGCCTTGACCACTCAAAGTGCTGGGAATACAGGCATGAGCCACTACACCCAGCCAATTTCGGCTAATCTTTTAGAAGGCTTTCTAAATTTTTCTTATCAACAATAGGTTAATCAGTAAACCTTGTGTTCTGATTGAAATCTATGACATATGTACAATGGATGTTTGTGTATATGACTTTCTTGGTATGTTGGTCAGTGAAAACACATCTTGTTGATAAATAGATTCATGATGTAGGAGTCAGATGATTCCGTTTCTGGACCACTCTTTCTCATCAACTGTTAGTGTGACCTTTGTCAAATCACAGAAACTCCCTGGGTCTTTAGCATTAAACGTAAGAGACTTATGAGATATGTTACCTTTTGAAGAGATGTGAGGGAGAGGTTGAACATTAAGAAAACCATAGTTTCTTAAGGTTTGGAGATGGGAGATGAGGCAGCATCATACAAGCAGTGATAAGCTGGGTATGTTATATGAGATGGAAATCCAAGAATTAGAATTAAGGATGTGACACTAATTACGGTAAATGAAAAAATAAGTGAGTCCAGAAGTGGATAAATCGTAAGAGAAAACAGTTAAGTCTTAGGGCACCTCCCTTTCCTATAAGCCCATTACAAGGCTTTAAGAAGGGTTTAGAAATATGTGGTGTTTGTGACATTTGTCAGCTTTTTAACATTTGTGATTTGTTATTTCTTATCTCCTTTTTAAAAATATTCACTTATATCTAATTTTGTACTTATAATCTTACATTTTTTCTTAAAATTTTATATGTTTTAGGCCTTAAGAAACCTGGATTCATTCCTGCATGAGATGTTGTCTTTATTGGTGCAGGACTTTGAAGTACTTACTGCAATACTGATGTGAAGTAGTAATATACTGAAAAGGTGGATGGAGGTGACAAACAGGAAGTTCAGAGAGATGGTTGTTGTAAAGGAGTAGAAGTGAAAATACTAGGAATACTGGAAATAATGCAGAATGCAAATAGAGCAAAACATTTATTTAGTAACTACACTGTACAAGTCTATCCTAAAATAATATAGAACGATATGGTTTTTCCTTGCTTTCAAGATGCTTACAGTCCAGAAATGCAGTAGATGTAAGATATACATTGTAGGGGGAGAGTTGGATCAGGGTCTTAAGTATTTTAGAAAAATATAAAATAAATATGAAGAACTAGGACAAAGATAGTTTTAATGGGAGAAAACTCTTTTGTTGTTGTTGTTGTTGTTGAGACAGGATCTCACTCTGTCACCTAGGCTGGCATGCAGTGGCGCAATCACTACTCACTGTGGCCTCAGCCTCCTGGCCTCAAGCGATCCTCCCACCTCAGCCTCCCAAGTAGTTGGGACCACAGGCATGCACTACTACATGTGCTACTTTTTTAAAAAAACTTTTGTAGAGACAGGTGTGCTGCCATGTTGCCCAGGCTAGCCTTGACTTTCTGGGCTCAAATGATCCTCCTGCATCAGCCTCCCAAAGTTCTGGGATTATAGGCCTGAACCACCACACCTGGCCCAAAACTCTTTTTTTTACAATTAATGATGTTTGTCTTCTGTTTAATTTTGATAGATGTATTCTTTTAGTTTCATTAAAAGAAAATACAGAACTAAAGAAGTGCAGAATACATGGGTTGACTGCTTGCATTAGAATCAACACCATGACTAAATGGAGCTTACAGATTTTTCCCCCACTGGAAAGAATTCCAGGTAACTTTCAGGTAGTTTCTAAGAGCAGACTATAAGCTCCTGAAGGCAAGACACTGTCAAGGAACTATACAGATCTTTTAAGGTTCTCATTTATTTTAATTAATTTTTAATTGTTCAGCATAGTAATGGAGTACTGTTCCAGATACAATGATAAGTGCTGAAGTGGAAACAATAGCTTACAAGAATGTAGGTTTTTACTTCCGTACTTAAGAAATTCATACTAAAGGGGTGTGTGTGTGTGTGTGTGTGTGTGTGTGCGTGCGTGTGTGTTTATAAAATTTCACTGAGAGTAGTGAAAGAAAATAAGATTCCTTTATTTCCTCTTGAGCTGCTTTTGTTTCCTTTTATATTCTACTCATTCCCCAAATCCTAGTTACTGTCAGCCACAGCACTTGAGTTTGCTGAATGCCATTATTTATTCATTCATTTTTTCAAAGATTTTTTCTTTAGTACATATTGTATAAAGCAATTTCTCTTCTTGGACATGTGAGGGCTTCAGTGAAGAAAGCATGGGTTTTATATTCTAATAGCTAAGACAGATAATAAATATTAATATATAAATGTTAAATATATTTCATATATTATAATATATTAAGTGTCATACATTAGATGGTAATAAATGCTAAGGAGAAAAATATAGCAAAGAGGGTGGGTATGGCATGTAGGAGGATGTGATTGCAGTTTGAGATGAGGTGGTAAGAGAAAGTTTTGGCAAGAAGGCAAAAATTCAGTAAAGCCACCAAGGATGGGAAAGAATGATCTGGGAGTTGTCTTGCATTATAGGCAGAGAAGTGACAAGGACACAAATATCCCGAGCAAGAGCATGCCTGGTGTGTGCCAAGAACAGCAAGACAGAAAGGAAGCCAACATGGCTGAAACTGAGTGAACACGTGAGAGAGCGAATACCAAAACTCAGAGAAGTAGCAGGGGTCAAATCCTGCAGGCCATTGTAAGGATTTTAACGTCTACTCATGTGAGATGAGAAGCAATTGACCTGACATAAGCTGAATGATGTTTAAATAGGATCACTCTTACTGCTGTATTAAGAATAGTTTTAAAGAGGTAAAGAGTAGAAGCGAGGAGAGTTGCTAAGAACCTATATAAGTTAAGACCAAGGTGGGAACGAGGAGGTGTTGAGAAATAGTTATATATATGTATAATAGATATACATATATATCAACACAATATGTATATTTAGTTAATGAAAATGATCTCAATATGTTCATTCATTTGTTAGGTATTCACATTTATAAGACAAAATCCCTTCACCATTTTTTTAAAACTTAAATCCTTGCATAATACAGCAAACCAACAGAATATTTTGCATCGAAGTCTTACATCTTATTTTAAATTAACACAATAAATACACATATTTTAGTAGGAATTATACCATATAAATGTTTATTTGTGTAGTTCTCTTTTTTTTTTTTTTTTTTTGAGACGGCATCTTGCTCTGTCGCCCAGACTAAAGTGCAATGACACGATCTCGGCTCACTGCAACCTCTGCCTCCCTGGTTCAAGTGATTCTTCTGCCTCAGCCTCCTGAGTAGCTGGGATTCCAGTCACCCGCTACCATGCCCAGCTAATTTTTGTAATTTTAGTACAAGTGGGGTTTTACTATGTAGGCCAGGCTGGTCTCAACCTTCTGATCTCAGGTGATCCGCCCACCTTGGCCTCCCAAAGTGCTAGGATTCCAGGTGTGAGCCACCAAGCCTGGCATTTGTGTGGTTCTACAGGTGGCAGTTCAATATTTTTTTATTTCTATCATTTGTAATTTGCATCTCAGTAGGATAAAAGGCAACCAAGAGCCACAGTTTTAATATTTATGAAGGAAAATCATTCTCTAATACTTATTTATTTAAGAAAATTATGTCTGTGTCAATATCACTTTATTTATGAGAACAAAGGTGAATAAAATCTCTCAATCTCTTAGAGTGCTTAGACAGTTTGCATTCATAAACTGTGGATAAAATGAATTTAAGTACTATATTGATTCGAAGAACTGATTCTCAGCAGTCCTATTTTTTCATCCTGACAATATTTTCTGAAAATTGTATTTCATGTAAGAATTAATAGTCAATTGCAATTTTGAATTCCTGTCTTATTTTTGTTAAATTTTACTCATTCTCTGGGCTTCCAGTGTGTCTCTGATTTTATCCATTCATTCATTCAGCAAATTGTCATTCACTAATGTCTCCATTGTCACAACAGAGGCAATTACATAAATGAATAAATTAAAATATAATATTTTGAGGATAACAGTAGAAGTATGTACAAGAAACAGAGAAAACACAAAATAAACTGACACTAACCTGCTGAAGTTGGAGGAGAAATGCATACATCCTCTCCAAATGGCAAGAAGTTATTAAAATAACGCTCTAATTATTGTAAACCTTTCCTTTTATGTCTTAATATTAGCAAATTAATTAAGTCCAAATACAATGTTAGACATAAGCCTTCCACAACGTATTCCAGCTATACAAACTCATCTTTATCCATTCTCACCTCCAATCTACACACCCACCAGCCCCACTCTGATCCCAGAGCCATGATGCTATTTGCCTTCTGTGGGCATTTGTTCATGATGTTCCTACTCCACAGTAGGAGTAATCATGTCAGAAGTTATAACTAATTGATATAAGTGGCCCAGAATTTAGTACCCTCTTTGGCACATACTGACTAAATATTTGTGGCATACTGACTTGATGTGATGTTTTATTATAATTCAATACATTTATTTATATTGATTATGTACTTACATCTAAGATATTAGCTATAAAATAGCCAGAAGTTTATAATTAGATATTCCATATAACTTAAACATTTAAAAAGCCTTTATAATACCAAAATTACGTAATTTAGATGAGGAATGAGGAGACTTGGCTTTTCAAACTGCCACCAAATGTGGCTTCTAAAACTGTGGGGGTTTTTATTGTGAAAATGGGGATTTACTTACCCTATCTATTTTATTGGATTACTGTGAAGATAAAATGAGAAAAAAAAATGGGCAAAATAACTTTTTTGTGTGAGTCCTGTATTGGTGTTCCTTATTAATACCAGAGGTATTACCACAAGTGAAATGGGTTAAATTTTACTCCTTTTAACTGAAATAACCACCAATCAAATGGTATACATATGAAAACCCTCTATTATTCATATAAAACTGTATTGCCAATACTTTTACAGTTGTAATCCTGTTTACGATTAGAGAAATAATTTCTCTACATGAATATTAGAAAGCTGGAGGGAATGTAGTTAAGTTGTATTCTGTTCAGTTGGCAGAAATTGCTGTTGAACTGTTTTCTTCTTAGCCAATTCTTATTTTTCAATGGAAAATCAATTATTGCAGGATGTTATATACACTCTAATATTGATTGATAGCATTTGAAATTGAATTCTGTTTATTAAAGAAATTGGTAACTTTTCAAATAGAATTCAATGATCAAGTGACATTTGTTATTTATTAAACATCTACCAAGTCAAAGTGAATTATTTCCTAATTCTTCATTGTGATACAAAGAACAGAATATTTACACTTTTTATGAAATAACTTGACACATAATTTTATTTCTTTGAAGATTCTCTCAGGATGATAAAATGGTTACTGATATTTTTATTGTTTGAACTGATGTCTCTATGTTATTTACATCTTTTGACACTTCCGATTATGAAAGAAATTGTGCATCCATTTTACCCTTTTAATTTTGATTATGTCATTCATAATAATCATGTAGCATAATTGGCTCCAATATAAGCAAAGTATAACTTTTTAATTTTTAATTCTTTGGATAAATAGTAAATGTATATTTATGAGGCACATGAGATGTTTTCATGCAGGCATGCAAAGAGAAACAAGCACATCATGGAGAATAGGGTATCCATGCCCTCAAGCATTTATCTTTTGACTTACAAACAATACATTATATTCATTAGGTTATTTTTAAATGTACAATTAAGTTCTTATTGACTGTAGTCACACTATTTGTGCCATTGAATAGTAGGTCTTATTTATTCTATTTTTTGTACCCTTTAACCATCCTCACCTTCCCTCCAACCCCCTACTACCATTTCCAACTTCTAGTAACCATCCTTCTACTCTCTATATCCATGAATTCAATACTTTTGATTTTTAGATCCCACAAATAAGTGAGAACATGCGATGTTTGTCTTTTGTGCCTGGCTTATTTCACGTAACCCGATGATCTCCAGTTCCATCGTGTTGTTACAAATTACTGGATCTTGTTATTTTTTATGGCTGAATAGTACTCCATTGTGTATATGTACCACCTTTTCTTTATTCATTCATCTGCTGATGGACAGTTAGGTTGCTTCCAATTTTTTTTTTTTTTTTTTTTTTGAGACGGAGTCTTGCTCTGGTTGCTTCCAATTCTTAGCTGTTGTAAACAGTGTAGCAATAAACATAGGAGTACAAATATCTCCTCAATAAACTGATTTCCTTTATTTTGGATATATACCCAGCAGTAGGATTGCTGGTTAATATGATAAATCAGTTTTTAGTTTTGTGAGGAACCTCCAAACTGTTCTCCATATTGTTTGTAGCAATTTACATTCCCACCAACAGTGGACAAGGGTTCTCTTTTCTCCACATCCTCATCAGCATTTGTTATTGTCTGTCTGTTGGACATAAGCCATTTTAACTGGAGTAAAATTATATTTCGTTGTAGTTTGATTTTCATTTCTCTAATGATCAGTGGTGTTAAGCTCTTTTTCATATGTCTGTTTCAAACAACCAATTTTTTGTTTTGTTGAGCTTTTGTATTTTTATCATTTTAATTTCATTTATTTCTGCTCTGTTCTTTATTATTTGTTTTCTTCTACTAATTTGGGGTTTGGTTTGCTCTTGCTTTTCTGGTTCTTTAAGATGCATCATTAGATTTTTCATTTCAACTTTTTTCTCTTTTTGGTGTACACATAGCTATAAACTTCCCACTCAGTAATGTTTTTGCATAGGTTTTAGTATATGTTTCTGTTATCGTTTGTTTCAAGAAATTTTTACAATTTCTAAATTTCTTTATTGATCCACTGGTCATTCAGGAGCATATTGTTTAATTTCTATGTATTTGAATACTTTCCAAAATTCCTCTTGTTATTTCTAGATTTTTCCATTGTAGTAGGAGAAAATACTTGGTGATTTCCATTATTTTCATGTTTTAAAACTTGTTTTGTGACATAACATGTGGTCTATCCTTGAGTATGATCCATGTGCTGAGGAAAAGAATGTGTATTCCACAGCTCTTGGATGAAATGTTCTGTAAGTATCTATTGGATCCATTTGGTCTATAGTGTAGATTAAGTCTCATGTTTCTTTGTCTGATTTTCAGCTGAAAATGGGGTTTTGAAGTCTCCAACTACTATTGTAATGGAGCCTACCTCTCTCTTTAGCTCTAATATTTCCTTTACATATCTGGGTGATCCAGTGTGGGGTGCATATATATTTAAAATTGTTATATTCTCTTGCTGAATTGACCTCTTTATCATTATATAGTGACCTTCTTTGTCTCCTCTTATAGCTTTTGTCTTGAAATCTACTTTTTCTAAGTATAGGGACTCCATGTATTTGAATAGTTTCCAAAATTCCTCCTGTTATTAATTTCTGGGTTTCCATTTTTGGTTTCCATTGGCATGAAATATCTTTATCCTTCCCTTTATTTTCAGTCTATGTGTGTCTTTACAGGTTAAGTGTATTTCTTGTAGGCAACAGAACAATGGGTCTTGTTTATTCACCCATTCAGCCACTCTATATCTTTTGATTGAAGTATTTAGTCCATTTACATTCAATGTTATTACTGATAAGTTAGAATCTACTCCTGCCATTTTGTTGTTTATTTTCTGATCTTCTCTTCCTTCTTTCTTTCCTTCCTGTTTTCTTCTAGTGGATTTTTCTCTAGTGATATAATTTAGTTTCTTGCTTTTAATTTTTTGTATATATATTGTATGCTTTTTGGTTTGAGGTTACCTTGAGGCTAGCAAATACTATCTTATAATCCATTATTTTAACCTGATAATAACTGAACACTATTTGCATAAAAAAACAAGCAAAAAGAAAACCAATAAAAACTCTATGCCTTAATTTCATCCCCCCCACTTTTTAGCTTTTGGTTGTTTCTGTTTGTATCTTATTATGCTATATATTGAAAAGTTGTTGTGGTTATTATGTTTGATTGGGTCATCATTTAATCTTCTACCTAGAATAAGAGTAGTTTGCATATTACAGTTACAGTGTTACAATAATATGTGTTTTTCTGTATACATACTATTACCAATGAATTTTGGACCATCAGGTGATTATTTATTGTTCATTACTGTCATTTTCTTTCTGATTGAAGTGTACCCCATTTAGCATTTCTTGTAGGACAGCTCTGGTATTGAAATCCCTCAGCTTTTTTAAATCTGGGTAAGTATTTATTTCTCCATGTTTTAAGGATATTTTTATCAGATATACTATTCTAAGGTAGAAGGTTTTTTTTCTTCAGCACTTTAAAATAAGTCATATCACTCTCTCCTGGCCCGTAAGATTTCCACTGAAAAGTCTGCTACCAGATGTATTGGAACTCTATTGTATGTTATTTTTTTTTCTCTTGCTGCTTTACCCTTGACCTTTGGGAGTTTGATTATTAAATGCCTTTAGGTAGTCGTTATTGGGTTAAATCTGCTTGGCACTCTATAAACTTCTTGTTCTTGGATATTGATGTATTTCTCTAGGTTTGGGACATTCTCTGTCTTTATCCCTTTGAATAAACTTTCTATCTCAATCTCTTCCTCTATTTCCTCTTTAAGGTGAATAACTCTTAGATTTGCCCTTTTGAGGTATTTCCTAGATCCTGTAGGTGTGCTTTATTTTTAAAATTCTCTCTTTTATGTCTTGGTGTATGTTAAAATAGCCTGTATTCAAGCTCACTAATCCTTTCTTTTGCTTGATCAGTTCTTCTATTAAAGACCTCTGATGCATTATTCAGCTGTGTCTACTGCATTTTTCAGCTGCAGAATTTCTGCTTGATTCCTTTTAGTTATTTCATACTCTGTTAAACTTATCTGATAGAATTCTGAATTCCTTCTCTGTGTTCTTGAGTTTCTTTGCATTTCCTCAACACAAATATTTTGAATTCTTTGTCTAAAAGGTCACATATCTCTGTTTCTCCAGGATTGTTTCTTGGTGCCTTATTTAGTTCATTAGGTGAGGTCATGTTTTCCTGTCTGGGCATTGAAGAGTTAGGTATTTATTGTAGTCTTTACTCTCTGGGCTTATTTGTAACTGTCCTTTTGGGAAGGCTTTCCAGATATTTCAAATGACTTGGTGTTATGATATAAGCTGTGTATGCTTTAGGGGCACCCTAAGCCCAGTAATGCTGTGGTTCTGGCAGACTTGTGAAGGTACAACCTTGATGGTCTAGCACAAGATCTGGGAGAATTCTCTGGATTACTAGGCAGAGACTCTTGTTCTCTTCCCTTACTTTCTCCCAAACATAAAGTTTCTCTCTCTCTGTTCTGAGCCACATAAAGCTGGGGATTGAGTGACACAAGCACCCCTGTGGCCAACATCACTATGACTACACTGGGTCAGATCTGAAGCCAGCACAGCACTGGATCTTGCCCAAGGCTACTATAACCACTTCCTGTCTACTGCCTATGTTCACTCACAGCCCTGGAACTCTACAATTATCAGGTGGCTAAGCCAGCCAGGCCTGCGTCTTTCCCTTCAGGGTGGCGAAGTCCACCAGGCCCCAGGTGGGTCCACAAGTGCCATCCAGGAGCCAGGGACCAGAGTCAAAAATCTTAGAAGTCTACCTGGTGTTCTATTGTATTGCAGCTGAGCTGACCCTCAAACAAGACGCAGTCCTTCCCACTCTTCCCTGCCTTTTCCAAAAGCAGAGGAGCCAAGCCTCACCCCACAGACAGCATATCTCTTGTGGTTCCACATGAATTTCAAGATTTTTTTCTATTTCTATGAAATATTACATTGAGATTTTGGTAGGGGTTGCATTTAATCTGCAGATCACTTTGGTTAGCATGGACATTTTAATGATATTGGGTCTTCTGATCCATAGGCACATAATATTTTTTTTATTTGTGTCTTTTTTAGTTTCTTTCATCAGTATTATCATTTTCAGTGCATAGATTTTTCACCTTCTTGGTTAAATTTATTCCCAAATAGTTTCTTTTTGTAGCTATCATATATGATATTTTAAAATCTCTTTTTCAGATAGTTTGTCAGTGTTTAGAAGTTCATAGTGTAGGCTGAGTATAGTATAGGCTGATTTTTGTATGTTGATTTCATATCCTGTAACTTTACTGAATTTGTTTATTAATTATAACAGTATTTTGGTGGAGACTTGACTGTTTTCCATATATAAGATCATGTCATCTGCAAATACACAATTTTACTTTTTCTTCTCCAATATAGATGTATTTTATTTCTTTTTCTTTCCCAGTGCTCTGGGTAGGACTTCCAGTACTATGTTGATGGAATTAATGAGAATAAATACACACGTCTTAGAGAAAAAATTTCAACTTTCCATCATTGAGTATGATATTAGTTGCAGATTTGTCATACATGGATTTTAATATTTTGAGGTATATTCCTTGTATACACAATTTGTTGAGAGTTTTTTTTTTTTTTTATCATGAGAGGATGTTGAATTTTGTCAAATGCTTCTACATTTATTGAGGTGATCATATGCTTTTTGTTCTTCATTTTTTTAATGTGTAGCACATGTATTGATTTATGTATGTTGAAATCTTGTTGCATCCCAGTGATAAATCCCACTTGATCATGGTGTATGATCATTTTAATATGCTGTTGAATTCAGTATGTTTGTATTTTATTGAGGAGTTTTGCATCTATGTTCATCATGGATATTGGTCTGTAATTTTCCTTTGCAGCATCCTTATCTGGCCTTGGTGTCAGGGTAATACTGGACTTATACAATGAGTTTTGAAGTGTTTCTTCCTCTTCAATTAAAATATTAATCTTTAATTAACATTTTTATACATAGCAATTGACCGTGTTGTATTATTTCTTGTGAAGCATACTTTTAATATTTGGGTTGTGATAAAACCTATCTCCTCCTTTGTCAAAAGAAACATTTTATTTTCTTATACTATAGGATGAATACGTTTGAATTTTCCTTTCACTCTTAAATTTTGATTGAGAGATTTCTTTCTTATAACTTCCTTTTTCAGAAACATGATTTCCATTTTGTCTCATTTTACACATGATTTAAAGTTATACTTTAGTAATCTAAGCAAACTTCTGGGTATTTTATCTGTCAAATGATGTTATAAAATGAAATTTATATTGTCCCTATATCTATGTCCAGTGGAGATGGCAGTGGCAATGATGATGATTTTGCCACTAGTTCAAATAGCATTTATATTTGTTAGGAAACACTTTCCTAGTATAAATTGATGATATTTTATGTTAAAATCTATCGTCTGAGTAGTAAGATACATTTAACTAACAGTTAAAAAGGAACAGTACAGAATATATGAATATCATAAAGATTATCAACATAACTAAGGTTAAATTATTAATAATTCAGTAAGGATACTTAAAGCAGAGAAGGCAACAGTTAAGGCAAGCATTTCTCATTCCTAAGTGCATCAACTACCCTAGCTTCCTAAGTCCATTCAATTAATTATTCATTTCTATGCAATCCATATAGTATTGGTTTAGTTTATTATTGTTAACTGGTTATGGTATTCATAAGATTTGATAGTATTTTAGTCTGTTTTCTGCTACTATGACAGAATACCAGAGACTGAATAATTTATAAAGAAAAGAAATTTATTTCTCAAATTTCTTCAGGCTGGTAAGTCTGAGATGACAGTGCTGGCATCTTGAGAGGACCTTCTTGCTCTGTCATGAAATAGTGAAAGGCATGCTCTTTCAAGTAAGCATACAACAGAGAGAGAGAGTAAGGAAATCAGGTTGAACTCATCCTTTGTATCTGGAACCCACTTTTGGGATAACTAACCCACTCCTGAAATAATGGCATTAATCCATCCATTAGGGCTTGTCCTTATTATCTCTTAAACGTCCTACCTACCTCCCAATACCATAACTTTGGCAATTAAATTGCAACATGAGTTTTTGAGGAGGCATTCAAACCACAGCAGACCAGTATTAATCTGTTAATATCATTTTATTAGAAAGTTAGTAAAAAGCATCCATTCTGGGCATTCTAACAAATAAATTGTGATATTAAACTAAGAAAAAGTTATAAACTGCAATCTACCTCAAATGAGATAATGACATTACATATCTGTTATTGGATAACTCCACATGTAATATTATTTTCTAGGGGTCAATCAAATTATACTAATGTACTCATATCCCTTATTCTGCCTCATTCAGCTGCTTTCTGATTCAGTCTGTTTCAAATAACACATAGAATGAAAAATACAATGAACTGTAGCTATAAAGTGGCTTTTGGCATCTATACCAATCCTTCAAGGAAATACTGGACTGGATTGTTTTAGTGGTTGTAGTGATTAGAAATCGAATCCTATCATGATAATCTTCTAACAGGTTAGTCCACAAATCATAGCTAATTATATTCCCTTATTCATGCTAAGTATGTTTAAAAAGCATATATTTGCAAAAGTCATATTCAAGTGCAAGAAATATTACTTTTTCTGTAAATCAAATGTAATCAATTCCAATCTTTCTTTCATCTGTTGGTAGGAAATTGAATTGCATTCATCATTTGGTCCTTCCTGCCCTAAGTGCCTTGAGGAACTTCCAATTGAGGGTATTACACATTCTACAACACTGGAGTTTGGGCCTCTGTACATCAGTCCACACCACTAAGAGTGCAATATCAAAGCCTGCACACTTCCCTGATAATGAGTGGCTCCCTTAATTGTGCCCAAGTTTTCACAAAAGTAGTTTTGCCTTCATTGAGAGTCACAGAATCTAATGTACAACTTTCTAAAGGCACCTCTTGGCAATTTTTATTTAAAAAAATATGCTAGACATCTTCCATAGACAATATAAGCAAGCAGGATGCCAGTCCCTACTTCTTTTGGAATCTCCAACCACCATTTCCTCCCTAGCACTGACTCTGCACCTCCTATTCTTTTCATACTTCTTACATTATTTTCCTTCCCAGTAAGGTTCAGCCTAATTTTGCATCAATCTACCTTGAGAAATATGATATTGTCTTCTCTTCTGGGAGTGGAATGGGGAAAAGAGATAAGAGACCCAATCAAATTTTATTCATTTCTGTCACTGTTTACTCACCATAAGTGATATATCCCACAGCAACTTTCTCTTCATTCAATAATGTCTTCAGTTTTTGCATGTCCAAGTCTCCAAATAATATCAGCATGTAGGCAATTAATACAATTTCCAAATTTTCATGTTGTGTTGTAATTTAACTGGCATTACAAATAATATATGTTATTTTTGCTAAGTTTCACTTATTTGAACATAGTTTGCCTTCGAGTGGGCTAGCATGTAGGTTTAGTTGGCATCAGTTTAATGAGTTTTTCTATTTACTGATACATGTATTGGCCTGGGAGATGGTTGGGGTTCATATTTCTGTACTACCATTCTGTGGGATATTAGATAAATCATGTCACCTCTTAAGTGTCACTTTTTAAATATATAGTATAACAGATTAAAACTAGAGTACTTATAAGGATCTTGCTTACCATATAACATTAGCCTAAAAAATGGTTGTGACTTGTGCTTTTGTAACACATTTGATTCATGAAATCCTTTTGAACAATATTTTTGTTGTTAACCATTAATACTGTAATATAAGTAAGAATCTGTTTATTTTACAATTATACTTTTTTTGTGATTGGAGCTAAATCTATTTTAGATAGGTGAGTAAAAAAGTCATTGACTCTAAATACTTTCGACATACTCAGATCTAGAAAAGAAACACCAGTCAGCTCAGACCATTCAACTGTAGTCTTTGGTATTTCTTAATTTTTTTTATTCAAAATGTGACGAAAAGTTTTAAAAATATGTAAATTTATTTCATTTGGGAGTTTATATATACAAGCCACACTTTGCTAATTTTAATTGCTTGTTCTTCACAAAATTTGAGCATGAAAGAAGGTACATGGAAAGTAAATTGTCCAAGATCACATCCCAAATCAATGACAGTTTCAAATATAGAATTTACCTTCTCTAATTCTGAGCAATTTAAAAAGATATCCATGCTGTATAACATTTATCTAAAGAATTATTGTCAACAGTCCTGCCTAAAGATGGAAACAGAGTAGATTATCATAGCATATAAGTTTACATAGCAATCTGTTTCATTCATTTTATATTCAATATAAAAATACAGTGACTTAAAGCAAAAGAGTAGAGTGATACTGCAAATCTTCTATATATGTATATTTAATACTACTAAAATTTGGAAGAATATTCATTTATAAAATTTGTGTTAAAATTTTTAATGAGTTTAAAATTATATTATCTTTATATTATGAAGAGATAAGATTATGACTTATCACATTTTTAAATGTATAATGGAGTAAAATTTTGGTATTTTGCATTTAAATCAACTTTGGGTTTAGTGGCATTAATGATAAATATTTGTCTGCTTGGCATGTAGATTTAAACCAAATTTAGATTCAGACTGCAGATTGGATGTCCCATGCTGAGTTAACCAATACAAATGTTACAAATCTAACAATGTAACAATGCCGAGAGAAAAGGAACTAGGTAAGGGGGATACCATTAGAGCCCTGGGGAGCCAAGACCAAGCCAAAGAACCTGGACAACTGCCACTGAGAGGGCTGTGAGAGGAGATGTGGGAAGTGCAAAAAAGAAAAATTAGATGACATGATTTCTATGCTTGAGGAAGTTTTACTATATATGTTGAGAACAGCTATAGATAAGGAAAATAATTAAGAACAAAATGGAAATTTTAGGATCCTAAAGTATTTTTAAAATTTCTTATGTAAACCTTCAGCTCAAAAAATGCATATTCACAAGTTGTAAACAAGCAGTTGTTTTGTGTTTCCCATTCTGTCATATTGTATTCTCCATCATAGGATGGAAATAAAACTAGAGCAGTCATCTAGCAAGTACAATCCCCTTGAGGGAGTCAAGGATGGAGGATTAACCAACTTGCTCAAGGGCGCCACAACTAGTAAATAACCAAACTACATGTGAACACAATTTGATTAGGGTGAAAAGAAAGTGTCAACAGTCAACTACCAACAGCAAGGTGGCTCATAAACCTTCTGATAAAGAAAATATTTGTCTATATAAAAACAGTGTGTATTCTGTTTATTGAGAGAGAGGCAAATTTTAACTTTTAATGCTAAATATTACACCGAGCTCTATTTGAAAGCATTATTCCTATAGTTATTGGGTAAAAAAAATTATTATAGTTTTTAAACCAATTAAGATTTCATTTTCAATAAACTGAAATTCAGAGTACCTTCCTTACAGTACATCTCAAGCAACAGTGTCCTAGTTAATAGCAATTGTTCTTATGCCCTTATTCAGGTTGTGATGTTATTTTAAACTCACAACCCATGTACATCAGGGAAACAAGGTGTATCTAAGGGTACCTATTGAATAGGACCTGGAGAATGGTGAGGGGGCTAGAAGGCAGATTGAGCCTGCTTTGATGAAAGTAGGCCAATTTTTATATATTTTGTATATTGAGGCTCTATTTTAAGTTTTGTTTGAACCATGAGTAAAAAAAACCAAAAATAATAGCAATAGTAATAATGAAAAATGGCAATATTATTATGAGATTAGCTCTTCAACACAATACTTTTCAACTTCAACATTTTATAAATGGGTAAAGAGATTGTACATGTATACACCATGGAATTCTATTCATCCAAACAAAGGAATGAGATCTCATCATCTGCAGCAACATGCCTGGAATTGGAGGTCATTATGTTAGATGAAATAAGCCAGTCATAGAAAGTAAAATATTGCATGTTCTCACTCCATATGTAGGAGCTAAACATGTTGATCTCATACAGATGGAGAATAAAATGATGGTTGCCAAAGGCTGGGAAGGATTTGAAGTGAGGCATGAAGAGGCTGGTTAATGGGTACAAAAATACGGTTGGAGAGAATAAATAAGATCCAGTTTTCAATAGCACAGTACAGTGAATATACTTAACAATAGTGTATTAGTCAGGGTTCTCTAGAGAGATAGAACTAATAGGATATATGTATATATGAAAAGGAGTTTATTAAGGAGAACTGACTCACACGATCACAACATAAAGTCACATGATAGGACGTCTGCAAGTTGAGGAGCAAAGAAACCAGTAGTGCATCAGCCTGAGTCCCAAAACCTCAAAAGTAGGAAGCCAACAATGCTCAAAGGCCCAAGAGTCCCTGCAAACTACCGGTGTACATCCAAGAGTCCAAAAGCTGAAGAAGTTGGAGTCTGATGTTCTAGGGCAGGAAGCATCCAGCACAAGAGAAAGATGAAGGCCGGAAGACTCAGCAAGTCTTCTCTTTCCAACTTCTTCTGCCTGCTTTATTATAGCCACACTGGCAGCTGGTTAGCTGGTGCCCACCCAGACTGAGGGTGGGTCAGCCTCTCCCAGCTCATTGACTAAAATGTTAATCTGATTTGGCAACACCCTCACAGACACACCCAGGAGCAATACTTTGCATCCTTCAATCCAATCAAGTTGACACTCAGTATTAACCATCACAGAGAGTTTATTGTATATTTCAAAATAAATGTACTCAGGAAAATATACCTTAGTTTTGAATCTCTTATTATGACTGTGTCTCCTCATTCTGTAAATAAGCAGGACACTATTCAAATACTAATTTTTTCCTTTATCAAAGATTCCCCCCTTACTTTCTTTTTACTACTTCTTTTCATCCTTCTTTCCTTTCTTCCATCCTTCTTACCTTTCTCACTTTTATATAAATAGATCAAAATTATAAAATGTGAAAAATATATAAAGTTTAAAAATAAAATCCACTTATCTATGTCTTTCTCATACGTTAACACTGCCTAACATTAAAATGAATGAGCAATTAGTATAATTGATTTGGACAGTTGTATTGAAACCCACTTGCAAGATGTGTTTGCTATTGACTCAGCCAGGGGAGATGGCCAAATTCAGCTGATCTTTTGCTGCTGCTGCTAGTGCTTTATAGAAGACTCCTGAGAGAGGTTGTTCAAATTTGGAAAATTAACCTATAGTCATGATTAATAATCTTAGTATGGAAAAGATAGCAAACAAATTTCAAACAATTTATACTACATATTTTTAAATTATGTTTGGGCTTTTATTTTTTTCAAGGTCTACTCCTGTGTTTTTTCATTTATTTATTCATTTATTAACATATTCATTTTCCTTTATCTTATTTTATTTTCCCATTCTTCTCTCCCTTCTGTGAACAACTATTATAATTTGAGATGCTTGGCATTTATTCATAAAATATGTAATGATTTATTTTGCATGCATATTATTTAAATCAACATAAATACCATTACCCTATAGGTCAGATCCTGTTTCTCACTTGTTTTTAACTTGGCAAAGACTTTAGGATGGATCCACCTTCTGGTGTTAACACCTGGTATGGTCTGTTTCTTCCAGCCTCTGCCAAGTATTTTCATCATGAGCATTCACAGTACTCTCAATGCCTCTTTCGCTTGATACCTCCACCTCCTCACAAATACCTACCCACAAAGAGAATTTTTAGGTGATAGAGTGTGTATATGCTTAATTTAACTACATTCTGCCACATTGCCCTCCAGAACAGTTTCACTCATGTGCATTCTCATTAAAATAATTACATGTTTATAAATTGTAAATAAGAGGTTGTTTTATTTTATCTACTTATAGTCATAGTATTCTCACATTATAGAGAGAAAATAAACCAGAACAACCATCTACCAAGAATATCTCCTTGATGAAGTCAAGGTCACCAATCCCACATCCCAATCAACACATGGCATTTTATGGTTTTCAAACGTGTCCCAATATGATGACAGTTAGGTAATATATTATGACTTCAATTTGCACTTTCTAATGACTAATGAATCTGGGGTTTTCTTCATATACTTGCAGAAGTTTTGGAACTTCCTCCTGTGTGAATGATCTGTATTTTACTAATTGCTTAGATATTTCCAATTGTTTTCTAGTAGACTATCATTTTTATTAACTTTTATAACATCATAAAATGTTAGACATAAACAAAGGGGATGAATTGTGTAGTGCCTACCACATATGAAGTGTTAGAAAAATACATGTGGAATGAATAAAATGAACAGAAATCATGACCTTTTGTGTGGCATATGTTTGGGTGTAGAGTAACCTGTAGGAGTTTTAACTACCTGAATAATTTTAGTCAATAAGATGTTTTTGATGTAATGGTAAATAATAAATATAGATCAAGAAATAACATAACATGAAATTTTGTATTATAAAGAGAGGACTAACTTTTGCCCATTTAAGGAGCATAGAGTATTAAGTAATCCTAGAGATTATGAAAACACATATTTCAGAATATTTTATGTTAATATTTTTAAAGTTCTAGAATTACCTAATTATTGTCTTTTTCGGTGTTTAGTAGCCTATTAAGCCAGAGACTTTGCAAAAAATCCTATCATCACTGC
Organism: Macaca fascicularis; assembly: GCF_037993035.2. Classification (NCBI taxonomy): domain Eukaryota; kingdom Metazoa; phylum Chordata; class Mammalia; order Primates; family Cercopithecidae; genus Macaca; species Macaca fascicularis. The sequence goes on from NC_088377.1 coordinate 138,533,976, forward strand.
TACACATTCAGCAAAAATCCAGACTGTCTTAATTTCCTGTTAAAAGCTATTAAAGGCCAGGCATGGTGACTCAAACCTGTAATCCCAGCACTTTGGGAGGCTGAGGCCAGTGGATCACTTGAGGTCAGGATTTCAAGACCAGGCTAGCCAACGTGGTGAAACCCTGTCTCTACTAAAAATGCAAAAACTAGCTGGGAGTGGTGGTGGGTGCCTGTAATCCCAGCTACTCAGGAGGCTAAGACAGGAGAATCACTTGAACCTGGTAGGCAGAGGTTGCAGTGAGCCTAGATCATGCCACTGCACTCTAGCCTGGGTGACAGAGCGAGACCCTGCCTCAAAAAATAAATAATAATAATAATAATAAGCTATGAAAATAGGTACTTTCAAGGAATTTAATTGAAGTCTCATCTGTGCAGTTTCATCCCTGAAATTTGTAATAATCTAAATACTTTAAATAAGTATTTAAATAATTTAAATAAAAGAAAATACAAATGTTTACTCATAATACTAAATAATAAATATAATTCACATGGGTACTATTTTCCAGAAAATCTTTCTAAAACGCAGTGTAAAAAGCTGTCTTGAGATAGAAAATGCTTACATTCAAACCTATTAAATGATAAAATACATTATTGAACATCCACAGAGCATAATAATTTTCAAAAAATTTTTGCATGCATTTTTAAATAGTTCATATAATTTTACAATTAACAAATATTTTTCATATATATTTGAAATGCCATATTTAATTTTCATACCTACTAGGACCTCTTTTGAGATAAACAAGGAGTGATTTGTTATACCTGTACATCATTCATTATTTTAATATGGCTCATAGAATTTGTAGGAAGATAGACAATAGAAAAGGGAAATATTACTAAATGACTGTGTTCAGTGGTCATCTTCCCTATGGTGTCTCACTGTAGGCAATGAGCCAGGATAAAAAAATTGTCCCAATCTTTTGAACTGCAGCACTGAAACAACTAGGGTGGGAAACTGAGGTGGGGCAAAAAGAATTTCCATTGGTGTATTGTGGTATGGAGCAGATCATGTAGTTTACAGTGTCAGGTATATATCCAGGCAAGACCCTAGTTATCTGTATAATTTTTTCAGAATTTTTATTAACGATAGTAGTTTTTTAGAAGCATTTTTTAAAAATTTTACAGGATAATTATGTTTTGTAAATTTGCCCTTTTATTTTGGCATGTGAAGAATGAACAGGTAAATTCAACAGAAAAACCATGAAAATAAGTGACTATTCCTTTTCATAGTATGTGCTCCTGCAGAAATGTGACAATGCAATTTCTGAATTATAATAACTTTGAATTCAAAATCATCTGTTTATTAATGTAATCTTCTTCCTTATTTTTTTAAAAAAGTGCTTTATTTTCCTCTTTCAGCGTGCTATATTTTTCTTTAGTGGTGTTGTCACTGTCTTTTACATAATTTTCTCATTTTATATGTACAACAGCCTGGGATTGTTGAAATAAACCTAAGGCCCATCTGAAGATAAAGTTTCCTTGGAGTAAGTTATAGAAAAGTCATTCTTGTTTGTGTTATTGTGAGCCTTTTTATGGACTTCTTTTACTATTTGACTATAGTTTAAAAGCTTTTCCCTTTCTTACTTGCAAGTGATAATATGCTTTCTAATATATATCATAATCATTAAAACTTTTAAAGATACAATCATGCCATGTTTAGAATTTTTCACTGGAGCCAATGATGATCAATAGGTAATTTCACATAGGCATCTGTGAAGCTCGTTTTAAACCTAATGGTTCAGACCAGGCATGGTGGCTCATGCCTGTAATCCCAGCACTTTGGGAGGCTGTGGCGAGTGGATCATTTGAGGTTAGGAGTTTGAGACCAGCCTGGCCAATGTGGTGAAACCCTGTCTCTACTAAAAATACAAAAACTAGCCGGGCGTGGTGGCATACACCTGTAATCCCAGCTACTTGAGAGGCTGAGACAGGAGAATCCCTTGAGCCTGGAAGGCGGAGCTTGTGGTGAGCAGAGATCGCAACACTGCACTCCAGTCTGGGTAACAGAGTGAGACCTGTCTAAAAAAAAAAAAAAAAAAAAAAAAAAAAACTAATGGTTCAACAACATAATTGTAGTATTTAGACATTTTTCTCAAATAAAGCTGGTAGAGTTCACAAATACTTGAGCACTACCTTGGATGGGTTCATCTACTATATATACCCAGTTCACATAGCTGCATGTCAGAACAATGTGAATCATGCCATACATGGACCCCTCAATGACTTTGACAGCTCACATAAAATGGACCAAAGGAGCTAGATGTAAAATATTGAAATATTAATTATGTTATACTTTTATTTTTTCTGTGAAATTATCTTTTTAGATAGGAAAAATGAAATGCCCTGACCAGGTCAGGCCAGGCCAGCTACGTAATTTATAAAACCAAATGCAAAATTAAAATGTGGGTTCTTTGTTCAAATGTTATTAAGAATTTCAAGATGACAACAGTAGAGCATTAAACCAAGCATAGGTCTTTCTGAGCACAGGGCCTTGTACTGGTGCACAGGTCATATACCCATGCAGCTGCCCTTCCTATAACCTTCCTAGTATTCCTCAATTCAGGGATGTCTGGCATGCAGTGAAGAAAAAGACACGAAGTGGCATTCTATTTCATCTGCAGAAAATAGAAGCTACAACACTTTCTGAAATGGAGAAATCCAAATGACTTTTTTCTACTACTCCCATTTCATGATAAAATACCAAATACATTCCTCTAGTAGCTTGTTCCCCACAGAAAAATTATATTGGGGGTTCTAAGTGTTTGTTTTATTTCCTATACGAAATTGGTCTAAGCAGTATACATTCAGTAATGTTTTTTATGGCAGTGTGAACAGAATGCATGCGTTTGATAATACTAAACAGATTTTCAAAAGCAAAATTTTGCATGTTGTATTAAATATATTTTATGTGTTCAGGTAAGTTAATGAGATCAAACTACATCATGGTTTTGGTATTAATGTTGCAGAGAACTTGGAATTGATGTTCTCTGAAATGGTGTGCTGAGTTGACTTCTAAATGCAAATAAATGTCTTCGATGCCCTATGTACCCAGACTGGAGATAGCACACATTTGATTTTATATTCAATTTGTCTTTTTAGGGATGCAAGTATTGGAATGGAATGGAATTCCCTTGACTTCTAAAACATATGAAGAAGTTCAGAGTATCATTAGTCAGCAAAGTGGGGAAGCAGAAATATGTGTAAGACTGTGAGTTTTTCCCCATCTTTCTGTTTCCATTTTTTGGCTATCCATGACTCTTTTAATTTAAAATTGTTAAGGTGGAACCTTTGCCAGTTAGCAAGATTTTCTGTAATTATAAAATAAAGTGAATCAAAGCCTAAAGCATAGAAAGAATTCAGCTAACTTAGTTTCTGATTGTGTCAACAGCCTCTTCCCTTTCATGCTTTTATGGAAACGTGCTTCATTTAAATGAAAGCCTGAACCCATTTAGATTTCATGGATATGTATTTACAAATGAACTTACACTTAATTCATAAAGATTTCACCTTAAATAATCATTTTTATCAGCTCTGACTTTTAACAGCATTGCAACTATATATTTGGTTAGGAGGCTAAGCATGCTTTGGAGTTGCTTTATATCATTAACCACTTCTCATTTACCTACTGAAAAAAATTAAGGGTAGTTGGAAAAAAGTGCTGTTTGTCTCAGATTTCCTCAATATCTTTCTTAATGTTTTGTTTTAATTTTTAGGGACCTCAATATGCTATCAGATTCTGAAAATTCCCAGCATCTGGAACTTCATGAGCCACCAAAAGCTGGTAGGTAAAAGAAATTTAGTTTCAACTGTAAATAAAGAGGTAGATATAGAAGTAGTTGGAGAGGCATATGTAATTGTAGATGAAGATATAGACATAAACACAGATATAGACCGAGATAAAGTTATGAATAGATTGTTAAATATATTTATATAATTATAAGCAAACTCTAGGGCATTGTAGCTACAGTTTTAGCATTCTGGGGAAATAAGTATTTGCATGTTAGTCCCCTTAAACAAGTTCACGTAAAATCCTTGCTGCATGAATTCACAGTTTTAATTCTTTAAATATGAATTCATCCTTTGAAAGTAACGCTTGGAGCCATTTCTTTTTGGGTTTACATAATTTTTAGAGCATACTTGATTCTTTTTAGAATAACTGGGTTTAAAAAAAATCTTATTTCTGAACCTTTTCATTTCCTTTTTATAGTAAACAAAAATCAACATGTAATTTCATAAGTACACGGTGAGATAGATTTAATTCTTTCTTTGGATAACAAATATAATCTACAGATTTGTTAGATCTATTGTAAGTTTAAAAATATCCCTTTTCCTATGTTAAATAAATTTTTGTTGAGCACTTTCTACTCTTACAGCCACAATTCTAGTAGTCTGGCTTATTGCACTAAGCAGAATAGACCAAGTGCTATACGAATTTTAATACACTTGTAAATATAAATAAACCCATTAAAACTTTCCCCTTAGAAAATTTTCTCCTTAGAGAAAGAATGATGTAAAATTTAGGGAAGGAAAAGCAGCTAATCATACAAATTAAGTTCCAATGGATAAAATAGGATATTGCATCATTCAAACAATTCTCTATGTAAAATATTAAAAACATTTTTCTGAAGATGCAACAGGAACTTCACTATTCCTCTGTAATTCAGCATTAGGTTACTCTTCTCAGAGCCTTGTAGACTTCCTTGGAAACTGATACATAGAAGTGCAATTAAGTTAATTTCATTTTTAAAGTTTAGCTTATTTTATAAGTAATGTTTTACCTTTGTCACCTAGAACTCACATAGTTCCATGGTATTATGGAGAAGTATGTAAATCTATTTCATTTTGTTGTAGTGGATAAGGCGAAATCCCCAGGGGTTGATCCTAAGCAGTTGGCAGCAGAACTCCAGAAGGTTTCACTACAGCAGTCACCGCTGGTTCTGTCATCGGTTGTTGAAAAAGGATCTCATGTTCATTCAGGTCCTACATCAGCAGGATCCAGTTCCGTTCCCAGCCCTGGGCAACCAGGGTCCCCTTCAGTGAGCAAAAAGAAGCACAGCAGCAGCAAGGTGAGGAGTGTTTGATGTGACCTCTGACCCACTTGTTTTCTAGCTCTTTATTCAGACCAGAGATAGAAAATAAAATATCATTTTCTAAAGTATTTTTCTTATGATTTCTCATTTCCAGATGATCTGTCAAAACAAGAAACATTTTTTCTCTTCTGAGTACAAAACTCATCAAGATGTACCAGGATGATGTATTTCTACATCTTTTAAATATTTCAGTAGTTATTATGAGGAACTTGAAAAATGTCTCTGATACTTTATATTTTCTGGCTCTCTTTGTTGTTGCATGTATCTGAGCTTTGTATATAGAATATTAGCTTTGCATCTTTTAGGAAACAAAAGGTACATATTACATTAGATTTTATAATTAAGTAAAAAGGACACAGCGATAAAGAAAATTTAAGACAATAACAAACAAGGAAAACCAGTAACATATTATCACCACTTTGAACTTTATCCTCAATTCCATATTAAGCATTTTTTATTGATGCAAGTCTTCATTCGAAACAAATGCTTCCAACGCTATTGTTTCAAAGTGCCAAGGAATTAAAAAAAAATAAAATTATTTTTTAACCTTATAAAAAGCAGAGGAAATATAGACAATTGATGATTTCCCTCATAGATTTGATTCTTAAGAAAAACTATCCCTGTAGTTGATAAATACATGGGGAAAAAAGTGTCCTTTTGTTTAAACATGAATAAAGGTTTATCTTTATATAGTGAAATATATGGGAAGGACAGGCTATATATGCTTAGGTCAAGTGACCAGACATAAAAAATAAAGTTTGTTTTTTAACTATAAAAATACAGCAGATGTCACCAAAAAGAGAATCCTTTTATTCAGAAGCAAACAACAAAAGTAGGTTGACCTTAATCATTGCATCATAAAATGATTTGTTTGAAACTAAATATAGAAAAGCTTCATAAGCAAAGTAATTTCAAGGGCAGTTAGACTAAATTTTGAAATAAATTTTAACACAACTACATTTTACCACAAGCAATTATGTGCTAATTTTGAATAATTACCTTATAGAGGCTCTATTTTGATAATCATTTAAAAATAATTCATAAACTAGCCAACTAAAATACCAACATAATTAATACTAAATTCTGTTTTGTAGATGTTTCTATGTTATAAAAATATAATTTGAACATATTTGAAAACAACTTCTTTTTAAATTAAGCAATTAACCGTCTCATACAATATTGCTTATATTTTTAAATTTTAAATTATTTTTAATTAACAAATGAAACTCGTATATGTTTATACTTACAGCATGAGGTTTTAAAATATGTATACATTGTGGCCGGGCATGCTGGCTCATGCCTGTAATCCCAGCATTTTGGGAGGCCAAGGCAGGCAGAGCACTTGAGACCAGGAGTTCGAGACCACCCTAACCAACACAGTGAAACCCCATCTCCACCAAAAAATACAAAAATTAGCCAGGTGTGGTGGCTCATGCCTGTTGTCCCAGCTACTCAGGAGGCTGAGGTGGGAGAATCACTTGAACATGGGACATGGAGTTGCAGTGAGCAGAGATCACACCACTGCACTCTAGCCCAGGGGACAGAGTGAGACTGTCTGGAAAAAAAAACCAAAAAGAACATGAATACGTTGTGGAATGGCTGCATTACGTTGAGCTAATTAACATGGATTACCTCACTTATTTTTTGTGGTCCAAACACTTTAAATCTACTCTTCATTCCTCTGAAGTATTTGGCTTAAAAAATTTTTTTTTTTAAATCTACTCTCTTCACAATTTTCAACAATATAATACATTACTATTAACTGTAGTCACCATGTTGTATAACAGAGCTTTTAACTTCCCCCTAAGAGTAGTTTGTACCCTTTGACCATCATTCTTTCCTTTTCTCTTAGCCCCTGGTAACTACCATTCTTCTCTATGCTTCTATAAGTTCAATTTTGTTAGATTCCACATATGAGTGAGATAATGTGGCATTTATCTCTCTGTGCATGAATTAGTCCACTTAACATAATGTCCTTCAGGTTTATCCATCTTGTTACAAATGACAGGACTGCCTTGTTTTTTAAGGCTAAATAGTATTCTGTTGTGTATATATAACACATTTTCTTTACCTCATAATCAATTGATAGACACTTAGGTTGGTATTGTATCTTGGCTATTGTGAATAATGCTGCAGTGAACCTGAGATTGTTGGTATCTCTGACGTGCTGATCTCATTTCCTTTGCATATATGCTCAGCGGTGAGATTGCTGGATCATATGGTAGCTCGATTTTTAATTTTTTTGAGGAACCTCCATACTGTTTTCCATTATGGATATATCAATTTACAATCCCAACAACAGTGTGCAAGCGTTCCCTTTCTCCACATTCTCACCATCACTCACTATCTTTTTTCTTTTGGATAACAGTCACTTTGACTGGGGTGAGTTAATATCTCATTATAGCTTTAATTTGTATTTCTCTGATGATTAATGTTGTTGATTTTTTATATACCTCTTAGTCATTCGTATGTCTTCTTCTGAGAAATGTCTATTCCAAATCTCTGCACATTTTTAATTCAGGTTATTTGTTTTCCTGCTGTTGAGTTGTTTGACTTTCTTGTATATTTTGGATATTAACACCCTGTCAGATGTATGGTTTGCAAATATTTCCTCACATTCTGTAGGTTGTCTCTTCACTCTGTTGATTGAAACAATCAGCTGCTGATTGGCTATGCAAAAGCTTTTTAGTTTGTTATACTTCTATTTTTTATTTTTGCTTTTGTTGCCTGTGCTTTTGGAGTCATGTCCAAAAAATCTTTTCTCAGACCAATGTCATAGAGCTTTTCCCTTATGTTTCTCTCTAATAATTTTAAATTTTCAGGTCTTATATTTAAATCTTTAATCTATTTTGAGATGATTCTTGTACATGGTGTGAGATAAGGGTCCAATTTTAATTGCTCTGCATGTGGGATGTCCAGTTTTCCCGGTACCATTTATTAGAGAGACTATCCTTTGCCCATTATGTGTTCTTAACATCTTTGTTGAAAGTCAATTGACTGTAAATGAATGTGTTTATTTGGGGGTTATCTATTGTGTTCCATTCCATATGTCTGTCTGCTTTTATGCCATACCATGCTGCTTTGATTACTATAGCTTTGTGGTGGATTTTGAAGTCAAGTAGCATAATTCCTCTGGTTTTGTTCTTTTAGCTCAAAATTGCTTTGGCTATTAGGGTCTTTTGTGGCTCTAAATGAATTTTAGGATTGTTTTTACTAGTTCTATAAAAATTTCTTTGGAATGTTTATAGAGAAAGTGATTGAGTGGGTGATTCACTCTGGAAGGGAGCCGGGAGGTGCTAAGCATTAAGCAAAGAAGTAAAAGAAGGACTTTTCTACCTTCTGTGCTCCTCAGCAGTTCTTGTATTAAACCAGTCTTTTACTTGATAAATGTATTTTAAACATTACTGTATAGATCTTTAAAACCTGTAAATACTTAATTAAGTGCTTTAAACCTAAAGTGTTCATTTTCTTAAGTAATTGAAAATACTGCTGGTATAAAATTACAGCTTCAAAGCAGGCTTACCAAAATGAAAAACAGATTTATGCATCTATAAAATTAAATGTGTATTGAGAACCGTAAGTAGACACCATTATTCTGAAGCAGCCAAATGGATAAAATATATTTTCCAAGCAGTTGCTCTGACCAAATAGAAACTAATTTCAGAAGAAAGCCGAAATGATAAATTCTGTGATTAATGTATCTATTAATGCAATATGTGTTCTTTAATATTACAGCCTACCGATGCAACAAAGGTTGTCTCTCATCCAATTACGGGAGAAATTCAGGTATGAAGTTTTTTAAAAAGTCGCCATTATATAACCTTTTTTGGTTCTTCTGCCACTGGTTTATTGAAATTGTAAACACACTGTTAGGATTTTTCTTATTCTGTAACATATACAGAACTGTAAAGGAAAAATGCAATTTTATAGAATAGTATATTAATACAAATATATGTTTTATGAATTCCAATCATAGCTATGTATTTCTATACTTTGAAATCTGCCTGGTATCTTAGCAGTGTCAACATGTTTTGTGCCTCAGTTCCTTTATATTTGTCTAATGTATTTTAAACATAACAGATTCTCCTGGAAATTTGAAGTTTCCTCTTTAAGAGTTTCATAAGTCTACTGGATTTTTTCTTCTTTTAATCAAAAATTGCTTTAAAAATTGCTGAATAGTTCTTGTAGAGAAGTATTTTTCATACCATGAGTCATAACTGCTTTGTAATTTATAAAATTAGTTTAATAAATTTTCATCAGAAAAATAACATAAAAGTAGATAAAGAAAAATATATAAAAATAAAAAGATCATCATCTTTTAAAATTCTCTCTGTGTGTTTTGATATTCATATATTTCTAATTGTGGGTCATCTTAAAAAAAAAAAAAAAAAACTTTAAAACCTGCACCTTAGGTGATACCAAAAAGTAATTTAGAGTGAATAAGAAATAGTATATAGAAAGAATTAACACTACGAAATAGTAACTAATTGAAAATAGTATGTTCCAGATGAAAGAGTAAGTCTTAGCTGCATCTCTAATACATTCTAGAGGAAATTTTCACAAAAGACTTCACAAAGGATAACAGAAACTTGAATTAATTTGAAGATAAGCATAAAGAAAGGGAGATTATATTCCTAGGATAAGAAACAGTACAATTAAAGGTACTGTTGTCTGAGAGTAATGGTTGAAGAATCAGCTTTGAGAAATAGGTTAATACTAAATTAAAAAGAACCTTGAACATAATCCTAAGAATGTTAGCCACTATGTAATATACCATGATCTCTATTTTGGAGTAAGAGAGAGACTATTCAAAAAGAATGTGTAATAAAAATTCATATGGCAGTGACCTACAAGAAATATTATAAAGGGAAGGACATTGAGGCAAAGAAACCAATTAAGTGATTATCCAGGAACCCACTACAAAGCAAAAGTGGAGTATGAGTGTGGAAATGGAGAAAATGTGCAGAAGGTTGACACGTTACTAAGAACAAACTAACAGAACTACCCTGATGACCTCTGTCCTCCCGATCTGGCTGTTTCTCTGCTATTTCCAACTTCCAGAAAGCCTATTTTTCACTGACCTCATCTTTCTTCGTTTCACAAGCAGCAAAGAAAATGCTAGAATTTCTGATTCTTAATAGCCTTCTTTCTCTTTCCTACTATTTTGAAACTTCTGTCCTTGAACTAGTATTTCTTTTGGACTTTTTTTTTGTTTTTATTGTTGTTGTTTGTTCTAATTTTATTTTGCTTTCCCTTAAGGAGTAAGATGTAATTTTGTAGTTGAAATTTACCCTGCTATTATTTCTTCTTAATTTGGGTGATATTTTCTTAAGGCAGTGATTTCAATTTATTATTATTTTTTTATTATTATTATTAATTATTATTATTTTCTTTTAGCAAAGGCTCATTTCTAATGAAACCTTATGTAGACACCCAAACCACAAATCTGTCTGCACTGGAGTCACTGTGATTGAAGATTGCTGGGGCATTCCATTCTCTCTCAAAGCTGACCCTGAGCAACTCTAGATGTTTCCTAAGGCCATACAGAGCAAATTTTAAAAAGCACTCTCTTCGGGTGGCCTGCAAGTTTTCATTTAAATAAGAAATGGTTTGAGTGCTTCATCATTTAAAAGAGGATTCTAAGGCTGGCAGAGAAAGGAGAGAATGGGGAAGTGTTTCTCTTTAACTAAAGATCTGGAAGCTGTTTGAAATTTCAGTGGTATTAATTACAGGTTATTTTATATTCTGTATTTCCGTGCCAGATTATAGCATACAGTTCTAAACTCCCCATTTCTCCTCTTCTTTAATGGTACTTTGCTTTCTTTTTCACTGTGCTTTTATTACGGTCAGGGACTCTAGTCTTTTCTGGATGGAGATAAGCAATTGAAGATGTATTTTCTGACAGGAAACATAATAAGATCAAAATTATGCTAAAATGAGGATTTATTTTCATTATGAAGTTTTACAGGAAAGTATGACTCATCTGAGTTATCCTATTTTAAATATAAATGCAGCATGTCTGTTTTATATGGATTATTTTAAAAGTAGTATTTTTCTATATGGATTTGCCCTTGAAATATGTATCCCTTCCCCTCTATTATTTAATAAACAAAAGTAACATCAAACAGAATTAAGGTTTATTCTAAATGATGCCGAAAGAGTCTTTCAATTGTAAAAGGAAAAAAATGCTTAACTCAATTATTTTGAATTATGCAGTTTTCTCAAATATTTGTTTGAATTATGTCTTTTAGTATTCAGCCACAATTGTGCAACAGCCAGTAAGCGTCTATAAAACAATGCCTCTTCTTTCTTCAGCTTCTAAAATTAAAAGAAAAAAAGATTATTCTAGTATCTCACTCTATTAGGAAAGCTGGTACCGAAAGGTATCCATAGGTTTAATATCAGATAATGTAACATAAAAAAGAGGTAGTAATCTGTGTATTCTTAAATATTCTTACATTTCAGTGCCGACAGCTTTATCTTTAAATAACAGTTCCACCCCGCTGCTAATTATTTGGCAAAATGCAGATAATACTTTATAATAACTTACCAATTAGTTAATTTCTTTGAAAATTCTGGAAATTGTTGTTAATAAACATTAACAACATTTACTATTTTCCTAAGAGTAGCAATTTAATTAAAAAATATAACCAGCATTCTAATATATGATTTTCCTTCTAAATAAACTTTAAACAGGCCAGGCCTTTTCACCGTGGAAAGAATGAACAGCATGTTTGCTAGGAATTAAAATATGCCTGGGAGCTCTCAATTAAATTAGACACTAACTGGTCTGTTTGGCTTCAAATAAAATGAAAATGAAAGTTGATGCTTCTTACAAGAATTTTCTTAAAAACATATTAGTAAATATTGAATGATAATGTATAACATGCTTTAAAAAACTTATGGAATATTTTTCTGTCTCCTAAAGCTTCAAATTAACTATGATCTTGGAAATCTCATAATACATATTCTCCAAGCAAGAAATCTTGTTCCTCGAGACAACAATGGTTATTCTGACCCTTTTGTGAAAGTGTACCTTCTTCCAGGGAGAGGGTAAGTAAAATGAAGAAGTATTTCATCTCATGTTTTAAAACAATAGTATAGTGTTTTCTATTCTTTAATTTCAGCACCTCATTTTAATTGACTTTATTATCTTTTCCTTACTTTCCTCCACACATCATATTTATTTATTTCCAATTAGTAAATAAGGTGGAATTAAAAACTTATAATTAAGCCTTACAGGGTTCTAGAAGAACAGTGATCAAAATGAAACCAGCCTCCAACAGAGCAAATCAGCCTTTTAATTCTGGAAATCACTCCTGTGATGAACTATCAGATTCACTATGAAATCATTTAAGGAATTATTTGTGTCAAAGTTAAAGAATTGGCTTACCTTCCCAAATTTATCTGAGAAATCGATATTCAAGGACTCACAAGTTACTGTTTATTTTTATAGGACATGTGTATTTCCCAATATGTTAGTGTTGATTAAAGGGTTCCCTGATGTATCCTTATTTATAGCATATTTCCAAATCACTGATTTAAAAATTATAAAATAACACAAAGTAATATTAGAAGTATTGACTTTGGTAAATAAATAAAAAATATCTCTTTGAGTCTCTTGTGTGATGTATAAATTGTTGATATAGTCAAGTGTTCTTTGGAGATATTTAACTCTCACATAAGGCAAATTGCTGTGATCTGGTATATAAGTCAGTACTCAAGTATGGTTTTGAAACACTGATTTGAACCCTACAAATTATTATCCTTCACTTGAACAATTCATATCAGCCAAATTAGCAAGATGGAAACGTAAGATCAACAAATGGAGGTAAAATAAAAAGAATTTTGAGTTGGTAATTTAAAGAAACTGGTTTTATTTTCTTTTCATTTTCCTTTTAATTTGTGGAGTGACATTTGAATTTTCCCTTTAACTTGGAAATTTTCCACTGTGGCACACAAGTAGAAGGAATAATTTGACCCACTATGTACCCATCACGCAACCTCAACAGTTATCACTTAGTGATCAATCACGTTTCATTTTTCCTCATACACTCCCTTAATCTAGATTATTTAGAAGTAAATCTCAGCTATTATAATTATTTCTGCAAATATTTTAGTATATATTTCTGAAAAATAAAACTCATTTAAAAATAACCTTAATACCTTGTATAAACACATATTTAAATTGTTCAAATAATTGTTTGGTTGCCTCATAATATTTTCCTAGTTGATTTGATGATCTAATTGATATTTACAGAATATACTACCCGTCAATAGCAAATTACATATTCCCTTCAAGTACACATGGAGCATTCACCAAAATAGACTATTTTCTAGGACATAAAATAATCTCTGGCAAATTTAAAAGCATTTTAATTATGTGAAGTGTATTCTTTGACTGTAGTTGGTTTGTTTAAAGAAGATCCAAATTAGAGCTATACGCTGAACCTCAGTCTGCTGCTTAGTATTTATATCACCACAGGCAGATCACCAATTTCTTTGAAATTCAGTATTCTTGTCAACCCTGAGAGCCAAGGTAGGCAGAATCATCATGTTTAGCTTGTCAGGAGAACAAAATTAGATGATACTCAGAAAATAATTTTTAAATTGCCAGGTGCTATGTCAAAGTTAGTTCACAGCTTTTAATTTCATCCTTCTCAATAATTTTATTTTAAAAACTTGGAATTGTTGGTATGGTTGCTCTAGTTTTACTCTATTGAACATTTTGAAAAACCAATAATTTTATGTAGAGATTACCAGTAGTCACACAGTACAGGAAAAGGTAGTTTTTGTTTTATGTTCATTCATTTATATCTATATATAGTAGTTGTAACTATAATTTGGCAATATCTTTTATAGTTTAAGAATAACAACAAGGCCGGGCGTGGTGGCTCACGCCTGTAATCCCAGCACTTTGGGAGGCCGAGGCGGGTGGATCACGAGGTCAGGAGATCGAGACCATCCTGGCTAACATGGTGAAACCCTGTCTCTACCAAAAATACAAAAAATTAGCCGGGCGTGGTGGCGGGCATCTGTAGTCCCAGCTTCTCGGGAGGCTGAGGCAGGAGAATGGCATGAACCCGAGAGGTGGAACTTGCAGTGAGCCGAGATCACGCCACTGCACTCCAGTCTGGGAGACATAGCGAGACTCATCTCAAAAAAAAAAAAAAAAAAAAGAATAACAACAAACTGATAACTTCATTCTGCGTTTGATGTTTGATTTGAGTCATTAGACCTTCATTGTTATTTATGACAATATTATGATACAAGGGGAAATCACTGCCAAGGATTTGTCTGTAATTAGCATTTGTAAATGAAAGAATGAAGATAAAGCATTGTTGTTTATATTCTATATTCTCTAATGATATCCTGGAATACAGAGTACCTACCTTTTATTTATTACAGGATATGTGTCAAGTAGAATGTTACAAACTTAAAGAATCATGAAGGACAGGCAGGTAACACAAATCTGTCAGTCCATTCTGGGGTGAGCAACAAGGAATGGTGGGAACCATGGTGAAATGGAGAACAAACACCCCACCTAAAGCTATCCTCCTGTGGTTTGACAAATAAAACATCCCTACTTGGTGAGGTTTGACTCAAAGGCAGCTAATAAGCTGCTCCTATTCAATTCCTAGGTCTTGCTTTCAATTACACTCCTAATTATTAGACAAGCAGAGGCCTTGGAATGTATTACACTTGCAAGGTATTATTTTCACTGTAATTCTAGCATTATTTTCTGCCTCATGTCATTTATATGTTATGGAATAGCTCTTCTAGTTATTATTTTCATATTTTCTTTCTTATTTCTGTTCCTAACTATTTTCTTCCTATCTTTTCTACTTTCCTGTTTTACCCTTCACTCTCGCTCTTGGAATCAATGCAGTCAAGTCATGGTTGTCCAGAATGCAAGGTAGAGTTGTTTCTCTTTCAGTGTCAAGCTATGCTGTTATGCCTTGAGTTATGCTTTTTGCATTTTTATGTACATTCACTTGCACTTCAACATGGGCTGTAACTTGTATTTTTCTACATGTTTGTGTCTATTGAATCAGCACTACAACAAATTGTTCTGAGCATATTTCTAAATAGCTTTAGCAGATGTGTGCAATAGAACACAGAAAAGTAGAAAATATCAAAAACACAGAAACGATGAATAAAATATATTATTACCATGAAATTAGACATAACTAAAGTCTCATTTATAATCTATTCACTAAAACTCATTTAGCTTCTCACATAATAATCATGAGTTCTCTTGAGTCTTCTATTGAAATAAAAATATAGTCACTTTTCAAAAGTAATTAATGGATCTTCCAGTTGTCCAGTACAGGTGTGTATCCCATCAGGTGTGGTGACTCATGACTGTAATCCCAGGACTTTGGGAGGCCGAGGTGGGCGGATCATGAGGTCAGGAAATTGAGACCATCCTGGCTAACACGGTGAAACCCCATCTCTACTAAAAATACAAAAAATTAGCTGGGGGCGTGTTGGCAGGTGCCTGTAGTCCCAGCTACCCAGGAGACTGAGGCAGGAAAATACATGAACCTGGGAGGTGGAGCTTGCAGTGAGCTGAGATCGTGCCACTGCACTTCAGCCTGGGCGACAGAGTGAGACTCTGTCTCAAAGAAAAAAAAAAAAGAAAATAGGTGTTTGAACTTGGTCCCTCACTTGAACCTAATGTTGAAACATTTTCATGCCTTTATAACTTCTGCCCCACAAAATTTCTGCTGTGCAATGTAGAATGCCATAATTGGCTTGCTGTAGTATATTGGCAATAAGATAATCTTCCTTTGTTCCCAATAGTAGGAGTGTTTTCTAATGCAGCTCATAACAAGTTGCATCATAACACTGTCAACTAAGGCAATTTCTTAGTACATAGCCAAAAGCATTATTTTGCACATCTCTCATTGCATTATAAATTAAATGTGTCATTTAGTTGGAAAGGCAAATCATGTAAGATCTGTAGCAATAGGGTGATGAGGATTTTAATCTCACCCAGATTATTAATGGTACAGCATTCGTTTTTGTCTATGACATTAAAATTTCACACATTTACTACTAATGAGCTGTTTCCCAAATGAGTCTATTTCTGATTTTTAAAAGCATAAATATGTAAATATTTCAAACAACAGGATTAGTTACCACAGCCTTGCTATTGCCCAGAAACTTTTTGTTTCCTTGCAGCCACATAATTGTGGCAAACAATGTAATCGACACTGTGATAGATTCCTCGTTATGGCTGGTTCTCTCATCACAGAACACAATCCAGGTCTCTCAGGCTGATATGCAAAATTAGTTTTGTTTCAAAGAAATAGTATTATTTTTAGAACAGATATTATTAATCACATTATTCAGAATCTCCCTATCTTTTATATATAGAAACTTGGGGGAAATTATCAGAATGATAGAGATTGTATTTAACTTAGAAAAGAGAGAATATTTTATAAATTATAAATAATGGCATGTCTTAGATAACTGTTTAAAAGATCTAGAAGCTACTCTCTTGTCTTTCATTTAGAAATCACTTTCACCATGTCTTTGAGAATTGTCAGTGTAAGAGGGAATTATATTGACAAGGTACTGACATTGTAAGTTAGACTATAGAAGCCAATGAGTGAGGTCCTTAAGAACTTGCGTTTGAATTTTAGCCCTGTCACTTAGAAGCTGTAAGATTTCTCTAAAACTATTTTTCTCTTCTGCAAAATAGGAATAATAACAGCTCCCTTCGCAGGCTTTCTGTGAAATACATGAAATAAATACATCAAAAGTGATAAGCATAATGTCTGGAACATAATAAGCTTTCAATCAATGGTAGTTGTTATTATTATTGCTAGGAACGTGTATCATACATTTTATGTAACCAACGGTTAGTTATCTCTGCAACAAAAAGTTACAGAATGCTTGAGCTACTGAATTATTTAAAAATACTATGTAGAAAATTAAACAACTTTCTTTAATAATAAAATGTAATACATCTTTCATTCTTAAATTAAAAATGAAGTCCTGTTAACTAGTTAAAAATTACACTGATCTAGTTTCCTTGTCTTCTTTATTTTCTTCTTCCCACCTTCTGATCAATATACTCAAACTCAGAAGGGCCAAATGTCAGGCAAGATAAGGTGAGAGAATGACAAGGAAAAAGTCTGGGTCATGCATGAACTCAATACTTTCTCTTGGATAATTAAGAAATGGAAATGAGCATACATGAAGGGCCTCGTTCTGATTTTCTCTCATCACACTGTTGAGCAAAGTGAAATTATTTTCTCGTTACTGAGATTTTGTTATGAATGTAATAATTATTTTTAGCTATCATTATATCTGGAAGCCCAGTTCCTGGCTGAACCTTTCTCTAAACAGCATTGGTAGCCTATCAAACCATTTCCTCTGGGACCTATGGAAGGCAGGTACAGGTGTTGTGTATATTTACAATATGACGTCCAAAACGTATTTTACTTCAATAGATTTTAAAGGAAAACAATATACAAGCATGTTCTAAGGATCACTGAACATTTACTTAGCACAGACTATGTGTCAGACACTGTGCCAGGTGCAGGGGTTACAATTGACAATGTAGCCATAGTCTCTGCCATCAGAGAGCAAAGAGGAAAATAAAATGATAGACAATAAGCACACCATTACACCATTAAACAGAGCTTACAAAATGGGATACAGGTTGTACTTTTTCTAAATTAAGAGAAGCAACCTCAGAGGAGTAATTTTGAAAAACGTGTGTGTGTGTGTGTGTGTGTGTGTGTGTAGTAAGTTTAGTAAAGGAAAACCAGATAAAACATTAGAAATGAATACCTTCAATGTTTTAGATTATTTTATAAAAGTAGATACACCAAAGAAGCCTTCAAATTTCATTATCTTTTCTCAATTTTTCTTTTGAAATTAAAAAATATGTACATGGAAACTGTTTTCCTGCTGGTCTTGAGTAGAATAATTGAATTTCAAATACTTTTTCAGACAGCCTTAAAAGTAGATATACCTATGCACGACAAAATAGCCAATAAAAACAAATAAAAAAATAAACCACCAGTACTTTGGGAGCCTGAGGAGGGCAGATCACGGGGTCAGGAGATGGAGACCATCCTGGCTAACACGGTGAAACCCCGTCTCTACTAAAAATAAAAAAATAAAAAAAATTAGCCGGGGGTGGTGGCAGGCACCTGTAGTCCCTGCTACTGAGGCTGAGGCAGGAGAATGGTGTGAACCCGGGAGGCGGAGCTTGCAGTGAGCCCAGATTGCGCCACTGCACTCCAGCCTGGATGACAGAGCCAGACTCCATCTCAAAAAAATAAATAAACAAACAAACAAGGCAAAACTTCAAGGGGGTGAAGTTTTAGATATTTTTTGATAAGCACCATGTCCCATCTTTATGTATTGACCTTTTTATTTTCCCTTATTAATAAACTTCTTTGATTATTAGATATAATTGTCCTAATTTCCCTAATGTTAAATCATTAATGTAATCTTCCCTCAAGAGAATATAGTGTGTTTACTAGACAAGAAAGGAAAGGGAGGATGAACTCCACTTACTTCTCAGCTTGACTTTATGCTCACATTCAAGAATCCCCCTGTTTACCTGCCTACCTTCAACTTGTAAATCCACAGATTTTGATACGACTATTTTGTGTAGAGTTTTAAATTGTGTTAAGTGGCAACACAGTTCATTGAAATTGTGTACGATATGATCAGAGCATGGTAGTTATATAACAAGTGTTATTAAAGAATGGCTTCGTGTGACCAGCTCTGTGTGTCAGGAAATGCAAGTGCAAAAAATACTGCAAAGGCTTTCATTGGTGTTTAGGAGCAAGCTGTTTTTACTTTCATTAATTCTAAAGGCAATGGATGTTTTAGGTCTGTAGAGAATTGGAGAATCAAACTCATTACTATGATTAAGATAGTCTATTAAAATGAACATTTTAACTTTTGTCCAATCAGTTTAGGTTATTTCTAAATGTATATGGTCAAACATCAGGTATTTATCAGTATTTATAATAAGTAGGCCTAATTGTTCCACAACACTCGCTTAGGATGTACTGTTCAGGATTTCCCTAGGCAACTCCAAAGATGGCCTAACTTGCTCATAATGTTTGTAATGTGTGTGTACACATTATACATAATTTATAT
The DNA here is from genome assembly GCF_037993035.2 of Macaca fascicularis. Classification (NCBI taxonomy): domain Eukaryota; kingdom Metazoa; phylum Chordata; class Mammalia; order Primates; family Cercopithecidae; genus Macaca; species Macaca fascicularis. Next base: position 138,553,243 of record NC_088377.1, read on the forward strand.
TATATGTATAAAAATTATATATTTAAATTGAGATGGAGAATTTTAGATTATAAAGAAGACAAACTCGATACTTCAGGTAGTGAAGCCTGCAATTAAGAAAATAGATGGATGTCACATTTTATGATGGGCCTAATCAACTGAGTTCATATAACATTTATTTAAGAGCAAAAAATCAAATTAACTATGTTTGAATCCTGGTCCTACCAGTTAATAACTATGTAACTTTGACAATATGCCTTAATTTTTCCGAGCTTCAAGTTTTCTCGCCTATAAAATGGAATAAGAAGTAATACCTGTAAAATGGGGTTAATATGAGTATTACATGAGTTAATACATGAAAAGCACTTAGAACTTTACCAGAGGAAAGAATAGGCATTTAATAAATGTTAGTTATGATTTTAATATGCTTGCTTTTAAAAATGCTTTTCATGCATGAATTAAATACATACTCATATGTCAATACAATACAAGGGATTTTTAGTTGATAGAGATGTACAATTCCTGATACGGAGTTGGTATTCAATAATTTTTGCTAGGTGTATAAGTGAAAACAAAGACTAAATGTGGATTTGAACAATTTGAATAACAATTATTAACATGTATGGATTAAGAAAAGATAGGGACTAATAAATCCCTTCAAAGATACTTCAATACTACTGCAGACTATTTTAATATATATTGGCAGACCCAGAACTTTAGTGATAGTACGTGGGTTTGCATTTGGTATTAATTCCCATCTTGTTAAACAAATTGCATATATTTTAGAACTTAAAAAGCATAATTTCATTACTGTTCAGTATATTAGATAAATCTTAATATGGTTTCCATAACCTCACCACATTGATAAGTAAGTCCAAAACAAACAGAGGCTTTAAAACTCATACTACCATGTGTTTGTTTCCTGTGTATATTCACATAGGAGAATAGCCATGATTCTCAAGTAGCAATCCACGTTTACTATTAACTGAAAAGTAGTCACAAATTCTTTCTATGTCACTATCAAAGTTATTAACTCTTTCTATGTATTAATTTCTATGTATTATTTCTGTGTAGACACTTTTGTGTAGACACTTTTTTTAGACACGAATTCTATCGCCATCAAATTAAGTCATTAATTCTATGTTACCATCAAAAAAGAATCCAAAACTAAATTTAAAGCAACGTATCTTACTAAAAATTTTTGAATTTTTCATTATGAAATATTTCAAGTTTCAAAATATCAAGTTTCAATATTTCATTATGAAATATTTTCTAAAAATTATAGAAAATACCCTAACAAATATCTGTGTGCTTGCTCTCCAATTTTGTCAGATCTCAAGATTTTGCTATATTTGTTTTAGATGTTTTAAAATAAAAGATAATACCCGGAGGCTCTCTGAAATCACTTCCCTGTCCATCAAAAAAACTCACTAAATTGAATTTAATATTCATAATTTACAAGTTTTCTTACAATATTAATATATGTATGTCAAATATACATGTATATATGATGTGTAATCGTATTTCACATGATTTTTTCTTTGTACCATCATACCATACTATATTAAGTGTTTGATCAAAACTTTTTTCAAGATATATCTATCTTGATATATGGAGGCTTTTAAGATTTATTTAATTGATTTTCAATGCCACTTACTATTTCATTGAAATGAATATATCAAAATGTATTTATTCTTTCTTCTATTGGCTTACTATTGAAATAATGTTACAATTAATATTCTTGAACAAATTTCTTGTTCACAGGTAGGAGAATTTATGGTAGAAGTGGAATTAGTAGAAATTGAATATTTGGATGTTTGGGTATATAAACTTAAACTTCACCAGATATTGACAAATTTATCTAAAAAGTCTATATAGAAACTTCCTATCCACAGTCTATGAGAGCTCCTCTTTCTTTAAATCATTGTCTCTAAATTTCCCTAAAATTGTTTGTAATTTATCTTGAGTGACAACTGTCAAATTGTGTACATTCAAATTGGTTGAAGTGGGAGGAACACTGCTTTATTTCAATTGGATTCAGCTCACAATGGCTGACTTGTGAAGTGTTATGAAACACCAACTCGGTGCTTCTTAATCTTGGCTACACATTAGATTCACCTCGGAGCCTTCAAAAATCCTAATATTCAAGCCTCATCCCAGACTAATTACATCAGACTTTCCTTCGGGGTGTAAGCAGGGTTAAGAGGGAAGTGGGTGAAGGGTTGACTGACCCACCTCCCACCACCAGAACTCAGGTGATCCCATTATGCAGTCAATGTTAAGAATTACTTCCTTTGTATCTGACTGGTAAGAAAATAAAATCAGAGAGACAGGGAAAGTACTTGCCTGTAGGCCCATCTTTAAAAGTAAGTGGTGACCTGGAGTTTGATTCTCATTAGCTTTCTCTAGAATGTGTAGGTAAATTAGTGGCTGGGGAAAATTTCCAGGCATCCAGGATATGGCAGTATTTGAGACCAGGAATGTAGCAAGAGTTAGTTTGACAATAGTTTGGAATAGAACTACAGATTACAAGGGACAGGATCCAGCCCCTTTTAGGAAAGGCAACTTGTGAAGTCCAGACATATGTAAAGACTCCCAGACAAAGAGGCTGGTTTACAGGACTCTAGTGTCCACCAGAGATGAAGTATTATTTAGAACGTGAGACATAAGCTTAGGCAGAAAATGCAGAAAAAAAGCAGTGAGAGTTAGAGAAAGGCCTTGTCTGTGTGGGCACCATTTGGTAATAGCAAATGACAGTAATCTAATTTCAACCCCATCAGTTGGTGACAGCTATACATGTTCTGCCAGACTTAATTAGGATATGCTTTGAAAATTAAGTTGTTTTTAAATGTGTAGCATATAAGCTTCTAATTGGTGCTCAGAGGAAATGGAAAGTCAAGGATTAATGCAAATGTCCCAAGTTATAATAATTGAGGAAAGATTTTATTTGGTTCATCAATTGTAAAATAACATATTGACATAAACCAAAAATTTATATTTAATTAAAATTGCTTTATAACTGCATTAAATATACTTTACCAAGAGTGTTGGTAAATATACTTTAAATATCAGATAACAAGTGTTTATGGAATGTCAGCCACAGCAACAGCCATTCTTCATCTTTTTCTCAATCAGTACAGTCATTACAATGTTTTAGTTTTGCTTTTCCATACATGCAAAACTATAGGGAAGTTAAACACCAAATTACTGTTTATCGGGCAATAACATTGATGTTACCATTTAGTTCATATAATTACCTCCTATGTTCAGGAAAGAGTAAGATTTCTAAATTATAGTATAGTTAGAACACCTACAAGCATTTCTTTTAAAAAAAAATCTTTAGGGCAAAGAAAACTACAAGCATCCAACATATTTTTAAGTTGTCACTGTGCATTCAGGGTTTAAGACATGAGGATGATGAGATAATTATAGAGTGATTTGAAATAAAATATCTTGAATAGTCTGCATGTCCTTTAGTTTAACTGTGAAGTCATCAACTAAGGTGAATAATCAAGATAACTCTTTCTTTTCTCCCAATTCAGTGCTGAGTACAAGAGAAGGACTAAATATGTCCAGAAAAGTCTTAATCCTGAGTGGAATCAAACAGTAATTTATAAAAGTATTTCCATGGAACAGGTATGTAAAGATTATTTCTAGGTGACAGAATTAGGCTAATATAAGTACAGTGATAGCACAATTATTCAAAAATTGGATCTATATACATTTTGCCAATCAAACAGAAAAAGTTGAGTAAAATACATGTAAGAAATGTAGACAATGGGAAAAAAATGAGTGACGTTTAAACATAGGGTGAAAGTAAATGTGCCCATTTTGACAAAGCAGCCAAAACATAAACAAATAAAATAAGAAAACTAGTGGAATATTTTCCATTGATTATTTCAGAATTTAAAATTTTTAATAGACTAAGCCACAGTTATCAAATTTGAGAGGGAAATATATTTTCCAACTGGCTATATTTTGACTTTCATACACAGTATACAGAAAAAACAAGATTCAATGCATAGAACTGTATTACTGCACCAGACAATATTTTAGGATCTCATCTCTTTGCTAAATTGAGGCCTCCTAAGAATCTGGCACTGTGGTGCTAAACTCTATAGAAGAACACAAAATGATGACTAGTATAAAGGGTTATCACCACAGATAAGTAACTGTAGACAAAATTACACTAATGTGCTTCTGAAAATCTGCATTTTTATAACTTTGCTTGAGTAACAGACAATAACTGAAATGTATAAAGTTGAATTCAGAGAGAAGACTGCAAAGACAGTTCCCATATAAACCAATTTACAAGTGAACTGTCTTTCAAAATGAGGTTCTTAATTTGTCTTCTAGTAGATTAATTTGATTACAAAAACAAAGCTTGATATAAATTATAATCTGGGTTTGTGAATTTAAAATAAACTCACCTGCAGAAATAAGACAATGCTACTAAGTTTTTTAGAAATTGCTGAAGCATCTAATCCAAGTACTTCATCTATATAATACTAGACGTTTTTGCAATCTATGAATTTCTTGTATTTAGAGTACTTATAAATTCTGATTTCTATTTTTGAAAATGAGGTGGGGATACAATAAATAAGAATTATCATTTTATTCACAAAATAATGTTCCATATAATCAAACACTAGAGTGCAAAATCATTCAAATTTTATGTAATATTTAATATATTTAAACTACATAGTTTTTGGTAAAATTTTAAGTATTTTCACATAAATGGAAGGAGTTTAAGGAAATAAAAATAAATATGTCTACTGTATATGTATAATGAAAATGTATGATGGAAAGATAGGTTAATTAGGTTTCTATTTGAACTATATAGCTCAAGAAGAAAACACTGGAGGTGACAGTTTGGGATTATGATAGATTTTCATCCAACGACTTCCTTGGGGAGGTAAGCCTCTGACTTCCTTTCCCTTATTTGCTGCTATGGTAAACCACCAATTAAAGCATGATGCAAAGCATATTTCTGAAGTTTGTAAGATAGCCATTTCTGCATAAAATCTTTTGGCAGATAGAATTTATTTCCTGATTTACTCTTTGAGTAGATTAATACCAACTCAAGAAATGATTTTCACTCTATCACTTGATGTACTTTATAATTAATTTCTAAGATGAAATTTTGTTTCAATAGGAAGATATGCAATCATACTGTGAGTCCAAATGAGATTTGAAGTAATAAATTTATCATATTATAAAATGGCCTGGACTTTTCAAAATGCATTTACACGTTCTTTAATTGATTCGATGTGATATATTGCATTGTTATTTATAATTAAGTTTCCTGAGAAAAATTGCTGAAAACATTTTAAGAAGCAAAACTACAAGTAGGAGAAAACAATAAAAACAATTTTTACATTAACATCAAGGAATCAAAATAACCTAATTGTATGCCTGTGTCAGAATATCTCATATACCCCATAAATACATACACTTACTATGTACTTGTAAAAATTTAAAAGTAAATAAATAACCTAATCATGAAATTGGTAGAGTGAACAAATCTTGTGATTTTTTTAATCTATTATATATATACACACATGTATAGATATAGATACATTGTTTATAGATATGAACATAATACATACATTGTTTATACATAGGAACATTATATGTATAATGTAGATATGTACACATTGTATAATGTAGATTATATATGTTGTGTATACACATATATTATACATTGTATACATAATGTGTATATACATACAATGTATATGTGTCTGTATACTATACAGTGTATACAATTGTATGTATAGTGTATATATGTTTATGTACACATTATATATACAATGTATATATACTATACATATATAATATCTATACTATACATATATAGTATATATAATATATATACACACACATATTGTTTAGTGTTCTGCTTAGGGTAGAAGTTATGAATGAATATTAAAAATAATCTCCAAAACCTACAAAATATGATATCCTTTTGATAGAGATTATATAAAACGGTTGTGTAATCAAGGTGATAATGAGGCCTTGTTTGGTTGTTAAGACTTTGCACCTCTCTTTTCACCAAAACCGGAGCATTTGACCCTTACCTTCCAGCTCCATCCAGCTCTAGCCACTTTGACGAATCTTGATCTTAGGCAAGAGTACTCTAGATTAGTATTATGTCTGATTTTATGTCTCAAAAAAGTGACTTATTGAAGTCCCTCTAATTTATGGTCTTATGTTTACATGAGCCTAAAGCATATATCCATTGGTCTGGTTTTCATTTCTTTTTAGCTCATCATATCTAAGATGTCAGCAACTGCAAAATGCACCAATGTACTAAGAAAAAAAAAGTTGCCAATTAAACCACGACGAAATGTGTTAGTCATATCCCTATTTCAAATGTGAACTAAAGTGTGTTTTAAAATAGAATAAATAAATTTATAATTGCAACTTTCTCATTCTTTTCCAGTTTGTCTCTTTTGTGACTAAAATCAAACATTTTTCAAGGTTGCTAATCCAGTTTAAGATTAGAATGAGTTATGAGTTCTTTTTTTTTTTTCTTTTCTGAGACGGAGTCTCGCTGTGTTGCCTGGGCTGAAGTGTGGTGGCGCGATCTCAGCTCACTGCAAGCTCCACCTCCCAGGTTCACGCCATTGTCCTGCCTCAGCCTCCCTCGTAGCTGGGACTACAGGCACCAGCCACCACGCTCGGCTAATTTTTTTTGTTTTTGTTTTTTTAGCAGAGACGGGGTTTCACCCTTAAGATTAAAATGAGTTCTTACAACAAAAAGAAGTTTTGTTTTATGAACAGATTGACTTGTGACCCTTTTAACATCATATCCAAATAATTTATTTAATAGTCAAAAATTTTATACAGTTCAGTTCAAGCAAACATTTATTAAGCATCTAGTATGTAAAAGACATTGTTTCCAGTATCATTGGTAAAGAAAAATGAAGAAGAAAGAATCATCATCCTCAAAAGTTATACTGTATTCCTTGGTTTATATCCTTTAATAAATTTTAGAACATAGAAAAAGTAATGAATTAAACGTACTTTAGTCCTTAAATGTCATGATTTGTTACACTTTTTTTCAGGTATTGATTGATTTATCTAGCACATCTCACCTCGATAACACTCCAAGGTGGTATCCTCTCAAAGAACAGACTGAAAGCATTGATCATGGCAAGTCGCATTCCAGTCAGAGCAGCCAGCAGTCCCCAAAGCCATCTGTTATCAAAAGCAGAAGCCATGGTATCTTCCCTGACCCATCAAAGGGTAGGAAATACTTTTTAAGCAGAAAAAGCTTTGTGTCTATTTGTTCAGTCTGTATCTTCTTAGTGTAAATGTTTGTACATTTAACATATACTAATAGACTAGACATGACTGGAAAATACTTAATATAATGTCATGCAAAGAGTGATGGATGTGGAGTCAGGAGAGATGGGCTTTATTCTCAGATCATCATCCATACTTAGGTGTAGGACTTTGTAATCTTCACTTCTCTAACTGTCCATTTTCCAACATGTAAAATGGAGGAGGTTGGACTATATGAGCTGTTTGGTCTATTCCACCTCAAAATCCATGATAACATGATTTCAGAAAATGCATTTGGGTATTTCATAAAGATAATAGAAAAATCCCTACTGGTTCATTGACTAGACATAATCATCATTAGCATTAAGGTATAATCCTTCTACTTTTGAATCTCTGGTTGTCCATAAATATTGTCTTACCCAATAAATATAATTTTGCATGCTACTTTTTATTTATCATACAAAGAATATTTTCCCTTGTCATCAAAACAATTGGTATGCTGAAATTTACTTAAGTCTTTCCTAAATGTTGAACTCAAGCTAATTTTTTAATAAATTATTTTTTAAATAACAGTGCCATACATTGGGTTTGACAATATGCAAATATGCACAGCACTCTCATTCAAATGAGCTTTTCCTTTGAGAGGTTCATTACCAGCTGTCCTACAACACAACATTAATCCTCATCATAAACTGAGTTACTGCCTCTGTGGGATAAAACGTGTGGTACCTTACCTACATATACTGAACTATTTATAAGTATTAAATATAATTTTTATATTGGACTTGAATATTACTTCTTTGTCACCTTTTCTAGGAAAGTCCATCAAATTGAAAAGTGGTTCTTTGTATATGAGATTCTCTGAATCATTAATGCAAGTGTTCTAGGAGATGAGAAAGTGAGTCCATGTCCAGTAGGCCACTGAGTTGGTATCATAAACCACTGACTACGAGTGCTGTAGATTATTTATTAATGAGTTTTATAGATCATTTATGGGTTCTACTTAGCCATCTCAACTCTATCTTGCTTAACATTCTGCAAGATCATTAGTATAAAGATCTCTTTCTATGACTGCCTTAGGAAATATGTGATCCATACATTCTCTACAATGGTTTGAGGCATGATTCTACAATCTCCACATTTAATATGTCCTAGTGACTTACATCCTTCATCCTGTTTTTACTTAAAACTCCTCCTGTGTACCGTCTCCTACCTGACCTGTACTGGAATTAGCAGAGGTGCTTGTTGAAACTAGAAGTTAACATATTTATTACTAGAAGCTAGTCAGAATGTATTTCTTTTTTCAAAGTTATCTCTTCTCATTGCTATCATCCTTTTGCCTTTCCTCCCCCAAATTGTTTCCCAGATGTTTAATCACAGTTCTCTATGATGACCAGTTGCATAAATGAATCATATAAGACCCAGAATTAACATAAAGTTTAGACAGTTTCAAATTATGTGTAGACTAAGCTTGACAGGAGGAGTGCTGGAACAACTTTAACTCATGTTTTACCCTTTTGTGACCAGACATGCAGGTTCCCACCATTGAGAAATCCCATAGTAGTCCTGGTAGCTCAAAATCATCATCAGAAGGCCATCTCCGTTCTCATGGACCATCTCGCAGTCAAAGCAAAACCAGCGTCACTCAGACCCACCTGGAAGATGCAGGGGCTGCCATAGCTGCTGCCGAAGCTGCCGTGCAACAACTCCGCATTCAACCAAGTAAAAGACGCAAATAAATTCCTCAGCATGGCAGCTTAATGTTCATCTGTTGCCTTTCTTTCCTGCTGTCCTTTCCTGTTTGCTTTCAGTTTTCAACATCCTCTGCTCACCCTGTTCTCTGTCCCTTCGTCTGTGTAAGAACGATATCAATACATTAATATGCTCTTTCTTATTTAGATTTTTTTTATTTACATAGACTGAAATAAAACTGGCTGTTTCTCCTTTGTTTACACCATCCATCCAACCTGGCTCATAGCATTTGATACAGTGTCTGTGATGTTTGGAGGCAAAGCAATGTTGTGTGTCCTTTTTGTTTGCGCTTAAATATCTTTTAGAATACAGAAATTATAAGCACAAGTGGCTGCCAGTTTTTCAGACCTTATACCAAAAAATAAAAAAGTGCACTCATATAAGTATTTAGAGCAGATTCACAATTAGATTCTTGTGTCTGAAAACACTCAAAAAGTCTAGGCAGAAGATAATGCAACCAACAGTCAACTTCTAGAACCTTGGAGGAAAAGCCATTTCAAGACAGTGCTTTAAAACACTAATAAATTATGCTTGTGAAATATGGTAACTTTCCATGTGCAAAAATTTGTAGTCTTGAAAAGTCTGTGAAGAAAATCTTATTTCTTATATTCTCAAAAAACTACATTAAATTAATATATATATAAGCACATGTCATGAGGCAATGCAACTTCATTGAGGAGCACAATTGGGTCCATTCTGTTGGATCACACTTTGTATGCGATGACAGATTTTACAGATTTTTTTTCTAACCATTGGAAATCAAAATGTACTATGTCTGGTAGCTATAAGTCAAGCAAAATATAACAATTGACCTATCTTAACTGCTGTATTTTCATTTCATTTGTGAAAATTTAGTCAATTGATATAATTATATAAAAATAAGTGCAAATATGTCACAAATGTAGGTGCCCTGTTACTTCTAAAAGGCATTAGCCAGGCAATGGAGATAGATCGTTGTTCTCTGCATCTCCCTAGTCATCATTTCCAAAGAAACAGCCAGTTTTAAACCCCTTTAGTGCTGTGCATGTGGTGTCATTTTGGCATTTGAAAACACAACTTATTTAAATACAGCAAAAGAGCACTTCTGTTTGCATGAATAACATTTAAGCTGGTTCCATCTGAGGATACATACTCTGGGTTTCCATTTCACCCACACTGCCACAGCAGCACATAAAAGCGGTCAGTCTAATCATGCCAGGAAGCAGCACAGACACAGCATAGCAGGAGTCCTCCCAATTCAAAGAACTCAGTCTGATAATCTGCCTCCACCAGCCAATGGCAACCAAGACCAAAGCCAGCTAGCCCTCAGGAAGGTGATGTCTGATGGACCAGTCAAGCCAGAAGGAGGTGAGCAGAAAGGCCCTGTTCAAAGCACACAGCAAGAACATCCCCCAAATTTAAAGCTCTCCTCTTTAATTTTTAGAGATTGTCTGATAAAATATGTTTATCCACTTTTTAATGTGCTTTTGTGGGCATGGCATTTCAGGACTTCATCATCACCATGTAAGTCCCAAGACCAGTCCCGTAATATATTGACTACAGTGATTTGTATTTTTCTATGCACTGGGCATCTTTTGACTTTGGTTGGGAAATAGATTAACAATATTCATATTGCAGAATGGAATGCATGCTACTAACCTAATCTGTTCAAGCATGACTATAAATATGTTTCATTGTGATAAAAGTTTAAATTGCTCACAGTTCAAGTTAGCCTACCAGTTGGAATGTGGATCAGTTTTTGTTGCCTATTATTTCAAGTGTAACTTTTAAAAATTTAGTGGATTTTGAAAATTCTTAGAGGAAAGTAAAGGAAAAATTGTTAATGCATTCATTTACCTTTACATGGTGAAAGTTCTCTCTTGATCCTACAAACAGACATTTTCCACTCGTGTTTCCATAGTTGTTAAGTGTATCAGATGTGTTGGGCATGTGAATCTCCAAGTGCCTGTGTAATAAATAAAGTATCTTTATTTCATTCATAAACTACTGGGTTCTGAGCCATTGTTATATGATGCAGCTTAAAATGAATGTGTCAGTTTTGTTTTCTCATTTGATTTCGTTGCAGTAGATTTTAATTACTGCTTCATTGCTAGTGACAGCTGTAATGATTGGACATTTGAGAGCAGGACAAAGTTCCATCTTGGAAACACTGTAAGATAGATGGAAAATTGTCACCAAATAAAAGCATCAGAGATTACATTAAAATGTAAATAAATAATGGGATTGGGCTACCCTAGGCAACATTTCTGCTATTTCTGTCTCCCACGTCTGATCTACTTTGCAATCTTCTCAGGTTCCTGGATAGAGGAAGGTAAATTCCATTGCTTTGGAGAAGTGGCTAACCTTGAACTCATAGCTGTGTTCGGAAACGAAAGCACATGTACACCCATCTGTAACCTAACCCCAACATTTCTAGAATTTTCCCCAAAGAAAGAGTGCCACTGCCAGTGACAAAGAATGAAGCTAGGGTGATTATACAATTATCTTCAAATTTAATTCAAAAGCACATATTAAAATAATTTTTTTAAAAAATAGGATACTAGTATTTGTCCCCTTCAGTACTTCTCAGCCCTAAAATATTTGATTTTATGAGTCCATATTTGGCACAAAATTAAAATCAAGCCTTATACTTTCCTGTTGCATTCTTTTTATTCTCATAAAATTAAAAACATTTCATATGTCCTTCTCTCAATTAATTATATATGTGGTGGCAATGTAAGACATATGTCGCATTACAGAGGTAAACCACTGAGGTGTTTCCTAAATTAGGTAATTAAGGAAACAATCAGCTTAAACATTAGGATAATTCTGAATATGTGTTACTCAGCCCAGTTTATAGATTATCACCAAAGCATAATTTCTTTTTTCTTGTTAGCCTTACTAAAACTTTCATTTTTAAAATTCCACCTCTCACCTTTTCTTCCATCAAATAAGTTCACTTGATTTCTTCATGTTATTCACGTTATTACTTGAAATATTCTTTTAATTATAAATGCCACAGTAATCAAACACTTCCCTTATTTCACACCTTATTTTTAATTATTGTGACTTAAGTGTTTCTACATAACATTTTATATGATTTTCTTCCTAGACATAGTCCTTAAAATTTATATTAAAGTGTTTTAATCCCTTTTTTTGAATAGTGCTCTAATAGATATTCTCATACATTTAGTCTTGTGATTGACTTAGAAGTCACTCTTTATTAAAATCATAATCAAAAGGAAAACTAGATAACACAGCATGCTTTCATGTTTAATTTTGTTCTAATAGATGATAAATAAAAAGCCTTATTTTCTAAAGTATAATTTTTCTGCTATTATAAATATACCAATATAATTGATCCATGTATATTTCCAGACACTTCATAGCAAACATACTGTAGTGTTAAATTTATATAAAATGCAATATAAATTCTTTAAAGTGCAGAGAGAAAAACTAGGCAGAGATACAAACATATAAAAAGAACCTGCAAGTTCCTGTTCACTAACTGCAGAAGTATTAATAATAATCGTAAGTGTTGGGATAAAAGTGTCCCATTTCAAACCTCAAAATGGAGTTCATATAATCCCATCTGCATTCTGAAAATAATACTCTGCATTTGAATAGTTCTTCATGTTGTACAGAGCGTTTTGTCATCCATTTCTCATTTTATCACATTAAGTGGATGAGATAGTCATTTCAATATTCTTATACTTGTTTTTTTATGGGTAAGCAATCAGAGAGTCAGAGGGGTAGGCTGGCTGGTATAAGAACACACAGCTAGAAATTTTCAGAACTGACAAATATAACATTGTCTTGTGACTTTTCGAGTTACAATTTTTGAATACATTGTCTCCTTTAAAATCAAAGTCTCCTAATTTTAATAAGAACAGTCACTTATGACTTCTCTCTCAAGTTCTTACAAATGATTAGCGGTAGCCAGAAATGATGGCGGAATTCAATTAATACTCTCTATCTACATGGTCCTCCTTTCTAAAGATTGTTGATTTAACCTAGCAAAAGGAAGCCTTCCCACTGTGCAAGCCCAGTGAGGCATTAGGCAATGTTTCTGACTCCATTAGAAAAGGCTGTGGGTCCATCTGTAGGCATTTCTATCAAGAGTGACAAAAATTGTCCCTAAAGAGCTTTTCAAAGATTTTTTGTAAGCTTCTCAGCAGATTTCTGCTTGAGCTAGCATAAAATACGGGTCAAACAAGAATTATGGAGTAAGTCAAAAGAATTTTTTCTTTCCCCCTGGGGTTTAGTTTCATACTAAAACACCTGATGGGAAAGTATAGACAGATTGCGCAAAACCATCCTGATGCCTAAACAACTCTCCGTAGTTAAAAACCTCTGGAAATGTTTTTGGTTGTTGTTGTTTTCCCCATGCTAGCTAGTTTGGTTGAACACAAGCCTTGCTATTTCAGAAGATTTTTTATTTGTTGGTTTGCTTGAAAACTATATCAAGACCAAAACAAGCTGAAGCATTCCTAAAACCTTGAAGATTTATTTAGTTGAAACCCAATATATTAAATTTAAGTACAGTTGGGAAAACCTGAGCTATTTTTGTTTGATACTAAGATTTTAGGTATGAGTTTTAAATTTAGAAACAGGCAATACAGGATGAGGAGAAATATCCCTCTACCCTGGTCAATAAAACAAGAACCATTGGGACAGGTTGGAGAGATTAGGTGAGAAGATAAATCATTAGATAAGTCATGCAAGGAAATATGATTTCGAGTTCCTTGATGTGGCCAAATTGTAGGAGAAAAGCCTGATGCTACTTCCACAGACCACTACTGGAAACTCCACTTTCAATAAAGCTCATTTGCGGCACCTGTCAAAGAAGAGTTTCATATCCATGCGTTGCCTTGGTGAACTCTTACTAAGCCATCACTGTGGGAGCTTCTGCCTTGGGCAAGTGGTAGTGGGTGGATGGGTTCGGGAGCGGGTGGGACTGGGAGTGGAGGGAATTGTTGGTTACAAATGATAGTAGCTAATTAGCACCCCATTTTCTTTTGACCGGAAGCAGATGATCACTTCTGGTCAGAAGGATTTTAGCCTTCCCTGTTTCTGTAAAGGACAGGTCCATAAGAAAAATAAAGGAAAAAGCATAAGAGAAATCAGTTTCATTTGGAGGTGAAGTCTTCTTTAACATTGTATGTACAAGATTAATAAAAACAAATTTTACATTCCTCATTTCCATGTGTTTGTGCAAAAAAAAAATTGTTTAAACCTTGAGCAGTTTAATATAAAAAGAAAATTCGAACTGTAATGACATGCGCATAGCAAACATCCAACAAAATCTAAGAGAATCAATTTGGACAATTTCAGCTTTCAGAGTTCTATACCTGTTTATCTGAGATAAGAATTTCATTTTGTTGTCTGTGAAAATCAAAGTGCTCTTCTAAAGTTTTGGTTTTGAGAGATTCTACATTTTCTTGGAATGATTCACTATGCATTTTCAAATATTTCTATAGTCATTTAAATTTATTGCTAGAAATACCTCTGCCATACATACAGAATCAGACAGTAAATGTAGAACTCTGACCATATCACACTATCTCTTGTTTATGGACCTTCATTCCTGAAGATGAATTCACTGGCCTACCATCAATGGGTACACTTCTGTTCTTTTCCAGTAGTAGCCATGGAACTGCACTGAGCCATCTGCATACTTTGGTCTGGTCCACAATGGGGATTTATATGTTCGTTTCATCTGACATGAAAAGTAAGACCAACTGGCCCATCTAAACACCAAACTTGGCTTCAAAATTGTTATGCCTTAGTCATATGGTCTAGCTACGGGCCTAAATAATGAGGATGGGACTATTAATACATGATCTAAGAAGAGAAAGGCCTAAATTTTACCATACCAAGATTTCTTAAATATTATTTATGACATGTCTTTAAAAATAATATCCATAAAGCCTAGTTTTTATAATGCAATTATATTCAAAAAGTTAGTTGATCAGATTACCACCAGGAAGCAGGACCTGTGGAAATAAGACAGGCAAGTAAATGCTGATGGGGGAGGGAAATGAGAATGCCAATGGAGACATGGTGGGGGGCAGTCAGAGTACAATAAGAGCATGGGGCAGGCAACTTTCTCACTTGGATAGGAGGATCATGGAACCAGGGATATGCTGCCCAAGGAGAGGTGGAGGAATGCCAAAGACACTAATTGTCAACTTAATAATAGTCCCCAAATCCAGATATCTAACTATCCATGAAATGCTTGGTTATTTTTCCACTTTTCATCCACATGTATTACATACATTATGTAAACCATAATATTTCACCCATTCTCCATTGTGCAACATGATCTGGGGGAAGAAACGTGGGTATGGGGTAAGATGAAAGGAATCTTCATGTATACTGAACAAGACCATGAAAACATTATTTTTCTTTTTTATTACTGTGATGTACATGTTAATATATAAGGAATCATTAAAAAGCCAAAAACACATGGATTTTCAAATGAAACCAAATTATATCAGAAATACAAAATTTTGATTGGGGTGTTGAGTTTGGTAGATGTTTGAACAGGAATGACGTAGATATAGCCATCATTTTATATTTTAATGTGTTTTAGATACTGAAAAATGCAATTTGTTAATTATAATTTGAACAGATTAATCAAAATAATATTAGGTTGGTGCAAAAAGTAATTGTGGTTTTTACCATTGAAAGTAATGGCAAAACCCGCAGTCACTTTTGCACCAACCTATTACCACAACTCAAACAAACCAGAAAAAATTTTCAGAAGAAATGTTTGGTAAAAGTCAGGATCGCAGGTTTCTATTTCCAAATGTGTAAGAAAGATAGTGAAATATAATTTCTACCATATTGTTCTTAAAAAGAACATAGCAAAATTCACTTTTCCTCTTTAAAACATTTCAAATTCAAAAGCATGTATTTCAAGTTCTATAGATCACACTGTATTTTTATCTGATTCTTTTTATAAAAAGAACTTGGAATATAGAGAAATACAGAAAACATATATTTACAACTACCTAATTCAAATGTCTTTCTATATAGGCCTATTATGTAGTTTTTGTTTTAAAGTATCCTCATTGCCAGTGGCATTTAATAAACTCAATAACTGTTGAATCACCATTTTGCTTCCATCCAACTATTATTAATGTACAAAAACATTAAAGAGACTTTATGAACAGAAAACTTCATTATGGAAGAATTTGCATTATTTTATGCTTGCCAATTATCATTATTTACTCTGGGTTTCTGTGCACCATAAAATAGTTATTTTCTTGTTTTGTTTGTTTTTAACCAAAGATAGAACAGACAAGTTTTTATGATACAATATATTTTTAATTCATGCCATATATGTCTAGAGTTGTGAAATTCTGAGTGAAACAAGTTCCTAAGAAGATTAGAGACCATTAAAATGAATGCTAATATCAATAATGAATCTTTTCAAGACAGCTGAAAACTTGATATTTTTTCAGTACAAAACACAAAATTAAAATAAATAGCATGATAAAATGATCTTGACATATGTAATTGTTACGATGACTGTCAAAGAAACTGATGCTAATCAGTTTCTTCTCATTTTGGACAGTACTTCATTTCCATGAGTGTGGGTCTTGACCAGTAATTCTCACAGTGTGTCCACTGATTCCTAGTGGGGGCGGGGGTGTCCCAGAAACCCTTTCAGGGGTCTGCAAGGTCAAAATATTCTTAAGATTAACATGTTATTTGCTTTTTCGCTCTCATTTTTTTCTCAAGTGTACAGTGGAGTTTTCCAGCAGCTACATAAGGTGTCATAACATCATTGCTTTGATGACTAATGGAATATGTGCTTGACTATTTTTTGTTTTAATGTTTTATTTAGTTTGAATATGATAAATATCAGTAGATATAAATTACATAAAACAAAGTTCTTTGGATTATTAAATAAGTTCTAAGATCAAAATATTTAAGCTTGTTGTCCAGCTTAAATATTTAAGTATATTAAATTATAATTTATAAATTATTATAAATTAAATTATATTAACGTGTTTAAATATATTTAAGCTTAAAAATATTTAAAAGCCACTGACTTAGACTTAGGCACAATCATAATTTTTACAATAGTCAAAGACTGAATAACCAAGGACTTCTTCCAAAACATGTTTATCATGTTTGTCTCTAAATTTTCTGTATCTTACATATCTCTCCTATTGCATTTCAGAACCCCTTCTTTCCTTTCTCATTTGATGTTAATTTATAATTATTAAGATTGACAAATGACATTTTTAATCTATATAGCATTTTTTTTATTTTATTGGGAATGATATAGATTATATGTATACATCCATAATTATTACTTTTTCCTTTTGAAATTTGGTAAGCTGCCTATCAGCTTTAATCAAGCCACTTCCAAGCTGAAGTAGAGTGACAGGAGTGTTATAAAGATAGAATACAATTTTTTGTTCTTATCTTGAAAGTAACATTTATAGAAAAACAGTTGTTTATAAATTATCAATTGATTTTATCTTCCATTATCTACATTACTGATCCCATATAGTGGCAATTAATTGTATTGGCATAACAACAGAAACACTGAAGATGATCACTTTTATTCAAATTTGAGGAAAAATGGAAAGTTTCTTACCAAATACTTGATCCTTAATTTTAAGTATATAATTTGGTAAGTTTCAAAATATTTAATGCTAAAAGGATATTTGCAAACGTGTTTATCATTTATGAAAAATATGATCTGAATTACTTTTACTAGGTCATCATTTTTACATACATTTGCTGATATTTTTAGTGCAAATAATATCACAGAACCTCTTCAAGGTGTTGGTGATACTACAACAAACAAAATAGACAAAAATTACTGTCTTCATGAATCTCTATGCTAGTAATATTTATTGAATAATCAATTTAAAGATATCTGGAAAAAATTATGAACAGTAAGACAAGTGAGTTTTGTCTATCTTCAACTGAGATGGAAAAAGAAAAATGCAATCGGTCATTGATTTACATTTATGTGCAACCAAACATCATCATGTTTAAAAAATCTGGAAAATAGAATTAATTATAATTTATTTGTTCTGCCTCTGGTTCTGTCATAATCTGTACAGTCCACTGCAATATAACCATCTATACGTAGACAAAGTATTTTTTAAGGATCTATTTGGAGAAAGATTAATGAAATGATTGTTATAGATTAATAGATCATTAATATAATCTATTTGGAGAAAGATTAATGACATTAACTAGGGAGGTTAGGTCTCGTGAGACCAGACATGCATTTATCAAATAACTGTCCAAACTTCCTCTTTACTTAGTGGCCATTGACCAAATTGGAATGATATGAAAACAAACTGGAAATGTGCTCAACCTTTTTCTTTTGGGCAGAATTTAATGAATTTTCAAAATGTTCGGATTCGATTTAAGGACAGCATTCTTGTTATCTAAGCAGACATGATGTAAGTTCTCACAGTTTCAGGATTATGTAAGAACTTTTTTCAAAGTGACTATTTTTAGAATGACTTTTTACTCAAACAAACCTGCATGTTTTACCGTAGTCTTTATTCCTGCTTGAGCTTTTTTTTTCCCCTCCAATTGTCAGTTGGAAATACCTGCCTGACAGCCTAATGCAAGTGTAGTGCAAACAAACAGCCAGAAAGACAATGCCTCTGCTTCAAAAGAGAGTAAAAGGAAGATTAAAAAATTAAAAATTGCCCATGAAAATTTGATGTACCTCAAAATTGAATGTTTTTTCTTTCACATGTGATCCCCCATGCTATTAATCTTTTGAAGATAAAGATCATTATTGTATTTGCATTTTTTAGCACCAAAGCAGAACTCGGCACTGGATACATTCTTTTTTCATTCTATTTATTTGAACATAACTGGAATTACAGCCTAAATTTATTAAAAGACAAAATGAATTTACTTTCTTAGTTTTCATATATGATAATGTCTTAAACTTTCTTTCATTATTTACTATAAAATTTTAATTCTCATGTAAACTATATTTTAAATGGTTTCTTCCAAAATCACTTCTAAACTAAAAACACCTCAAAAAAGGAAGACCTACTTAAAAGGCAACATTATGATTTCCTTTTAAAAGCAAGGATTATAGTATACAGAGCCAGCATGTATTTTTTTACGTAAGAAAAAATTCCTCTATGCCATGTTATTAGTTAAGCTAACTTCACTTTCATTTGTTACATTGTCTTATATGATTACTTTTGTTTCCCGAAGTGATCATTGATCTTATTATCTATAATGAATCATTATAAACAAACTAAATTGTTCACTAAAATGTCATTAAGAATTCAGTCATAAGGCCAATGTGTATGGAGAGAGGAAACTGTGAATATAAGAGCTTTGCCATCTTTCTGGAACACAGCAAATGGAGGCAACATGTCTTCATCTTCTCCTCTAAAAGGAGCCACTATGTGAATGTGAAATATCTTAAGAGAAATATTTTTATTTTTATAAGAAAAAAGACTGCAACATTCCATTTCTTATGACTTGTAATACCTTTATAATAGATATATTGTTTACATATATATAAAATATACCTGTAATGACTGATATAAGTCATTTAATAATTTGTCATTTAAAAATAAATTTTCAATGACATCCTTCCTTTAACTTCCATTCCTAATGACTTACAAATGATTGATAGAGATATCAGAGTTTGAACACCTGTATTTGTGAAAACTTACAATTTGGTGGTGTGTGAAAACTACAAATAGCTATGTTGAAGCTACCTAGCACATTTTTCTAGTGTCCAGTTTGCTTTAGATTTTCCCAAATAGATAATAATTATACTGAAGTAGATTTGGAAAAAAAATTAAACTTCTAAATTACTTTTAAGATGCAATATCTCTTCTTAAATTAGAACCTCTGAACTGTAATAGAAAACATACAGAAAGTATGACTGTACATAATTCAAGGGAAAACATTCCAAATAATTCTGGTCACAATGACACTTAAAACCTGAAATTTTAAGGTCCACATTCAAAAGAAAATTAAAATATGAGATAAAACTGCAAAATCCCTTTAGTAAAAATATCAAAAACAAAAACAGTAATAGCAATAACAACAGGTAGATGACAGAGACAGGAGGCGGGAAGAAAGGAAAGGAAAGAGGGATGGACAGCAAAAGAAACAAAGAAAGAGAGAGGAGAAAGATCCCTGAAGTAAATGCTAGCAAAATTAAAGCTAGCTAAAGGGAGTCAAAATTCCCAAATACATGATTTTAAAAACTGCTAGGTAGTTATTTCCGTTCCATCATTAAACTATTGGAATAAACAAAATTGTTGATTGATTTCTTTTAATTTCAGTTAATCTTAAAATTTTAGAGACTGTATCTATGAAGATATTTACTACTGCATTAACCAAGTAATTTGGGAAAGTACAAGCTACCTACATAATAAATTACTCCTCAGAATATTTGGAAATAGCTCTGTGCTGGACCAAAGATATAAGACCAATAATGGAACAGCATAGACAGCAACCTATATACATTCCAAACACTCAATTTTTGGAATTTAGTGAGACAGGCAGAGACCTTGCCTTTTAAATTTTGGATAATTGGATGTGATATAAAAGTAGTTAAAGTGTAGTCTACAATTTGATCCGTGCTCTCAGAGCAAAGTGCTGCCATCATGTGGTAAGTACAGTGATAGCTTTGCATATTTAAGTACTGTATGGTAGAGGGAGGAAAAGCCAACAGAGCAAACTAATTGAAGACAGATGTGCAGTCAAAGAGACACTACTGATTTAATTAAGGTTAGCCACAATGGAGTAATAAAACACAATGATGTCGAACCATCTAACAGCCAAAGAAAGTAAAGTGGTCAAAGAATAATTTAAAACAGATTGAATTGCATCACAGAAGGTAACATTTGTTTACCTGAAATGCCCTCTTAATAACTGAGTTACAAAAATGATTCAACATTCTAAGATTTATTCTTTTAGGGCACAGGACCTTTCTATGAGTGAGCTGATTCCATCATATATTTATAGCATCCACATTTTCCTGTACTTGGTACTTGATAATACACTTAGGATTTCAAAAAGAAAGTAGGCACAAAAATGTAATTCATAAAAAATGGCCCCAAAGATGTATCTTACTACTAAGAAAAGCCTCTCAATATTTATATAAACTTTTTTCATATGTAATACACAGGTGCATAATACATTCACACATAGTAGGTCCATGATTTCCGAAACTGTAATTAAGAGAGTTGGAAGAATAAAGCAGAGATAGAATATTTCTAAATTGTTGATTTTGAAATTATAAAATTATGGACGATTATACTTAGTTTTAGTGTGTTTAAAATATTGTTTCCTTCAATAACTTAAAAAAACATAGATATATTACACTTAAATATAACCCAGAGCTCTCCAACTATCTACATACAAACGTGCGATCAGGACAAGTTCCAGAGTCTGTAGTAGTGCTGGCTCCCACAGAATGTTACTATACATATTATTTTCTTTTGTCACTTTCATTTTAAATATATATGTAATATTTGTGATCTATTATGAACTTTTTGAAATTCATAAGCTTATAATCTCCAATGTTTAGTGTATTCTCATTAAATATTTCCTTCAATCAAACCAGTGTTTTGGGAGATTAAGGTTAAAAAATATAGTTGAATGATCACCTTTTTCTATACAGTATGACAGATTAAAGTTACCTCTGATTTTAAAAGCTTAAAAAAAAATGACTAAAGTTTCTTTGACAAAGAACATGGAAAAATATCCTTCCATAGCAAGTGGCCTCTTGATGAGAGATTTATGATTTGCATAAAACACAAAGCTTGATTTAAAAAGTGAAATTATCTACTAAATCATTCAGATGTTTTGATTGTTTGGTTAAAGTATTAATGTATTATTATTATTATTATTTATTCATTAAATGTTGTTCAAACATGGTTCGGGGACAAGCTTTTAAGGAGGTTACCAAAGAGAAAACATAGGTTTTGCTTCCAATAACGACAGAGTATGTGCTACAAGAGTCCAGACACAGGACAGGTCACTTCTGAATGGGAAAATGAGGAAAAATGCAGGTGATTTCTGAGCTAGGCCTTTACAGATAACTTCAATTCAGACACAAGAAAGTGATGGGATAAAGGAGGGCTTAGTAAAGTTGGAAAGAACAAAGCCAAACCAAAGGGAGCCAGAGTGAATGGGCTGAGAGAGCTTCCATGTAAAGTGTTTGAAGAATTATGTGAGATGTATTTGGAAAGGAGCAGACCAATAAAAACTCTTTTGAGAGGCAAAATAAAGAATTTGGTTGAAATTATTAGATGTCTTGAAATTACCTAAGATCCAGCTTCAGATAATAAAGTCCTAAATACACTTTATTTGTTATAAAAGTTTGCCTTTATGCAGATTTAGCTCAATTTAATAGAATTGATGCTTTAGTTTTGAAGTCTGTTTCAAGAGAAAGAAATGAGTAAAAACATGTTTCAAGTGTCTGGAAAAGATATATGAAAATACGAATTCTTAGAACCAGCTTACCAAAACCTCTGCATTTTTTGTTTTATCACATTTTATGATATGTAGATATAGCCCAGTAAGAAGAAAAGATCTGTCGTGTGTTTTAATTTAATTCATTTTTCAGAAACTAACCAAATGTGAGGCTATGTATCTCTGCACTACACTTAGATATCAGGTTAAGAATACAGAATTTAACCCGGCACCAGATGTTTTGTTATGATAACTCCAAATATCTAGATTCTTTTGAATTATTCACCTAACTTCTAACTGCCTAAAATTTCCGTAGACAGAACCTTAGATGTAATCGTGTTTTACAGAGATGTTAGACTGGTTCCATTACAGGTAAATGTCCCCTGGATTTGGTTTTCTTTTTTAATATATCTTATAAAATGTTATTTGTTTGCATTTAAAATATTGACAACGCTGGCACAGGCTTTCAAAATGAGAATTACATTCAAAGAGATTGGCAAGATGGAAAAAAAACTCTCTTCTTAAATTTATTTCTAGCTTTGTTTCTTTCTTCTTCTTATGGTATTTTATATTCTGTACACATTTCTCAACTTTTCAAGAAGAGAAATAGAACTAAAAATTGCATCAGGTGAAACCAAAGTTGACAAAACAAAGGATGGACTATTTTGAAACGTAAATAATAAATCATTTTTATAACGTAGCTATTTTTGTTCATTGTGAGGTTGCTCTTGAATTAAAATTATTTTAATTTAATAAATATAAATTGATTAAATATTAGTGGCTAATAATTATGGTTCACCTTTGAAAATAGTAAATTGTGATTTTCCAACTGATGAAATTAATGTCTTCCAGTCAGTGTCATACTAAAAATTATGAATTGGATTATAGAATCCCAGTCAAAAAGTATGACAGCTTTCTTTGGTTTATAATCAATTAACTAATCTGACTTATTATGTAGGTTATGCATTTTAATCTACTTTATACATGTCCATAATTTTACATTCTACTCATATTACCTTTACATTTTTAAAATTATTCCTTTAAGAAGTTTTTTTTTTAACACTAACTACATCATCTGGGTTTCTTCTACATAAATTAAATATTCAGAAACATAACTATTCTGTTTCCACAAATCTAGTCCTGTGGGTTACTAGTAACTCATTGGTGACTGGTTGTTTACAGCATTCAGTTCAATTAGTCAATTGTATATCAGATGTCTATAAGTTAGGAACACCTTTTTCTAAATAGCCATTTCTGAATTATACACATCGGATATACAATTGACTAACTATTAAAAATTTATTTCTTGTTCCTATTCTGGGGAAGGGATTTGTATTCTGGGGAAGCGATCCTACTGCCACTGGAATATATATAAAAATTCCTTGTGGCTTTAGAGAACCCGCTACTGCCGAAATCGAAAAAGTGAAGAAATGGGGGAAAAGTTAAATCCTTTGCAAGACTTGATGCTAGCTATCCTGATGGTGGATTTCCTGTCCTCAAATTGTTTCCCACACAATGTTTATGTGTTTCACTTCATTTAGTTATTATATTGGTTAAAATTCCACCAGATTAAGAATCATTGTGTTTTTATACATATCCTTAAGAAATATGTAGATACCTTAGGACCATGAAATGATTATCAACTGTTCACCCATTAGTGTAACTCTATCCAACTGGCTAATAAACTCCTGATGGGATAGGGATGCATTTATGAAGAAAAAAGACTCAAAGTAGAATTGTAGGTTTGAACACATCTAGATTTAGAAGAGAATAGAGTTAAATTCATTTTCAAAGACTATTTAAGCTCAAAGACAGTAAGAAACAGCCATTGATAGTAAAGCCCTTGAGAAGAGTGGGGATGTGGCAAATAATATCACAAGAGGAAAAAGAGTAAGTTACTGGGTTCCTACATATCTCACTCCTCATAACCACCATTTTATGAGGTAGGCATTACTGACTCCATTGTTTCCAAATGAGAAAAGTGGTGTAGAGTTGCTAAAGAGTGGGTTGGGTGTCAAAACCAGATCGGTGTGACCAAAACGTTCACTCTCTCTGGCAGAAGACAAATGTCAACAATTTCAAAAACTTACTATAGAAACTTCTCCCCAGCAAAATAGGGGAAAAACTTGCCTATCTTCCTTCTTTTTCCATCAAGATTTCTTCTCAATTCTGCCAACAATATTAGTACTATACCCCTACTGCATAATTTATTGCACAAATTTGTAATGTCTCTATGGGAATATGGATTCTTATATTCAAATATCAAACTTAGGAAATTCTTGAGACAAGTCTTGATGATAAACTAGGAAATGCCTGAAGGGAAACAAATATCTTTAAATTTTAAAAACTTGCTGGAGATAGCAGGCAAAGGTACATAAAAACAAACAGAATTTTCAATCACTTCTTAAAATTCTATTTTGCATCTTTGCTTCTAAGGAGAAAAACAGATTATTGTCTAGTAATAGGAAAAAAATAAGCACTTTTCTTTATCTTGCCATTTCTATCTACCCAAATCTTTCTAAATTATTTTCTCCATGAAATAGCAAAAATGTTTTTTATTTACCATATCATTTTTGCAATACTGTACAAGGAAACCACAAAAATAATAATAGTAGCATAGTTACATACTATTTAACTCGGTCTAAAAATTAAATATTTTTTTCCCTAAAGGAGATTGTTTTTCCTTGATGTCCAACAAAAACAGTAAAATAATTTATTGTTGCCACTGTGCATTATCAGTAAAGGAAACGAAAAGGCAGGTTGAAAAATGTAGTTCTTCAGTAGCTGTTTCTTTACACGTGTAAATTAAGAAGATGTATAATGATGCATTTGTAGATCAATGTCAGCTTCATTTATTGACTGTGGTGTTGAATCTTCCCACACCATGCAGCAAAGCCTCCCAATCACCGGCCTGCAGAAAGCTCTGTGTCCACCGGCTCCTCGGGCAGCAGCTTTGGCAGTGGGTATAGCGTGGACAGTGAAGGAAGCAGCAGCACTGCAGGGGAGACTAATCTATTTCCTATTCCGAGGATGTAAGTGGGTCTCTTTTTGTTACTACAAAGCTTACTCAGCATCATGAGTAAGGCATTCTCAACAGTTAACAGGAAATAACCAGACAATTATCCAATTCTGAGTCATTGTCCCTGAGACACTTCAACTGTTAATGCCTATGTAAAGATAGATAGTTCAAGAAAGATTGGATAATTCAGTTAATTCTAAGGATAAATGTTAGTCACTACCAGAACTACTTAATCAATACAATCTCTATTTGATGTAAAAACTGCTAATCACTTAGCCATGCCAGAATAAAGTCCAGCAGGAGTACAAAAATGTTTTAATCACATAATGATCAAATACAAACATTACTGGTATTTGAGACAAACATATATTAATTTACCTTGAATCAGGAGAGATTTAAGCATATTCAAAGAATCCATATACCATATTTGAAATAGAGGACATAGTGAATAATTATAGAGACTTTTCAACTATAAATCCTTCTACAATTAAGATTGAAGGCATTGAAGTGTTTCCATACTTTCTACAACAAGTACCGAGTAGTGCATAGGTCCCTGACTAGGTACTCTTGGAATAAGAATCATTCATAATATTAAACCTCAAAAAAAAAGTCATTTTGCAAATCAAATGCAAAACTTTAGCAGACTTAATGTGTTAGAATGACTTTGATCATATTGGTAGCATTTAAGATAAATATGTAGATTATGTCTATTCCAATAACAAAATCCAAACTTCCTGACCTTTCCTTCTCCTCCCTATTAACTAGTCTTCTGGATTTTGAAAATACCACTAGGCCACCCAGGTCCCAGGATTTAGGCCAGGGCAAATTTCAGTCTACCACCTGGTTTTCTAAGGCTGGTGAGCTAAAAATGGCGTTTCCATTTTTGAATGTGTAGGAAAAATCAAAAGAAATGTGATACTTTGTGACACGTGAAAATTATAGGAAATTTAAATTTCAGTGAATATAAACTAAGTTGTATTGGAACACAACCACTCCTATTAGCTCTGTGTTGCCTGATGCTGCTTTTGTGCCACAGGGCAGAATTAAGTCGTTAGAACACAGCCCATCTAAAATGTTTACTAACTGGCACTTTGCAGAGCTTGCCAACCCTGAGCTGGGTTGTCGAAGGGTCTTTTCCATTTTCTCCAATGCTAAGTGGAGACTTTTCAGCAGGTGGATTTTCTATTTCTCTTTGTTTTAAAATAAGCGTTTTCATAAATCTTTCCTTTTGATGTCCACAACAATTGTAATATTTTGATAACAGTTCAGTTGCAAAGCATTAGGGAAAATGGATTTTTACAGTGAAAATGAGTTCATTTTGTTGTTTTTAACTACATTTTTTTTTCAATTTAAATTAAGCAAATTATTGTTGTATCACCTGCCCATCTTAGCTTTCTTTTCTTTTATGAGATTTCATCTATGGATTCAATAGAGTTATTTGTACTTAATCAGTTCTATTTTATTGGAAATTCTTCCTAAAAGGAATCTAATCCCATTGGTCTTTGACTTCTGATGATCCAATTTGACAGAAAATAATTTCTACAGATTCATTACATTTCTCCCTAAGCTGTAAATGCTATGTGAATTTAGAAAGGTTTTAAACCACACATAATTTGCTATCCTTCCAATTTTTCTGCACCTTTCAAAATATATAATTTAACACTGATGATAAAGTTATAACTTCCAAAGAGTAAATATGTTATTTTGTCAATATCTGAATGTCTGTAGAATAAGTAGATTATGTATTTTATATATATGTGTATGTATATATATATATATATATATATATATATATATATATATATATCACATTCTAATTTTGGTTTTTCCCACTTTCTGTTTCTCTTGTGAATCAAAGCTTCGCACAACTGTCTAGAGACTCTTGCTTTGCCATATGAGCACAACAAATATTTACTTTTGAAAACCACTATAGGATATGTGTAGGAAGTAGTATGTGGCAGTTCTTTTTTATCCCCCATTGTATCTAATAAAATTATTGCTTGGGCTAGTAAAAGTTTGTAATAAATATCTAGTGATTGTTTAAAAATATAAATTATAAAATGCATAGCAACAATGTTCTGAGCTAAAGTGTAGTCATTGGGAATTCAGAGAAACCA
This sequence comes from Macaca fascicularis, assembly GCF_037993035.2. Taxonomy (NCBI): domain Eukaryota; kingdom Metazoa; phylum Chordata; class Mammalia; order Primates; family Cercopithecidae; genus Macaca; species Macaca fascicularis. Next base: position 138,580,828 of record NC_088377.1, read on the forward strand.
CATCCTTCACATGACCCGCAGTTACATTTCCTTTGCACTTAACTTAGCTTCACAATCCTGCGAAAGTTTTTTGTATAATCTTCAAAATGTACTTACTACACATATTGGCTAAGTACCTATGTTAAAATCAGTTTTAATCGAAAGCAAAGACTGGCTGGGTATCACCCTTAACATATAAAGTCTAAGAATCAAGAACAACCCCAAAAATTATCAAAATGTAGTTGTGCTACAATTACTAAGACTTATAGTAACTACTTTTTAAAAGTCTGGGATAGTATAAGAATATTAATTTTTTAGTATTCTTATCTACTAGATTACCAATACTAAAAAGACCCTCACTTTCAATAGAATTGATTCAGTAACAAGGTAAGTTTTGGCTCACTCTACCAGCGTAATGTACTGATAAAAGTAAGATTACTGCTATTAAACTTTTTTTTCCTCTCTAATGCTAACAGATAGAGCAGAGTTCTTTTTTGTTTTCTTTTCTTAACTAATTGTCTTGAATCTTGATGAAGCAATTACATACGCTAAAATTTTGTGCGTTGCTTAAATATGTATGCAGATGTTGACCATGCAGACCATGGTTTAACATACATATGATAAAACAGAAATGTTGGAAATTGCTTAATTTGCATGAACTTGGTCCCTCACATACACACTTAATAAAAATTTGTACTTAAACCTTTAACCTAGAATTATTATAATGGAACAATGTAATGGTTTTTGAGATAAAATAATTTCTGAATTTACATGTGTTCCTCTTTTATTATGTGCAGACACATTTCAGCACCTTCTCTGAAGTAGAATAAGAGGATCTTTAGAGCAGTTTTCAAGTAAGATATGATTGGATTCTTAAGAAATAAATATGGTTACATTTTCAGCAGGTCCAGCAAACCAAACACTTCCTATGAAAGTTGTAATTAATTGTTAGTAAATCCTGCTATGCTAGAAGCGTTGCCTACAAAGTGCAGTATCAAGATGCTCTTTTGTTCAAGCATCTTTCTATAACACTTAAGTTTTTATTCCATCTTTTTAGAACACCCTATCTAAGTATATATAAAGGCAAATTCCAAACTTTTTCATGTGTCATGTAGCTTTTTCTGTAGCCAGAGAAATAAGCAGTGGCCTACAGTCCTTTAGCTGTTAAATTATTAACATTCTAAGCTTACAATCCTCAAAGTATCATGAATTCTTCATCTAGTTGACTTTCCAAAAAGTTTGAAGCTGAAAAGTAAAAGTGATTAGCAGATTTTAGCTGAATTCTAAGGCTGCTATGAGCATGCCTACCTATTAATATGCTATATTTATTGAATGCTTATGATTTTTCAGGCACTCTTTAAACCTTTTTATGCATTTTTCATGTAATTTTTTTCACAATCAAAATGTAGCTAATATTATTATCTTTATATCACAAAAGGAGAAACAGTCTTGACCAGGTACTTTGCCTTACATTACACATAGCAAGAAATAGCAAAGCCAGAAGCAGAGACCAAGCAGCCTGACTACAAAAGCCAGTTTGCTCAACATAGCAGAAAACACAGGAAGGAGTTGGGGGGAAAAAAACACATGAAATAAGAAATATTCTATTAAAATATCATTTTTATATAGTATGTATTTCAATATTGCTCTTTTCACCAAAAAAAAGCTAGAATAACTCATCAGTACAATTTATAAAAATATAAAGCCCCTTCTCATTTTTGAGTTAGAAATAAATAAAAAATTCTAAAACAAAGTTTGGAAATGTCATGACGGTCTTATTTTTTGATAAATGAGTCTACAAATAAAAATTACTGAATGTTAAGGTATATATTTGGCTTGAAGAGGAATAATAAACAAGTTCACATTTTAAAATCATGACATAGAGCAATTAACTGTGTATGTATGTGCCATTCAAATAATTATTACAAGTCCGAAAATACTTGGTTGGTGCAAAAGTAATTGCAGTTTTTGCCATTACTTTCAATGTTATTTAATTTATGCAAATTTAGCCTCCTTTGCATTCATGAGATCATAACTGAATATATCATTTTATTTTATTCCTAAACAGAGGGAAGATGGGACAGAATGGACAAGAGCCTGTAAAACAGCCAGGGGTAGGAGTAGGACTAGCAGACACTGAAGGTAAGTAAAAATTTACAATATTAGATTTTGGCCTAATCTACATTCTACAGTATAAATGTTTGAGTTATTTTTCTTTTAACATGAATTTAAATGTTACATACTAATGGCAAAAGCAATAGGTAGTAAGACATCATTATCTATTAAATGAGAATGACTTTCTTTACAATTTCCCAGTTTTCTCATTTGTGTTTAACATTGAAGGAACTTGGGGTACTAAAAAATTAAAAGAGAAAGAAGAATGAGAAGGATGGCACAAAAAAGACTCAGAAGACTTTCCGAGGGTGGGAGGGAAATCTTGAACTTAAAAATATATATTTTGTTTAAAATATCATGCAAATAGAAAATCAATCATGGAACCTCATTTAAGTCCATGGAAATTCTTAAATATATGAAGCTGAGAAGAAATTAATGGTGTAAAAATCATTTTACAGAAAAATTCACTGCTAAACTAACTTCTAAAGAAAAACCAAATTTAATTTCAAATTTCGTTTTAGTAAACAAATAGTAAGTTATTACCAAATGTGAAAACACCTTAACTTCAGCAAACATATAAAAAGAGTATCTATAAGCTTTATGATGACTAGCTTACCTTTTATAATAGTGTGATAAAATCTAGTATCCCTGGCTAGGTGTGGTGACTCACTCCTGAAATCCCAGCACTTTGGGAAGCCGAGGTGGACAGATCATGAGGTCAGGAGTTTGAGACCAACGTGGCGAAATCCCGTCCCTACTAAAAATACAAAAATTAGCCAGGTGTGGTGGTGCTCACCTGTAATCCCAGCTACTCAGGAGGCTGAGGCAGGAGAACTGCTTGAACCTAGGAGGCAGAGTTTGCAATGAGCCCAGATCTCGCCACTGCACTCTAGCCGGGGTGACAGAGGGAGACTTCATCTGAAAAAAATAAAAAAAAATAAAATGAATCTAGTAGCCCTATTGTCCTTCATGTGTCATTCCAACCTCTCTCAATACATTTAACTATTCTAAGTAGTTTATTCTAAGTACTTTTCATGCACTGTCTCATTTGATTCTTACAATTACCTATGAGGTAACTAAAAACATATATTGGCGTTATATAAAAGGAAACTGAAGTGCACACATAGAACAAGGTCAGAACAAGTGAAAATGACACCAATGTCACACTATTAGCATGATTATGGGTGTGTTATCACAAGAACACTACCTAGGGAAATAGAATTGAAAACAGGTTTTCAATTCTGGCCTTTATTAGATATGTGACCTCATTTCTCTATCTTCAGAAATCTCATCTGACAAATGCTGGGTCTAAGTGATACCTAGGTTTTCTCAGGGGCTTAAGTGAATGCCACATTTTTCTTGTTCTACTCAAATTGTAAATTAATCTTTGGACGCCTTCAAAAGCTATGCTTCCTTTATCTCTTGCAAATACCTCAGGGTTCTACCCTCTATCTACCAATCTTTTTACCTACCCTATCTCTGTACACACTCATGAACTCTCTCTTATAAGTTGATTAGTCCCAAACCTGCAGCCCAAACTCCTGGAATTTAGACTCAGTATGTCAGGCATTTGTGTCCAACCAGGAAACTATAAATGGCTCTGAGTATTTGAAATAGAGGAAACAAATGACTAGCAATTGATTATATACTCGTGAAAGAAGCTGAGAAACTAAGTGGGGTATAGTGAAGCAGCAGAAAAATAGCTATTGTTCCAGTAAGCTAGAGGACAGTGAGAGCCAAAACCAGGACACGCCTGCTTTCTGGGGGTAAGAAACATGAAAGAAATTCAGCCAGTGCCGGAAATATATCCTGAGACAGACAAGGATGGGGAGAAATATCCTGGTTCTCTCTTCCTCCCAGTCTCCCATCTCTGCCAGTGCCTGATCAAATCCAGTTGGAAGCCAGTTGACAGAGAGGTCTGCGAAACTGTACAGGGCAGCTACTCTGAGAAGAAAGCAAGGAAAAGACCGAAGAATGCATCCGAAAGCACAAAAGTATAGGGCCGGCACAATATTTTACATGGATGCATCAAACTACGTATGCCCTGCACTTAATTCACTCTCTTCCCCATTTTGCCTTCTTTTCCTTCTATGCTCTTAACACACACAGTTGAGAGAATTTGCATATTTTATCATTGTTCTTTGATTTAAATTACCTATTTCTATTTTTGTCTCCTACATAAGGCTGAACAACTCTCAGACCAGAGAAAGCACTTACTCCTCTTGTTATCCCAGCACTTAGCAGACAGCCTTGCCCGCAGAATTGCTCAGAGAATGTCTATACAATTAGCAGCTATTGATTTTCATGTTACTCTAGAATTTACATATATAGAGAAGCAATTCATGCATACTTTTAGCTACTTAATTTTACCTTTCTTTAATCCTAAAGTTTATAAATAAAATTGTTTTCGTATAAATGTTAACAGCTGTCAATGAACAGAAATTGTTCATCCTAATACTGCTTTCTTCTTTCATATCAGTCTCACACAAAACATGCTTGTTTTCCAAGAAGGAGCCAATCAGAGGCTACTTTATTTTTATTTAAACTTATGAGTCAATATGTTTCCCCTTTAACGAACTGACCCTGACCAACAGTTGATCTCAGATTAGTCATTGAGCAGAGGGGCGGGGATTGAGGACAGGAACAAGATGGAATATGTAATATAATGTGAGTTATTTATAGTCAAGTGCCCTTTTGGTAGCAACTTTTTGGACAAGTTGTTTTTGACTGAGTTACTGTTAACATTTGACAATAATCAAATTTATAATCTACATAACTATATGAATTTGGCATGAATCACTGTAAGAGAAATATAAAAAAGAGTTAATAATATGGAGAAGAAAACTGCAATAATATTAGACTCTCAGAGGCAATTTTAAATTAGAAAGAATATATAAACAGCGTGAGGAGAAAATGATTAAGAATGTATTTGCTCTATGCAGATAGGAGGATACATCAATTTAAAGTGCAAGATTTTGTTTTGCCCACATAGAAATATGGAATCAACTTTGTGTTGTACTTGAGATATATGTATAATCTGTGTTTGTTTTGAGTGATCCAAAGAATTGTCTTTACTTCCTTTTGTTGTCAGTGAACATAAACAGCCAATTTAGTGGGAGAACAAAAACAAACGAGAGTCAATTCAATTTTTTTAGACAAAATATATAGTTTTTTATTGTATTTTTCCTCCGTTCAATCCTTCACCAGGACATTAGAAAAACTGTGACTCTGTAGATAAGCACAGTTTTCTTGAAATTATAGATCCTTGAAATGTTCTACTTCATCTTGAGTACTTATATTATTCATTTAAGCACTTTGCTTTATGAACAACTTAGTCCACTCTAAGAAATACTCATCTACAAAGATTTGCTTTAGGACAGCATACTTTAATTCAGAGTATATCATAAATTTTAAGTAATCGCTTTTAGACAGTTTGTTCACATACAATTTTTATTCTTGTTTTTGCTTTATAGGGTTCAGAATGTAAAAAGTAATGTTTTATGGGGTTGCAATTTCTGTTGAGAATGTTACTGAGTGTTTTTTAATGTCAAATAGCCATGTCCTTGTTCTTCTTATTAAGCAAGTCCATTTATTCTGCTTCTAATTTAAAAACAATAACTTTCCACTTAGTCATTTTCTCTAACAATGTTTTTCCTTATTCATAGAAGTTGTTTATGAATTTTAATCCCAGCATGAGATTAGTTCAATGGGTCAGAATGTGAGCTCTATGAAGGGTTCTGGGATTCTGACTTAAGTTGTAGTATAAAACAGTAACACTCTTTCAGACTATCTCCACTAATCAGTCATTGAATTTCCACAATTGAGAGCATATGTAAAGTGAAAATAAGTGTTGTGTTTGGCATACAGTTAACATCCTTTAAGTTGTAGCTATTATTAAATTAGGAGTATATGTGAGACAGAGTCATTTTGGTCCCATCCAAAGAAATGATTATTATTCAGGATTGATAAAATGTTGTGCGCTTGTTGACAATGAGAGCTATACAAGACCACTTTTCTTTAAGATTCAAATCAAACCAGTTAGACTTTCAAATTGTACAGATGAATGTTTTTCCAATTTACACTAAAAACATCTAATTACATCCTTTAAGCTAGCTGACCCTTCTATTAGTTAAGATGGATGTATTTAATACTGTTATTTTTTGCCAGTGAACATCCATGTAGTAGCTGCCTTGATCCATTAAGTCTCCTAAACCAGGTGTTCATCATCTTTAAAAAGTATTACAATCACAACTTCCCATGAAGTTTAATTTTCTTGGCTGTATACCTTTCAAGAACAAATAACCCTAATAAATCATTTGTTTTCTTTTTTTTTTCTTTTCTTTTTTTTTTTTTTTTTTTTTTTTTTTTTTTTTTTTTTTTGAGACGGAGTCTCGCTCTGTCGCCCGGGCTGGAGTGCAGTGGCCGGATCTCAGCTCACTGCAAGCTCCGCCTCCCGGGTTTACGCCATTCTCCTGCCTCAGCCTCCCGAATAGCTGGGACTACAGGCGCCCGCCACCTCGCCCGGCTAGTTATTTTTTGTATTTTTTTTAGTAGAGACGGGGTTTCACGTGTTAGCCAGGATGGTCTCGATCTCCTGACCTCGTGATCCGCCCGCCTCGGCCTCCCAGAGTGCTGGGATTACAGGCTTGAGCCACCGCGCCCGGCCTGTTTTCTTAAGTATCTTCATAAAATTCAATTTAGTTTCAGTAAGAATGGAAATTCAGTTTCCAGAACAAATAAACCTCAAACATTCTAGAAATTTGCTAGGCTCTACTCTCAAAGAGAAAATATGAAACTATTATGGAAGATCCTCAATTAGAGTATAATAACAGCTATTATTATGGCATCCAATAATATTCACTCCACAAATACGGGACCTTGCTGTCTTATTTTTCCCAATACTTATGCTACCTTTCTTATATTTCCAAAGTTGATTAGTGCTATATATGAGTGTATCTATTATATGCAAAACACCATATTAAAACTTTGGATCCTACAGAGATCAATTCAATACATATGCTGATCTAAGGGAGCATACTGTCCATCTAGTATGATTGGTTCTATTTCATCAGCAGCCAGGAAGCATGCTTGCTGAACCAGGTGTGTATAGCCAGTATCCATTCAGAGAAGGGGCTTTAATAACCATGATGCAAAGAATAATTACAATAAAAATGTATAAACCAGAGGGAAAATTATGTGCTGTGGAATTTCAGCATTGAAAAGCATGGCAGCATCTGTAGAAGTGATGGTGGGGAGCATGGTTTTGTGAAAGAGGTTACAAGTAGTGACTGCTTTGAAAGTTGAACAAGGTCTAGACATGTGGCAATGAATGAGGCCAAGTTCAGACTGAAGAACACCATGAGGAAAAACACAGATGGAAGAAAAGATTGGGGGTGTATAGGAGAGAAGTTATTCAGTGAAGCTAGAGCAAAGGGTGCAAGGGGAAAGCCTCCTCCTATTTGGGGGTGACTTCCCTGGACCTTATCACCTTATCACATTTTCCTAAATTACGAGAATCTAAAATCCAGTGTCACTTATTTCTAGACCTGGATTATTCACTGAGATTTTAAAATTAATGACATTTACTGCAAAATACCCTATTATTGAATTTTTTTAAAAAAATTGTGTCTTAAATCTAAGTCAGATTCATCTCTGGAGGGTATTGATCAACCACTGAAAAGCTAAATGAATTAAATTTCTGGAAGTGATCTTGGGTATTTCTTAGTCTTAGCACACATCAAAGCATTGTCAATTGCTTGATGAAAGCCTAGAATATTTTAGACTTTCAGAGATTAATATCTGAAATAGTAGTTTTCAGTAATTTTTTAAATGTCTTCTTTACCTACAAGTCCCTGAAATGTTGCACTGGGAGTTGTTGCTCTGATTTACTTATGAGGGAGAGGCTTTTGAATCAAGATAAGAATACTAAAACTTAGCAAATAACACTGAATAACTATAAGCCAAGAATATTTTCTTAGTATAGATGTAGAAAATTAACAAAAGATGTATAAATATCACAAATATATGATGTTTATTTTGTTCTAAATACCTTCACATTGGCTGGTTCATTTGTCACAAGACAGTAGGAGATAATAGATATGGAATAATTGAAATAACAATTTCCGCCTTATACCGTCAAGGAAACAGAGACCTAGAGCAGTAAAACCATTCAAGCAGAGTTTTATAGCCAACTTATTAGAGTTAGAATCTACAGGTAGCTAATCTAACATCACCTGACTCTTACCATTGTATTTACCAACATTTTTATTTTGATACTGATTGTTACACAGCTATTTTATGAAAAAATATTTTAAATTTATAAGACTATCTTAAGTGGTTTGTAAAGGAAAACATCCAACACTTAATGATTATAGCCAGCCAGCTAATAACACCATTTACATTACAGATGCTATGTAGCTTGCCAAAATTAAAGATCTTGTTTTATTAGATATTGAAAATCTCTGTATTCAAAACAACATAAATTAACACAAAATAGACAAACAGATAAATGGACAAATGGATAACTTAACCAGTCCGTATATGGTTTTAAAGTAAATGATTATTATAAATTCCAATGGAACAGATATTTCATTCCATAGAAAAAGCTGGTTTGTTTATCAAATAGTTCTGCCATAATTTTCTTCAGTAAGAAAAGAAAATTAGACTTCTAGTCATTACTATCTACCAAGTAATTTTAAGGTTAATTAAGGCAATGAAATTTAAAAATGAAATAATAAAATGTTTGAAAGAAATCCAAATAAGATTTGAACAGGCTTAGTGGAATATGAGGGGCAATTTCCTAAGCAAGATAAGAAATCATAAGCCATCAAAGAAATAATAGACATTTTTGTTTACAAATAATAATAATACTTATATAGTAAAAGAAACCAAAAATAAAAGCAATGAACAAATGATAAATAAGACTAAAATATTGTAAGTTGTATGCTCACTAAATGATCACTATACTAAATAAAGATCTCCCACATTTTGCTCAAAAAAGGACAAACAAGAACAAACATGGTCAAAAATTATAAACTGGAGAGCCAGGCACAGTGGCTCATGTCTCTAGTCCCAGTACTTTGTGAGACCAAGGAGAACAGATTGCTTCAGTCAGGAGTTCAAGACCAACCTGGACAACTTGGTGTAAACCCTGTCTCTACAAAAAATACGAAAATTAGCTGGGCGTGGTAGTGCATGCCTGTGGTTCCAGCTGCTAGGGAGGCTGAGATAGGGGGATTGCTTGAGCCCAGGAGGCAGAGGGTGTGGTGAGCTGAGGTCGTGCCACTGCACTCTAGCCTGGGTGACAAAGCAAGACTATCTCAAAAAAAATAAATAAATTATGAACTGGCATGTCAGTGACAATGGCTTTTCACTGAAGAGAAATTAGCAATAAAAACAATAACAAAAAACTTAAAAATGTTAAAAACAATTAAGTGATTAACCTATCAGGCTCAAATTCTAACTAACAGTAATTCCACAGAAAAGAGAGAGATGAAAAGAAACATTATTCAAACTACAACACATTTCTTTAAACTGAAGAAAATAAATCTCCACATTAGAAAGACAAGAAATAAAGAGACTTGCAGCATGAGATAGCATCATAATAATTCAGAAAACAAGAAATGTAGAGCAGATGCTAAATATTTCTCCAGGTAATTAATTAATGTACATTAACCAGAAAGAAGAAAAGATAAGAATTCAAACAATATTTCAGCAGCAATAATAGAGGCTTAAAAGGAAAAGGATAATAATTAATGCCTTTGAAATTTCAAATGGAAGGAATTGTAAACTAAAAATCTATACACAAACTATCCATCAAATGTAAGAGTAAAATGAAATGATTTTTGAGAAGGCTAAGAACAAAACTTTTACTTTCCATGCTACCTATCTCAGGAAGCTCCTTGAAGATATGCTCCACCAAAATAGCGAATTAACCACATGCAAGCATACCCTGACCCCACACACGATACTTTGTGAATCAAGAGACACAAAGAATAGAGGACTTCCATGATGAGAAAAGGAGAATCTAAAGACAACAGCCATGCAGCAGAAATAAAGAACACCTGAGAAAATCCGATCAGATATAGAGATATGGAGATCAAATATCAAATATGAAGAGCTCATTAGCACTTACTAAAATTCTGAATTTGATTCCAACGTATTTTGGGGTTTTGGACATTTCTAGTAGCCCAATAAAAAAATATTGGCCCTCCACAGAAACTAGTGAAGTTTCGAAATTCATTCAATACTTCCAGGATCCTGAAAACCCAATTTCGAATGGCGTTTGTCTCCAGGGAGGTGAACAGGTATACACTGTGACCAAGCACTAGCAGAAGAGCCAGCCTGTGGTTTTGTTTTCTCAACATATGAGAGCAGCTGCTGCAGAGTGCCCATCGACTTGGCTAGAACTTAAAACCAGAGCTGATACTACTTTGCATCTTCACCTGAGCATCGGCCACACACATAGATACTACCTTAAAAAAAACTCAGGCAGGAAGGTCAAAGCCAGGGATCATTATAGATAGTGCTGGCATAGAATGTGAATCTTCCTTCTCTTTGACATCTCCACCACAACACGAATTTCAAAAACAAAAATATGTGGAGAGTTCTAGGCTGCACATGGGTAGTGAATGGGGTGCTCATGCAGGAGAGAAGAGAATTGACAAAAGTCATGATGTGTCTGGCCAAGTGAAAAACAGTATTGAAAGAGGTGCTCTTGGAAGTGTTGAGAACATTTAGAGATAGATACATGGAAAGCTGAGCAAATTATAAAACAAAACAATTAATAACTTAAGGAAAAAAATAAAATTAAGTAAAGCCATATAAGAACCAAATTTTCTCAAAAATGAATATTAAAGAGGCAAGTTAATATAAATTGCAAATATTAGTTTAACCAAGATTGTAACATATGACAGGAATGAGAAAAGCTAAATCTTCATCTACCAAAATTTAAAAAGCCAATATATTATAAAGGCAATACAAAATTATTTTAAGAAATATGAATGTAAAGAATCCAAGAAACAGATTTTTTTTAAAAAGTTGGCAGTGGGTTTCTCTTAGCAATTTGACTATGAGTTCGGTAAAATAAATGATTGAGATATGTGAAATTTCAGATTTTGTTTTTTTAAGAAAGAAGTCAAAAACATAAAATTGTGGTGGTCTGCGGTGGCTCACGCCTGTAATCCCAGCACTTTGGGAGGCTGAAGTGGGCAGATTGTGTGAGTCCAGGAGTTCAAGACCAGTCTAGGCAACATGGCAAAACCCCATCTCTAACAAAATAATACAAAAATTAGCTGGGTGTGGTGGCACATGCCTGTGTTCCTAGCTACTTGGGATGCTGAGGAGGGAAGATCGCTTGGGTTCAGGAGGCGGAGGTCACAGTGAGCCGAGATCATGCCACTGCACTCCAGCCTGGATGACCTTGTCAGAAAAAAAAAAAAAAAAAAAAAAAAGCCATAAAATTATTCAACCTTTTGTTATATGAAGAAATAAAAAACAAGCAATAGGAATCAAACTGCATAATAATAAGAAAAAATGGTATTATTTGAAGTAAATAATTTTCTACCATTCCCCTAAATTATTATGAATATCCATTCTCTTAAAACTGTTCAGTAGTAGGTATTACAATTAAGTACTCTTTTTATCTGACACACTCATTAAACACCTCCTGATAGCACCATTGTTGAATTGAGAAAGTTTTTTTCACTTTTAAAAAACCTGACTTTGATGATGTAAAATACAAAATCTCTGGGGGGAAAAAAGTCTATGAAATTCAAACATTTTAACTTTTAGATTATTTTTCCAGTTCACTGAAAGTTTAAAAATAAATTTATAAATGTTCAGGAAGAAAAAAATTAGAAGTTTTAAAAATGACAAAATTTATTGAAGATAATTCACTTTCCCACCTTTTAGTTTATTACTTTCTCTAATGAAAAATTTTTAAAATTTATTATTTCTAGAAAATGCTGGAAGTTTACATAATTTTCTGTATAAGAAAATATTTTATAAGTAAGTAAAACTGGAAAAAGAAAAGATCAGCACATTTCAGAAAAGAAGCCCTTGGTCAACCAAGTATTACTTTCCCTTAAGGAACCAGTTTTACAGATAAGAAAGTAGTATGAAAACGAGATAATAGACTCTGGAGAAAGTACAGCACTGCTGGTTTATTAAATGTTGACTGCTAGTCTCTAAAATAATCAATATATTTTATTATTTGTTTTTTACCACTAAAAATTGTGGAGGTGGATTATTCTGTTTAAATCTTTTACTTTGAAAAAAGAATTGCTATCTACTCAAGTCATGTTTTGTCCTGCACTAAGCCGATGCAATTTTAGGCTGTTATCATCCAACGTGAATGCTCACTTATCCAAGAAATAGCACACCATTGTGATTTCTCTAATTTACATTGCACTATGGAGCCCAGACAACTGTTGTTGGTGTTTTGTAATGCTAAGTAGCAGTAGCAGGGCTTTATCTTACACATTGTATTATGATATTGTCATATTGAATGATTATATATATATATTCGTTCTAAATGATGATTCATCTTTTTCAAAAAAAAATCTGGCCGGGCACGGTGGCTCAAGCCTGTAATCCCAGCACTTTGGGAGGCCGAGGCGGGCGGATCACAAGGTCAGGAGATCGAGACCACAGTGAAACCCCGTCTCTACTAAAAATACAAAAAATTAGCCGGGCGCGGTGGCAGGCGCCTGTAGTCCTAGCTACTCAGGAGGCTGAGGCAGGAGAATGGCGGGAACCCAGGAGGCGGAGCTTGCAGTGAGCCGAGATCGCGCCACTGCACTCCAGCCTGGGCAACAGCGTGAGACTCCGTCTCAAAAAAAAAAAAAAAAAAAAAAAAAAAAAAAAAAAAAAAAAAAAATCTACACATACCCCTTAATAACAATAACAACAAAAACAACACAACTTTCATTTATTTGCCAAGCATTCGGCTAGGACCTTTAGAAAATCTGGTGGACCCAAATCTCACAAGAATACTTTATAATAAGGTATTACTGTATTTATGCTATTCCCTGTGTCTGGCTCAGGGACTTGCACAAAATGCCCACTTGATAAATATTTTTGAATCAAGTAATACAAACTCAGAGAAACCAAAGGCTAAACCAACCTTAATAACATAGTTGCAAAACTGAAATAAATGCTTACACAAAAACATCGAGAGAGTCTGTTAAAACATTAGATTCTTTTCATATGCCAGCCATACCTAAGACACCTTGAAAAGTCATGTTAATCCTGTATGTTGTTGTACAGGTTTTAAGGAGTTCACCACCCTAAAACTGAACTCAGAGAGATTATTACTTCAATTAAAAACTACATAATTTACTTAAAAGTATAGTAACTCTGAAGTTACATTGACTGTGCTTCTCTTTTCACAAGTGTAGCTGTATCTACAGAAGATTATTAATGCAGTGTCTCTACCAAAAAAAAAAAAAAAACCAGTCTAGTAGGACAGACAAACATGTTCATGAACAATTGGCATAGAGTTCTGACAGATGTGAATGTATATTGAATATTAAGGTACTCTGCTTTAGGACGGATAAGGAAAGCCTTCCTGGCAGGAATTTTTTTTTAAATAGTTCTTGAAATAAAAGGAATATGTATTCATAGCTGGAGGAAGGCTGGCAAGGGTTCTAATATGGGGAAACATCATTGTCAAAGCCTTTGCAATATGAGAAAATATGTGATATTGGTGAACTTGTGGACACTTCTGCCTGACTGTAGCATAGTTCTGTGCTGGAGGGAGTAGTGGAAGATAGGATTTGAGAGTAGTCACAGTTCAGATAAATTATGAAATATCTGAAGCTGTCAGGAGGAACTTAGACTCCACACTGTAGATAGGCAGTTGGAAGATACAGATTGATTTTAAGAAGGAAAATTACACAGATTTGGTGCTGTGAAGGATGGGTTAGGGAGGATCATATCTGAAGTTGGAGGACTCCTTTGGAGGCAATTCAACAGATAAGGACTGGAATGCAAGCAGGGGCAGAGGTATGAGATGCAGGACAGACAGCTCTGAGAGTGATCTGGGAAGACAAATGAGGTTCTTTGTTCTAAAAATGATTCAGAATCAAAATGCAAATCAAACAGCTTCGGGCACCAGCATCATAAAGATGAAATGATGTGATAATGGTCATCATGTAAAATGATCACTAAACACAAATATGATTTAGAAAGATTGAGAGAAAAAAAATGTTAACAGCAGAAGGCAATGTAAAAACTGATTTTAAAAGTCAGGGAAACTGTTGGAACATGATGAAAAGCAAACCTTCACAGGATTTTTAAGAAAGAAATTGACTATGCATTATAAGACAATACAGTACTTTAAAGATGAGTTAAAAGAGTAATTTGGAGTTTGAATTAGGTAGAATGTTTGCATTTTGCTCTCTTTTTTTGAGACAGAATCTTGCTCTATTGCCCACGCTGGAGCGCAGTGGTGCAATCTTGGCTCACTGCAACCTCTGCCTTCCAGTTTCAAGTGATTCTCCTGCCTCAGCCTCCCTAGTAGCTGGGATTACAGGTGCCTGCCACCACGCCCAGCTAATTTTTGTATTTTTAGCAGAGATGGGGTTTCACCATGTTACCCAGGCTGGTCTCAAACTCCTGACTCAGGTGATCCACCCGCCTCCATCTCCCAAAGTGCTAGGATTACAGGCATGAGCCACTGCGCCCGGCTTTCTTAGCTTTGTATAGATAATGACATTGACCTGTTGTTTCCAATATGGAAGAATCTAATTCAATTAGGTTCTTCTAATTGATCCTTCTTTGATTTAAGAATCTAATTGAATCAATCTAATTGATTCAACTATTTTTCACAGTTATGTGCGAGCTTATCTGAGTAAAATTAATATGAGCTGTTGCTCATTGATTTATGTGTGTTTAGAGCTCTGAATATTGTGTATTTTCAGAATGTGATTTTCTTGTGACTTTAGGGTTTTGACTTTAGGAACATGGATTAATAGTCTCAGATTGAGATTTGTCTAGCATTTCAGGAGATATTTTAAACTTTTATATAACTAATCATTTTTTGTTCATAGTTTTCTTAATATTTAAATATATTTTAAATAAAATATTCTACTAAAATACTCCTGAAAATAATTGTGGTACATATTAAAAGAACAGAATGAGATAGAATGATTGAGTTATTTTAAAACCTGCTTTTAAAAGTTGTCTTTGTTAATTAATGACTCACTATTTATTTTGCAGAAATATTATGTAGAATCAGTCTAGGTTGAATTGTTATAATGGCAAACATGATAATATGGAGATGTGTTATGGAAATACACAATTTTGGCTGGGCGCGGTGGCTCAAGCCTGTAATCCCAGCACTTTGGGAGGCCGAGGCGGGTGGATCACGAGGTCAGGAGATCGAGACTATCCTGGCTAACATGGTGAAACCCCGTCTCTACTAAAAATACAAAAAACTAGCCGGGCGTGGTGGCGGGCGCCTGTAGTCTCAGCTACTTGGGAGGCTGAGGCGGGAGCATGGCGTGAACCCGGGAGGCGGAGCTTGCAGTGAGCCGAGATCACGCCACTGCACTCCAGCCTGGGAGACACAGTGAGACTCCGTCTCAAAAAAAAAAAAAGGAAATACACAATTTTACGTTACTTAAAGAATTTATTCAATTACATTCTTCCATATTCTGATTAGTATGTGAGTGTGTGTGGAGCACTCTTAGTAAACGCAGAAAATCACTGGCAGACAAGTCTTAGAAGAAGGATTTGACGTTTTTAATTAAAACATTTAGGGCATATCCTGAAAACAGTAGAAGAATTAGTTTAATACTTTGTATTTTATGCATCTATGGTATTATACAAAGAGATCAGAAATTCAGAATGCTACCATAAGGTTTGAAAAGCAGGCTCATCACAAGAAATTACAATTCTATTTTTGGGAAGACTTAAATGTTGCTATACGTATTTCAAAAAGTTTGCTGAGAACATTAAGGAATTTCTTGAACCAGAAGAAATGTAACTGATCAAAATACTGTATCTTCTAGAGTAAGGCAGCTAACTGAGTTATTATTTTGTTTTTTAAAAAATATTTCTTTCATTCATTAATGTGACATTAAATCAGGGAAATACACTTATTAGTTGAAGCCATCTTTTAGTGCTGAAGTGCCTGAGTCCATTTCACATTCTATGGTTCTATGTTTAGCTAAGCAGAGGCATGCTCTCTTTGACTTCTATTTTAATTGGTGGAAAAGGTAGTTTATAATGATTTCAGTTACTGCAAG
This sequence comes from Macaca fascicularis, assembly GCF_037993035.2. Taxonomy (NCBI): domain Eukaryota; kingdom Metazoa; phylum Chordata; class Mammalia; order Primates; family Cercopithecidae; genus Macaca; species Macaca fascicularis. The sequence continues at coordinate 138,597,174 of NC_088377.1, forward strand.
AGGCCAAATGAACAGGAACTATTTCTCAACAATTTATTTTCAAGACAGCTTTTTCTTCAAGTGTTTATTACTTTTGGTAGTCTGATAGTTTTAACTCACTTCCTTTTAATTAATGATGACTTGGCTGGGTCAAAATATAGGTCAAATTTTGCAATTTAGTTTGATGTTGAGACTGCTGTGTTATTCCTCAGTCAATTTGCAGGTTTTTTTTATAGTCAGCCACGAGTTTATCTGAGTAAAATTAATATGAGCTCTTGCTCATTGGTTTTTGGGTGTTTTAGAGCTCTCAATATGATCTACTTTCAGAATGTCATTTTCTTGTGACTTTAGGAACATGGATTAGCAGTCCCAGATTGAGATTTGTCTAGCATGTCATGTGATATTTTAAACTTTTATAAAAATTAAAGTTAATCGTTTTCTTGTTCATAGTTTTCTTAATAAAGCATTTAAATATATTTTAAATAAAATATTCTACTAAAATGCTCCTGGAAATAACTGTGGCACGGGTTAAAACAATAGAATGAGATGAAATTATTGAGTTATTTAAAACCCTGCTTTTGAAAGTTGTGTCATCTTCTCAAAAGAAGATATTTATGCAGCCAAAAAACATGTGAAGACAAGCTCATTATCACTGGCCTTTAGAGAAATGCAAATCAAAATCACAATGAGATACCATCTCACGCCAGTTACAATGGCAATCATTAAAAAGTCAGGAAACAACAGATGCTGGAAAGCATGTGGAGAAATAGGAACGCTTTTACACTGTTGGTGGGAGTGTAAATTCGTTCAACCATTGTGGAAGACAGTGTGGCAATTCCTCAAGGATCTAGAACTAGAAACACCATTTGACCTAGCCATCCCATTACTGGGTATATACCCAAAGGATTGTAAATCATTCTACTATAAAGATACATGCACACGTATGTTTATTGCGGCACTGTTCACAATAGAAAAGACTTGGAACCAACCCAAATGACCATCAATGATAGACTGGATAAAGAAAATGTGGCACATATACACCATGGAATACTATGCAGCCATAAAAAAGGATGAGTTCATGTCCTTTACCGGGACATGGATGAAACTGGAAACCATGATTCTCAGCAAACTAACACAAGAACGGAAAACCAAATACCATATGCTCTCACTCATAAGTGGGAGATGAACAATGGAACACATGGACACAGGGCGGGGAACATCACATGCTGGGGCCTGCTGGGGGATGGGGAGCTAGGGGAGGGATAGCATTAGGAGAAATACCTAATGTAGATGACAGGTTGATGGGTGCAGCAAACCACCATGGCACGTGTATACCAATAACAAACCTGCACGTTCTGCACATGCACCTCAGAACTCAAAGTATCAAAACAAAAAATTGTGTCTTTATTAATTAATGAGTCACTAATTATTCATTTTGCAAAATATGATCTAGAATCAATCTAGGTTGAATTGTCATAATGGCAAACATGATAACATGGAGATATGTTATGGAAATATACAATTTTATGTTACTTAAACATAATTGTTTAAGAATAATTTGTTAATGATTTAAACATAAACTTTTAAGAAGACTTAAAACTCTAAATATGCAAATTTATTGTTATAGAAAAATATATCAGATTTTAGTTTTGTTTGTTTTGCTAAAGGATAGAAGAAAATATTATGGCTCTTAACCTGTAAATTTCTTCTCCTCCTGCATTTTATATCTCAGGTTTGGTTTCAGTTACATTATTCTTCTAATCACTGTCTCATTTCCACAGTTAGGCAATTGCCAAATACTTGCAGATTTTACCTCTTCAGTATTTCTTAAATCTCTTTCCTTTTTTTCATTCTAACTACTGCCTAAGTTTAGGTTTCCATCACATCTCACCAAAAGAAATGTCTAGTGTCCACATTGATCTCCTAATCTACCTTTGAAGTTTTTGAAGATGAATTATCATCATCTTCACATCTCTTTTACAGCACCTGTCTAATCTGATTTTGTCACTCTCTAGCATAAAATGTTTCTATGGACCCCATCAACCATATAACTCTAGCTAGGTTTTAACACAACCAGCCCCTCTTTCTACTTCTCCACTTTATCTCCTGACATGTCCTTTCTCCCACTTTACATCTGGCTATATCAAAATTGTGTGGAGTCTTCCACACAGGCTCTGCAGTTTCTCTTGTTACATTTGCTCCTGCTGTTCTCTTTGCTTAATGTGATCACCCCTTCCCAAAATGCTTGATCCTGGAAAACACCTGTTCATCCTTTGAGACCCACCCCTCAGCTTACCTTTTTCAAGAACCTATCTGTGGGCACTCTCCAGCTGGCTCTGTTAAGGAAGTTTTCTCTTGCTCCTGTCAGTGCCTCCATCATTGCACCAATGACGCTGTAATTGTAATGATCTTTTTAAGTTCTATCTCTTTTGCAAAACTATGAGCTGAAATGAGTGAGAGATTGGAAGACAGTGGGCTATAGAAATATATGGAATAATTTCTTAGCTTATAACTTTGAAAGCTTTATTTCTTCCAGTACAGGGGTCCCCAACCCTATGACCACAGACCTGTATTGGTCTGTGGCCTGTTAGGAACTAAGCCAGATCAGCAGTGGTATTAGGTTCTCTTCGGAATGTGAATACTATTGTGAACTGCGTGTGTGAGGGATCTAGGTTGCGTGCTCCTTATGAGAATCTAATGCCTGATGATCTGAGATGAAACAGTTTCATCCTGAAACCATCCCCTATAACCCTCAATCCATGGGATAATTGTCTGCCACAAAACCAGTCTCTAGTGCCAAAAAGGTTGAGGAGCACTGTCCTAGGATAATAAAGAATAATTGTTTTGTGATGCTAAAGGAAAAAATGAAATATAAAATAATACCAAAGAAACTTAAATTATTTGGTAAGTACACATTTACAAAGGCATTAGTAAAGAAATGCTTCCCCATCTCTACTGAAAATATAAAAAATTAGCCGGGCATGGTGGCGGGCGCCTGTAGTCCCAGGTACTCGGGAGGCTGAGGCAGGAGAATGGCATGAACCTGGGAGGCGGAGCTTGCAATGAGCTAAGATAGTGCCACTGCACTCCAGCCTGGGTGACAGAGTGAGACTCTGTCAAAAAAAAAAAAAAAGAAAGAAAGAAATGCTTTCCATTTTTTGTGGCTGTAAAAGTCTGGAGGCAATATATTTATTTCTCCATAACTAGAGGAACAGATACATAAAATATATTATAGGCAGGTAATGGAATACCATGCAACTGTCAGAAAAAAAATTATCTAGATCTACATATAATAAAATCAATAGATTTCAAAAACATAGATTTGAGTGAGAAATAAATTATTAAAAATAATGAGATTCATAGCATGATATTATTTTAGTTCAGAATAAAAAGAAAGCCAAACTAGATATTCTCACAGATACATCTTTTTGTAAACATTCATGTAAACAAATACATAGAAGTTGGATTGAAAAGAAATACACTAAATACTCAAGATTGGTTGCCTTTGGTTGGGAGCGTAATGAGGATGATAAAGTTAGTAAGATGCAAGGGAAAAATATAAACTAAATAAAGTACCAAACAAATACAGGTTATTGCAGAGACAGATGTTAATTGGGTGGCTGTGTGCTGTGAATTGATGAATACGGGCAATTCAATTCTGGGCATCTGCAATTAAAAAAAAAAAAACTAAGTTGGAAATAATGTTATCTGGAAAGGCTTCACAAGAAGATGACATTTGGGTAATCGCTGAAGAAAATGAGGGAGAGAGCTGTATGAATCCTACAAATAACGTTCCCGGCTGACCAGCAGAAGTGTGCCCAGCACCTTCAGGAAAAGTATGACCCAGGTGAAGTGAGCAGTGGAGAGAATGGTAGGTGGTGAGGTCAGGGAGAGAATAGAAGCCTTGTTGAACACTTCAAGAACTCTCACTTACAACGTGGTGTGGGACAGTGTTGGAGGGTTTTGAGCTGAGGAATGAAACAGTCTGGCTCAAGTTTTAAAAGAATGATTCTAACTACTCTTTTGAGAATATTCTGAAGGGAAAAAAGGGTCAAAGAAGAAAGACCTCCAAATATTTGTTGCAATTATTCAGGAAAGAAATGATGATGTCTTGTATCAGGTTTATCATTTAACATAGTGAGAAGGGCTAAGAATTTGCCTTTGCTTCCAGATTCATGTATGTATAATACATACATGTAATACATATAGATATACACATATATATAATTAAAATAACAAGGTAATTATAATAATCAAGTTAATAATGATTACTTCAGGGGTGAGAGAGAGGGAAGCAATTGGGAATGGCTTACCCTATTGGCTTCATCTGAATTTGTTTGATTTCTTAAGCTGACCAGCCATTGCATGAGTTCTTATGATATATTCTTTATGTTCCGTTATACCTAAATTATTTTTAATTAATTTAAAAACACTATTGAATAATTTTAACATTTGTTTTTCATTAAATCTAGGGTGCAATTTATGTTTGTTTGTTTGGTTTTGAGACGGAGTCTCGCTCTGTTGCCCAGGCTGGAGTGCAGTGGCACGATCTCAGCTCACTGCAAGCTCCATCTCCTGGGTTCACCCCATTCTCCTGCTTTGGCCTCCCGAGTAGCTGGGACTACAGGAGCCCACCACCACGCCCGGCTAATTTTATTTATTTATTTATTTATTTATTTTATTTTATTTTATTTTATTTTATTTTGTATTTTTAGTAGAGATGACGGGGTTTCACCGTGTTAGCCAGGATGGTCTCAATCTCCTGACCTCGTGAACCGCCCACCTCAGCCTCCCAAAGTGCTGGGATTACAGCCGTGAGCCACCACACCCAGCCCTGTAGGGTGCAATTTTTTAATGTCATATTTCTTTAACTCTAAGATAAGGCAATATTTTTCATTGGTAAGAGACGGAAAACTACACAAACAAACGCAAAACCAAAGAATGTTTACTGGTGGCCATACTAAGAAATTCACATGTAGATATTATAGTCTCAGGAAATACCAGCCTAAGCCTGTTTAGTTCTCACATCTTTTCTCAGCTTTTCTCTGAAAGTTGGCCTTTTCTCAGGCTGTTTTATGAGGCAAGGGATGAAGTTGCTGGCTGCTTTGAGGCCTGGTTTTACACTCTTTTTTTTTTTTTTTTGTAATATATTTATTTATTTATTTATTTTTTTAAATTTATTTTTTATTATTATACTTTAAGTTCTAGGGTACATGTGCATAACGTGCAGGTTTGTTACATATGTATACTTGTGCCTTGTTGGTGTGCTGCACCCATCAACTCGTCATTTACATCAGGTATAACTCCCAATGCAATCCCTCCCCCCTCCCCCCTCCCCCCTCCCCATGATAGGCCCCGGTGTGTGATGTTTTACACTCTTGACTCAAAGGAGAAAATATGTCTAACATCTTCAGTGAAGCACTCTGAGTTTTCCTATGTGAGTCAGATGCACCTATCTGAAACAATCATCGTGACAAAGAAAATTGAGTATGGTAGTTTCCAGCTTAAGAGAACCATATGCATTTGGGAGTAGATATTCTCAAGATAGTGGTGAAAGAGGAGAAAAGATACTAGACAGATAAAATAAGAGATTGTGTTAGGGCATCTCTGTATGTACTTACATATAAGACACTTTCAAATATATTTATATTATGGAAACTTTAGAAGAGTTTTGCTTGAAATGAAAAACATAACAGTGAACTATGGTAAATTTCTGAAATGGATTTTTATATTCTATACTATTTTATATTAACGTAAAAAAGTTTCAAAGCTCATTTAGAATTTATACATAATTCATTTAGTATATCATTTCTATATGTGACATGAAAACTATTTCCAGAAATACCGCATTCTACTCTCTTCTCTTTCAACTTCTTCTGGCTAAGCATATATTGCCAGAGTAGATTTACAATATTGGATGCAGTGTAAAATCAGTCCTCTAAAACAGACATAGCCAGTCCCTGTGATTTAAGTAAAATAAATGAAAATAATGAAATAAATTATTAGTAGTTTGCATGCTGTAACTGAGCATTTATACATAGAAGATATTTTCTGGAAAAGAAAGGGAATTTTATTTCAAGAAAACTCTCCTCAAGTCATGTTTTTCCACAATTCTCACACCACAAGCAACAGAGAAGGTTTCTGTGACCAAATGTCAGAGGTTAGGGGGGTGTTTTCCCCACACACCGAACTACAGATACAAGCTGGGTGGCCTCCAATTTAATTCCAACACTATCTACCTGGAGCTAATGTCAGATCCCACAGGTGGACGGCTCAGCCCCCAAGTCTGCCTCCCAATACATGTACAAGTCACAAGTCTGGGCCTTAGAAACTTCCGACCGACTGGCTTCAAGTTAGGGTTCCTGTGGTCTCCTTTGTGGGTATGATTAATTTGCTGAAACAATTCACAGAACTCAAGGAAACCTTACGTTTACAGGTTTACTATAAAGGACACAGATGAAGAGATGTGCAGGGTAAAGTATGGGGGAAGGGGCGAGAAGCCTCCATGCCCACCCTGGGCATGCCACCCTCCAGGAACCTCCATGTGTTCATCTCTCCAGAAGCTCCCCAATCCTCTTGGGGTTTTATGGAAGCTTCATGATGTCAGCATTTCTTCCCACAGAGTACAGGGTGGGACCTTCCCTGGGGAGGGTCTTAAGACCCACACCAGAAAGGTGGGAGTAGGGTTCCGCCTTGAGGCAGCTGAAAGGATGGCAGGAGAGAGATTCTGTTTCCTGAGGCCTGCCCCTGAGGCCTCACACACCCAACATTATAACAAAAGACTGGAAGAAGGGATGTGGGAGTTATAAACCAGGAACCCTGGATGAAAACCAATATATATCATAACAACACAAATGTAATTACATGCATTAGTGGAAATGGCAGTTACTCACTGAGAACACATGGACACAGACAGGGGAACAACACACATCAGGGCCTGTTGGGGGTGGGGGGTGAAGGGAGGAAACTTCAAGGATGGGTAAATAGGTGCAGCAAACCACCATGGCACACGTGTACCTGTGGGACAAACCCACACGTTCTGCACATGTATCCTGTTTTGGGTTTTTTGGGAGACGGGGGTTGTTGGTTATTTTTAGAAGAAATAAACAAACAAGAAATGGAAGTTTCTTTACGTTGTAAACCATAATATAATAAAGATATTTAATTAAATTTATATTAAACATTGTCAGGAGCATGATCTTTACCTTACCTGAAATGAATTTTTATAAATTAATTTGGGTAAATGAAAATTTTAAAAAATCTATTGATTTTTTATTTATTAATTTATTTCTTTTCACTGCTTATTTATTTATTTGAATATTTTTATAAATTTGAATATTTATTAATGTTTTGATTATTTAAAAATAGTTTGCTCTTCTTCTTTCTCAGAAAACTCATACAAATCCACTATGAAGAACTATTTTTATTTGAGTCTGTTCCCAAGAATTAAATTATATGAGCTAAAGTTATAGCCCAATCCCTGCAGCATCAAATGGTGTACTCTCAACATACAACAGCCAATCTGAATATGATGATTCACCCATGTTATTTTTACAATTTCAAGCTTCTTTATTTATTTAGTTTGAGACGGTCTCAAAAAATATATAAATTTTTGTAACAGATACTATCCTTACCATTTGAGGAAATGTCAGACATATGTGGGCTTAGAAGAATTCTAATATTGTTAGTAACCACTTATTTGTAGTATCACTATGTAAACTGTGTATAAGAACAAATAAGCTACTCGGGAGGCTGAGGCAGGAGAATGGCGTGAACCCGGGAGGCAGAGCTTGCATTGAGTGGAGATCGCGCCACTGCACTCCAGCCTGGGTGACAGAGCTGACAGAGCAAGACTCCGTCTCAAAACAAACAAACAAACAAAAAAACATATAAGAGGCTTATTTTGCTGTTCAAGCACTTGGGGAGATGACAGGTATTTTTTATTAAGAAGGCATCTTGGGAGAGAGTGGTGGTTAACTTCAATCAATCCAGAAGACTGAAAATTCATAGAAGGTTTTCAGAGTAAATGGGGAACCATAGCAATTAGTCCACAGAACAAACGTTCTATTAGTTGATTTAAGGTAGATTACTAAATTCTCTACTTAATAATTTCAACTTTAATGGCAATTGTATTTTGTAGTTATCAAGAACAGTAATAATCTTGAATGTCTCATTTAATGAGAGGCCTGAAACCAGTACTGCCCATAGATGGACAAGTAGGATGTAAACAGCCAATTTCAAGAGGCACTATTCACATAAACCAGTTTGTGAATGGTACCCTCTGGAGTTATCAATGTGGTGTTCCTGCCAACCAAATGTAGTACAGCATATTAGCTGAACTTTGAGTCAGAAACAGGTTTACAGTAACTGGATGGTAAGGAGTAATTTCTATTATAGAACAACTGTTGATAACTAACACCTATTGAGAGCTTAAAATATGCTGAGCACTCTAGTAGTTCATTTCGTCTTTGCAAGAACCCTGTGATGTAAAACCCTTATATCCCTTACCGATACTATCGTCCAGGAGGCAAAAGTGATCCCTGGATATGTAGCAGGCATCTTGCAACCGTGAGACAAAAATGATGAAAACGAGTAATAAAAATTACAGCCATTGAACTCCAGTCTGGGCAACAGAGCAAGACTCCATCTAAAAAAAAAAAAAAAAAAAAAAAAAAAAAAAAAAAGACAGAAAAACAGAGCAAAAATAAAGAACAAACCCAGTTCCTAAAACCATTATTGAGGTGGTGAACCTATACCTACGTCTAGATTTCTTGTTACATTAGAAAAATAATTTCATTTGTTTCTTCATTCTAAGTAAGATTTTCTGTTACTGTTAGCTAAAAGCATTTGTTAAGGATGTAGAAGGAAAAGAGTGGAAAAAGTACAATGAAAAAGGAATTAAAAAAAAAAACATAGGATTAATTCCAAATCACCAGTAACTCATGTTGATTCACTGAAATCATCAAATAAAAGACAAAGTTAACCAAAGTAGATTAAATATATCTAACTACATGTTGTTTACAGAAAATGTATCTAAAGTAGGATCTCATAGAAAGATTGAAAAGGGAGGATGAAAAGATATTATTCAGTTATTATTCAAAATAAAGCTGGTAAAAAAATATGAAAACCAGACAAAGAGAAGAAATCAAGGCAAAAAGCAATATGTTTCCTATGCCACCCACAATGACCACTTCAAAATATGGTTTTAAAAAGAACTTTTTAAAAATAGCAGCAGAAAGTCTAAGATTCCAGGAAATATATCTAACAAAATACTCATAATATTTCTATGAGAAAGTAGAAAAGATATTGTTGATGTTCACAAAAGAAGGCATGAATAGAGTATGTCATAAAGATGAATATCATGGAGATTGCTTATTTAGCAATCTTTATCATGAAGATTGATATATTAACAAGAAGTTAATATATAAATGTCGTGACAGTTCAATTAAATAACAAAAATAAAGTTTGTTGTTGAATTTTGAGAGTTGACACTAAAATTTACATAAAAGACCAAAGAACCAAAAAAATTTGAAGAAAAATGATAAAATAGAGCTGTTTCTAGTTATCAAGTATAATATTACATAAAATATTTTAGTACAGCACAGGTATAATCTAGCAGACCAAAGAAACTGAACAGATAGCCAGGAAAAAATCCTCAAGGGTCAGGAAACTTTATTTATAACAAAAATTGAACGGCATGGCAGATAAATAAATGGTTCAGAGAACACATTGTAAAAAGCAACAAAAAATAATTGTGAATGGTTTAAAAGTATTCAAAATAAAAAGTAACACTCTAAAACTTCCGGAAGAAAATAAATATCTGATGGCTGAATAATAAAGCATTTTTTAAACACAAAACCATAATGTAAAGACCAGTAATTAAAACTCTTGTTCAGTAAATGATGCCACAAACATAATAAAACAATACTCAATGAACATATGTATGCATGTGTCTTTATAATACAATGATTTATATTCCTTTAAGGATATACCAGTAATAGGATTGTTGGGTCAAATGATAGTTCTGTTTTAAGAAGTCTTTGAGAAATTACCCAACTGCTTTCCACAATGGTTGAACTAATTTACACTCCCACTAACAGCATATAAGTGTTCTCTTTTCTCAACAACCTTGCCAGCATCTGTTATTTTTTGATTTTTTAATAAGAGCCATTATGACTGGTATGATATGGTATCTCATTGTGGTTTTGATTTGTAATCCTTGATGATCAGTGATATTGAGCTTTTTTTCATATGCATGTTGGGTGCATGAATGTCTTCTTTTGAAATGTGTCTGTTCATGTCCTTTTCCCACTTTTTAATGGGGTTGTTTGCCTTTGCTTGTAAATTTAAGTTTCTTATAGATGCTGAATATTAGACCTTTATCAGATGCATAGTTTGCAAAAATTTTCTCCCATTCTGTAGTTTGTCTGTTTCCTCTGTTGATAGTTTCTTTAGAAACTCTTTAGTTTTCTTAGATCCCATTTGTCAATTTATGATTTTATTGCAATTGCTTTTGGTGTCTTCGTTATAAAATCTTTGCCCATTCCTATGTCCAGAGGGACCTAGGTATTACCTACCTAGGTAAATCTTCCAGGGTTTTTATACTTTTTGGTTTTACACTTAAGTCTTCAATCCATCTTGAGTTGATTTCTGCATATGGTGTAAGGAAGGGGTCCAGTTTCAATCTTTCAGTCAACTGGCTTAGCTGACCTCCGCAAGATCTATTAAAGAGAGATCCCTTTCTCCATTGCTCATTTTTGTCAGCATTGCCAAAGATCAGATAGTTGTAGGTGTATAGCCTTATTTCTAGGCTCTCTATTCAGTTCCATTGGTATATGTATTTGTACCAGTGCCATGCTGTTTTGGTTACTACAGCCCTGTAGTATAGTTTGAAGTAGGGGAACATAATGCCTCCTGCTTTGTTCTTTCTGCTTAGGATTGCCTTGGATCTTTATGGTTTTTTGGTTTTTGTTTTTTGGGGGGGTTTTTTTTTTTTTTTGGTTCCATATTAATTAAAATTTTTTTTTCTAGTTTTCTGAAGAATATCATTGGTGTTTTGATACAAATGGCATTGAATCTGTAATTACTTTGGGCAATATGGTCATTTTAATGATATTGATTCTTCCTATCCAGGAGCATGGGATGTTCTCTGATATGTTTCTGTCATCTCTGATTTCTTTGAGCAGTGTTTTGTAATTCTCATTGAAGACATCTTTCACCTCCCTGGTTAGCTGTATTACTAGGTATTTTATTCTTTTTGTGGCCATTGTGATTTGGATTGAGGCAGAAATCAAGAACTTCTTTGAAACTAATGAGAACAAAGTTACAACATACCAGAACCTCTGGGACACACCTAAGGCAGTGTTAAGGGGAAATTTATAGCATTAAACATCAACATTAAAAAGTTAGGAATATCTCAAATTAACAACCTAACATCACAACAAAAAGAACTGGAGAAGCGAGTGTATATATATATATATACATATATATATATATATATATATATACATATACACATATATATATATATATATACACATATATATATATATATATATATATACACACACACACTATATATATATATATATATAGAGAGAGAGAGAGAGAGAGAGAGAGACGGTGATTTTACATTTTATTAAAACATTATTTTACATATTGGATAGATTTTGGCTCATACTCTTGGCTCAATTTTTGTATTTTTAGTAGAGACAGGGTTTCATCTTGTTGGCCAGGATGATCTGGAACTCCTGACCTCAAGTGATCTGCTGGCCTTGGCCTCCCAAAGTGCTGGGATTACAAGCATGAGCCACCATGCCCGGCCCAGATTTTACATTTTATTAAAACATTATTTTACGTATTGGATAGATTTTGGCTCATGCCCTTGGCTCAACAAGGATGCCCACTACCTCTACTAATATTTAACGTAGTATTGGTTTTGATTAACATATATGAAAAGAAAATGAAATTAGATGCAAGGATGCATAAAAACTGCAAGGGGAAAAAATAAAACCAATTATTTGTTAACAATGTGAACATCTATATAGAAAAACTGACTAAATCAAGAGATCAGTGTTAAAACTAATAGGAATTTATTTATATCACCAGTAAGTAACCATAAATACATAGTAACAGTAACAACAATAATAATATTTTTCATAATATCAAAACTAAAAAGTATTTTATCTATTGACAAATGGTGCGGGAACAATTGGACATCCACATGCAAAAAAATTAACCTAGACACAGAATTCATGCTTTATAAAAATTAACATAAAATGAATTATAGACTTTAATGCAAAATGCATAGTCATAGGAAATAACATAGGAGAAAATCTAGACAATTTGGGAGATAACCCCAAAGGCACAATCTATGAAAGAAAAAATCAATAAATTGGACTTCATTAAAATTACAACATTTCTGCTGTGAGAAAGACACTGTCAAAGAATAAAACTATAAGCCCCAGAATTTGGGAAAAAAATATTTGCAAAAGACTTAAAGGTCTGTTATCCAAACTACAAAAATAACTCTTAAGGAATGCAAACTACAAATTTAAAAAATGAGCCAAAGACCTTAACAGACACCTTACCAAAGATATATAGATGGCAAACAAGCATATGAAAAGATGTTCTATATCATATACCATCAAGGAAATGCAAATGAAACAACAGTGATATACCCATACACACCTATTAGAATGACCAAAACCCAGAACACTGACACCACCAAATGCTGGAGAAGATGTGGAGCAACAGGAATGCTCATTCATTGCTGGTGGGAATGCAAAAAGGTACAGCCACTTTGGAAAACAGTTTAGCGATTTTACACAACATTAAATATGCTCTTACTATATGATTCCACAATCATGCTATTTAATATTTAATCCAAAGGAATTAAAAACTCATGACCACAAAAAAAACCTGCCCATGGATGTTTATAGCAGCTTAAGTCACAATTGCGAAGTCTTGGAAGCAACTGACAAGTCCTTCTGTAGATGAATGGATAAATAAACTGTGGTTTATTGTTCAGACAATGGAATATTGTTCAGTACTGAAAAGAATGAGCTATAAAGCTATGAAAGACATGAGAGGAATTTAAATGCATATTAAATGAAAGAAAAATGTCTAAAAAGTCTATATCTACTTCATTTCAACTATACAACATTAGGAAAAAGCAGAACTGTGGAAACAGCAAAAAGATTAGTGGCTGCCAGGGGTTTGGTGGGGAGAAGGAATCAATAGGCAGAACACAAAGGACTTGGGAGGCAGCAAAATATTCTATGATACTATAATGGTGGATGTATGTCATGTATTTTTCCAAACCCATGGAATGTACAACAAGAATGAACCTTAATTTATATGTTGGACTTTGGGTGATACTGATGTATCATTATGTGTCATTGTAGGTGTATCAGTTGTAACAAATGTACTACCCTGGAAAGTGTTTATAATGGGAGAAGCTATGTATGTCTGGGGGCAGGGTGTATACAGAAGATCTCCGTACCTTCCTCTCAATTTTGCTGTGAACCTAAAACTGCTCTAAAACCAATCTTTTAAAAAATTATTAAAGTATTTTGGAGGCCGGGCGCGGTGGCTCACGCCTGTAATCCCAGCACTTTGGAAGGCCGAGGCGGGCGGATCACAAGGTCAGCTGATCGAGACCATGGTGAAACCCCGTCTCTACTAAAAATAGAAAAAAATAGCCGGGCGCAGTGGCGGGCGCCTGTAGTCCCAGCTACTCGGGAGGCTGAGGCCGGAGAATGGCGTGAACCCGGGAGGCGGAGCTTGCAGTGAGCCGAGATTGCGCCACTGCACTCCAGCCTGGGCGACAGAGCGAGACTCCGTCTCAAAAAAAAAAAAAAAAAAAAAAAAAGTATTTTGGAATTAACATGTAAAATAACCGAGATACCTATAGGAGAACAAAAGCAACTTTTTTGCTGCAGCAGAATCTAGTCTATCCTGACTTGTACAAGGATAAAATTACCCTGTAAGGTATCAAGATATAAGGATAAACATGTTCTGGTACTTGTACAAAATGAAAGGAATGATGGCATAGTGTACAAAGCACAGAGATAGATCCAGGAATACATGAGAACCAAAACTGGAATCACAAGTCAAATGGGACTGTCTAATAGATGGAATTGGGAGAATACCTCCCTATAAAGAGAAAAAAAAATTATGTATTCTTATCTAACCTCATACGCAATAGTGGCTCTTATATAAGATCCTAGCAAGAATCAGCTGACATGTTCGAGAGGGTAGTTAAAAAGAATTTAATGAAATGAGCACTTACAAAGTAAAGAAGGTGAAAGGAACTAACTAGGGAAGATGAAACAAGCACACAGGAACTAACCCCAACAAAAAGCCATTACTACCCTTTGGTCTAATGAATCATGAGGAGGCAGGCTGTTGCCAGAATCCAGCAAGAGCTATCCCCATGTTGGAGGGGATCCTGGATAAGAGCTACAGCCTTGTAGGAAGACACAGCCTCTGCAACACAATGCCACAACAGACAGGATTGGATGAGAGAAGGATATAGGTACCCTGGGCTCTCTCCTCTTACCCTCAGATTTCTTGCTGGTAATTATTACTGAAACCCTGGAAGTCAGAAGGTAAGGAAACCCAGGTGATGAAGTTCATAGTGTTCTTCTTCTTGGTATAAAAGAAGGCAAGAGACTAATGAAGAAGGGAACTGAAGAGAGAGAGAAAAAAAAAGAATAACACAAGTGGATTAAGAACAAATAATTGGGGTGGAATTAGAGTTTGCTCTTTTATCTAGCATGACAGTTAAGGAAAAATAGGGTTGAGAAAGGGTTTTATAGAATGGAACAGTAAAATATTCCTGTATGTTGCGTCTAAAGAAAGCATAAAACCAGTCAGTTAAAACTGCAAGGAAGATCACATTTATTGCATTTTAAGAGTGATAAGATTAATTTAAGGACAGAGAAGGAGAAATGATGCAAGTAACCTAATGGACCAGTGGAAACGTATGACTGCCACCACTATTTACGTTCATTCAGGAGGTCTTCACAGGTTCACTCAGAGGTTTTCTGACTGCAGGGTCACCACCATCCACTCCTGGGAGAAGCTGGAGGTTGTTCTACAGCTATTGGTAGCTTCCCTCTTACAGACACAGAGTATTTTTCCTCACAGGAGCTCTTAGTTTTTCCAACATTACACTTTTTTCTGGTTTTATTTTCTAAATGTATTATATGACGATGCTAATGTTCTTCTGAGTTTAAAGAAGATATATAGACCCACTACTTTTCCTGGGTGGGTACTCCGCTTTTGGATCAAAAGTCAATATAAATGCTTGGGAGTTCTAGCCAAGGCCTTTGGAACTCAGGAAACTACTTTGTTTTGTTAAGCTTGACTGCTGTCTGGAAGGAGACTTTGCGAACATGTCGGTCTATGATACCAGCTCTACTACCTCATTCCTGGGCTTTGTTGTCTTGCGGCTTTTAGAAATTATTTCAAAACTCTAGATGTTTTAAATGTAATGTCCATTTAAAATTTCAGGTCTTCCTCTGTAATAGTTTAACATTTTTGTTGCTGTTGTCTCCCATAAAATAATAAGACACATTCCCTTATTAAAAAAATTGAAAGGGATCTGGTTATTTTCAGACACAGTAAAATAAATGCTAAGAAGCACATACCAAAAGGACAAAAATGCCAAAAAAAAACCACTGAAGGAGATCAATCAGAAAAAGCTTTTTTATTCTGCTTAAAATTGTGTTCTTTCTGGCTTTATCTCAGAAAGAAAGGATTTCTTTATGTAACAGAATAGAGAGAGAATGTGCGGGCTTGTCCTACTTTCACAGAAGTTTTAAATCTTATTAGGCCAGAATGCCTGCCTTATTGTATAAAATATCTTCTTGAATCTGGGTTATTTCAAATAAAGGTATTAATGAAAACTTCCAGAATTCTTCCTTGGGGAAAAAAAAATTAATGAAAACACTTTTAAAATGCGTCTTCCCTCAGCCCCCAGTTAGCCCTAAAACATGAGAATATGCTAGGAGGCCACCCCATAGCTTTGAATAATACAGACTCTGATATACATATAAATAAAAATGAAATTAATAGATTGACAATCATTTATTTTGGGTAAAACCATAGATTTGAAAAAATATATCCGAAATATCTCTCATCAATGACCTCAGCTTAGTAGCATGGGACAAGCATGGGTTTTTGATTTACAGCTGATAAATTTCTTTCTTCCGAAAGAGGTGGAAAGGATATCTACCTTGTAGGACTGCTGGAAAGATTAGAGAAATAACACAAATTTGTTTATTAAACATCTAATATAGACTAGTTGACTTTTTTATGGGCTAAAAAGATAAAGATAAATAAGGGACAGTCCTTTAATTTAGATGGAATACATAAAACATCTGATGAGCAAGCATTGTTCAATGAATGAAATACATTGTTGTTACCATTTGAGTCAATTGTAACTCCCAACATAAAACAAACAAACAAAAAAAGAAGTATGCTTTCATAAACTAATGTTTTGGAAAGGAAATGGGTAAGCATTTATTCCCTGTCCTGATTGTACCTCATCTTTCCAGAATACACTCCCCACAAATCCTGGGTCCCCATTCCCCACTTTATACACATACTAATGCTAATCTCCCCATAAATTGCCAATCCTGTCTCCCCAACATCTACATACCTAGAAGTACAAACATGAATTTGGCCCAAAATTATTATCACATAATAAATAGATCACCACAGTTTTGTCGATAATCCTAGGCTACCTCGATGGAAACATTTAATCCAGTTGTGTGACCTTTGTCAGTTAGTCAGTCTACTTTTTTTAAAGTGAAGGTAGTAATATATACTGTATTTAAAATGGTTGATTTAAAAAAACAAGATAAAATGGCAGAAGTTTACATGTTATTCTTCAAGTGATTCAACTGGTATTTGTCATTGACAATAGTGTAATATCCACTTGATTACAGAGGAGTTTATACTATGAAAGAGTGGAAAATTACATTTTTTGAAAAATTTGAAGGGTGAAAATTCTTTTTAACTTGAAAACCAAATCCAGTGAGTTGCACTCTAAATAAATAATCTATATTTGAACCTAAAGAACTTAATAAATTTTGTCTTAGGAATTCTCTTTATAACTCTTTAATCATAGTATGTGCTAGTAAAAACTGGACTCAAACATTTACAGTCATCTGTTAGATACATAGGAAAAAAAGGGATCTGAATAAGGGAGCTAGTTAGTGGCTCCATTTTTATACAAATTTCATTGCATAAGCAGGCTAATTTATCCAAGCCGAACTTACAAGATCTTAAGATCAAGGTATGTTTATTTTACAATAAAATCTAACATACTATAGAATAAAACAAATTACTTACATTCTGTTTCCCTCTTTCAAACACACAGTAACTAGGATAAACCTTAAAAAAATATAGTTCTTCATTCCTTCTATGTTGTCCTACACATAAATTGTTCTGTAGAGGTAAGAAACTTTGTCCAGAAAACATATATCTGGGAATTAAATTTAAAACATATCAGCAGCTTTAATACAGCCTTTGTAAAACAACGATACACCAGAAGATAAAATCCAGTGCAAATAAGATTATCAGAATTGTTTTTTTTTTTTTTTTTTTTTAAGTCGAGTAGCTTGCTTTGCTACTCGAGGATATGGTATACAGAAAAGAAAAGCACTAATTGTAGATAATTCTTGAGTACCAGAGTCAGAAGGCCTTTGACCTTTTAGAGGAGAGATACAATTTCAGCATATTAGGTAAAATTATTATAGATCCCAGGGTAATGTTAATACACCTCATTGGAAATCATACAGAAAGACTAGTGAATAGGACAAATTATAGAGAGCTGACTTTCTCTAATAGATTCAGCAAAGTGAAAAATGTCCTTTTTTTTTTTTTTTTGAAATTTCTATTAAAATCTACCGAATATTTGAATACAAGATCTTGTTGGTTTTTTGTTTACTCTGAATGAACTGAGCAATTAACCTAATGTTTTCTAAGCATAAATTGTCAAGTGCTTCTAACGGTCTTCCATTATATCAAAAATTTTGTAAGAAAAAAGACAATTGTATGAGATGATGGGTTTATTTCTTAGCGTGATTTAAACATTCCAGATGGTAAACACATATCAAACATCACATTGTACTCCATGAATATCTAGAATTGTTATTTGTCAACTGAAAATCTAATTTTCTAAAAAAGAATAAGGGAATATGGAGAAATAAAAAGAGTTAATGCTCATAGAGTAATTATCATTTCAGGGTTTGTTCTAACAGTTTACCTTTGTAATTTTGGCATTTGTTCATCACTTTCATCACCTAGGCTTGAAACTGGTAGAATAGAAACCATAAAAGGAAGGAAAATCAAATTGCACATGAGGGAGTATACATCACTACTTTGGCTATTAACAGGTATTTGGGCATTAATAAGACTTTCCATAATGACTGGGTTTGAAAACTAAGTAAATCAACACAATTATTTAGAGCAGAAGATTTAATGACTTGCCTGCCATCTCACAGGGCTAGAAGCCAGAATTCCTGGTTTTTAAAATCCGTCTTAATTCTGCATTAGACTTTTCATAGATTTGGAATAAGTGATGGGAGCTAGGTAACAAATTATAAGGTGATAGACTGTCACGGCTAAATATCCATCTTATCAGACACCAATTCAGACTTCATTAGCTAACACCAGTGACCTATCTCATTGCTGTGTGGTATTTATTAGTGAAAATTCACAAATTTTCGCAGTGTAATGGGATGAGAATTTTATTCACTCTTTGCTTTTTTTCTTACACAGACTTTTCTTTTACAAGGCACCATTCTTTCCTTTTCTCTTCCACATTGTATTCATTTCCAGTTACTTAAAACTTGCCTCTAGAGAGACTTTTGCCTAAAACGGTCTTGCACTGGTAAAAGCTGCGGAGGTTGCAATAGAATTCTTAGAATTCTGAGAGATAGTAAACTCACTTTATACTATGCCCAGTTAAGTGGTACAGATACCAATAATGTAACAAAAAAGAAATATCTTCTCAATTAATATTCACTTTTCATGTTTTAGCAATTTCACATGATGAAGAATATTTCAAAAATAGTATTGCTGTGTTTATTGTTTAATCTAGACAATTTTCATAATTGACCTAATGTGCCTATGTAGACAATAACTTCTGGAAGACATCTTCCATTGTTTAAACAATTTAAAGAGTTGCTTACTATGCCATCTCCTCTTTCTAAAGTCCAGTATGTGGCTAAAATCAAAGAGCAAAATAGCCTCTGTAAACTCTTTTATTCTGATACTGTGTTACAAAAATGTTTTAAAGAGAATATTCCCATGAAGTCAGTGTTTTCACAATCTTATTCACGGAAAATCTAAGGTGGCCATGGGAGAATGGAGCCTCAGACTTAAAATCAGAAGACCTACATTAAAATTCAGCCTGGGCCATTTAACAACTTGGCAAGTTACTTAAAATACCCAAATCACTTTTTACTCATGTGTAAAATAGAAATTACACCAACCTATGTCTTTTTATGAAATGATGAGATTGTATTCTGTTCATCGTAATGTTGTCCTAAAATATATTTCTCTATAAATACAAATTAGATAGCTAGAGAGAGAGGTATGTGTACAAATGTATGTGTATAGAGACCACATACACATATTTTTCAAAGATAAAATATATAGAAACTTTTTATCTGAGAAAATTCAAAAGTGAGAAGGCCATTGTATATATTGAGAATAAAGCACCAGAAAGTGATTTAAGAAATGCTCTGGAAGATAAAAATAAGCCAATTTGACAATTACATTAGTAGAAACACTTTAGCTAAAGAGAAAGCAGTAATCAATTTTGTTAGTGTAGAATTAAATTATTCATGTTCATCATCAAAAAATGATTATATTTTAAATTTATAAAATATTTTAAGGAAAGAACAAATGAATGAGTTAATTTCAATAAATATTTTAGCCATATTACTTTATTTAAAATTTTCACTAAGTTTACGAGACAAAATTTAAAATATTGAGGTTGAATAATTATACATTTTAATACTTTTTTTTTTTTTTTTTTTGAGACAGAGTCTAACTCTGTCACCCAGGCTGGAGTGCAGTGGCACGATCCTGGCTTACTAAAACCTCTGCCTCCCAAGTTTAAGCGACTCTCGTGCCTCAGCTTCCCGAGGAGCTGGGATTACAGGCTCGCGCCACCATGCCTGGCTAATTTTTGTATTTTTAGTAAAGACAGGTTTTTGCTATGTTGGCCAGGCTGGTCTAGAACTCCTGTCCTCAAATGATCCATCCACTTGTGCCTCCCAAAGTGCTGGGATTACAGGTATGAGCCACCGTGCCCAGCCTAATACTATATTTTAATTTTAAATTCTATCAATTGATTCTCTGTTTTAAAATGTAAGTTAGTTCTCTTCCACTTTCTTTTTTCATTATTTTATTAATTGTCTGGATTTCATCTTCAAGTCCTTCCTCCCTCCCTGTCTCTTTCTCCCTTCCCTCCTCCCTCTTTTTTTCCTTTCTTTCCTTCTTTCTTTCACTCAGTCATTGCTGTATCCTCTGCCATAGTCACATATTTCAGAATCACTTTCTTTTATACATCAATATATCTTTCAGAGAGCTTATTTCTTTTTCTCCTGAATCCTTTTAAGAATGATTCCTATATTCTTGAAGTATAATATGAAATGGGATATATCAGTGTATCAACTCATCAATATTTCCAGGAATATAGGATGCTCTTTTGGTTCGCAGATTTATTCTTCTGTTATTTTGGAGAAATAATTTGATATTTTTAAATAGATATTATTTTCTATTCTATTGAACTTACTTTTCCTGAGAAACCATTAACCGTATGATTGTTTTCTTCTCTATACCTCAATCTTTGTTCTCTACCTTTATTCTCTATGTTCTCTATGTTATCTTCTTTCTTTCCTCTGTGTCAATAATCTTAATTTCTATCTTACCTTATTTTGTTCCATGATGTTTGTACTTCATTAATAGTTTTAAAATTTGATTATTAGTGTCCTTAGATCTGGCATCTCCATTTTTACCTCATATATTGTCATTTCATTTTTAACCATGACTTCTACATCCTCCATCCCTTCCTCTTCTCCTTCTCTCTGTTCTTAAGTTGTAGATTTGTGCCACATTATAGGATAAATACCTTCTCTAGAGTAGGATTAATTTTTATTCTTTTAATACAACCAAAGAAGCATAAGTTTCAGGACACCAGGAGACCAGAAGGCTGGTCAAAGCATTTTCTAATGCCATTTCACTCTTTATCCAAACCATATTATAAAACATCATCACATGTCCTCTGTGTGTGTGATGGATTTTTGTTTGTTTGTTTGTTTGTTTGCTTGTTTTGTTCAAAGGCTCAAGCAGGTCTGGAGCTGCCGCCCAACCTGCAAACATGGAGGATTTTGCCTCCATCTATGTATTTGCTTCAAAAGAAAAAAACATAACAAACCTATAAAAGGTCAGATATAAGAGATAGCAATGGACCCACAATTAATGCAACCACCTGCTTTGAGACAACCTCAGTAAGCACGTCCTTTTTTCCTTTAGTAGCAAAGAACAAGCTGGTTCAATCTTTGAACAGAGAGAAACTTTTAAAAAAAATTTCACAAGTATCACACTGTGAAGCCTGTGAAGTTAAGCGTTCCAAGAAAGAAACAAGCAATGTGATTACTTGAGAACTTCAATTAGCAAGTTTTTAATTACACTTTTCTCCCCAAGTGAGAAGGTGAAAAACAACAAATTTCACATATGCGGTGTGTTGAGATTTTAGGTCTATAACAGAAGACTATGACCTATAAAAGTGAATTTCTCCCAGATAAAATTTGTCTTGCTATTCTATTTCATCATGATCATTAGTGTGATCAATTCTATTCACAACTACTATTGACTCCAAAGAGCAAGAGAGAATTTTCCTTGACTCCCTCCCTTCCATGTTAGAATCCTCTTTTTCCAGCAGTCCTACAAGGTAATATCATTTCCACCTCTTTCGGAAGAAAGAAATTTATCAGCTCTAAATCAAAACCCATGCTTGTCCCATGCTACTAAGCTGGGTAAAACCTTAGATTTGAAAAAATATATCCGAAATATCTCTCATCAATGACCTCAGCTGGAAAGATTAGAGAAATAACACAAATTTGTTTATTAAACATCTAATATAGACTAGTTGACTGTTCACTCTTTAAGGGCTTTAAGGGCATGGAACTGTATTTTATTCATATCTAAATAAATGAATCTGTGATAAATTTTGTGTATTTTATTCATCCATGAATAAATTTATTCATCTGTGAATAAGTACACAGATGAATAAAATACAGTCATAAGATATTTAGCACTTAGGATGTCATAAGATATTTAGCACTTGATAAACAGTAAATGAATGTATGAATGAATTATTGAACTAAACATTTCATATATGGCATTACATACTTCTTTACATTTTTATTAAATTCTCCCAGCTAAAACTCAGGTAATGGGAGAAATAAAGATTGCACTGAAGAAGGAAATGAAGACAGATGGTGAACAACTAATAGTTGAAATTCTCCAATGCAGAAATATTACATACAAATTTAAGTCTCCTGATCATCTACCAGGTATCTAATTTTATTATAGTCATCAATATATCTAGAATTTTTTAGGGATGTGTCATATATTCTGGAAAATGTTAACTAAAATTTGAACTGTACAGTAAATAGGTCAGAAAAAAGAACTGATTAACATATGTAACAAGTTGTTTTCTTTCGGTTTTTAGCTAGATATTTTAACATATACATTAGCGTGTTATATTCATTAGACAACAGAAGGACAAATTTAAATTGCTAAGAAAATAGATATATCAGCTAGATGTGGTCGCTCCTGCCTGTAGTCCCCACTATGTAGAAGGCTAAAGCAGAGAGATCACTTGAGCCTAGTAGTTTGAGGTTAAGTGAGCTATCTGGCCACTGCATTCCAGACTGGTGACAGAGTAAGACTCTGTCTCAAAAAAATAATAAATAGGCATATCTTTTAATCATTTTATGTTGTCTGAAACAAATTGTTTACAATCTGCTGGCTTGGTACAAAATGTAGGAAGAACTCTCAGTATACTGTTATAATTCTTTCAATAGAAATTTATACCATTGATGGAATTTAATAGGCTGAATTCTTATTTTCAGATTTATATGTGAAAATATATGTGATGAATATTTCTACCCAAAAAAAGGTGATCAAGAAAAAAACAAGAGTATGCAGACATGATCGAGAGCCTTCATTCAATGAAACTTTTCGATTCAGTCTAAGTCCTGCAGGACATTCTCTTCAGGTAACTCTGTATTATGTAGTTGATATGTAAAACTTCTCATTCATGTTGTATTTATTTTTATTCCATTATTCAATATTTATATACTGATCATACACTATATGACATTTGAGAAGTTAATTATTTTTTAGCAGTATCTCCCCAGGAGTCTTTTAGAATTCCACAGCCCATTCACCTCATCCAATCAGTTGCCAAGCCTTCTCTACTCTGCCTGCAGTTTATTTTACATAGATTCCTCTTATTTCCATGCTCACTGCCACTAAACCTTTTTAGGTCCCCATCTTTGTTATTCAAATCATTTCACCTGTTTACCTGGCCAATTGTAATTTATGTCTTATCCGTTTAGTTCATTTCATCACAGCACTGCCAGAGTTACCTTTTAAAACCCTAGTTAGTTTACATTAAACTTGTTAGTTTACATTAAAGGTCTTCAATTATCTTGAATCATTATCTTGAATCATTCAGAGTCTTCCAAAGTGAGTTTTAATTGGACTGACTTAGTCTCAGCTCCTTGGATACTTTTCCACTCAATACTCCAGTCACAACAGACTCTCTTCAAGTCATGTTAAGCCTCCAATCCTTTGCTCATATTTTTCCGCCCTTCAAAGCTCCCTTTTCCAACTCTCACCATCTATTACAATACTCCACATCTTTCATCTCTCCTTACTGATGACCCTGGGTATCATTCATCATACTGTATTCACAAAACATTTTGCTTCTATTATTAGGTTACCAATTTCAGTCTGTCTTGTAACAACAATATCTGTACTTATCTGTCATTGCTTCTATGCTATCAGTTTCTCTAGGGCAAGGCCTAATTTTCATTGCCTACAGCCGACACAATGCTTTGCACATAGTAGGTTTTCAGGAGATATAGAGACAAGGAATGAAAGTAGAAATGGGGGAATGAGAAAAGAGAAAAAAATGTAGGAAGAGACCATGGTACAGGAAATTAAAGGTTTGAATTAGAGACAAAGATAAAAGATATTACAAAGCAAAAATGTATTGAGAAGATTAACTGATATTAGACTAGAAAGGAATAAAGAAAAATGACACTCTGAAGTCTGTGTCAACAAATGTATTATTTCACAGAGATTACGTAGTCAGGGGATTTGGAATAGAGAAAGATCAAGAGTTTTTCTGAAATGAATTTGATAAGAAGGCAGAGATTCAAGTGAAAATACACAATGTCATTTGAAATCCCTGAATCAGAAATCAGAAGAGACAGTCATATCTGGATGTACAAATTTTGAAGTCAGAAGCATAAAAGTTAAGTTTTAGCCAGGAATAAGGGTAAATTATATAACCAAAGGAGATTCTGAAGAGAAAAAGAGAATACAATTACAAGGATTAATGCTTAGCTCCTCTGAATGCTCTCTACCTTTCCTTCAACTCATCTTTAAAATGAAAAAAAAAATTCTTTAGTTTGAGACCCTTGTGATAAGTTCTGCATATGACTTCAAAAAGCAGTTTGGAAGTACATACTGTAGTAAAATCATCAGAAAATTTAACACTAAATAAAAACAATGCCCGGTGAAGTTATATTTATTTGTTCAGAATTCAGATAATCTTTTATTTGATTTGGCTTTGTGTAAACTAGTAAAAAATTATTTGGCAAAGTTATTTTGTGAAACTTTCCATCAATTTAAGCATAAACTTAGAATTGGCTGGTTATACATTTCTTACCTAGTATTCTCATTTTCTTCAGAATGTGTCTTTTCCTTTGCAGAATAATACAAATGTTGATGTGAATTAATTTATATTACATGCAAATCTTTAGAGAACACCTTGATTATTAGTTCTCCTGCAAGTATATCTGCTACTTCTACTCAGCGTCACCCTCTTTTGTGCTATTTTTTTTGATGATTAAATGTTCTTAAAAGAAGTTGAAAACTGTACACATATATACGTATATAAATTAAATATGTTTATTTTTGACTATTTTTTCTAGATTTTACTTTTCTCCAATGGAGGGAAGTTTATGAAAAAGACCTTAATTGGTGAAGCCTGTATCTGGCTTGACAAAGTGGATCTCAGAAAAAGAATAGTCAATTGGCACAAACTTTTGGTCAGTCCTACTCAAACGCATTGAAGAAACACGTCTTCTCAGGGTATAGAAACTGCTCTAAATAGCCTCACATCAAGACTACAGTTGGAAACTAAGCTAAGTTTTGAGAGGCGAATGTAAGAATGGGAACAACAGGCAAAAACATGCTTAATACCTTGTACATTTATTGTTGTGTATGTATCACACAAAGATATTCGATTGAAAAAGTTCACATATTGAAAATAAAAAGGAATGGAGTTCTGAGACCTTGAATTTCCCATGGCTGTGAAGAGAAACTGTGAAACAAATTTTGATTACTTAAGGCAAAAATCTTTGAGCAGAGTTGAGCTATACCTTAAGACAGAGGCTCAAAGATTAATGTGGTTTCCATGTAGCACAAAGGTAATTCTTTATGCAAAGAAGCCTTGGTTGAAAGGAAAGAACTGATGTAACAAATCTCAGTTTTCAAAACTTCAAAAATCTTCCTTCATCATCTTCTATTCAGACAACCAGATGCTTTCAGATTCGGACATAAGATATACCTACAATATGTGTCCAGGACTGGAAGTGAGGTGGCTATGTTCTTAGGGAAAATGGAATAGGAGATGTACAAATTATGCCTTTTAGGCCGTATCTTACCAGTTTTCTGTGTGTCTAAATGTTACAAGGGTATACAACACTGACTTTGGAATCCATGTGGTAAAAGCACATTTGTTTCAGTGTAACTTGAAATAATGTAGAGTGAAGATAATACTAGGTAAAAATAAAATTGAATTTATCTAGAAATAAAACTGTGACTGGCTAACAAAGAAGAATGTTGTCCCATAAAATACTGGAATTTTGTTTGAAACCATCAAAATCTTCATAATTTACCATTAAGCCAAGACATCTTCAATTTATGTACCAAAGGACCTAGAGTAAACTGATATGTTCTAGGAAGCATGATAACTTACTCTTTGTGAAACTGCAAATAAATGTATTATCCTGCACATTTCCTTTCTCTTGCGTGATGCATTGACAGAGAAAGAAAATTCTTTCTCTGGCAAACGAACTATATTAATCTTGTGATACTGATTAATTAAATGGATATCATTTCCTCATTTCATAATATTTTACCCTTTTTTTTCCTTAATGAGTTAATTCATTTACTGATTGTATCATGAAAACATGACACTAAATGAGTTCTTTCTAGTGCTCTATTTTCTTACTTTAGTGACAATATCACAGTGATCAAGTTCATCAATGTTGGGAAAATATGTGAAAAGTCAACACTTACTGGAGATTAAAATATACTTTGAGCTATTTTAATAATAATGAATAAAACAACTAATGTCCAAGTCTTAAAATCAAGCACCCTCTTCTCTATTAGCATTATTAATTAAGGAAGTAACGTGAAAGTTGTGGAAAACACACTCAGCAGGGAATAAAAGCCTGTCTTCTGGTCTTAGTTCTGCCACTGACTATGTCACCTTGCACATGTCACTTAAACTCACTTTACCCCAGTTTTCTTATCTGTAGGATAAAAATAATTATATATCCTTAACCTTCCAAATGAGATGTTGTGATGATAAATCAATGATCCATGAGAGATGAAAGCACATTTCCAAATATAGTTTTATACACAGAAGTGAGGAATAATTATTACATAGCTTTTTAATTCTCAAATTTTATATGTGGAAACCATCATCTAAACCAATGGCAAGGATTGGCATGGATAAAAGCAGTAAATTAGCTGCAAAACTTATTTTTTATTTAAAATATAAACTTTAACCTGAATAAACGTGAAGAATTACATGAAAAAGATTTGCAAATTTTGTTATCCTCAATTAAATGAATAATGCTTGTCTTACCCAATTCCTACATTCTACCCAAAATAAATAAATCAAATTGCTTCTTAGAGCATTCTGAACTTAAAACTTTCTGCTTTATTTAATGGTGAAGTGTTAGTGGGATTAGAGAAACCCATCTCTAGATATTGGTTGGATATTGAATTTTCTCATTTTTAAAGAAATCAGTTTTATATATATATATAAATTCACTCAGAATATAAATTCACTCTTCTGCAAACTGAGAAAGATAACCATAACTTTTCTTCCCTCTATTTTTTAATCCCCCTCCACTGACAGTACAATGTCATTTACCATTGGCATTGCTCTAAAATGAGCATGGGAGAGTGGAATCATCAAAAACATTATATTGCTAGTATTTTATTTTTAGAAACTATTAGATCTGCTGATGGTTGCCATGGATATTTCCAGCAGAAACTAGCACTTGAAGAAGCCTATAATCATCGCTCATAATTGGGGAAGAAAAGGTCCAAGAAGATCTCCTTCTGACATAAAAAGGCTCTGATATTTGCCCTTGAAAGAAAACCCTGACTCATCCCTGATCCTCTTTTGCAGCCACTCATATCCAGAGGTATGCATGAGAGTTTGTATAACCAGTTAGTTTTCTTCATTCCAGTTGCAATTTCTTTTAGAACAATATAAATGGAGGGATCACCAAAACAAAGATTATCTCTTTGGTAGCTATTTAACCTGAAAGAGTAGGAGTCCTTCCATTATAGAAGCCCCTCCGTTCCAAGGAACTAGTGATGGGGCTAGGTCAATCAGCAGAGCTGACAACAGGGCTTCTTTTTGTGCACCAGCATTCCCCTTCAGAGAGCATAAGATCCTGCCAGTGTGCCAAGTTTGAAGCTGACCAAACTTCTAGGTTGTACTGGAATTATTCTATGCAACACTGATCCTTATATGAATGCGTTTCTTCTGAATGATGTCGATTACCCTTCTTACAACAAAACTGTTTCTTTTTTATTGCAAATAGGGCTCTTGGTGTTTTTTACTTTTTTGTACATATCACAGTACATGGTTTTTCACTCTTTAGTTTATTTCATTTTATTGGAACTAACTTTTTTTTATTCTAATACTGACAGAGTTTGTAATCTCTATATAATACGTAATTACTCCAATTACAGCACTTTTACCTTGAAGAGCATCTCAATTTTTCCCACAATTTCATTGAGTCATCAGAGACTGATGTTGCTTCTTGGTTTAAAAATTGGTCCTAAGGAAACTTTCAGCTGTAGAAACAAAAGCACAGAGTGAATTTTTACAAAAGACAGGGAAGATAGAATAGTCATTACAGACACAAATAACCCTAGTAGCAAGAAGTTGGTGTTTTCCCTGTTTTTACTTAAGATTAAGGAGATTTTTGGTGACTCTGAACCCTTTATTTATATTTCAGTTTAAAATATCAAGACTAAGGGGCATCAATTGTCTTTATTCCTTAATATTGCCCATATTTTAACAAATTATACTAATTAAATGCATATTTTCAGCATACCAGTGGAATTAATTTTGTGGATCACACACATTTAAATAGTCATATTGTGGGAATATTATAGCTGGTAACCAGCTGATATTGATTCTTATTATAGGAATGACTGTAATGATAGTGGTGGTAGCAGTAGTGATATTAGCGGTGGTGGTGATGTGAAGTAAAATAAAATTATATATTATATTGTGCCCAATTTATTAGAAATTATTTGATCAATGCTTCATTTCATCAAAATATCATAAAGATGTTTATAGTATTTTTTTACTTTATTATTTAAATCATAACAATATTTTTAAAAACTTATTTTCATTGCTACAATGTCAAATATTCCAAAATCAGCCAACTACAGCTATATATGTGTTATGTGTGATAGAAGTGATCTTCCTTCCCTCTTTTTGAGCTTGAAATGAAAGTGAAAGAAGACTCAATGAATAATTATGAGCTATTTATTTAATAATTACTTACCTTGGGTATAGTACAATAATGAATGAGTGAAACAAATATTCTCATTGAATATGATACAGTGCTGTTTTCTGTATGTTTCATGTTCTATTATTAAAGGTATCCATTAAGCCAAAATTATTTAATCAAATTCTTTATCTGATAGGTAGATTGAGAGCATTTTCTTAATTCATTACCTTGTACATAAGTATACATCTGGTAAAGTAGACCAAGTTGAAATGTTCATTTCATTTGGCATTCAGCATGTGAATATGATTATTGTTCGATTGTGTCTGTATATTTGTTAGGTGACGTGCTCAGGTGCTCCCACTACTGATTAATGTGTGTGCTAATATCCTAACAACACATATGAGGTTTAAGAAAAAATTTTCTTGTCTGAAAACATAAACACCTTAATAAAACTGATTTTGAAATAAAAACTAAAGTACTTGAAGATATGTCTTGTTTCTGACTATATGTTGCATGCCATGTTGGTGATTTGCTAATGTGTTTTTTTGTTTGTTTTACCCAAATCCCTTTGGAAAATCTAATAGACAAATGCAAATTCTTGGACTAAGGACTGTATAAATTGACCTGAAAATAACATGAGAGTTGTATTAAAAAAAAAAAATGCTTGTAAATCCATCTTGAGTTTTACTCTATGTAAAAATATGTCTTGGTTTTGTGATTGTATACAAGATGTATCTTGATAACTTATGTAAATTGTGCCGTATAAAGGCTGTTGCCTCAGCCTTACTAATAAATATTGAAAATATCACCTTTGACTTCTTGTGTTTATCAACTTGATAAATTCATCCTTAATATAAAGATAAAACTTTTCAGGACATCTTCTCTGAAAATTGTATTGTAAATATATTCACTTGCCCAGTTTTAAAATTGTATTGTAAATATAGCAGAGTTACAGAAAACAGAATTAAACAAATGCATAGCTTCATAAATGATCAGATGTCAGACATTCTTATAACCACCACCCAGGCCAAAAAATTGAACTTTGCCAGCCATCTCATAAGTCTTCCATTTAACCCATCTCTATCACAACTCACTCCCACCCTTCTAAATGTAACACTATCCTGATTTAATGATAACAGTTTCTTGATTTATCACTCACACAGCCCACAAAACACTAGTGTAGTTGTCATGTTCTATTTTTAGTATTTTTCTAAGAGTCTTTTAATTTACATATTCTCCTACCCCTTCCTTCTTTTTCAGTGAGTCTCTCAAAAAAAAAAAAAAAAAACCAAACAAAAAAAAAAAACCACTTGGTCTTTGCACCTGTAAGATTCCTTGCAAACTGGGTTTTGCTCATTGCATACTATAGTGCAGTTAACAAGTTTCTCTGCCTCTGCGTTACTTGTACATTGGTATTTTTTTCTATATGCCTGGTCCAAATCATGTTCAATTTCTCTGTCACAGGTTGGTCTTGTATTCCTGTACTGGGAGGCACATATGTCTGGTGGTCTCTTACTTTGTCCTGCTTGTGGCCACTGATGCTGAATCCCTAAAATATATTTATTAATTAATTAAATGTTGCAAAATGATAATATTATATATCAATCATTATTTCTTCTTGAAATATTTAGAAAAAGATAAACTTCTTTTGAGTCAATATTTGGTTACCCCATGGTATAGTCTGTACAAGAAATCTAGGATAAAGGCAGAGAAAGCTGGACAATTTCCCTTTATTCGTTTACCATATTTCAAAATAATAGATAGTTCCCTACCATCCTCCAAAAATAATGAATTCCTTTTTGTTTTTACTTTTAATGTCATTATAAAACCAAAGATTGAAACACATTTAATATAATTCTTTGAATCTATTATTCATATTAATGCTCAGATTTACCCTTTTTGGCCAGTTAAGGCATGTCTGAGGGGGCTTACATGTTTACTACATTCTTTGATACTCTCTTGCTATAACAAGTAAGTTATCTATCATTTTTTAACCTTAAAACAGTGTAAAAAACTAGTTGCTTTAAATTTTTATTTTTTATCTATCCATCTCTCTGCAATAATTAACTTTAGGAATGTATTGATACTGATTGATCAAATTTTATGTAATATACTTCTGGTAAACTTTTAAGGGCATTCTTAGGTGAAGTGTATCTTGGAGGTTTTCTTAAGAAATGCCAGGTCTAAAGAGTTATAAATAGATGAATGATTACCAAGTTCAGGTTTTTGACTATTTATTTTCTAGGTATTAAAAACTGAAAATGCCTCAAACTACAGTCTAAAGATCTTGAAGACTGAGACAAAATAGTTATCTATTAAAAGATAGTGATAAAACTATAATTGCAAAAATATTGAAATCTTTCCTTCTTGTATAACTAACAACTCCAAACAAATTTAATTTTTTTAATTTTGATATTTTTACTTTTTTGTATTATATTTTTCATTTTATTATTTATGAAATGAAGGAAGAATTTCATGGATTATTTATAAGAAAACAATCTTCCAAAATTTGAGTATTTGAAAAGATTAATTAAATGAAAAAATCCATGCCAATCAAAAGAAAACCAAGTTACCATAATCAGATATGAGAAATGTTCATGGATGCCAAGATATCTAACCAATAATGAACAAAACCAATCTAGCAATGTATAAAAATGATAAGAATCATGATCAAGTTAAATTATACTATTTGCATAAGAGTATTTTAATATTGGTAAATAAATTAATGAAGTCTACCACATTAATATACTAAAGTATAAGAATGATAAGGTACTGTGATATATTTGATGAAATTAAAAATTCATTTGCAATAAAAACTTCATAGCACACTTGGAATGGAATAGTACTCTTTAAATCTAATGAATTGTATCTATGTATAAAACTTGTTGGTGAATGACTTTTCTTTTGAGACCAGAAACAAAACAAGTATACCTATTGTATCATTTCTATTTAATATTGCATCAAATATCCCAGTCATGTATCAAGGCATGGAAAAAAATACAAATATATTAACCAGAAGTAGAAAAGAAAAGAAAATTATAATTATTTATAGATTATATGTCTTTATGCATAGAAAATGCAAACACTCAACAATTTTCTTTAGAATATACAAGTGAATTTGTCAGTTCTACTAGATACAAATGAAATTGTTAAAAGATAATTTTTATTAGCATCAAAGGTATCAAATCCTTAGGAATACATTAACAAAGAAGTTAAAGACCTCTACAGAGAATCTTATTCAGATAATATATTAAATAAGACCTGAATACCATGTTCACTGATTGAAAAAGTTGAATATTGTAGTGATACTCAACCCTTCCCAAATCACAAATGCAACAAATGCAGGTATTCAATGTAACCACATTTTTCTTTTTTCTTTCTTTTTATTGAGACAGAGTCTCGCCCTGTCGCCCAGGCTGGAATGCAGTGGTGCGATCTCAGCTCACTGCAACCTCCGTCTCCTGGGTTCAAGCGATTCTCCTGCCCCAGCCCCCCGAGTAGCTGGGATTACAGATGCATACCACTACACTCGGCTAATTTTTGTATTTTTAGTAGAGACGGGGTTTCACTATGTTGGTCAGGCTGATTTCGAACTCTTGACCTTGTGATCCACTCGCCTCGGCCTCCCAAAGTGCTGGAATTACAGGTATGAGCCACCACACCCAGCCCAATGCAACCACATTTTTAAATATATGTGGAATTTCACAAGAAGATTACAAATTTATGTTGATGCACAAAATGCCAAGAAAGTCAAAGCATACTTGAAGAGGAAGACCAAGTTTGAAAACTATTTTCTAATAGTTATTAATACTCATAAAAGTAGACAAGTTACACTCTAGACAATCCTAAGGAATAATTTTTAAAAAGTACCAAAGTTAAAAGAGTATAGTACTAACACAGGATAGATAAATTGAACAATAGAACAAAATAGTGAGATCAGCAGACTAACACACAAATATATATGTATCAGAGGAGGCAAAATAGATCTGGATAAAATCATGAACTTTTAATGACTAGTGTGGGTCGATTAACTACTTGAAAAGATAAAACTGGATATTATCTCACACAATTAGCAAAAATAAATTGCATTTAATTTTAAAACTTCAATGTGAAAGTCAAATTTATAAAACATTTAGAATACAGAAAAAACTTTATAAACTCGGGTTATAAAAACATTCTTAAGACAGAAAAATACTAATCGAAAGGCAAATCTGATAAACGCAACTACACAAAAATAAAGACTTCTGTTTCTCATAAATTATAAAAATATTGATAAGAAAAGCCACAAAATTCAGAAAGATATTTGTTATCTAAAGCAATTTTAAAAGGACTACTGTCAAGAATACACAAATATATCAGAGGACAAAGAAATTCAAATGATTAATAAGCATGCATGGATGCCCAACCTCATTAGTTTCAGGTTAATTTCAGTTTAAGCTACAGTGAGACATCATATGCACATTACATTGGCAAAAATATATTCTAGGGAACTTAAATATTGGCAATGTATTAATAATTCTCATGTAAGTATAAACTGATATAAGCATAAATTGGTACAACCCTTTTTAAAAATAGCTTGAAATCACCTTGTAAATTTAAATGCCTCTACAAAGTAAATGCCTTATAATTCAATAATTCCATTCCTAGATATAGATATCAGAAAAATTTTTGAAAATGTGCACCAGGAGACACGTCCAAGCTTCCACTCAGATGGGTTTGGCAACTGTTATGATTGGTATGTGACTTTGCCTTACCCATCATTAAATATTTTTGATATTATCCTTGCAAGCATACTTATATTGGTATCATTCTTTATAGCCCCAAACTCAAAACAACCCAAACATCAATAATAAAATAGGTAACTATTGTACAGTATATTAATGCAACAGAATAATATGAAACAATAAAAATGAACAAACGAGAGCTATACATGTCAATATGAATGAGTTTTACAAATATGTGGATAAAAACTATAGTGTGATTCTAATAACTATGAAAATTCAGGGGATGATTATCACAAAAGAAAGGATAGGTTACCTCACAGGGGAATAAGTAGACATAATTGGCTAAGGGAAGAGAAGGAGGGAAGAATTAAGACTTTAATACTTAAATTCAATGCCTAAGCAAATCCTCTTCCTTCTCCTCTCCCGCTCCAAATACGTTTGTCATTGTCTTCATGACATGACAGGGAGGAAGGAATCCACTGAAATTCCTCTCTCCCCAGCAAGAGACTAGGAGATAGGGACACTATCTTCCTTGATGACTGCATTCTAAAGGGACGACTCCATCATCCTTGGGAAAGACCATCCTGGTATATAAAACTGAATTGAGGCAGGCTTTGAGTCTGGAAGCCTGTCTATTCTTTCTCCAAAAGCATTCCTGATTTTAAAAAGTAGGAGGAGGAAGAGGAGCAGGAGGAGGAGGAAGAAGAGGAAGAAG
The DNA here is from genome assembly GCF_037993035.2 of Macaca fascicularis. NCBI lineage: Eukaryota > Metazoa > Chordata > Mammalia > Primates > Cercopithecidae > Macaca > Macaca fascicularis. The sequence continues at coordinate 138,631,694 of NC_088377.1, forward strand.
AAGGAGGAAAGAAGAAAGAAGGAAGCAGCAGCAGCAGCAGCCTGTCATGAGTGTGGTCAAGCTGAGGGAAATGTTAAGATCTAGTTGCTCACATTCCAACCACTTGCCACCTCCAACACACGCGCACACACACACACACACACACACACACACACACACACACACACACACATGTCCCTGAAGTGGAAATAACCTTGAAAGTGAGTTGTCACTAACCTGACCAAAAGCGTATTGAAATTGTAAATTTACCCTAGAGTAGAAGATGAAAATAAGGTCGGTAAAATCTGTAACCTCTTCTCCAGAAGGTAAACAATCAAAAAGATTGTCCAGTGCTGGAATAGGTTAATTAACACCTTCTAAAAGACATTCACTCTCAAATCTGTGAACAAATAGTTGAGACAATTTAGTGATTTGAGAATTTTGTAATTTTTTTACAAATCACATTTGTAACCTTGTAACCATGTAACCATGACAACCTTTCTGTTGTCTTGCTTGTTGCCCATTTATATATAATTTCTCAAAAAAGTCACTATAATTAGCCAAGATTTAAAACTAAATTGTAATGCTCACGCTGAGTCAATATCTGAATCTAAATACATGTAACCAATAAAATAAGGCTCACTTTCTGGGCAATGTATTGTGCTTCTGCTAGAACTCTGTCCAGTTCCATCATTTCTGGTATTTCCAGTTTTTTCTGAACCTTATGATTTGTTCATAATCATGAACAAATTTTCTTCCTTCTTCTCCCTCCTCCTCTTCCTTCTCTACCTCCTGCTCCTCCTCCTCCTCCACCTCCTCCTCCTACTACTCCTCCTTTTTTAAATCAGGAATGCTTTTGGAGAAAGAATAGACAGGCTTCCAGAATCAAAGCCTGCCTCAAGTCAGTTTTATAGACCAGGATGGTCTTTTATATTTTCATATATTTAGAGGGTCCAAATGCAGTTTTGTTACATGGATTAATTTGGGAATTGTTAACCTGCCATCATTTTTCATACTTTTGAAAATTACAACTACTATCTCATTTGCATTTTCCTTCTGTTTTGAAAGGACAAAACACAAAATTTATTCAAGGCCACCTCATTAAGATAAATTAAATGAATAGATCAGTTATTTCAAGGTATATGGATTTATGTGGGTAGCCACAGTATTTTCAAGTAAGGTTATTCTATGTACAAGAGACTATATGACTTAGTTTTAAAAAATATAGGATATTTAGTCACGAGAATTGGACTCTAAACCATAATTTTGACACTAATTAGTGCTACAACACCGGGCGGGTATCCTTAAGGCCTCAGGTTTCCCAAGTTAAAGAGTTGGACTACATCACCCGCAGTATTCCCCACAGATCTAACAAAACCAACAACACTACAGCATTCTTTAAATAAAACCTTTCTGTTGTCTTGCTTGTTGCCCATTTATATATAATTTCTCAAAAAAGTCACTATAATTAGCCAAGATTTAAAACTAAATTGTAACACTCAATCTGAGTCAATATCTGAATCCAAACATGTAACCAATAAAATAAGGCTCACTTTCTGGGCAATGTATTGTGCTTCAGATAGAACCCTCTCCAGTTCCATAATTTCTGGTATTTCCAGTTTTATCTGAACTTCATGATTTGTTCATATAATTGTCTTAGTTTTTAGATTTTAAGCACAATAGAAAGGTATGGAGGACAATTACGAGGCAAACTAATAAGCATAAGCATAATCTAATCTTTGATCATGATCAAGAAATACCAGTATTATGACTGGGCCATTTCATGTATGTGCCCATCATCCTACTTCTGGAGAGGTCATTGACAAAGGTGGCTAATGTCATCTAACCAAATCATTTTGTCTACTGCATTGTTCACTATATCTTCTTTTGTATATGCTTTCTTAGGCATTAACTTAAGATTTAAAACTCTTCACACTCTGTACCAGTTCCCATGTGTCCACCCACATGCTATCCTAGACCTTCTTGTCTCTGATCTTCCAGTCTTTTCCCCCTAGGCCCTTCACCAGCCATCAAGACCCTTAGTAAATGTCCAGAAAACTGTATATATTATCCCCTCAGGCCATTTCTCCCTCCTCAGACTGGATGACCAGGTTCTTCATTTTCACCTCCACATGTTGGGAAGATGTTTTCTTTCTACTGATTATCAAGTAATGCTACAGTCTGCTGTCATCCATTTTCAGTTTGAGCTCTTATACTGAGACTGCCTGTGTATAAATCAAGCATGGGTATTTTTCCTTTTCTTCAGTTGGTCTTAGAAAATACACCGAGTAAAGGGCACTGGTACAACCATTCTGAGTGACATGTGGGTCTAGGCCACCTGCTCATGCAGCCTGCCTGTGACCTTATTGTTGCTTAAACTTGATCTCTAATGTAGTACTTTTAACTTGTGATGGACTGCTGCTGCGCCTGCTGACTTTATGACATCATAGATCTAAGAAAGCCAGTTCATTATGGGCAGTTCCGGGAACATGCTTACATGGTGCCCACAGTTAAGTGTTTCATCTGTACTAGGGCGAACTCTCATGCCAAAAGGTGATTCTCAAATGGAGTATAATTCTCCACTGTAGATGTTATGGCCTTGCTTCAGAATCCCAGTAGGATACACTAAGATTCTCCCACTGGGGTTTGCCATAAACTTACATTCCATCTTCTCCCACCACTGACATTTACAACAATTTAGAGCCTGACAGATTACATGACCCAAGTGGTAGGGCTGCTTGACCCACATCCTCAACCAGCAGCAGAGCCCTTTTCTATTCTGGAACTCATTTAAAGCTATCATCCTTTCATATCACTGGACTTAAGGGCTAGACAATATTGCTATGTTCAAAATGTGTTCCAGCCATGACCCAAAAAGGTCTTTCAGGTGTGGTGCTTCCTTTTCTGTGATAAGGGCAGGAAGATACATAAATTTGACTTTTAGTTTGCAGAGGATACCTCAAATGCCCCTGATCACTGGACCCCTAAAAACCTGACTGAAATTGCAGTTTTCAAAAATGTGTCTTTGCAAGTCTTCCAAAATACTAGCCACTGTTTTTTGAATTATTGAAATCAGCGTAGTGTCATCAATAAAATAAATAAATAAATCATAATAAATCAATAAATCAATGTAATAGCCTATGAAGTGTCCACATGTTTGAGATCAATTTTAAATATATTATGACAAAGGGTTGAAATAATTAAGACAGTCCTAAGGTGAAACTGTAAGTGAATATTGCTGTCCATTCCACATACATGAAACTTTCCCTGATATTTTTCTGATCAGAGTTTTTTTAAATCATGCATTCACAAAATCCATACCTGCGAGCTACATTACCTGAAGCCTTAATATCAGCTCTAGCAATAATACCACCCATGTATAGTAGCTGCAACCAGAACCATTACTTGGCTGAGCTTACAGTAGTCTGTAGTCTATACTCATTCTCCAGGATCCATTTATGTTATCCATGGGCAAGAATGGTAAGTTAAACTGAGATATGCTAGGGCCACACATTCCTGCATGCTTCAGCTCTTGAATAATGTGTTTATTTCTACCTTTTCTCCCTGTCCCCCAGAGACACACTGATTTACTGTCTTGGTACAGGTAGGAGGGAGGAGTAATTTCAGAGGTTTCCACTTGGTCTTTCCAAGAAGTCCAAAGACCAAATATGGGGAATACGCCAAATGTCAAGTAAAATACCAATTGCATATTGAAGACCAGGAAATGACCACCAGATATGTCTGTGAACACAGTGAATCCACTCTAGGCCTGGCTTTAGCAGACTCCACTTATTACATGGCTACTGTAAATCTCCACCCTAACTAGAGGGCCCTGATGATTCATTGAGTCACCAGGTATCAATGTCAACTCAGAAATCTGTTCAATATTCCTGTGAGTACTTCTTTTTTCCTAGTAAATGGTCACATGAGTAAATAACTATAAGTCCCTTTGAGAAAAGACTTGGGGAATCGTTACATTATATACATGCTGTGGCATAGGAGACTTGTTCCTTTATGGGCACATGGTCATCTCTTTAGTAAATGAATCCTGAAACTTAAAATTAATTTAGGCATGAGAAGTGGGCAAAGCATTATAACTTTATGTGTGGCAACTGGCCTCAGCCTCCTGCTTCTTCATTCTAGCTTGTTTTTAATTGTAGATGTCAAGCAGCTCACTCATTAGCTACCTGTGTATTTTGCCCATAGTGATGCTATATTGTATTAACAATCTCCATAACTCCCTGAAGGTCAAGCTCCCTTGACTACTCCAATCTTGTATGTCCCCTGCTTTTGTCTGTTAAGCCCTGCCACTTAGACTCAATTATTCACGTCTCAGCTTGCTCATGAATACTAATCAGACCTGTTCTGGGAGCCCCTTTCCATCCAACTGCCCTGTCATTCTGAGATGAGCTGCCACTGAACTTATGGATGATGATGCCCTCACCAATTGATTCCTGTTGGCTGAAGGACTCCCTGTGACCACTCATGAAGCATATCATCTAATGGGGCTTCTGGCCCTACATGCCATACATTAATCAGGCCCACATTCTGAGCCTTTTGCTTCTGCCAGGCAACCCAGGCATTTCCACTTTGCTCCACCAGGGCCATCACTTATTACTGGTTTCTAAGAGCCACTCTTAGCAGAAAGTTTATTCTATATTCTGGGGTCCTTACCAGGATGTAAAATCAAACGTCTCAAAAAAAAAGTGTTGCCAAATCAATTGTTCTTATTCAGTCTTTCACTCTGGCTTCCTTGATCAAGCACCCTCAAACCTAACCCCAGGGGTGATCCCTTGGCTACTGTTTGTACATTGTAGCATATTGTTGAAATTCCTTCAGTTTATAAACTCATTTCCCCCTTATCAGCCCAGTATGTCTCCAGTTAAATTGTGCTAGAATTCAGTCATAGTTTTCAGCTTTATAATCAGGATAAGCAGGAGCAGCAACTCTTGAGAAGGTCACCTGTCATCTTGCAAAGGAGAGGCTGCTCTGTAACTTTTTCCTGCAGGGGAGCAGAGCTAGCTCTTACTAGGGAGGGACAGTCTTCTCCCTTTTGCAAATTCTGAGGGTCAGAGGCATCTGAAAAGCCACAATTCTCATGGATATTGTCAAAGTAAAAATTGCACTGGAAGACAAAGAAGACTTTATTCAAAGCTGCTAAAACAGAAGAGAGAGGTCGTCTGAGGTCAACTCCATTGAAACAAAGGGAAAGAGGAATTTTCACAACCGGGGTGATCTCCTGGAAAAGTGCTGGAGGACATGGGCTGGGGGTTGGGCGGTTGATAAGTGGGATGTGCTAATCCTGAGTTTGCAAATGTTTTTTTCTCAATTATGAGGGCATCTATGTTTGCTAATTGGTGCCCATAAAAGTTAGGCTCCCATTCTCACATTGAAACTGAAAAATGAGTGCACTCTCTTTCCTCGAAATTACATGTCAAAAGAGTGGCTTCTAAGTAGGAAGAAAGACTTTCTGGGATTATAAAATTAGCAAGAGGCTTTTAAAATGATTTACATCTCAAAGGGGCAGAGAAAGAATTTACAATTACAGGTTTTCTAAAGTAAGTGTTCCAGTGAGAGGACCTCAGGGCTTTTAAAGCCACCACCCCAGTCAGCGTTTACTCAGGTGTTCCAATTCTATCTGGTAGGGTTCCAGAGATCCTAACCACAGCCCTAACCTTAGGGGAAACCTGTACTGTCTTTGCTGAATATTAAAATGTCTCTGGAGCTCTGCAGTTCTCACTATGAAATCCCGGTCTGCTTCTCAACAACTCTCAGCTCTTCCTTTGCAGTTTAGGCTTCTTCCTAAACTACCATAAAGGGTCTCTGGCTATCACACCTAACTTTACGAATTTGTCAACTTCCTTATCATTTATCATTATACCTCTATAAAGCAACAATTCAACTTAGTAGTAAATAGTCAGTTCTGCTGTCCTTACAGGCATTGTTCACTCTGTGTCTTTCAAATGCCTTGATCCTCACACCCAAGACATTCCTCTCCCTGGGGACTTTTCCTAAGTCATCACTCCTGAAATCAGCAGCAATTGGGCTGCCACCTTATTCAGAAATATCTATGCTTTGCATTTCAGATGATGTATTTCCTTTTTAAGTGTTAAATATTCTTTATTTGATATTACACATACACCACACTAAAATGCCTTTCAATAAGTACAAGAAACTTTTTTTTTTTTCCAGACAGAGTCTTGTTCTGTTGCCCAGGCTGGAAGTCAGTGTTGTGCGATCTCGGCTCACTGCAACCTCCACCTCCTGGGTTCAAGTGATTCTCCTGCCTTAGCCTGCCGAGTAGTTGGGATTACAGGCACGTGACAACACGCCTGGCTGATTTTTGTATTTTTAGTAGAGATGAGGTTTCACCATACTGGCCAGGCTGATCTTGAACTCCTCACCTCAAGTGATCCACCCACCTTGGCCTCCCAAAGTGCTAGGACTACAGGCGTGAGCCACCGTGCCTGGCCAAGGAACCATTTCAGATACAGGAAATTCTAATTGGGTTGGTATAGTTAAAACCAAAAATATAAAGTAGACGTTGCTACCTTATCTTCAGCCCAACCTTTAAGAGGCAAACAACACAAAACACAAATGATCTTGCTTGGTTCTGAGAAAGAGGGGGGATTTCCCCAGTATTTAAATATAGTCACTTAGCCAGTTATATACATCTAAATATAAAACCAAGCTCTAATAAGTTTTAAGATGGCATGCACCATCTTTGTGGAAAATTGAACATTATTAATAAAGTCCAATCATATATTTAGAAGATGAAAACAGCGATAGCATTTACTGAATCAGAATTACTATTAACATTAAAATAACCATACATATTAATTTAACCACAAGCCAGTCTTAGTTAAGTCAGGACTGCCCAAGAAAAATATTCTGTCAGTCATTCATGATCAGAATTCTGATGTATGAGATCTATTAAATCACGGTACACATAAAAAAGTCACAAGACATTCCACAGAAATACAAACTACCATCAGAGAATACTATAAACACCTCTACGCAAAACTAGAAAATCTAGAAGGAATGGATAAATTTCTGGACACATACACCCTCCCAAGACTAAACCAGGAAGAAGTTGAATCCCTGAATAGACTATTAACGAGTTCTGAAACTGAGGCAGTAATAAATAGCCTACCAACCCAAAAAAAGCCCAGGACCAGACCGATTCACAGCCGAATTCTACCAGAGGTACAAAGAGGAGCTGGTACCATTCCTTCTGAAACTATTCCAATCAATAGAAAAAGAGGGAATCCTCCCTAACTCATTTTATGAAGCCAACATCATCCTGATACCAAAGCCTGGCAGAGACACAACAGAAAAAGAAAATTTCAGGCCAATATCCATGATGAATATGGATGTGAAAATCCTCAGTAAAATACTGGCAGCACATTAAAAAGTGCATCCACCATGATCAAGTCGGCTTCATCCCTGGGATGCAAGACTGGTTCAACATATGCAAATCAATAAATATAATCCATCATGTAAAAAGAACCAATGACAAAAACCACATGGTTATCTCAATAGATGCAGAAAAGGCCTTCAATAAAATTCAGCATCCCTTCATGCTAAAAACTCCCAATAAACTAGGTATTGATGGAACATATCTCAAAATAATAAAAGTCTATTTATGACAAATCCACAGCCAATATCATATTGAATGGGCAAAAGCTGAAAGCATTCCTTTTGAAACCATGTCCTCTCTCAACACTCCTATTCAACATAGTATTAGAAGTTCTGGCCTGGGCAATCAGGAAAGAGAAAGAAATAAAGAATATTCAAATAGGAAGAGAGGAAATCAAATTGTCTCTGTTCACAGATGACATGATTGTATATCTAGAAAACCGATCATCTCAGCCCCAAATCTCCTTAAGCTGATAAGCAACATCAGCAAAGTCTCAGGATACAAAATCAACGTGCAAAAATCATAAGCATTCCTATACACAAATAATAGACAGAGTGTCAACTCATGAGTGAACTCCTATTCACAATTGCTACAAAGAGAATAAAATACCTAGGAATACAACTTACAAGGGATGTGAAGGACCTCTTCAAGGAGAACTACAAACCACTGCTCAAGGAAATAAGAGAAGACACAAACAAATGGAATAACATTCCATGCTCATGAATAGGAAGAATCAATATCATGAAAATGTCCATACTGCCCAAAGTAATTTATAGATTTAATGCTATCCCCATCAAGCTACCAATGATTTTCTTCACAGAATTTGAAAAAACTACTTTAAATTTCATATGGAACCAAAAAAGAGCCCATAGAGCCAAGACAATCCTAAGCAAAAAGAATGAATCTGGAAGCATCACACTACCTGACTTCAAACTATACTACAAGGCTACAGTAACCAAAACACTATGGTACTGGTACTAAAACAGATATATAGACCAATGGAACAGACAGAGGCCTCAGAAATAGTGCCACAACTCTACAACCATCTGATCTTTGACAAATCTGACAAAAACAAGCAACGGGGAAATGATTCTCTATTAATAAATGGTGTTGGTAAACTGGCTAGCCATATGCAGAAAGCTGAAACTGGACCCCTTCCTTACACTTTATACAAAAATTAACTCAAGATGGATTAAAGACTTAAACATAAGACTTAAAACCATAAAAACCCTAGAAGAAAACCCAGGCAATACCATTCAGGACATAGGCCTCGGCAAAGACTTCATGACTAAAACACCAAAAACCATGGCAACAAAAGCCAAAATTGACAAATGGAATCCAATTAAACTAAAGAGTTCTGCACAGCAAAAGAAACTATCATCAGAGTGAACAGGCAGCCTACAGAATAGGAGAAAAATTTTGCATTGTATCTGACAAAGGGATAATACCCAGAGTCTACAAGGCACTTAAACAAATTTACAAGGAAAAAAAAAAAAAAAAAAAAAAAACCATCAAAAAGCAAGCGAAGGATACGAACAGACATTTCTCAAAAGAAGACATTTATGTGGCCAAGAAACATTAGAAAAAGCTCATCATCACTGGCCATTAGAGAAATGCAAAGCAAAACCACAATGAGATATCATCTCACGCCAGTTACAAAGGCAATCATTAAAAAAGTCAGGAAACAACAGATGCTGGAGAGGCTGTGGAGAAATAGGAACGCTTTTACACTGTTGATGGGAGTGTAAATTAGTTCATCCATTATGGAAGACAGTGGGGCAATTCCTCAAGGATCTAAAACCAGAAAAACCATTTGACCCAGAAATCCCATTACTGGCTATATACCCAAAGGATTATAAATCATTCTCCTATAAAGACACATGCACTTGTTTGTTTATTGCAGCACTGTTCATAATAGCAAAGACTTGGAGCCAACCCAAATGCCTATCAATGATAGACTGCATAAAGAAAATGTGGCACATATACACCATGGAATACTGTGCAGCCATAAAAAAGGATGAGTTCATGTCCTTTGCCTGGACATAGATGACACTGGAAATCATTATTCTCAGCAAACTAACACAAGAACAGAAAACCAAACACTGCATGTTCTCACTTATAAGTGAGAGTCGAACAATGAGGACACATGGACACAGGGAGGGGAACATCACACACTGGGACCTGTCAGGGGGTAAGGGGCTAGGTGAGGGAAGCATTAGGAGAAATACCTAATGTAGATGATGGGTTGAAGGGTGCGGCAAACCACCATGGCACGTATATACCTATGAAACAAACCTCCATGTTCTGCACATGTATCCCAGAACTTAAAGTGTGTGTGTGTGTGTGTGTGTGTGTGTGTGTGTGTGTGTGTGTGTGTGTATGGCTGTACACAGTGACTCAAGCCTGTAATCCCAGAACTCTGAGAGGCCAAGGCAGGCAGATGGGCAGATCACTTGAGGTCAGGAGGTCAAGACCAGCCTGGCCAACATGGTAAAACCTCATCTCTACTAAAAAATACAAAAATTAGCTGGGCGTGGTTGTGCATGCCTGTAGTCCCAGCTACCTGGGAAGCTAAGGCAGGAGAATCACTTTAACCTGGGAGGCAGAGGTTGCAGTGAGCCGAGATCACACCACTGCACTCCAGCCTGGGCAGCAGAGTGAGACTCCAAGAAAAAAAAAAAAAATTTACACATTACCTTTTTAAAAAGACTGACATATCTGTATAATATCCCTGCATTAAACATTTGCTATCTATAATGAGGTAAAATATGTATGGGCTTTTTTCCCCATGTTAAAAAAAAAAAAAAAAGAATTGCCTTAACCAAAAATGTGATATTCCCGTGGTGGATAAATGGGGATAATAGTGAAGATTTTTCACTGTCCATGGCTACATTTAGATTAAGATTAAGATTTAACTCATTCTGTCCACCTTGCTTATAAGTTTATATATATTTTCATATGGCACAGCTCAGGAAGAGATTGAACTCAGATAAGCCATCATTTTGTGATCCTTATGATTGATGATCCTAACTAGAAAATGTTAAGAGTGAGAAGGGAGAACTCTTAATAACATGCCAGACGCAAACACCAAACAGGGCAGCTGGGGCAGTTGCCCTTCATGACCCAGAGCCAGGGAGAAGGGGTGAGGGCAGAGGCTGCTGCATGTTCTCCACACTCATGCCAAGAACTGGCCTCAGGCTTTACAAGCTCAGGCCTTTGGTTAAAGTTACCATTGCTGCATGGAGATAAATGAGAGGGACAGGAGTGAAGTGGGTCCCAGGAAGAGGGACTGCTCCAGGAGAAACTGCTCCATGGAAAGTCAAGTTGGTTTGCACAAGGATAGTGGTGGCGTAGAGGAGAGAACAGAGGGCATTTGAAGGTAGGATCTGTGGGACACAAGATGGATGGGATGTACAGGGTAAGAAACAAGCACAAGCCAGGAGGATCCCTGGGTTTAGGCTGAGGGGCCAAGTGGGCCTGGGGCATTTGAGAGCATAGCTGGCCACAGCACCCCTGCAGAGTTGGACATGGGCTCTGCTGCATGGGGTTGGTTGCCTTCCCTGCCTGATGTCAGGACCCAGCATACCAACTGCACAAACTCGCCAGCCCCACTCTGATCCAGGATGTTTGCAACCTTGTGTCTGAGCCTTAAGCCAGATAAATCCAGCCCCTTCATTTCACTCCACTTCTATCCAAGAAGCATCTCCAGTGCTGCTTATTCTGTGTCTGGTCTCAACAAGGTATCAGTTATGGCAATGGGGGGTCTCAGCTTCCACCTGAGTACTGAGAGTCTGCATCGTAACAAAACCTCCAAGTCGTTCCCAGGCACTGTGAAGTTTTCAGAGCATTGTAGATATTTCCTGCCCATCCTGAAATCTTCAGCTCAGGGTCACCTTCTACAGGAAGCCTTCCCTGACCATCTTCATCTCCCTGGTCACAACAAGGACAGTGCAGTGGGAGACGCAAGCATAGTGCCAGTACTGACTGCATCATCACACTCTTGAGCATTTCTCGCTCATGAGTCTTTCCCTTCCACTGGCCAGGAGATCTGGGTGCTAAACTTCTCTGTATCCTCGCCTGGTAGTGTCATCGTATGCCTTGTAAATGGATCCCATGTAAATGCAGGTTTGGTCCCAGAACATCACAATAAAAAAAAAAGTGGAAATAAAGTGAGTCACATAATTTTTTGCTTTTTGGTGCATAAAACAATTTTGCACAATACTATAATCTATTCAGTGTGCAATGGCATTACATCTAAAACACAAGGTACCTCCCTCAATCAAAAATAATGTAGTGTCAAGAAATACTATGATCACTGGAGTCTTCAGCGAGTCATAACCTCTTTGCTGGTGGAGGGTCTTGTTGACGGCTGCTGACTGATCAGGATGGTGGTTGCTGGAGGCTGGAGTGGCTGTGGCAGTTTCAGAAAATAGGTCAACAGCCAAGTGTGTCACATAGATTGACACTCTTCCTTTCATGAAAGATTTCTATATAAGCTGCACTGTTATTTAATAGCACTTTACTCATAGTAGAACTTCTTTTCAAAATTTGAGTTAATCTCCTTAAACCCTGCCACTGCTTTATCAACTAAGTTTATGACTTTTTTTTTTTTTTTTTTTTTTTGAGACAGAGTCTCACTCTGGCACCCAGGCTGGAGAGCAGTGGCGAGATCTTGGCTCACTGCAACCTCTGCCTCCCAGTTTCAAGTAATTCTTGTACCTCTGCCTCTCGAGTAGCTGGATTACAGGTGTGCACCACCACGGACAGCTAATTTTTGTATTTTTAGTAGAGTCGGGGTTTCACCACATGGGCTGGGTGGGTCTTGAACTCCTGGCCTCAAGTGATCTGCCCGCCTCAGCCTCCCAAAGTGCTGGGATTACAGGCGTGAGCCACCGTGCCCAGCCTATTTTGACATCTTTGACGGCATCTTCACCCGGAGTAGATTACATCTCAAAAAGCCATTTTCTTTGCTGCTCCGTAAGAAGCAGTTCCTAATCCAATGAAGATTTATCATGAGATTGCAGCAATTTGGTCACATCTTCAGGCTCCATTTGCAATTCACGTTTTCTTGCTATTTCCACCATATCTGCAGTGACTTCCTCCACTGAAGTCTTGAACCCCTCAAAGCTATTCATGAGGGTTGGAATCAACTTCTTCCAAACTCCTGTTAAGATGGATATTTTAACCTCCTCCCATGAATCATCAATGGTCTTTATGGCATCTAGAGTAGTGAATTCTTTCCAGAAGGTTTTTCAATGTACTTAGACTGGGTACTCTTCTGAACAAAAATTTTCCTGCCTTTCTGAACATCACTCATATTTAATTCTCTCTCATCGTTGGTGCTATGAAGATTTCTGTTCGAAACCCAGACATCTTGCTAAGTCCTTATTTGCCAACTAGAGAGTGAATGATCCAGTTCCCACAACCTCCTTCTTGCCACCCGTTTTCTCAGACCACTCTGTATCAGTTTGGGTCCTCTGAGTAGACACCAGGACAGGATTGGATGTCCAAGGGATTTGCGGGTGTATTGCCTTTGAAGGAAGAGCCTTCAGACTGAGATGGAAACATGATGACTGTGAAGAAGGAAAAGAAAAGGAAGGATTGGGAAGGAAGGGCTCCTTCAGACTGCAGAACAGTTCTGAAAAAATCTTGGGCACACTAAGGCAGTGGGGGGCGCTTCAAGGAAAATGTGTTCATTAGAGGAAGCATCACTTTGAGCAGGCATGTGCTGGTTCTACCCTGCTGTGTTTGGCCATTGTCTGGGAGCAGCTTTTGGGATGTGTGGCCTCAGCGCTCAGGAGGACAGCAGCTAGAAATTGTTGGTCAACTGCCCTCCCACAGAAGGTTTTTATGAAGATCTGAGCAGGGCATTTCCATAGCCACCACAGCACGTCATTTGTGAGAACTCTTTATAAAATATGAAAAAGTAGGATAGAGAAATCTAATGGCAATTAAAACTTAAGGCTATAGGGAAAAATGGGATTCAGTTTGGAATTAGAAATCAGTGCACCTCATATTTCATTCTGTCTTGGAGAGAAACAAACATTATTTTCTTCCTAGTATGTTTTAAGTATAATTTTCGTTTCCTCAAATAGTCTATTTCTTATACCAGATATGATATTGTATATGTGAAGTTTGCCCTTTTGAAAAATTTACGCGAAGAGAATGCTAAAAATGCTGAGATAACTAGAATAACATTGGCTCAATGCCTTCTTAGTTGATGGGTAAACAAGGAAAAGAGACCTTTTTCACTAAATCATTTTAGATAGCTTGATCTTCTTTTAATGTGTAAGAAAAAAAATGGTTTAGCCTGGTGTAAACATGCCTTTGATTTTGGAATTTTAATGTTGGTTTTTAATGATGGTGCAGCATACTCTTAGCAGTGCTTGAAATGCCTCTTTAGTACATACTTCAAAGGAATGCTCAGAGCTGCTGCCTCTGCGATTGTTTAGTACTCTCAGAAAGTGGAATTTGAAAGTGTGTCTGCTCCCAGGGAAGAAAAAAAATCCCAAGACCTAGATACATTGATAGATGTAATTGAGATTGAAATTATTTTGTTTTCTTTGAGGTCTAGGGTCTCAGTGCAAACATATCTAGCCTGTTGCCATTCTATTGGGTACTTTTTATGCTCTCTTCTGTTCTTTTTTTTTCTATTTGTTATTGTTGCCCTTCATCATCACTACCGTCAATAACGTTATCAAAAATCACCATTAAAGTATCACTTTGCCTTTAATATGTTAATCATTATTGCTCAATGTGAGCTGAATGTTTTTAGTTTCCTTCTTATGCACAGTAGGAGAGAGTCAGGGCTGAAGGCCAAATATTCATAAGTTAAAACTAAAAACTCAAACCCACAGCCCTCAGAAACATCAAGACCAAATGTTGGGGTCTTGAGTCAGGAGATGGAAGAGAAGAAGCGCTTAAGGAAAATGTTTTATTTCAGTCATCATGAAGTTCAGCCTGTCTTGGACATGAAGACCCCTGACAGGCACTCACAGTAGAATATTTTCATGAAAGCTGTTCTGAGATCAGCAGGGGCCAAGCAGTCTTGATGATGGGTATTAATTCCTAAACATCTCAATCAGTTTCCCCATAGTCCCTGAATATTTTTGACATCTGGATTTTTGTAAGTACAAAATATGTATTTTAAGATACTTGCCTAAGGAGTAAAGTTCATTATGATTCAGTGATGTTTTATTTACTGATGTTTAGAATTCATTATTAGAAACTCTTATCAAGCTGTAGGTACTTGCTCACTACAGTCACTTTTCTTCCCTAATATATGCTGTTAACCTGGCATTTAAAATTTTTTTTTTCTTTCCTCAGCTTCTGGACTCAATATCAATAAGGCAGCTAATATTAATAAAAGAAGACATACTCCATGCATTTTAAAGAAAAATGCAATTTATTTTTAAAACCTCATTCCAGTAAATATTTTAAAATGTTTTATTCAATAATTAATATCTCTCCAAAAACTCAGCTTACTGCTTCTCATTGTTCTTTCACATTAGTTTGAATTACTGATTACCTGAATACAGCACGCTGCAAAAGGAAAAGATTGAAATAGGCTGGAAATTCCAGAGTCATCTTTACTTTTCTAGACATACACTGCTAAAGCGTCCTCTGCTCCAGCATTTGTGAATCACGCCCTCTGCTGGAGCCCCAGGAGTTCAGCTGAATCAAGTTCAGTTTAATACTGAATTAGTATGCCAAGTGCACTAGAAGAACTCTTTAATCAATGATGACCCAGTTAATAGAGAACATGCACAAAATCTGTGCCTAGCAGTGCCTCAGAAATGAGAGCCTTTCTGCTGTGATCTATTTACGTTTTATTTCTTAAATATCTAATGAGGCTAAGTCAGATTTTTCTGGCAGCTTTGGGTCCTCAGCTTTCTGCATTCATCATTTCCTGTCCGTAACAGCAAAATCTATATTTAAAGTACTTTACTCTTTTCTTCAACCTATACAGATATATAGGTAGAAGATCTATATCCAAAAAAATATGCCATTCTATCTTTCCCTCAAAATATTTTGCAGAGACCTTTGTCCTCCACAAAAGGTGACTTTATGCAAAAAAGTGTAGTAGCGTAGTAGAATGGAAGAGAAGGTTCCCCTGTTTAAAAAAATACGTTTGATATCAACCCAAATCAATACTTTCTACCTTTCAACACCCCCAATATCTCACTCAGGCTGTTCTGAAAGGATCTACAAAGTAGTTCCTGTAGGAGACAGAAATTGGTCTGTTTGCAGTTTTTAAAAAACATCCTGATACTACTATTCCTCTGCATCTTATGTCAAAAAAAGCACACAATTTCTATCAATATAAAGGATCATGTTTTAGAAAATCTGGATATACTAAGATTCATTTTTTTTCCTTTCAAATCTGTATTAGTCTGGGTTCTCTAGAGAAACAGAAGCAATAGGAGATAGGTAGGTAAGTGATTGATTGATAGATAAATAGATAGATAGGTACATGGATAGATACACAGACATCCAGATAGATAAATTTGCCATAAAGAGTTGGCTCACATAATTTTGGAGGCTGAGAAGTCCAAAATTTGTAGTCAGCAGGCTGGAGACTCTGGAGAGCCGATGGTATAGTTCCAGGTCAAGTTTGAAGGCCTGAGAACCAGGCGAGCAGATGATATAAGTTCCTGTCTGATTTTGAAGGCCTGAGGACCAAGAGAGCTGATGGCATAAGTTTCAGTCTTAGTCTGAGTTCAAAAACAGAAATAGACCAATGTCCCCATTCAAAAACAGAGAGAAAGAATTCTTTCTTACTCAGCCTTTTGTTCTACTCAGGTCTTTCAGCAGATTTGGATGAGGCTCAACCACAATGGAAAAGGGCAATCTGCTTTACTCAGTTTACTAATTCAAATGTTAATTTCATCCAGAAACACCCTCACAGACACACCCAGAAATTATGATTTTTCTGGGCACCCCTTGGCCCTGTCAAGTTGACACAAAAGTTTAACCATTACAAATCTACTCCTTGCCAATTCGGCACTCATATGCATCTTCTTAAACATATTTTATCTCCAAATGAAGAAAATAACAAATTTATAATTCCACCTAATGTGATAAAACTACCCTGCATAGAACTGAAAATGCACTAACCCCTTCCCCAGAAGAGGAAGCAAAGTCCTTGGGGTGTGTTTACTCTTATCCTTGATATCCTATAACTTAAATACTGAGATGTAAAATTAACAATACTTAAATACTATGATATAGCTGGGCGTGGTGGCTCCCACCTGTAATCTCAGCACTTTGGGATTACAAATCCGGTGTCTAATACCATGATGCTGGATAAGGCATTCTAGAAATCTATGGATGGTAGTTTGGGCAGACGCATTGTATGCAGAGAAGGCAAATTCATATCTACACTGTCTATTTCAGTAAGAACAAAATGATATTCCCTCCATGGCAGAAGTGGTCCAATATAGTCAACCTACCACCAGGTAGCTGGCTGATCACTAGCAGTGAATGGCTAACAAATTAGGCACTCTGCAATCAGGTCAGCCTCAGTGAATGAAAGTCCATGTTACTAAGCTGATGCATAATCTCCATCCCTGCCACCATGGCAATTTTGTTCATAATCCCATTGAGTAGTGATGGGGGAAAGGGCTAACTGGTATCCACAGAGGAGGACATTCCATTTACTTGATTATTAAAACTCTTCTCCGCTGATGTCACCCTTTGGTGAACATTCACATGTGACATAAATATTTTCACATTTTGATGCCTCTCGGCAAGATTTTCTTGTCACTAATTTTCTAAACATGTTCCCTCCAGGTCCCTGACAATTCAGCTAATCCATTTACCACAGTCCATGAGTTGGTACATAATCCCATTGCTGGCTATTTCTCCTTCCAAGCAGAGTAAACAACCAGGTGCACCTTTCAAAGGTTTTCCCACAGAGAGGATTTCTCTTCACCACTGTCCTTCAGGGATGGTCCAGAAAGGGGCTGCAGTACTGCAGCTGTCCACTTTCAATGCTGCCTGCATATCATGCACAACTCTCTGTAAAACAGACCTGAATGTCCCCTTCCTCTGTCAGCTGATCTTAGGGAACTCCCTACGAGGCCATAAGTGCAGGCTGGGAAAGAGAAGCCACTGCAGCAGAAGTAGAGACCATGGACACTTGAGTCACTTACTCATGTAATTTACTTGTGCCTTCAGGGCCTGCTCAGGCCTGTCAAAATGTGTATCACTTCCATTTCATGATGAAGTGATGCTGTGTACACCCAACTTTATCGTTTGGCAGATCAGAAAACCCCCAGTTTATGATGAGCAGCTCAGGTCCCATGGTAACTTCATGGCCCATGGTTTAACATTCGGTCTCTACTAAGGCCCAACACCAGGCCAAGAGCTGTTTCTAAAAAAAAAAAAAAAAAAAAAAAAAAAAAAAAAAAAAAAAAAAGTAATTTTCTTTGGAGGATGGCAAGGCTTTTCTCCAAAATCCTAAGGGGCTGTATTGAAATTCACATATATCATGCCTATCTGCCTCTGACTCTTCAAGAACCATTTAATCTGCTGGATCATATGGCTCAATCAGCAAGCAGCTTGTACAGTAGTAGCCTGGACCTACTGCAGAACTCCCTCTTGCTCTGGGCCCCACTCAAAATTAGCAGCTTTTACAGTCACCTGATATGGGTTGGAATGATGCACCCAAATGAGTAGTATGTTAACTCCAAAATCTAGAGGCCCACAAGGCAGTATCTCTTTTTCTTGTGGAAGCAGCCACATGCAACAACATATCCTTCCCCCTAAAGGAGTTATCCTGTCATGCCCCATATCAATGGACCCCTTAAATGTTCACTGATGCAGAAAGCCCCTGAAATTTTATTGGAATCATTTCTCGTCCTCTGATACACAAATGTCTTCCCATTCTCTGATACACAAAGAAGACTAGAGTAGTTGCAACTTCTTGCTCACTAGGTCAAATCATCATAATGTCATCAATGTAATGGACCAGTGTAATATCTTGTGAAACGGAAAGGCAATTCAGATCCTTGGGAACTAAATTATGAAATAAGCCTGAGAGTTGCTATACCCCTGATATAGGAGAGTGAAAGGGTATCAACTTGTCAGCGAAAAGCAAATTGCTTCTGGTGGTCCTTATTTGCAGGTATGAAGAAAAAAGCACTTGTCAGATCATTAGCTGCACACTAGGTACCAGGGGATGTGTTGATTTGCTCAAACGGTGAAACCACATCTGACACAGCAGCTATAATTGGAGCTACTGCTTGGTTAAGCTTATAGTAATCCACTCTAATTTTCCAAGATTCATCTGTCTGCTGCACAGGATAAACAGGTGAGTTGAATGAGAATGTAATAGAAGTCACCACACCTGTACCTTTCAGGTCCTTGGAGGTGGCAATAATATCTTCAAGCTTTCCAGGGATGGAATACTGTTTACTATTTTCCTAGGTAAACACAGTTTTAGTAGCTTCCACTTGGCCTTCCCCGACATAATAACCCCTCACTTCACAGTCTGGGAACTAACGTGGGCTTTCTGCCAGCTGTGGAGACTATCTATGTCAATTATGCATTCTGGAGCTTGGGAAATAACCACAGGATGGGTTGAGAGACCCACTGGGCCCAGTGTAAGATGGATCTGCTAAAACTTCTATGATCACCTGACCTCCATCAGGCAATACTCTAACAGGGGGATCACTGTGATATTTCAGGTTTTCTAGAACTAGTGTCATTTTAGAGCCAGTGTCCAGTAATCCCTGAGAGGTCTGATTACTTCCTTTTTTTCCATAAACAATTACCTTATTAAAAGGCCATAGGCCCCTTTGGAAAAGGCTGGAAGAAAGATTAACAGTAAACATTTTTGGTAGTGTACCAGAATCCTTCCTCAAGGGGATCCAATCTCCCTTTCATTCAGAGGGTTCTGGGTCTGCAAATAGCTCATCTGGGAATTGATTGAGGGACCATAACTCTGCCTATGTAATCCAGGTTAGATTTTTGTCCATTTGACCTAAAAATATTCTGCTTATACAGGTCATGTAAGAATTAGTAGGCTTCCTATCTATTTCACTTCTAGGAACACAGGATTAACTAGCAAACACCTTAGGTCTGTATGAGTCACACTATTCTGATTGCTGCTTTGACTCTACTGTCCATTACAATAATTACATGCATTTTGCTTTTGGTGGTTGAGTGCCACCACTTGGCCCCTGCCACCTTGGGATCCAATTACTCCCATTGCAATTACTCCCATTGCATTGATCGTATATAGCGATGTCCTCACTCTAAAGCTTGGCCTACAGATAACAGTGATCACAGAACTCTTAAAAATGCTTCCCCCTCCCCCACCTCACAGATTTATTTCTCATAGTAGTGGTGAAAAGTATGTCCTCTAGACACTCCCAGTGTGGGTGTAAGTAGGTCTTAAAGGCAAATCCTGTCTAACATTCTAGTCTTCCTAAGCTTTGAATCGTTTCCTCTACATTAAATCACGGCAGACTCAGCACTTCTAATTCACTCACAGTAGGCCACCTTTTGGTCCATGTTTCAGTTCACCAACCGAATAGTTAGGAGCCCCTCCTAACTTCCTGAGCTGCAACCTTAAAAGGAAGAATCTCCACTTAGTGAGCCCATATCAATAAATTTGGAGCTGGGCATTTTGGCACACACCTGTAGTTCTGGCTACTTGCCAGGCTGAGGCAGGAGAATCTTTTGAACTCAGAAGTTCAAATCCAGCCTAGACAACATAGCGAAACCCTATCTCAAAAATAAATAAATAAATAAATAAGTTCAACCTGGTTCCACTTTATTTTCCTTCTATCATTATCCTATGCCCGCAATATCCATTTCTATATTTTCCCCCAGATTTCTGTCTAAATTAGAAAATTCAACTAGTTCTTTTGGAGTGCAGCATACTTTCTCATGAGTCACACTTTGTACCTCACCTTTAGGGGCCTGCTGGGACTTTGGTTTAGTGAAAAGTCTAAAAGCATAAAAGGGTCATGGGTGGATCCTAAGGAGAATCATTGCTGCATGGCCACTGTCTCAAGGGAGGCCATTCTGTAATACATTTCTCAGGCAATGCAGGGTTAATGCTCTCAACCAGGGATAGAGAGGCCACTACCACTGAGTGTGCAGAAACTGCTCCCACTAGGGGTGGAAAAGCTGCTTATATGATGGTGGGAAGGCCATTCACTGGCAGAGACGACTCATTAGAATTTAGCAACTCAGTGTCCCTGGCTGCTTCATGTGGATCTTTCCCACAAAACCTCAGGCCAACTTAAAGGATCCCATTCCTTCTCAATCAATGACTTCACTTTAACAGTAGACACTCTTTGAGGCTGGGAGTTCAATTTGCTTTGTAATTCAGTCAATCACAGGATAAGCTTCTATGTTTGATTTTCAGCAATCTCAGCCCTGCAGCTACAGGAGATAAGTGTTTCCTTCAGAATATAAACAGAAGCTTTCAAGTCATCTGTGCAACATTTCAGCTGGGACTTTGAAAACCTGAGGTAGTCCTTTTCCTTCACCACTTTGTCCAATGCCACTAGAAGCAACCAGCCAACCAATCATTATATACGTTAGATTTTCAAAAATGTTCTGTCATATACACAGTCACCTAGCTCTTTGCTTCTTATAAGTGGTTGATTAAGAATATCCAACAGAGATATTTCCCACATCTGTATTGCCAGATTATGCCATGGACTACAAAAGCTCTGTTTACTACTAGACATAGAGTCTTTAGGATATTCGAATCTAATCAGATTTGATTAGAGAGGCAATTCCAGAAACCTCAGAAGCAAGTCAGAAACCTCCTCCTTAAAGTTCTATTCTTAGAACCACTCTCAGTACCAAAATCTGTCTTGGTCAGCTCTGCCTGCTATAACAAAATATGATAGACTGGATGGTTTAAGCAATAGATATTTATTTCTCACATCTCACAGATGGCTTCTAGCTGTGTCCTAACAAGACAGAGAAAGAGAACTCTGGTCTCTCTTCCTCTGTTTGTATCCTCTTTATAGTGGCGCACACCTCACGACCTCATATAAACCTAATTATCCCCCAAAGGCCCACTTCCAAGTATCACCACACTGGAGTTTAGGGCTTCAAAATATAATTTGGGGAGGGACACAAACATTCAGGCCCCATAACACCAGCTAGCCTAAAATAATAGTAATAGTAATCAGTTACTGATAAACAACTATGTATAGACTCAATACTATATTATATAAATTATTTATAATCCTTCTAACATGCTTACAATGTATCTAAAAATAATTTTCATTTTTAAAATGATGAAATGAAAACTCAGAAAGACAACACTACCTGCTCAGTTACACAATTATTGAGTGGTAGAGCTAGCTGAGTCATATTCTAAAACATGTCTATATTAAAATAGTAAGACTGTAACTCTCTGATATTCAGTATACTTTAAAAAGCAAAGAAAGCTTAGAGAATGTAAAAATGTCCTCCCTATCAGAATACTAAGATGATCTTTAAAAGGAACATCATGACAAGAATCAGGCCATTAAGTAAAAATATTTATTTGAGTACACAGATTAATAGTTGAAGGACATATTACTATTGACAGAAGAAAAGAATAATATTTTACAGTTATGAAATAAAATTTTTGTTTATACATTTAAAACACTTTAAAAGGAAAATAATGGTAATCTCAGAATGATAAAACAAATGGCACAATAAAATTTATTGCCTTCCTTAAACATTTTCAAAAGCTACTGTTAATAATAAAATCTTCATTATAAAGTAAGCTGGCTAGGCTAGCTTATTTGTACATTATGTTTATTTGTGTATAGATTTGGTTTTTAAAATAGATCTTTTATTATAAACATGATATAACTTAGTTGCTACAAATTCAAGCCATATAGAGAGGCATGATATTTTCTCTTATCATATACTTCAGATTTTTTATTTTTTTATTCTCTTATTTCCTCAATATTTGATTTCTATTTAATTACAAAAATACTGGTGCAGTGCTTAGAGTATGTATTAGTCAGGATTCTCTAGAAGGACAGAACTAATAGAATATATACATACAAAGAGGAGTTTATTAACTCTCATGATCACAAAAGGCTGTCTGCAAGCTAAGGAGCAAGAAGAGCCCGTCTGAGTCCCAAAACTGAAGAATTTGGAGTCCGATGTTCAAGGGCAGGAAGCATCCAGCAAGGGAGAAAGATGCAGGCTGGGAGCCTAAGCCAGTCTAGTCTTTTCACGATTTTCTGCCTGCTTTATATTCTAGCTGCACTGGCAGCTGATTAGATCATGCCCACCCAGATTAAGGGTGAGTCTGCCTTTCCCAGTCCACTGACTCAAATGTTAATTTCCTGTGGCAGCACCCTTAGAGACACACCCAGGATCAACACTTTGCATCCTTCAATCCAGCCAAGTTGACACTCAGTATTAACCACACAGAGTGTCAAAGGGCTCTACCAGGCTCTTTAACCTCTGCCATCCCTTTCTTGCTTATGAGTGGCTACCACTTTGAATTTTTCAATATAATCCTTTTCTATTTACCACTGTATATCCATAAAACATGTTAATACATATTCCTACTTTCTGTATTTTTTCTTTGAAATTACCTATTGACTTCCTTTTTTGGAAGGTGAGGATTTATATCTTTTAACAATGCCTTTTCCAATTCCACTACAAACACACACACAAACACATGCACATTACACACATATCTTCCCAATTTACTTACAAGTGAAATTTTGGTTTTGGTTTATAGGACTAAACTGAGTATACTACAATTATTTTTTCTTTCTTGTATAACATTTTGCTTCCTTTGAGCTAATATTCATCTCTTCAATTTGATTAATTTTATATATGCTCTTCAACAAAAAACTCTTTCAGTTATATAATATACTCCTTACTATATTCAAACATACTAGATATTCTCCCAATTTTCTCTTCTTAGAAAAATATCAACCCCAGCATGACATTAATCTTTTGCAGGGTGTTTGCCTTAGTCCATTCCAGCTGCTATAACAAAATGGCATAAATTGGGTGACTTATACACAGAAATTTATTTCTCACAGTTATGGAGGCTGGAAAATCTAAGATCAAGACACTGGCAAATTCAGTGTCTAGTGAAGGCTCACTTCCTCGTGGACATCTTTTCACTGTGTCCTCAGTCCTCATGTAATGGAACAGTGAACACAGCTCCCTTGGGCCTCTTTTCTAAGGGCACTAATCCCATCCATGAAGACTCTGCCCTCATAACCTAATCACCTCCCAAAGTCCCACCTTGTAATACCATCACCTTGGAGGTTAGTATTTCAACAAAAGTCTGTCATGAATGAAATCTGTGCCTTTGTAAAAGAGCTCTCAGAGGGCTGTCTTGTCTCTTCTACCATGTGAAAACACAGAGAGGAGGCATCATCTGTGAGCCAGGAAACTGGCCCTCAACAGACATCAAATCTGCCAGCTCCTTGTTCTTGGACTTCTCAGCCTCCAGAACTGGGGAAAAAATGCATTTCTTTTGTTCATAATCCACACAGGTAATGGTATTTTGGTATAGCAGCCCAAATTCCCCAGGTTAAAGTTCTGATGGTTTTCCATTACTGTTAGAATAGTTCCTATCAAAGGAGATGTGATTGGGCTTCAGCTGTCTTTTCTTCCATTACACTCCCTCTTTCCTCTCGGTTGTAGCCATGCTGACCTTTCAATTTCTAAGAAAAACAAAAACCAAAACAAAAACAAAAAACCTTGTTTATCCCTCTGCCCCACAGCATTTTCTTAGGCTATTCTCTCTTCCCAGCTAATACTCATACTTTAGACCTCATTTCAAACATGACATTTTCAATGTCTTTGCAATGAAGTGTGAAGAACAATTCACTTTTAGAGCCTGAAACCTTCAAGTAAATGTCATTTTATTATTAAATAAATTACGGTTCCCTAAATTGTATGCTATAGGCTTTAAATATATAATTGGCTCATGTTACATGAGCCAATTTAGTATTTGCATTTTCAGCCAGTGATATGTTTGAAATGTAAAACTTTAATTTGCTGAAAACTATCCAATTTAAATATTTGATGGAAGGGTTGGGTCTGGGAAATCACTTCCCTGAATTCCTTAGAAGTTTGACCAACATTAGGCCTGTTTTCAACTGGCTTATGGAAATAACAGACCAAATAACTGTCTCCTGGGGACATCTGAATCAACATGACACAACAGTGTCCATTATGCCATCCTATTGCATTTGGTAAGAACCCTACTGCTGTGTATTTTGTCTCCTCAAGCTTAGTGTGTTTATGTTTTTTATTTGAAGAACAAAATGACTATCTCTGATGTTATCCCTATAACTAGAAAGTTAGTGCCTAACCAAACCAATAACACAAGCTTTCTTTGACTCTTTAGACTGAATCTGACCTTTTAATTTTTCCTACCATTCCATATTTTTCCTTCATAGTATTGATTACAGTTGACCATTCTATAGTAAGATAATTATTAATGTCTCTTGCCCGATCAGCCTGGAAGCTCTGTGAGGGCAGGATCAGGACCCTCGCTCAACACATATCTTCAACACCTATTACAGTACCAGGTGTGTATCTCAAAGTATAAGACATAAAAAATGAAGTAGCATAGACTTCATTCAAATATTACTGGCTTAGTCAAGTCGTACTGAAAGTCAAATCCTTTTTACTCCTCTCTCTCTCCTTTCCTAAAGTAGAAAGGAAAGGAGGCCTATGGCCAATGCCACTGTAGCCGGGAATGTGCTGGTCACACCTGAAGCCAGCATGGCACCGGAACTTGTTGAAGGCCCATGACAACTGCTGCCTGGCTGCTGTTCATGTTTATTCAAGGTCCAAGTGCTCTTTAATCAGCAGATGATAGATCCTGACAGGACTGGGTTCTTTCCTTCAGGGCAGTGGGTTCTCTCCTGACCCACGGTAGGTCTAGAAATGACATCCAGGAGCAACGTCCTGGAATGGGGGCCTCAGGACTCTGCTTGGTGCTTTATTTTACTGTGGCTGAACTGGTATCCAAGTTGCAAGACAAAGTCCTCTTTACTCTTTCCTCAAGGAGAATCACTTGAGATCAGGAGTTCAAGACCAGTTTGGGCAACATAGTGAGACCCATCTCTACAAATTTTGTTTAAAAATTAGCCAGGCATGGTGGCACATGCCTGTGGTCCCAGCTACTTGGGAGACTAAAGCGGGAGGATTGCTTGAACCTAGAAATTTGAGGTTAATGTAATATGATGGCACCATTGCACTCCAGCGTGGGCCACAGAGTGAGACCCTGTCTCTAAAATATCTAAATAAATAAGCCCTTTACTGTAGATGGCAGAAGATATGATGCATATATATCTGTAGATGAGGATGGTATAAAAAGTTGTAGAACTACACATTTGCTGACCACAAGTTTCTCAAGGAAATAAAAGAGCAGAGAGAGGCAGAGAGTAGTGGAGATTTCTGTAGGAGATAGGAACAGGGATATGAACAGAGTGGTGTTCTTTCACAGCAATTGCCCAAAACGATGACTCACACCCACACTCCCAGCATACTGGGTGGCCAAGATGGGAGGATTCCTTGGGGCCAGGACTTTGAGACCAGCCTGATCAACATAGCTAGATCCTGTCCCTACAAAAAATAAATAAAATAAAACAATTGCCCAAAAGAATGAAGGAAAGAATTGAGCAAAGCCAACTAAAAATTGACTAGGGATTCTGGGTCCCAATGATGTCACCAAAAGTTCATAAAAACTATGAAATTTACTTTTATATTCATTCATTCAATAAAATTTACTATTTTATTCATTCATTTTAGTTCATAAAAACAACTTTTGGTGGCATCGTTTCACATTTGTTTTCTGATTTCTTCTCTGTTGGTGTTTTAATAGCCAATTATGTATACAAGCTGAGAAGGCAAATTTGGGGAATAATGTATTGGTAGTACTTAGTAGATGGGTTACACAGAAGGATAATGAGTTTGGAACTTGAAAATACTGATGGGAGAATGGTTCCTATTACTGGCTATGATACTTGTCATTGTTACAAGTAACCCCTCCCATCTCCGAAATCTCATAACAGTTTCTATTATGTATTATAGTCGTTCCAATGCTTGTTTTTGTCTCATTATTCCATAAGGTCATTGAGGACCATATCTCTAGTGTACAATTGATCGATATGTACAGATGCCTTATTGTATTACAATCTAAAAAATTTTAATAATTATTGATTAATAAATATTGTTCAAGTCTTATATAGTAACGTTACCAAACACAATAGCCAAAGATCTTTTTTTTTTTTTTTTTTTTTTTTTCTGAGCAGCTGGGACTATAGATGCATGCCATCAGGTCTGGCTGAAACATTCATTTTATTTTGTTTAATTTTTTTTTTTTTTTGAGACGGAGTCTCACTCTGTCACCCAGGCTGGAGTGCAGTGGCACAATCTTGGCTCAATGCAGTCTCTGTCTCATGGCTTCAAGTGATTCTCCTGCCTCAGCCTCTCAAGTAGCTGGGATTACAGGCAACCACCATCATGTCCGGCTAACTTTTGTACTTTAAGTAGAGGCAGGGTTTCACCATGTTGGCCAGGCTGTTCTCGAACTCCTGACCTCAGGTGATCCACCCACATCAGCCTCCCAAAGTGCTGAGATTACAGGCATGAGCCACAGTGCCCAGCCCAGCATTCTATTTTGTAAAGACACATTTTTTAAAAGCAGGAAAATTGTTATAAATTATATTAGCCTACGTACTATCATAGTTCTCTAAGTTTAAAGAACTACCTATTAAGAAATGTTCCCCTTCTCCATGTTATTCAGGAGTAATTTCCTTCTAATTGCTAGCATGGCGAAGTAGACAAAGGAAGCTGTTGTTAGTGTATATATTAATAGAGTGATAATTGAATACCTGTGGGTGAGAATTGAGCAGGGGATGCTTCGACATGCTCAGAAGAGTTTCGTTAAACACAAAATTCAAAAATGCTGAGAAGCTTGCTAGCAATTAATTAATTATTTTATACCAAATGTCTTTTTAAAGTTAATTTCAGCCGACCGATGCTGCTAACTTGTTATAAAAATAAGTTCATAAGTAGTAAAATCTACATTTGAAATGATGAAATTTCATAAGAAAAAAATAATTCAGTGCACCATTGACATCAATGTGTTTCACATTAATGTGTTTCACATTAATGGCAGATCGGATAAATGTCTGATTTTTGAATATTCATTTTGAACAATGAAATTGAAATAAAGTAAAATCTTCATGAAATCTGTGCTTTAATTCTAAATCAATAATTCCATCATTTTGAAAACTGTCAAGGAGAGACAAGATATGATAGTAAGGGGGCATAGAAAGACAAGATTTCACGTAAAATTAGTCTTAAATATTTCTTAAGTGGATTCTTAAAATACACATAGAATGATTTCAGGAATTTGAATTCTACGTATAAAGTTCAAATCTACAAATAAAGTTATGATGAACTGGCTAACACATGTTCAATATTCTACCTTAGTTGAGTATCTGAGACACAGTGGGGGTTGCCTCTAACCCGAACTCCTAGTGCCCTGATCATGCTGACTTTTCAAAGCTCAGATTTGGCTTACTCAGCTCTATGAGGTCTCCGGAGCAATAAATGCACCTGGCAAATCATTACCTTGGCAGCATCCTGCCTGTGAAAGATTTGCAATTCTCAAGTTAGTATTTTATTTCTAAATTTTACTTCCCTGTTTAAAAACTTACTTTCATTCATTCATTCATATATATTTATTGGCTAATATTTGTAAAGCTGTTTTCATATCTTCACTTGAATAAATTTTGATCCCATGATCCCCAAGGGAGTCGGGTACTGTTGTCTTTGCTCTACCCTCTTTGCCACAAGGTGGCAGTATAACTCTTTGAAAGCAAAAAAAAAATCCAGAAAGTTTATTTCAAGATTTATGAAAACAAACACAAACATGAGTACAGTATACTCTTATTTCACGATTCAACTTCTCTACAGTTTTAATAACTTTAGAAATGTTCCACTGTGAATAAGTATTTCTTAAGTGACTATAAATCATAAGAATTGAATTTATTCTGTAAGAATGACAATGTTGACACAGCAATAATCACACTATTATCTAAGCCCTTATTTTATGCCAGATATTGTACTAGATGTTTTATGAGCATTGACTCAATGTTCACCGCTCTATCTTTACTTAGGTGCAATCATTGTTACCATCTCTATAGATGAGAAAACCAAGACTTAAATTAGTGAAGGTACTTATTCAAAGTTAGAAGTATTAGAACAGGGGTTCTTATTTATCTTGCCTTTTAAGATTGTGTCTTATGCTATATTTTATATTTGAATTAGAGTTTTGCTTTATAAATTAATATGACAATAATCTGCAGGGGGTACATTTTACAAAAACAACATTTTTAGACTCCTTCTCTGAAGATTCTAGTTTAGCAGGTCTGGAACATGGGCCTAGCAAACTGTATTTTGAGGAAATGCCCCTTAAGATCCTTATCAACAAACAAGCTTGAAAACTACTGATTTACTGCTGCTTTTAGATTTAACTGATCTATTTATCACCTATTTACAGAACTGTACTTTATAATTCAAGATTTAAAAATCAAGATCACAAAATCAAAATAATATGAACTCAGGCTCTCCAATACTATGCGATGTCCCAAATTTTAAGGATTCAGGTGCGTAATGTATTGTAGAAAGGGTGATATGCCTGTGTATTTTATGCTCTACCATAAAAGTATCCCAGTGAAATTTATACTACACAATAGAGTGAAATCACTTGCAAAAGCTTTATCAATTTAAAAGTGTTTAAAATATCTAATGGGTATTTTAATGGCACGCAAAAACTATTAACAGTGCAGATGTCATATAGCAATAGTGATTTAATAAAATCTCTTATAAAATTATGACCTAACTCTTACAAAGCATGTAATAATTTGACTCACTGATTTTGTAACCCTGAAGTAAAAGATAAAGGATCAAAATCACATGACAACAGCTAGCAGAATATTTTCCTTTAGGTCTAAAATATTTATAGTGCCATTTGTATTTAGATCCCTTTTCTCTTAGACAGTGTGTACTAATATTTTTGTTTTTCTCTCTTTTTATAATAAAAATCCTCTTCTGTCTTAGATTCTTGTCTCCATCATCATCTCAAAAGCCTCTAACTGTATCATAATTTCCTGGAGAAAGATATTTCATCATTTCTGTAACTGTTAAGATTTAAGTACATGATGGAGTAGAAAATAATTTAACAATATAGTAAAGCATTGTAATAAAATGTACTTACTACAATGCGGTTGCATAATAGGCTATTGTAATAACATATTTTTAAAGCAATACATTTTTGCCTTCTTTTTAAGGTGAAGACATTGAAACCTAGACTCACAGTGTTGACCTGAGTTCACAGTGGGACACAGCTGGATCTGAATGAAGGGCTCCCGACTCCCAGAGCAGTGCTCCATCAGAAATACCCTTCACTTACCCAAACAACTGGCAGAATTGGCCCTTTATGGTTCAGTCAGTCAGTGAACAAGAAAATACAGTTGAAAATAAACCTCATACTAGCCTAAGAAGATTTATTATAAAGCAATTTTCCGATGGAAAGATGACACCAAAAATTGTGTCACAAAAGTTAAGATGAAGTGAAGAGAATGATCAACCAGTAAATTAGGTTAATTTTTTTAATGTAATTTCACTAAATATTTTGAGGTATTCTCATTGCTATCATTAAGTGAGCA
This sequence comes from Macaca fascicularis, assembly GCF_037993035.2. NCBI lineage: Eukaryota > Metazoa > Chordata > Mammalia > Primates > Cercopithecidae > Macaca > Macaca fascicularis. The sequence continues at coordinate 138,661,790 of NC_088377.1, forward strand.
TTAGTATTGTACTTTCACATACTGGAATGATGGCTGCTTATAGTTTCTTCACGCTCTGAAACTTTTTTTTTTTTTTTTTTTTTTACATCCTTTAGCTTTGATACAACCTAAAAAGACAAAACCCTAATTCTGAAAATCTGCCTTCCGATGCCTGGTTTGGGGCGGTCGGGTTATCAATGTGAAAGCCATCACTCCCTTATTGATTAACTTTGGTTGTTTCCCATGTTATTGTTTTAACAGCCTTTAAATTCTTTGATTGGTTAATACCACAGTACATTCAAGGCTATCCATAATTTCTGCTCCTTTTATACCAATCTGACAAATATTTAACTTTTATTTGCTATACCAAGAAATGCCACTAGATGACACTAAGTGACTAAATTCCTGAATCACTAGAAAAACCTAAATTGGGAAGTAGCCAACATTAATGGAGATTCTGTAATGTGAGAAATCTGTGCTAAGACTAAAGTTCTGTTTGTATATGCATTTCAATTACCCTTTACTTTTAGAGTTCAGTAGTGTATTTATGGAAAGTTTAACCCAAAACTGAATTTTTAAAATTAATTTTTTCATGTACTTTTTATAATTCCAAATGAGATGTTTATCATAATAAATTTAATAATACAAATGCATTTTTATGACCATTATTATGCATAATAAGAAATACCAAAGTATTTTCCATATTCATTTGGCTATTTCTATTGATGGAAGTGATTTTTGAAAAGAGAAATTTGATCAAATAAGTCATTGTGAATTCTGGAATGAAATACCTGAAGAAACCACTCTGGTGTGTGACGTCCGCTGCTCTGCTGTTCTCTCCCTTGCTCACTCTGCTCTGGCCACGCTGGCTTTCTTGCATGTTTTCTAACATGCTAGAGACACTGGCCTTGAGCCTTTGTTGTGGCTGTTCCTTCTAAGTGAAAACCTCTCCTTTGAGATGTTTTGGCAAACTCCGCCTTATCAAGGCCCAGCCATTCCAAAACAGTAACATCTTGCCCACCAACCCCTCCACTACCCCTCATTCCTCTCACATTCTCTACTTTTTCCCTTTTACATAGTACCTCTCACTTCCTAACATATCACCTAGTTCTATTATTTATTCTATTCAATATATATTGTCTGGCTTCATCTATTAGAATGTAATCTTCACGAGACAGGAATCTTTTCTTTACAGACAGATCACAAGCAACTTGAAAAGGGACTGGCATGTAATAGACACTCAATCATAACTGCCGAATTTATTTGACTTGAAACCAGTTAAGTATGTATTGCGTACCTGCTATGATATGTCTAGCTCTGATACAGAAAGGAAAAAAAAAAAAGAGGTTATTTCTCCCAGTGAACTATAGCAGAGTTAATTGCTTCAAAGTTGTGACTTGAGTTATACATATCTGTTCTTGACATTTGATGTGCCCTAAATTAATGGTCAATAAAACCTCCAGTTATATGATATTTTGCATTGGCCCCATAACCATGATACATATATAGTTTACACTTTATATACCTGCAGTTATTTTCTGACAAGACTAGAGAGGGAAGAAATTGCCTTTCTGTGTTTGCCCAGCAAGTGGAAAAGAAAGATTCCAAAGAAGCAGCAGCACAGGAGTTGGTTAGAACTGAAAGCTGCGAGAACAGAAAGATGAGTTCCTACCATGTTGACTTGCCAATGAGAAGACAGAACTTCAACACATTATCACAAGGCAATGCATTTCAAAAGATTTTTATTCCTGTCTAGGGTTTTTTTAAAAGGAGTTTTTAATTGGTAGGAATGTTTCCATATTATCCAATAGGCTATTTCAATGTTGGAAAAATTGTAGGTATAGATATAACCACAAGATAGAGAGTGTGAGGCTGTTAAATAGTAAAACTTTGGCCGGGCACGGTGGTTCATGCCTGTAATCCCAGTACTTTGGGAGGCCGAGGCGGGCCAATCAGTTGAGGTTAGGAGTTCGAGACCAGCCCGACCAACATGGAGAAACCCTGACTCTACTAAAAATACAAAATTAGCCGTGTATGGTGGTGCATGCCTGTAATCTCAGCTACTCGGGAGGCTGAGGCAGGTGAATCGCTTGAACCTGGGAGGCGGAGGTTGCAGTGAGCTGAGATCATGCTATTGCACTCCAGCCTGGGCAACAAGAGTGAAACTCTGTCTCAAAAAAAAAAAAAGAAGTAAAACTCTGAAATGCTGTACCCAAAAAGTATTTTAATAATATTGCTCGAAAGAGCCAGGACGTACACACTATGCCCAGAGAGGACTGTGTTCATCACTCAGGCCTGAGACCGGGATCTGGCCACAAGGACTGAATTAAGAACTTCTTTGCATTTCCACTTGGAATGTTCTCATAGGATCTTATGATGAAAACGGAGAATAAGAGAAGGTGGAAAGAGCTATAAATGGACATTAAATATGGGGTAATTAGAGTTAGGCCAATCCTCCTTTACAGCAGAGCAAATCGCATCTGCATTTAAAGAGAAATTTGAACTATGCTGTTAAGCAGATCATCCCTACAAATAGAAGCAAGGGCCATAATACAATAATATGAAAATTGAAGCAAACCTTATTCCCTGCCCTTATGACAAACAATACTGAGACAAAACATACTTTTATGTGATAGTGTTAAACAGTACTGGGGACAAGTAACAATAACTTACCTACCTGATCCAGGAAATATTTGCTCCTAGGAAATAACACTAAACAAATTAAAATAAAGGCATGTACCATATAATGGTGTTTCAGTCAAGGACAGATCACATATACAACAATGGTCTTATAAGATTATAATACTGTATTCTTCCTGTACCTTTTCTATGTTTAGAAACACAAATACTGACCATCTGTGTTACAATTTGCCTACAGTATGTAGCACAGTAACATGCTGTACAGGTCTGTAGTCTGGGAGCAATAGTCTGTACCATTTAGCCTAGGTGTGTATAGCCTATACCACCTAGGTTTGTGTAAGTTTACTCTGATGGTCACACAATGACGAAATCACCTAACGATGCATTTCTCATAACATATCCTGGTAACTGGCCAGGTGCGGTGGCTCATTCCTGTAATCCCAGAACTTTGGGAGGCCAAGGCGGGGGAGTCGCTTGAGGTCAGGAGTTCGAAACCAGCCTGGCCAACATGGTGAAACCCCGTCTCTCCTAAAAATACAAAAAATTAGCTGGGCATGGTGGCACATGTCTGTAATCCCAGCCACTTGGGAGGCTGAGGCAGGAGACTTGCTTGAACCTGGGAGGTAGAGGCTGCAGTGAGCTGAGATGCTGCCACTGCGCTCCAGCCTGGGCAACAAGAGTGAAACTCCGTCTCAAAAAAAAAAAAAAAAAAAAAAAAAAAAATTACTGGTAGTTAAGCAATACGTGACTTTACCTTAATTATCAAGACAAAAGTATTTGTTCATCAAAGCTCATTTTAGGATCTCCACCTAGTTGTACTCACGTTTCCCAAATTATTATGCCATTAAGGCTGCCCTGTCCCAACCAGTTCCTCACCTTGCAACACACACTTTAAAATCACTTACCAAGGACCTAAAGCCTCATAAATATCCTCCCCTAAATTCTACATTGTAAGACACCACTAAGATTCTGTCAAGCTAGAGTTCTATAGTAGATCTAATAAATTCAGTTTTGTTTGATAACAGGGTTTTTTGTGTGGGGGGCCGGGTGGAGGCTTTTTGGAAGGTCAGTGGTCAACAGATAGAACTAGCTCAGCATTGAAAGACAAAGTGCCACCATCCAACAGCCTAAAGCCACCACAAATAGAGCTACAATTGAGCAAAGTTGAGAAGGTTACCCATTTTAACAATGGAAAATATATACCAGTGGGAATTGTGGGTGTGTCTCAATACAAAGGCTGTTAAGAATGCATTATAAAACCTGGGCTTTTGTTACGTAATTTGGGGACAGCTTGAAGGAAGTAGGGCTTTTTTATATACTGATTGTTTTCAGGAATTCGAGTTATAATTGATTCTATAATTCTATAATTGACCATTGTATCTGCTATCTATAATTGCATAACAAATTACCACACATTTAGTGGATTAAAACTACACATTAATCTTGCTATATCTGTGATTTGGGACTCTAGACACAGTTTAACTGCATCCTCTGCTTCAGGGTTTTTCACAGGTCTGCAAGCAACGTGTCAACTGCAGCCGCAGTCTCATTTCAAGGCTCTACTGGGGAAGGCTCAATTTCCATGCTCAGGAGATTGTTAGCAGAATTCAACTCTTTCTGAGTTGTCATACTAAGAGCCTCAGGTCCTTGCTAGCTGTCAGCTGGGACTGCCCTCAGTTCCCTGCCACGTGGACCTCTGCATACAGCAGCTTACTTGATCAAAGGCAGCAAGGCAGAGTGAGAGAGTCAGTAATAGTCAAGAGTGTCTGCTGGCAAGATGGGAGTTAACAATCTTATGCAGCATAGTCACAGCAGTGAAATCACATCATCTTTGCCATATTCTTCTGGTTAAAAGCAAGTCAGAAATCCTGTCTATATTCAAGGGAAGGGGATTACACATAGGTGTGACAACTAGGAGGTAGGAATAATTTGGGTCACCTTGGAGTTGGTCTTCTACAGCATCTTAATGAATCTCATCTAGAGTGAGGGAAGAGGAGAACACAGCTAAAGCTGTGATTGGCAGAGGAGCCACACGTATTAGCCAGCAGAGGAGGAGTTTGGTCATTTTTGGATTTTGATAATATGCATGTTTTTGTCTGTTGTTAGACATAATTATAGAGTCATCTTGTTTTAGTCTTTATCCATTACAGTCACAGATGTTGGTGGCATCTATGGTGTTGTCTGGTGTTATAGTTATAAAATTGTTTATGTTCAACAGGAGAAGAGCAGACACAAGGTCAATAGGCAGCAAGACCGAGGGCTAAGCGACGGTTCAAGAACAGTTTTTAGCTGTCAGGGGCTGCCATCCTCTTTCTCATAATAAATAAGTGGGGCTATATAGTAGAGGAATAACAAATCTTGGAAAACAAAGGAGAAGGAAAAAAAATCAGACGATAGATAATTTTCTAGACAAGCAAGACTAATTATTAAAGTCAATCCTTTAGTTAAAATGAATTTGAAAATGCTCTCAGGATTCTTATATATAATTTAGAGATTATCATGCATAAATTTATAAAAGCTGCCATTATTCATGAATATTGTTTTATTCAATGATCTGAGAGTATATATCCTTTTAAATTATTTTTTATTTTGTTTTCAAAAGTCCTAGGTTAAAAAGTAATGAAAGATATTTGGAAAAAAAGAACTTTACACTATTACTAAACTAAGGTTTCTGTTGTCCAAAACTGGCATCATAGAAAGTTTAACAAGCCTTTGTTAGTATCTCAGAAAAAAAATTTAGAAAAATGTTTACTTATGGATTTGCAAATAAATTGAAGATGTAATGATTTGAATATAATCAAATGAATGATGTAATGATGCCAATGGTAATGCCAGAGTTGTTGATTTAACCAGAAAGTATGAAAGAGTTGTTGTGGGAAGTGATTTGTGATTAGGTTAACATTTTTAGGTTAAGCCTCTTCCTCCAATGTACAGTAGTCAGATGCTGAAATTATGTTTGTTTGTCGCTGCCCATAATTATATACATTAAAAAGAGTCCCTGTGGAATCTACAATCATGATATCAAGCTGTAATCCCTGTTCCTATAGATAAACCTTGACAAGACAATATAATAATAAATAGCACCACTAGTATTTCCAGGCAACCCATAGTCACAATGTCAAGAATTATTCCCCAGTAGGTTGTCTTTTTCAAGCTATTTGAAGCATTCCTGCTGATACTAAAGCTGTGTCCTTGAGTCTTTCACTACTTAATTTGTTCCACACTTTGAGTCAGATTAATCCTTCTACAAAGAAAACAACTTTGCTTCCTACTCTTGCATTTGTTCATTAATCAGATTTTGTTCTTTTCTATTTACTGTTTTTGGAGTTTTTATCTCCTATCATCCACACAATAGCCCAATGAGGAGTCACAGGCAGAGTTCTCCCTTTACATTGTTTTTTCTCCTTTGCTGTCTGATTACCTGTTCTTCAGGTCTCAGAAGGAATGTTCCTAGCATTTTCACATCTTCCTTGAAAACACCCCTGCTCATCACACAGTCACCAATAAGTACTGTTTTGCTGCACAGTAGTCCCTTCTTATCTATGAGGAATACATTCCAAGACCTCCAGTGAATGCCTGAAACTGCGGATACTACCAAACCCTATATACACTATGTTTTTTTTTTTTTTTTTAAATCTGTCTGATAACTAAGATGCTACTAAGTGACTAATCAAGCAGGTATCATAGTATGGATTTTCTGGGCAAAGGAACGTTTCATGTTGGGTAGAATGAAACAGAATGGTGTGAGAGGTCATCGTGCTACTCAAAATGGCATGTAACTTAAAGCTTATGAATTGTTTATTTCTGGAATTTTACATTTAATATTTTCAGACCATGGTTGACCTCAGGTAACTGAATCTGCAGAAAGTAAAACCATGGAAAAGTGGGGACCCCTTTGGTTTTATAGTACTCTGCTCCTGCTTACATCAAAGCACTTACCATAGTTTACTAATCTCTTGTTCCCTCTTCTAAGAAAAGTACCCAAAACTTGTAAACAAGCAAAAGAGATTGCAATGTTTCCTTTTAGTGTTTTTGTTGAAGATTGTCAGTCCCAGCCATGGCTGAAAGGAGCCAACATACAACTCGGGCTTTGGCTTCAGAGGGTGGAGGCCTCAAGGCTTGGCAACTTCCACATGGTGTTGAGCCTGAAGGTGCACAGAAGTCAATAATTGATGTTTGGAAATCTCCACTTAGATTTCAGAAGATGTATGGAAATGCATGAATACCCAGGCAAAAGTTTGCCCTAGGGGTGGGGCCCTCATGAAGAACCTCTGCTAGGGCAGTGCAGAAGGAAAATGTGGGGTCAGAGCCCCCACACAGAGTCCCTACTGGGGCACTGCCTAGTGGAGCTATGAAAAGAGGGCCACTGTCCTCCAGACCCCAGAATGGCAAACCCACCGGCAGCTTGCACTGTGAACCTAGAAAACCTGCAGACATTCAACACCAGCCTGTGAAAGCAGCCAGGAAGGAGACTGTACCCTACAAAGTCACAGGGGAGGAGCTGCCCAAGATCACAGGAACTCACTTTTGCATAAGTGTGACCTGGATGTGAGACCTGAAGTCAAAGGAGATCATTTTGGAGCTTTAAAATTTGACTGCCCCACTGGATTTTGGACTTGTGTGGGCCCTGTAACCTCTTGCATGGCCCTTTGTTTTGGCTAATTTCTCCCATTTGGAACAGGTGTATTTACCCAATACCTGTACCCCCATTGTATCTAGGAAGTAACTAGCTTGCTTTTAATTTTACAGACTCATAGCTGGAGGGGACTTGCCTTGTCTCAGATAAGACTTTGGATTGTGAACTTTTGGGTTAATGCTAAAATGAGTTAAGGCTTTGGAGGACAGTTGGGAAGATACGATTGATTTTGAAACGTGAGGACATGAGATTTGGAGGGGCCAGGGGTGAAATGATATAGTTTGGCTGTGTCCCCACCCAAATCTCAACTTGAATTTTATCTCCCAGAATTCCCATGTGTTGTAGAAGGGACCCAGGGGGAGGTAGTTGAATCATGGGGGCTGGTCTTTCCTGTACTATTCTTGTGATAGTGAATAAGTCTCAGGAGATCTGATGGGATTATCAGGGGTTTCCGCTTTTGCTTCCTCCTATTTTTCTTTTGCCGCCACCATGTAAGAAGTGCCTTTCAGCTTCCGCCATGATCCTGAGGCTTCCCCAGACATGTGGAACTGTAAGTCCAATTAAACCTCTTTTTGTTCCCAGTTTCAGGTATGTCTTTATGAGCAGCATGAAAACGAATACAATGATACAAACTAGAACTTCTCTCCCACAAAGTGAGCCATAAAACCTAGAAAGGTTGCTCTCTCATCTCTCTTCTCTCTTCAAGACCCTGTTGTGCTAGACCCTTATTGGCTCCAATAAGTATAGTACTGTGTGCAAGAGGCCACAGAAGAGAGCCAGAAACAGCTAATAGGATTTGTTGAGGATACATGTACAGGGGCAGTCCAGTGCAACTACCATTTGCAAAAAGCATGTAGTTTATGCAGCATTTCTACTTAGCACCCTCCACCTAGCAACTTCCTTTTAACCCAAAACAAAGGACCTCAATCCTCTGTATGGCCTGCATTCCAAGGGGTGGGCCAAGGGTTCAAATGTCCTTCAGAGATAAGGAGTGAATCTCCAGATTGGCCATTTCCAGATATCTTAGCTCAGAACTCTGAACCAACACTTTTCTTAGACCATAGGATCACTCTCAGGGTGTGCTTCAGTTACAGCTGTCAAGTGCCTTTGCCAAACAGACCCTCATTTCAGAGGGGTACTGCCCTATACCCAGGAGAAGGGAATGTTACACAGAGAGAAAAATCTTGCTGAGTTTCCTTCCTCAATCTATTATCATTAGGTCATACCATCATCGTCCAATCACATTTCTACATGGATGGACATTCTTCAATAGAACCTAAGCTTAAAAACAGACAGTCTTCCCTGAGTCTTTGCATCTTCATTGCTGAAGTTTCTTGTGTCACAGAAAACTTTTATTAAATAAATTTATGCTTTTCTCAGGTTAACTTGTCTTTTTTTTATAAGAGTGTTGGACATTACCCTTAAGATGGGTTGAGGGAAAGTATCACATCTTTCTGCCCATATGCTAATTTACTATTGATTTATGTAAGTTACAACTCTATAATCACCAGACAGTAGATTCAAATGATTCTTGTTTTATGGCAATGTGGTTTTGTTGTCACATCTTTTGTAAGATATTAACTAGGGTTACATTTAAATCAGCAATCTTGTTATGAGGGAGGAAAAAAAAATCTTTTTTTTCCTCCCGCCCTCCTAGGTTCAATGACTGAGGCCCATAAATCAAACTGTTAAAAGCTAGATTAACAAGAGAAAAACCTGTTTTAATTACACACCTATGCAATGAAGTCTCACAAATAAATGAGCCTCAAGCTGGCAGGCAGGTGATTGGGGCTTATAAACCAATTTAGGCTAAACAAAGGAAAAGGGGTATGGGGCTTCTGCACAGGAGAGGCATGTTATGGGAAGGTAAGAATCGGGAGAACTGTATGGTAAATAAGGGTTGTCTTCTGCAGATAACAGTTGTTCAGGGGATAAGCGTTATCTCTGGCATGAGACACAATTACAAATGTAAATTTCCTTTATAAATGGAAATAATTTTCCTTAGAAAAGGGAAAATTTGTTCTCTATTTTTAGGCAGTAAGGTAAAGAGAGTTCTTTCTCCATCTGCTGGTTCCCAGTTGTCTTTAGCTCAAAACAATCCATATGCCAAAGAGACTATACTGGGGTGGGATGTTCTAATAAACTTCATTATTCAAGTGTTCCTTCTTTCAGCTACTCTAAATACTTGCTTCTTTCTTTGAACCACTGTTACCATCTTACAGATTCTAGCACTACAGAGAAAATTAAATATTTGACGTGTTCACTTCATGCTCATTTGACAGGTAGATATTTAACCTTTTGGTTGCTTTTTGAGACAGGGTCTTCCTCCATTGCCTAGGTTGGAGTGGCACCATCATGGCTCACTGCTACCTCCACCTTCCCGGCTCAAGCAATCCTCCCATCTCAGCCTCCTGAGTAGCTGGAGCCAGGGGTGTGCACCACTAAGCCTGGCTAATTTTTTATTTTATTTTTTGAAAATTTTACTTTGACACCACTAATCCCTTAAAGTCTGTGCCTTTCAACCCTATGCTTACAGTGTTTAGAATATAATAAGGGCTCAGGAAATGTTTATTGAGTGTTTGAACTGACTATTACAGAAAAAGAAACTGGATTTAGGATAAGAACTTGCTTAAATTCAAATGACTGTTGGTGTAATAGTGAAATTGGATTGAAAACTTACATTTTTAAATTTCTAGTTGAAGGACATTAGTAATGGAACATGACAGCTTGAACACCATATATAGGACTGGATATTCAAATACTGTGGTTACCACATGCTTGGAACAAAATATTCTGTTACCTAAAATAAAACTGAAAAATAGTATAACTGCTTTAGACTTTATTATAATACACAATCACCTTTATGGATGTCAAAAGTTATGTATGACTGTAATGTAAAGTAGGTAGTTAACATAACAATATCACTCATTACATATTAATCGAACAGTTTTATTACTGTAGTACCCAGATATTAAAATTTCAATAAGAAAATGTAATAAATATGAGTTATTTTTAGAAAAAGGAACACAGCTGGTCAAAACAGTGCCACATTTTTAAATGTTTGTGAATATTTATATCACAACTTCAAAATGTGCATTTGTAGAACAAAAGAGAACATCACACAATCTGGCATAAACTTACATTATTTTTCAGAAAATAAATCTAAAAATCTGGCCAAAATAATACCTTCAATTTGATTATGTAAAGAGAGAGAGAAAATGCTTTTTAAAAAAACCTTATAGTTATTATGAAAGAGTCTCAGGAATGTGATTTTTTAAAGATTGTTTAGAATTTCTTAACATAAATAAATATACATGCCATTATAATCACAATATTTTATAGACATGTCACACTGTGACAAAATAAGATACAATGAACAACCTCTTCCCTCTCTAAATACATGTCTGTAGGGGAGGAAAAATATCTGATATCGTTTGGCTGTGTCCCCACCTAAATCTCCTCTTAAATTGTAGCTGCCATAATTCCCATATCATGGGAGGGACCCAGTGGAAGGTAATTAAATCATGGGGGCAGGTCTTTCCTATGCTGGTCTTATGATAGGAATAAGTCTCAGGAGATCTGATGGCTTTATAAAGGGGAGTTCTCCTGCACACACCTCTTGCCTGCCACCATGCAAGATGTGACTTTGCTCCTCATTCACCTTCCACCATGATTATGAGGCCTCTCAGCCATGTGGAACTGTGAGTTAATTAAACCTCTTTCCTTTATAAATTACCCAGTCTTGGGTATGTTGTTATTAGCAGGGTGAAAACAGACTAATATAATATCTTTCTCATTTACTCTTCTAAGTTCTCAGTTGGGCCCCTGTAACAAACAACAGATTTATAAGAGAAAAGCTTATAAATTTATAATACAGCTTTACATGACACACAGCCTTCATAAGGAAGTGAAGAATAAGTGTTTTAAATGCTAGATTTGATCAAGAGTGGAGAGTTGTAGAGAACTGTGATAGGACAAGGTATGAGCTATAGTAAACCAGGGGAAACAGTCAGGCTTGTTTGTTCAGATTTCTATTGGTGTCCCTTCCTTTTTGAAGATAAGGTTGCTCCATTCCTTCGGGTGGAAGGAGGATAGCTTTCACATGAGGGTCTTATGACCTGCTTCAGGGGAAGATCAGAAAGTTATGTCTGCGTGTGTGGTTTCTCAAATGATTCAGTTTAAAATAGTCAATATGCCAACATGACATATTTTGGGGTAACATGTCCTGAATGCCATGTATAAATGTCACACCAAGAAATTTTTGCAAAAGTCTTCTCTCATAATGAAAAATTAAATTGTGGGTTATTCTATGACATTTTTTTCCTCTCACTATCCTCATTTAAAGGAATGGTTACTCATAATAAAATCAGTGTTTGAATCACTGGTTCTCTATGGGAAGAATTTAATTTGATGGGCCAGTGAATTTGAGGTAGGAGGTAGGATTTTACTCTGGACCAGGTTTAATACTGGCTGAAACAGGGAAGAGGCAAAACATCTCTCCATAAGACATGCCCACCCAGTGCCATGTCAGTTTACCATTGCCATGTCAACACTCACAAGTTACCACCCTTTTCCATGGCGATAACTTGGAAACTACCATCCTTTTTCTAGAAATTTCTGAATAACTTGCCTCTTAATTTGCATGCAATTAAAGTGAGTATAAATATGACCGCAGGCCTGACCCTGAGCTGTCACTCTGCACACACTGCCTACGGGGTGGCCCTTCTCTGCAGGAGCTGTCATGGAACTGTAATACGACTGCCTCAGTAAAGTTGCTTTCTTCTACCACCAGCTTTTTCTTGAATTCTTTCCTAAGTGAAGCCAAGAATCTTCCTGGGCTAAGCCCCAATCTGGGGACTTGCCTACCCTGCATCAACATGATGCCCAACTTGATGCTGAAGAGAGAAGACTACAGTGTGAGGGATGGTGAGAGAAGTGGCCGTTAGCAGTCAGCAAGGCAACAACAAGAGACAAGAGACAGCACTTGGCAAGGTGATGGCAAGAGACAGTGAGCAGAGAGATGGAGATGGACAGCGAGACAGTCAGTGATCAAGGCTGCAAGAGCTGTGATGCTGAGGTTGTAACACCAAAGAGCTGCTAAAATTTCAATAATCAAACGCTCTTTTCAGAGCCATCATTTTTCCTGGCAGGTGGAGCCAAGTGGATGGGCAAGTGGTCATAGTGCAACTGCCTCGTATGGGACCGGCCCCTAGGGCCGGCAGGCCGGTGGGTTACTAGTGCCCACGCTGGCCTATCACACTATAGTACCTGAGCCCACCAAATCCGGGGGAATCTGGAGAGACCTTCACCCAGGTCTCATGTGGAAGATCAGTTGGCACCATTTTGGCTTCTGTGAATGGATGAGTGTCCCCTTTTGGCTAAGCAGTTAAAAGTCTCCCATCATTTGAGTGCCTCAAAGCATATCCTTGTGATATGATTTGTGAATGAGGAGCAAAGTCACTGCTTCCCCTGGTCCTTTCTCTTCTGACTCCATTTTATTGCTCAACCAGCCACTTTACTTTCAGTTCTAAAATGTCTATTTTGTCTGCAGGGTTTTTGTTTGTGTGTTTGTTTTTGCTTTGACTTTCTGTTAACTGTATTTGGGCAATTGTTTAAGACAAGACATTTGGTTATGAGAGGTCCCCTGTTGTGTTGACCCTGGGACACCAGAGTTACATTGTTCTGTGTCCCTAACCAGGCTTTTGGGGTTCCTGTTGGCCGCCCCACTGATGCTCTGGGGTTTTCAGCATTGGTCAGCCCCCAGATACTTAAGGTTTCTGACATTTGGTATGGTGACCCCCACTGACTGATGCTCAGCTATTCCGGGTTTTCAGCATTTGGTATTGTTGGCTGCCCACTGGATACTCTGGGATTCTGAGCATTGGCATTCCCCTAGGGGAATCTTGATCTTGCCTTTTCTTGTTTTCTGCCCTAAAGATATCATTTTCCATAACAGGATTTTCTTATTGTCAGTTTATTTACACTTTTCATTCTATACTTTGCTTAATAAAAATACTTTTTTGTCATACTTTGTTCATTGGCAAATATAATCCACTTTCATAATGTCTTGCTTTCTATACTTTCACCTTCTCTGCAGTAAGTGAGAATCTAAAAAAGAAAAGTTGCAAGAGCCCAGTTGCTTTTACTCTCACTAGAAGTAGAAAAACTTCTGAGTCCTGCAGCAATCCATGGGAACGATGATGAGCATCCCAGATGACTTGTCACTGGAGCGTCTTTTAGGTTCTTGGAGCAAATTCAAATTCGAAACTCATTTACTATTGCAACACTGTTTGGGTCTGTTACCAATTAGAAAATAAACAGATCCATCCTAGGCCTGGGTCTTTATATTATTTTACATTTGTTCTGTAGAAGGAAATTGGGAGGAGTTCCCTTATGTACAGGCTTTTCGAGCTTTTTACTGGCTCATGTTACTTCCAGGCACCAGGAAGCCATGCCTAAGGGACCCCCTACTAGATGCTCCCTCTAGAAGACCTACACCGTCTCTGGAGCCTCCTCAGTCCCCCAATTCTGATGGGGGATCCTGCCAGTTCTCTAATAAAGGATTTCACCCCAAGGTCATCAGGTACCAGCTGATCTAACAATCCCCAGCCTATAACCACTCTTCCCAAGAAAGCAAACCCAACCAGCACCACCAGGAGTAAGGCCCCATATCAGCCCAGAAAATCAAACCTGTGTCCATTGCAGGCAGTAGCTGATGGAAATAATAGAACACTTAGAGTACGTGTGCTATTGTCTACGTACAATTTGGCTTTATGCAATCAAAAGTGTGGCAAGTTTTCAGAGAATTCAGAAAAGTTTATAGAGAAGTTTGTTAAGTTGACTGTGTTCTTTAATTTAACTTGTTATGACTTGCAAATATTGTTGTCTGCTTGCCGTACTGCGGAGAAAAAGTGGAGGAAAGAGTGTGCAGTTCAGCCCGTCAATTAAGACAAGGTTAGAGAAACAACTCAGGGAAAAATAAAAAATCCCACTCTGTTTCAGGGTGGTTTGGTTGAGACACTCAGGAAATACACCAATAGAAATCTAGACTCTTCTGGAAGGCAAGCTTTCCTGGGTGTGTATTTTATTACTCAATCTGCCCAAGACAGGAGAAAGCTATAAAAAGCATCCATGGGCCACTTGGTTTTTCTTTATGTTTCTAAATTTTCAGTGTAACTGGAAAACTTTTCATGTTCTTTTGCTATACTCATAATCTTAAACACACTTTTCCTATGTTTGATCAAATTAAAGTATTCTTTTTCTCTCCATCAAATTTAACTTTCAGGTTATTTAAGTGGGCTTCCCATAGGAGAGGTAATCATACTGCAGAGGGTGTTACCACTTTGGATAAACAAGTAACTATTGCTTACAATAACCTGTGGTTCCCTATTGTTCAAATATTTTGAACCTTTTAACACCTTTGACAAACACCCTCAGGATCAAATCCTAGTTTAAATCTCTGGGTTGTTGTTGGGGTTTATCAAAGCTATAAAAATTGATCATCACAAGGTTGTAAATTCTTTTTTTAGTTTCTAGTCAGGTCATGTTTTCCAGGATCACCACCTCCAGACCTCTGACAAATTCCTTATCAGGTAATCAAATTAGGTAACTTATCAGGTAATCTTATTAGGTAACTAGTCCAAGTGCTGTTAAGTTACGGCGCTTTGACTCCCAGGTACACAAAGCTCAAATAGAGAAAGCACCAATTCCTTCCAGCATCTAACACCAAACTCAAGTTAACCAAAACATTGTCTTTAAACCTGGGCAAAGGGGAAAATCAAAGTAAAGTGTTTTCATGAGACACAGAGACAAGCTGGTATCCATTTAATAATTTTGCTTCTAACTGAATTAACTTATTCTATGCCTTGATAGTGAATAGCTTAAATGTTTAGCTACCTGTGAGTCTCCTTCCCTGTCATTCTCAAAACTAGGCAAGGCTTATGGCCTTTTGTTTGAAACATTGCTGATTTACCTCCAGAATTTAAAAAACTGAATCCTTCCAGACTTGGGGACTATCTCAGACGAGGTGGGCATGTGAGATTGCAAAAGCTGGGTTTTGAAGGAAACAATCCAGACCCTCCAAATCAAGGACAGGCACACAGATGCCTAAACAAAGTTGCTTATGTCTTGTATAGCTAATTGCTACAAGCCAAGATTATAGCAGCTCAATGCACAGAATTTATAGTTAAGTCAGTTGTATAATCTTATTTTTGGTTTGTGTGCGTGTGTGTGTGTGTGTGTGTGTGTGTGTGTGTGTTTTGACTCTTAAATTGCTTAAAATAGTTTTAAAGGCTAATGAGTTTCTACCCACTTCCATTCTTGTCTGGTCCAGAATATTTAATTGACTATAAGTCTTTTGACTCTAAGTCACTTGGCCAAAGGAAATCCTCCAAAAAAATCTAAAAAAAATTAAAAAAAAACTAATTCAGGCCAAGATGGAAAACAGGGGTTGGACATACCTCACTATGCCCACTTTAAAATTTAGGCTAGGTTCACAAGGTTTCAAGAATATGAACCTAAAGTATTGCCTCTAACCAGAATACTTAGTCTTACTAAAAACTTTAAAATTAAGGATCCTCCAAGAATCAATTACAACCAAAATAAAAGGGCCTTTATCATTTATTAAGTTCCCCCACGGCTGTTAAACTTCAGGGAATAACTAGTTGGGCATACTTGTCCAGGATAAAACTTGTTTCTTATGAGTCACAGGCACAAAAGGGGGACACCACGACACATATATATATATATCTGTGAACCTTTGGAAGTCCTCCACTACCTTTTTAAAAGAATCAGCACTTAGCCAGAAGTGGTAATGTGATGCTGTGGATGAGAAAAAGGGCAATAATTTTCTCCCATTCCTGATTGTAATACCTCTTTTCTATCACTTTGTCCAACCACCTCCTCCTTGTTGAAACACCTCTTTTGTCCTTATTGGGCGTAGAGGCAACTCTAAGTCCCACCCAGACACCATGCTCTCGCTGTGAATCCTGTTTGCTCTCCCAGTCACCCTGATCCAGGGTGGATGGGAACCAAAACCCTATAGTCAATATTTCAAAAATTATAGCATCAGGAAATATTTATGGTTGCTGTGTTTGTCATCAACATCCTCAGGATAGAGATTTCCACCTTCTGGTCTATCTGGAAAATCTAGGGAGTCTATAACTCCCTAGACCTCCTAATTAACCATAGCAATGCCAAAGAACCTGGACCCCTGCTTGTTAGAAAGAACTTTCCACATAACAGATTCTACCTGAACTCCCCCAGCTACTATTACCTGGACCTGGGAAGTTGGGTATCCATATCTACAGTGCACTAATGATTTTATCTTTTGCACTCGCTGTTGGGTTAATGACACAAAAGCAGAAGTTTCCCTGCAATGCTCTGATTCATCTCTAGTTGCCAAGTTCCCAAGGCCACAGCGAGGTAAGTGGGATTCCACTTGTAAGTGAGGAGACCTTATGTGATGCTTTTACCTGGATCAGAACATATAGGGGGAAAACTACTGCCCAATCCAGGAAGCTGAGAGTATCACACCCTTCTGGAAAACAAGGGTTGTTTGGCCACCCTCGCTGGAACAGAGGAAGAGTATCTCATAGACTCTACTTGGAAGCAAAGAAGAGACGTCACACCCCATAAGGCTTTTATTTGTGCCCCAGCTGGGCTCATTTTTGTTTGCAGCCATGAATGGGAAGAAGTCACACTCCATAACCGCTCCCAACTCCCCAGGGAACTGCCTGTTCTTTTAGGAGTGGCTTTCCCCTGTATAAAAAAAAATGGCTTTCCCCTGTATAAAAAAACTTGGAACACAGGTAAATGTACACTGGCCACTCTTGCCTCTGCAGGCATTATAGTCTATAATCCCATAAGACCCAAAACATCTGAAGTAAGCAAGCAGTGAAATTATTTCTTGTGAGAATCAGGGTGGCCACAGGACTAACAGCACCCTGGAGTGATGTTGCCTACCAGGGGTCAACATTAAAGAACTTGACTCAAATGCTAGAATCCTTAACCATCAACACAGGTCAGGCACTAAGGGAATTCATGAGTCCCTAGACTCTTTGGTAAATGTAGTTCTCAATAACAGACTAACATTGGCTTATTTACTAAATGAAAAAAGCTGAGTCTGTGCCGTTACTAACAAAACCTGCTGCACACATACTAATAACTCTGGACAGGTTGAGGCTAACATGCAAAAGATCTATGACCAAGCTATCTGGTTACATAGACACAACGAGGCCACTGACCCCGATTATATCTCGTCAACTATCAAAAGTGCCTTCCCAAGTCTCACCTGGTTTTTACTACCCCTAAGACCTTTGATAGCTGTCTTGTTATTACTAATTGTTGGTCCTTGCTTGTTTAACCTCTTACTAAAGTATATGTCTTCTACATTACAGTCCCAGGTAACAACAATGCTGACACAAGGCTTCCACCCCATCCTGTCTACTGACCTGGGGAATGAAAGCATCCTGCTTTGGGGCCCTTTAGATCAGCTATCCAGAGATTTTTACTCTTCTGATACTAGGCAGGGCCTGCACCCATAAACTCAGAAGAAAGGAGTTACAGAAGATAGACCTCTGCCTTTCTGTAGCCCCCTTAAGATTAAGGAGGAGTATCTAATCTCTGAGGGGGTACTGCCATAGGCAGTGGGACTTTACTCTGGACCAGATTAGAGACTGACTGAAACAGGGAAGAGGTGAAAGTGTCTCTTCATAAGGCACGCCCACCTGTGCCATGTCAGTATACCATTGCCATGGCAACACTCAGAAGTTACTGCCCCTTCCATGGTAATGACCTGGAAGTTACCGCCCTTTATCTAGAAATTTCTGAATAACCGGCACCTTAATTTGCATGAAATTAAAAGTGGGTATAAATATCACTGCAGAACTGCCCTGAGCTGCTACTTTCCATTCCCAGCCTATGGGGTAGCCCTGTTCTGCAGGGGCAATCACAGAGCAGCAACATAGCCGCCTCAGTAAAGCTGCTTTCTTCTACCATTGACTTGCTCTTGAATTCTTTCCTGAGCAAAGCTGAGAACCTTCCCTGACTAGGCCCCAATTTGGGTTCTCACCTGCATTGCATCAATTTCTTTTTTTTTGAGACAGAGTTTCACTCTTGTCACCCAGGCTGGAGGGTAATGGTACAATCTCGGCTCATTGCAACCTCCGCCTCCTGGGTTCAAGTGATTCTCCTGCCTCAGCCTCCCAAGTAGCTGGGATTACAGAAGCCCACCAGTACATCTGGCTACATCAATTTCACTTAAATACTTGATGATTTCCTCCGTACACGTTCTTTACAGGGCACTAAGAAGATGTATGACATTAAAGATAGCATCACCTTTGCCCTCAAGAAGACTTACTTTTTGTGAGGAAAAAATATGTAAATAAATAACAATTGCCATGAAAAACAAAGTAATGTCACAATATTAGAGGAGGATTGGTTCCAGGACCCCTGAGGATACCAAAATCTACAGATGTTCAAGTCCCTAATATAAAATGCTGTCATAATTGCGTATATCCTATGTTCAGCCTCTGTATACTTCAAATTATCTATAGGTTACTTACAATACCTAATATAATATAGATGTTCTGCAAATAGTAGTTGTATTGTTTTTTATTTGTATTAATTTATTGTTGTATTATTATTTTTATTTGTTTGATGTTTTCAGTCTGTAGTTGGTTGAATTCCTGGATGAGGAACCCACAGATACAGAAGTCCCCAAAAGGGAGACAGTACTTTCCCATGGAGGTAATTGCTGTGAAAAGGGAAATATTTGAACTGAAACAATGCAACAATGGCTATCAATTCAACATTTTTTTCAACAAACTTTTTTCAAGCTTCTACTCCCTTAAAGTAAAAATATGGTATGTTGCTGGTCATGTGGAGGTGAATGACATTATTCTTGACCTCAGGAAGTGTATGATCTAATGGTAAAGACAAAAAAGAGCAAACTGAAGTATGCTACATGCTCTGACAGAGCTGTGCATAGGAGTCCCTGGGAATACACAGAGGCAGCCAACTCAATGTAAGTAGAGGGATGAACAGGAAAGGGAAAGACTTAAATACACAGAACTAGAGGGAACGTTTGGGAATAGAAAATGACTGAAACATTAGAAAAATCAAATTATTTTATATCCAATAAAAATGAAAAGCAATAGCATTCTTTTTATTAATTCTAGAAATTTTGTCGAAATTTATATTTGTTTTCATTTGGAACTGGAACATGGTTTTTAAAAAGCAAAAGACATGCGAAAGGTTTTAAAATGGAACTAAGTTGAGGTATCCTACACTGGATTATTTTATGCCTCAGCCACACCTTCCTTTAAAATTTTGATTGTAGATGTGCTGGGAGGCAGTGCTAGCACTTCTGCAGCTCTTCTGGGCAAGATGCATTGACATCTTTGTTTAAAGATGTTTGCCAAACTGCTCCAGAGCAGAGACTAGGTTGGCTTACACTCAGAGTAGGAAAGCCAGTCTCTCTCCCTGCAGATATTTCAGGGTACTAAAGATAGTGTCAAGAGGGGCAGGTTTGCCATCAGCCCCTAGACAAGATCAAGATCTCTTAATTTCAACCATGACACAAATCTACTACATGTGCAGTATTCACCTAGGCCCACCTCTGTGTTACCCTCATGGGATTTTGGACCAAAGGGAACCAATGGAAATTTGAAGTTTGTGCTGCCTGTTCTTCAGTGAGTAATAAATGATCCAAACCCATTTGGGTTTGCTGACTTCCTATCAGACAAATATACAGAAGTGTGGCCAACAGAACAGGCACTGCTGCTTGGGAACCACTTCACTACTTGACAGATTAAAAAACCATCATATGCTTACGAGACCATTTTAAATAATTTTGGACTGATCTCCTTTTTTCACTCTTTCACCCTTACAATTCATTCTCCACCCGGCACCCAGAGTAGACCTTAAATGTTCATGACGACACCTCTCCTACTTAGAAACCTTCAGTGGCTTCTGAATGTGCTACAGTAAAATCCAAATTTCTTTTCATGGTCTACAATGTGTATGATCTGGCTCCTGCCTGCCCCTCAGATCTTATAAAACCATTCCTAATTCAGAAAACTCTGAGTCTCAACTGTCTTCCTTTTGGTTCCTCAAACTAGCTTAATGCTTTTTGGTCTTCCCTCAAATGCTATATAATCTGCTTTTCATTCTTTTGGCCTCTGGTCAAAATGGTATCTGCTTGTAAAGTTTTCAGTTCTCACTCTGTGTAAAGCACTTGTTCTACAAAACACCTTCTATAGCATCACCCAGATAATTTATTTAATTCTCTTTATTTATTGTTTGACTCAGTTACTATCTCTCTACTCCCTACTGAATATATACTCCTTAAGTTGAACTATCTTGACTATTTTATTCATCACTCTTCTTTGTGCCTGGCACATATTAAGTATTTAATAAAAGTCAGCTTTTATCATTGCTATTTTAAGACAAATTATTTATTAATTGGCCAGAACGTTCTGGTTCCTTTAATCGTATTCTCTTTTCAATCTTCATAACAAACTTATGAGATAGAAGTGTTCTGATCCATATATTCATGTGGTTAATGGATTCATGTGTCCATATCCATATATAACTATATCTATATCCATGTATAACTTTTTGGTTATGGGAGCTGAATTCTTTCCAGGCTTACATTAACTAATAAGTAATGATGATATGAAGCCAGGATTAAAACCAAAAGAATCTGTGACCAAGGCTCATCAGTCTATTTTCAGTTGTCTCTTGAAAAATTCTATATTAGTTATTCCTATATCAATTCATGGTAATAAATTAAAACCAATACTGTACTGATAGAATTTTGGTAACTAACTGTTAATACTAGGATAAATTATGTTTTTTATATATGGAATGTGTGTGTGTGTGTGTGTGTGTGTGTGTGTATATATATATGCAAAATACTACTAAAAAAATCCAGCCCTTTAAGTAATTCATAGTATTTACTATAGAAATAAAAGTTGAAATCAAGGGAAATAAAAAACTTTCAGCAATTTTCTCTTGCATACATATCCTTTTATTAGATTTCTACTCAAGGGATTATTAGAGAGACATGAAATTTTTATTCAAATTGGAAACATGTTCAAGAATTTTTTTTGAGAGGGAAAATTTGCATCATGAGTGATTTATACAATTATCAACAATTATCATATATATTAATGTCCCATAATAGGGATTATTAATATATTTAAAGAATTAGGTAATGATTATTGTTTTCATGGAGAATCTGGGACAATTAAATGTGAATAATAACAATGATGTTTAGCTATAAAATGCTCTTGGATGTTCTTATAGTACTTTCATCAACTTGTCAGTGTCTTGAATAATTGTCTATGACAATGTTTCTTCACAAATCTGTGAGAGTTAAAAAAAATACAGTTTCAACAGAAATATATCTGATGAATATGTATCGAACCCAAACTCATTTTCCAAAGTTCATGCTAGCTGTTTATTTCACAAGCAAAAGGTCAGAAGAAAATTATGTTTAGAATATGAGCAAGAAAAATCACAATGAAGGTAACAAAATTTGAATGCCCATTAATTTATCTATAGTCTAAATGAATATCTAAGTTCATTTCAATAAAGAAAGAATATTTTAAGGGTCAAAGAACAAATATGTATGGCATGGCTTTTGAAATGTCTACCAGCATTCATTCTAATCTAAGGAAAATTATTACCAACAACCTTAGACTTCTCTACATATTCTATTTAGTAAGTGTTACCCAACTTCTCTGAACCTCAGTGACACACACATATACTATTGGGCTAATCTCAGTCAAGAAGACTTGGACTTATAACTGAAATGAGGTAATGTTTCAAACAGGCTTTGTGAAATACAGCATTTCATGCAAATGTAAGGTGTTATAATCAACCTGGTTTCACCAAACTTTATCCATTCCATTTATTGTGCAACTGGATTTACAATAGATGTATTAAATGATTGCTCTAGACTTTAATTTTGACTCTGTTTCTTGGGAAATTGTGCCTCATTTTGTCACCAGTGATTAGCATGCTGAAGACTATATTTGAACCAAAGAGCCTTACATTGGGGTCAAATGAGTGAGTGTCTATGAAGTTCGAGGGGTAGCAACATTTCAAACAAAAAATCTGGATGTAACTTCATTATGGTTCTATTAACTTACCTAAGTTGAAATAAATTATTAAAGAAAAAGTCAAGCCAAGGGAAAAAGAGGTGAATAGAGCTTTGTCTGCAGAAAAACCTACAAAAAACGGAGCTGGTTAAGACGACACATGGTGTTCCTGCTGGCTGTTCTGGGAGGAAGCTCTGAAATGTAAACATTGCCATTACCAACCCCTGTGGCTGACAGACCCTTGAAAGGGAAATGACCAATCATGATACCTTAGTTTGATACAATTATCCATTAAAATATGAAAATAAAGCCCTAGGTTGAAGTCAGTTCTCATCAGGTGAAAAGCAATGTGAAAATAATGTTGTGTCCCATACAAAAATTGTGATGCTTCACTTAGCAGTTATATTTCTTATTGTAATAAATAATACATCAAATAAACATACACACACAGAGAGAGACATACACGTACACACCTCTGAATTTTGCAACTATGAGTCAACTCTAAGCCTACCCACTTGGCAAATGTATTTTGAAGTCTGTACAAACTGAAGACAAGTCCTGGACTTAGTGACAAACAAGGCTTCCCTGAGTGGCATATTAAATCATCTATGGAGAATGTAGAGAGAATAATATGACATGGCTACACATAATAATACAGAGAAGAACAGTGATCTTTACTCCAATTTTAGGTGAAGATCTTTTCAGGAACTTAGCTATGTTTCAAACTTTGACCTTGAGCGTTTTGATATGACTATACTAAGTATAATAAGTTAATACGGTAAATGAATTACACACCTGCATGGACTGGTACTGTCCTAAATGCTAGAAATAAAATGGTAAATAGAACTTTGAAACAATAACTGTACTCAACCCTGAAATTGGTATTCAATTATTGAATGCTACCCTGTGTAGACTACCAAACTTACTTCACAACCAAAAGGAAGATGCCAGGGACTTTTGAACAATTCTAAACGCATATATAAGCTAAATGTTCTACAACAACTTAAATAGTACAGTAATGAAAAGTAATCATTGATTCCAAGTCTTTGCTATTGTGAATAGTGCTGCAATAAACATACGTGTGCATGTGTCTTTATAGCAGCATAATTTATAATCCTTTGGGTATATACCCAGTAATGGGATGGCTGGGTCATATGGTACATCTAGTTCTAGATCCTTGAGGAATCGCCATACTGTTTTCCTTAATGGTTGAACTAGTTTACAATCCCACCAACAGTGTAAAAGTGTTCCTATTTCTCCACATCCTCTCCAGCACCTGTTGTTTCTTGACTTTTTAATGATCGCCATTCCAACTGGTGTGAGATGGTATCTCATTCAACCCAAATGTCCATCAGTGACAGACTGGATTAAGAAAATGTGGCACATATACACCATGGAATACTATGCAGCCATCAAAAAGGATGAGTTTGCGTCCTTTGTAGGGACATGGATGCAGCTGGAAACCATCATTCTTAGCAAACTATCACAAGAACAGAAAACCAAACACTGCATGTTCTCACTCATAGGTGGGAACTGAACAATGAGATCACTTGGACTCAGGAAGGGGAACATCACACACAGGGGCCTATCATGGGGAGGGGGGAGGGGGGAGGGATTGCATTGGGAGTTATACCTGATGTAAATGATGAGTTGATGGGTGCAGCACACCAACATGGCACAAGTATACATATGTAACAAACCTGCACGTTATGCACATGTACCCTACAACTTAAAGTACAATAATAATAAATAAATTAAAAAAAAAAAAAGAAAAGGAATCGTTATTGCTGGGGAGAAGTAGGTTATAGAATTGTTAAATGCTTATTTACCATGAGGAATGTTGAATTTGCTCAATTTAGTCCTTGCTTAGAGCTACCCACACATCACAAAGGCATTTATTCCTCAACAACTCAAGGCTAGTTAACTGCAGTAAGTACTTAGGGTGCAATGATCCCCACTATTGCTTTTATTGGACCCATTTATATGCTATTACTGCAGTGAATAATTGTTCTTTACTTCCTTTTAATTCAATTAAGAAATGTTTGCCCAGCTGTTCAAATATTTTTAAGCTGTAACTAGAATGTGGGCTCATAAATTACTTTCTTTTCCAACTAAACTAGTGATGATTTCAATACGCTAATTCAAATATTCTGATGTGCTTAAACTATTGCCATCTTACAGATGGGAGCAGATAAAATAATGCCTAAGAAATGGCCTCTGAGCTTTGCCACAGCCTTTGAATTCTCCACAACTTTATATTAAAGATGACCCTGAAAAAAATGTGATAGGACTTCTGTCTTCTTACAGAGATGGGCAAGAAAATGATATGGGGCAGTTCTATACCTATATCTAGAGAATAATCTGGAATCACTGAGTGAATGTGGCAGAGAATGCAGCATGCATTCTTGCGCAGATATTTAATTGCATATGAAAACTACAGATCTGAGATTCAACCAGCATGTGAAAAATCACAGATAAATTTAATATTTACCTGGAGAGCCCTACAACTTTTGATTAAAGATAGTCAATGATATTTTACCAGGTTCCCCTCCCTAAGCACTTATGGAAGTCACTGAGAAAATTGAATATATTCCAAAATGCATTCTGGCTGTCATTTGCCAGCTCAGCCAGCCTCCTGTCTGCAATCACTTGATCTGCTCTGCTGCAGAATCTCTCAAATCTCCTGTCACCCAGGACCTGCTTTGTCAAGCTATAGCTGCCTCTCCTATATCACTTTTCCTCAATTCTCATGTAATTTTACTCATTACTGCCTGCAATCCTATTATATATTTTTCTAGTTTTCCACTCTTGAATACATGACTTTCCATACCCTTTTTCTTTACCATTAACTGATAATCCTGTCTCACATTTCATTGATGGGAACACTCTCATTTCTCTCATGAATCTATAAACATTTTCATCTATACCCATCTTCTTCATTCTTATTACAACAGAGTACATGTTATTCCATTCAAAGACCAATTGCTCCATACGTGTTCAGAATCTCATTTCTTTTAACTGTGAATAACTTCCTTTTTTTCTTTCAATCTGAATGCTACTTTTCTGAAAGTAATCTCTCTCTTTTTTAGTATGACTGCTTTTAGGATTTTCTATTTGTCGTTTTCCCTACAGTTTAGTTGTGGTGTATCTAGGTATAGAATTTCTTATCAATCTGAATTAGCAATTTTGCTTTTTTTCCAGCTGCTTGAATTAGTGAATTATAGCTTTTCATCATTTCTAGAAAACTCTCAGCAACTATCACTTTGAATATTGCCCCGTTCCAATCTATCTTCTCTCCTTCCAGGATCCTGATTGAATTTATATGATACTTTTTCATTATATCCTCGATTTCACTTCTCTGTTCCTTAGTATATGTACCGAATTTTTAAAAATAGTTCTCATGTATTTTTATCCTTATACATTTTTCAGCTCCTTCTTAATAATTCCATGTCACTTTATTTTACTGTTTCCAGCAGATTATCTTCAAGCCTGTCTGTTGCTTCTTTAAACATAGTTGGTACAATCGTTTTATATTTGAATCTGATCATTCTAATTTCTTCAGCATGTGAAGAGCTGTTTCTGCTGCTGCTGCTATTGGGCTTGCTGAGATCTCAGACATTTCTCATTTCTGAGATCTACCTGTATTTGTGGCCATTTTTCTGGTTTTGTACTTTAAAAAAATTCGAAGAAATGATTTGAAGCCTACAATGTTGTAAATAAGATACTTCCCTCATTTGCTTCTGGCATGTACGTGAGGTCATGATCAGTTGAGGACTACCTCCAACTAAGGCCACACATTTTCTAGGCCAGAGATTTTTTTAAAACCAGACTGTAATTTTGTGTTATCTGTTTTTATCCCTGGTTTGTTGTAATTTTTAAGGTACCATATTTATAAGAAGTTCTTCTCTTAAGTCTGCACAATCCATTATGGTTGCCCTGAGTCACTTGTGATTTATTTAGATATGACTTTAAGTGATCTACTTAATATTACAATACTTACTTCACATTATTAAGCCATATAAAACAGTTAATTTTAAAAAACTAAAGATATAACTATTTTGTTTAATTCAAATAATATACAGTCCCATTAAAGAAGAGAATTCTATTGTAATACTTTAAAACTTGAACAATGAGTATGCTAATACCCTAAATCCTACTGACAATGCACATCCTGGTAAATGTGCATATTTTTTTTAAATCCATTTATAAAATCTAAATAGCCATCTGTCTGCATTTTTTTTTAAAGAATAGATGATGATAGGTATATCACAAAAGCACTGGAACTGGAAATACTGCCTACCATAATGAAGCAAATACCTCCTGAGGGTTGCTGTGATCCTACTTTCAATTTTAAGCTTAAAAATTAGAGAGAATAGTTTAGTATTGATACTAAAAGATATTGTTCATTTAAACAATTTATATCCTTGATACAATTTAACAACCAGTGAAAAGTAACAAGGTGTTTTTATCAAGCTTTGAACTTTAGGTGATGTCTTCTAAAATAGGCTCCTAGAGAATGGGTAGACAGGAGAAAGGGAAGGATGCTGCCTTTAGAAGGATGGGAACTAATCAGTGAGTATGTCTGCTCCATGAGGATGCACCAGGAATCATTTTTAAATCCGTCTATTCACATTCTAGTCCTAATCCCAGGATATTTCTCTAAATAAGGTGAAGATTTCAAAACAAGATTTGACCAGAACTAGGATACTATTAAATTCATCCTTTTAACCATCTGGGCAGTAATACAAATACAGAAGAATGTCACAAGGTCTTGCTATCCACATTGTGGTTCATGGCTCATGGAACTTATTAGAAATGCATATTCTTCGGCTGTGCCCCAGATCCACTGATTCAGAATCTGACCTTTACAAGAATTCCCAATTGAGTCATGCCCAAAATAAAGTTTTAGAAGCACTTGCCTAAGGGAATTCAATATTACCTAGTGAAGCTTGTAATATAGATATTATATTAATAAATATTATCTTAGTTTAAATAGCATAAAACATTTCCATTTGCTTAACCCTACTGGTCATTTTACTAACTGTTAAAAAGTACGAGTAGAGAAATAAGATGTACAAATGCTTACAAAAGGTAGACCAAGGACATTTTTATTGGTGGGTTCCTTAACCTCATAAAATAAAAAGATGTTCACAAGGCAGGCATGTGTACAAAAGTAAAGAGACGGGAGAAATAATAAATAACTATAAATACTGTCCTGTCTTGGAAAGTATATTGTACTTTTTAAAAGTTATATAAGAATCATTTGATCTGCTAATTATGCTTCCTATTTTTTTAAAGTTATGTAAGAATCATTTGACCTGCTAATTCTGCTTCCTAGAAATTTTTCATAAGAAAAATATCCAAAGGGAGAAACATGTTATATTCATGAAATTAGACATCATAGCATTTTTTAATAATCTCAAACAATTAGAGGCAAATAAACGAAGTAAAGAAGCAATAAATTGTAAGATGTCAGTAATATGGAACACAGAATTAGAAATGTAGAAACAGAAAATGTTCATCATACAATATCGAGAAAAATAATCACACTACAAATATTGTTATTATTGTATCATATGAAATGCATTTATATGAATGAAGACTAGAAGGGCATTTAGAAAAAATGTGATATGACTTGTTAGTGTTATGAAATGGTAGTATTATTTTCCCGTTTGTAATGATAAAATTTGCAAGATAGAGGGCTAACTCCTGGAAAAGCAAAGTAAAGACTTCTGAAAATTCAATCTTGCATAAAAGTAATAATAACACTGGCAAACACTGTCAAAATGAACATTTTCAGAATTCTGGAAATTAAAGTCATGCAACAATCTGAGGAGCATTCACTCTAGAAAAACAAGTGAATCTTAGCATGAACTGTGAGCTTTATGATATTTAATGTGTCTTTTATGTGTCCCTTCCCCTGCTCTGCAGTAGCCTTGGAAACCAAAAATCTTACAACTACAGCAGTTGAAAACCAGCAGCCCAGCAAGCCCTAGGAGAGGCCAACTGGTTTGGAGTGTCCCCAAGCCCCAACCTCAAAAACCTGTCACTATTTGACTTACATGGCAGCTTGCCAAGAAGCTCCATCTTGAGGGGCTTCTTTTCATTTGACCCGAATGAGAGATCCCTCTGCATGAACAGCACTCTTTTCAGAACATTAGTAGAAAACATCAAGTGATAATTCTTTGGAAAAGCAGGAATTGAACGTCCATAAAGGGCTATGAAAGGCTCAGACATTCCTGGAAATGTAGAATTCCTCACGGACACTCAGTGCTGGGCCTATAACCAAGAAAGACGAAGACAGCCCAAATCTCTTGCCTCTGATTGACCTTGAGGTTCTGTGCAAGTTGGAAGTAAAGACTGAGAAGGAGTTGTAAATTGCCTTCAGGAGTACTGAAAACATACTGTTACTGGAAAGGGGTCCCCATCCAGACCACAAAAGAGGGTTCTTGGATCTTGTGCAAAAAAGAATTCAGGAAAAGTCCATAAAGTGAAAGCAAGTTTATTAAGAAAGTAAAGGAATAAAAGGATGGCTACTCCATAGGCAGAGCAGCAGCTTATGCTAAACAAGGGGTGAATTATTCATGAGTTTCCTGGTGGGCAATTCCCAGAACTGGGGGCTCCTCCCCACTTTAGACCATATAGGGTAATTTCCTAATATTGCTCTGGCATCTGTAAACTATCATGGCACTAGTGGGAGTGTCTTTTAGCATGCTAATGCATTATAACTAGTGTATAATGAGCAGTAAGGAAGACCAGAGGTCCCTCTCATCACTGTCTTGGCATTGTTGGTTTTTAGCTGGCTTCTTTACTGCAACCTGCTTTATCAGCAAGGTCTTTATGACCTGTATGTTGTGCCAACCTCCTATTTCATCCTGTGACTAAGAATGCCTAACCTACTGGGAATGCAGCCCATCAGGTCTCAGCCTTATTTTACCCAGCTCCTATTCAAGATGGAGTTGCTCTGGTTAAAACGCCTCTGACAATACCCCAACACACACACACACACACACACACACACACACACACACACACACACAAGTATTTTTGAAAAAAGTTAGAAATATAAAAGGAGTATATAATTAATGGGAACGTTATTAGGAGATAAGAAAATAAATTTGTGTAGTTTTTCTTTAAATTATCTATGGATGGACCCCCAGTAAGGGCTAAAATTTGAGTGAAAATATTAAATGTTGATGAGGTTATAGAACAATACAAACACACATTGTTACTGGGAGAGTTAAATGGCACAACTTCTTTGAAAAATGATCTGGCTTTTTTGTATGATTTATATATGCCTTATACCTGAGGAATGGAAACATATATTTATAAAAAGTGGGGGTTTTTTTCTTTTACATATGGGGTCTCAGTCTATTATCTAGGCTGGAGTGCCATGGTGTTATCATAGCTCACTACAGCCTGGAACTCCTGACTTCAAGTGATCTTCCCATCCTAACCTCCCAAGTAGCTGGAATTTCTAGTGTGAGCCATCGTGTCAGTCCTACAAAAAGCCTCGTACAGGCAGGTTCATGGCATTTTTATTCATCATAGCAAAAAACTGGACACAGCCCAAGTGTCCATTATTAGAATAAACAAATTGTGCTGTATCCACAATGGAATGCTACACAGCAATAAATGAATAATATACAACATGAATGAATCTCAAAAATATTATGCTCAGATGTTTTTTAAAAAGCCTCACACAAAAGCCACAAATAATTCCGTGTGTATAAAGAACACATGAATGATTCTATTTATGTGAAGTTCTAGAACAGGCAAAACTAAGTTATGGCAGGAAAAAAATCACAATGTTCTTTAACTCACAAAGGATGGGGAGGAGTTCGATTAGAAAGAGGCATCAGAGAACTTTCTAGAGTGACATTACTCTTAAGATTGAATATTTCATTGTATGTAAATTATGTTACAGAAGACATTGACTAGTCTACTTTTGCTGTACACTGGTATATTCTTGGAGCTGGGCATTCTGGGTGGTAAGTTATAGTATACAACTAGTAGTCATATGAAGGAAAGACTGAATAAATGAATTTAGAACAGTCAATACAAACTTTGTATCTCGGTTTTGACACCCAATAACTGATGGCTTTAGATAGCTATCTTCCTTTCTTGAAGTATGTCAGTTTTATAAAACAATGCATATACAGAAACATGGAGATAGAACTGATTTCACATAGCCTTTAGCTGTTGAAGGCAAGATGGCATTTAACTGGATATTCCTCTTGTGTATTTGAAGTTTTGTTAAAGTATATTTCATACAGTGAATAATTACAAACATGGAGATTTTAATTTTTGGAAAAGTATAACATTTCAGTTTAATTTGCCTTTCTCCTCCACCATCCTGAAAAATGGAACAACCATCATCATTAGGTTTGTGATTACAGCCTCACAATGTGTGATGACTCTCAACACTTTTTCTCTTCACTTAGAATCTCATCTCAATTCCAACCATCCTCCTTTTAAGAACTCAACCAATCCAAAGATGCATCCTGCTTCTGATATCTTGCCCTAAGAACTCCAGAGCCAATGCATGAGCAATACAATTTGCTCTCACTTCCCCTAATAAGCTGCTGTTTAGAAATTGTCAGTGCAGTGTTCTTCTTTGAGGCACTGCACTTGTGGCACACACTGTTATCAGAAAAGAGGTCCCAATCCAGACCACAAGAGAGGGTTCTTGGATTTCGCACAAGAAAGAATTCGAGGCGAATCTGTCAGAAGTATTCAAACCAGAGCAACTCCATCTTGAATGGGGGATGGGCAAGATAAGGCTGAGACCTACTGGGCAGCATTCCCAGGAAGTTAGGCATTCTAAGTCACAGGATGAGTGAGACAGGAGGTCGGCACAAGGTACAGGTTACAAAGACCTTGCTGATAAAAGGATTGGTAAAGAAATCCAAAACCCACCAAAACCAAGATGGTGACAAAAGTGACCTCTGGTCATCCTCACTGCTCATTATATGCTCATTATAATGGATCAACCTGCTAAAAGACACTCCCATCAGCATGACAGTTTACAAATGCCATGGCAACTTCAGGAAGTTATCCTATGTGATCTAAAAAGTGGAGGAACCCTCAGTTCCAGGAATTGCCCACCCCTTTCCTGGAAAACTTATGAATAATCCACCCCTTGTTTACCATATAATTAAGAAATAACCATAAAAATAGCCAAAGAGCAGTCCATGTTGCTGCTCTGCCTATGGAGTAGCAATTCTTTTATTCCTTTACTTTCTTAATAACCTTGTTTTCACTTTACTGTATGGATTCACCCCAAATTCTTTCTTGTAAGAAGTCCAAGAACCCTCTCTTTGGGGCTAGATTGGGACCTCTTTCCAGTAACAAAAGTGAAAGCAAGTTTTTTAGGAAAGTAAAAGAATTAAGAATAGCTACTCCATATGCAGAGCAGCAGCCTGAGCTGCTGGTTGACCATCTTTATGGTTATTTCTTGATTATATGTAACAAGGTGTGGATAATTCATGAGTTTTCTAGGAAAGGGGTGGGCAATTCCTGGGGAACTGAAAGTTCCTCCCTTTTTTAGACCATAAAGGGTAACTTCCATGAAGTTGCCATGGTATTTGTAAACTGTCATGGCACTGGTGGAAGTGCCTTTTAGCATGCCAATGCATTATAATTAACGTATAATGAACAGTGAGGACAACCAGAAGTCACTTTTGTCACCATCTTGGTGGGTTTTGGCTGGCTTCTTTACTGCAAACTGTTTATCAGCAAGGTCTGTGACCTGCACCTTGTGCCGACCTCCTACCTCATCTTGTGACTAAGAATGCCCTAACATTCTTAGTTAAGAATGCAGCCCAGTAAGTCTCAGCCTTACTTTACCCAACCGCTATTCAAGATGGAGTCAGTCTGGTTCAAATGCCTCTGACAACACAGTCATTAAAACTTGGTTTGTTTACATAGTAACATAATAATTATTGTAAAGGGCTTTCCACACATTTTATTGTGATGAAACTTCCCTTAAGAAACTTCCCTTAAGAAGCTTCCCTTAAGAAAAGGAGACATTAGAAGAAACTCATCACGTAAGTAAATGACCCTTCCAAAATGTACATCATTTTGAGTAGAGCCTAGTAGGGGATTCTCTTTTAGTAAAATAACATCTAAATTATGTTAGAAGTAAAATAGGAATCTCATAGTTCATGTAGGCCAACAGAGGGCTTCATCTGGAAAATAATTCTATAAGTCCAAGATATTTCTACATTTTAAGTACTTGAACAAAACAGTAATGGTAATCTGAAGGTGTGTGAAACCCAGAGTCATTGTCTTTCCAGGTACCTCAAACATCATCTATCTTACTTCCCAGTGACAGAAACTTAGCTCACTGCAACTTAGAAGGAGAATTTTTTGAATCACAGAAGGGAATCTAGGACTCATTGATTTTAGTGGGAGAGTTAAATGGTACTTAGAAAATCCTTGTTGTTTGAAAGTGATAGAGACTGTGAAGGTGAGACTCTCATCTGTGAGACCCTAACAAGTTTAGAACAGTGGTTCTCAGTTTAACGTGCATATGATCTACCTGGAGATTTTCTTAAAGTGCAGATTGTCATCCACAAGGTCTTGAGTGTCACCTGAGATTTTGTATTTCAAACAAGCTTCCAAATAATGCTCATAACTTTGGTTTTTGGTCCACACTTCTCCTAGCAAAGGCCTCATGGAATACCTGCAATACCCTGAAGACCATGATGTTCAGCAGTAACAAGGAAGTGCTACAAGAAAGCATAACCACTGATCATTGACTAAATGACTTGGCTCTATCTGGATTTATGTAAGAAATCCTTTTGTAAGGATCTTTGCAAATTTTCCTTGGTAAGACCAAGATTTCTAGTACTAGCAAGTATCAAGGAGGCATGTTTAAGGTTTTTTCC
The DNA here is from genome assembly GCF_037993035.2 of Macaca fascicularis. Lineage (NCBI taxonomy): Eukaryota > Metazoa > Chordata > Mammalia > Primates > Cercopithecidae > Macaca > Macaca fascicularis. Next base: position 138,695,044 of record NC_088377.1, read on the forward strand.
TCCCATATGTATATGAAAATGTGAATTGTTTTTATCCTTTAGTGCTCAAAGTAGTTTTTATGTAAAAATATGATCCTAGTTAGAAATTTAAATTTGGTAAAGAAACAAAAGTGTTCCTGTATATTAAGTCAAGCGAATCTTTTCAATTTAGCTTTGTCAATCTTTTCCTGTGTGCTCCCCTAATCTCCATAGAGGCTTGAGGCTAAAGTTGTGACTAACAAAGTACTTAACAGAATGATTAAGCAGTGAAAGTCATCTTGTTCCCCTAAAGCAGAATGTAAATTCATTCCTAGTGGAAATCATGGCTTTCAATCTCAAAGTGCCTTGTGAATTCATAAATCAACATTTCTGGCATGTCAATATTTGAACCAATTTAGGGAGTATTTCTCATAATGACCAATCTATAACTAAGAAATAAGTTTTTTAAATAACTAAGAAATATGGTCATTTAATTTTATTATTTATTTTTTTATTTTTTTATTTTTTTGAGACTGAGTCTCGCTCTGTCACCCAGGCTGGAGTGCAGTGGCGTGATCTCGGCTCACTGTAAGCTCTGCCTCCCGGGTTCATGCCATTCTCCTGCCTCAGCCTCCTGAGTAGCTGGGACTACAGGCGCCCGCCACCACGCCCGGCTAATTTTTTGTATTTTTTTTTTTTGGTAGAGATGGGGTTTCACCATGTTAGCCAAGGTGGTCTCTATCTCCTGACCTCATGATCCGCCCACCTCTGCCTCCCAAATGCTGGGATTACAGGTGTGAGCCACCGTGCCTGGCCTAGTTAATTAATTTTTAATGAACTCCCATTCATAATTGCTTCAAATAGAATATACCTAGGAATCTAACTTACAAGGGATGTGAAGGACCTCTTCAAGGAGAACTACAAACCACTGCTCAATGAAATAAAAGAGGACACAAACAAATGGAAGAACATTCCATGCTCATGGATAGGAAGAATCAATGTCGTGAAAATGGCCATACTGCCCAAGGTAATTTATAGATTCAATGCCATCCCCATTAAGCTACCAATGACTTTCTTCACAGAATTGGAAAAAAACTACTTTAAAGTTCATATGGAACCAAAAAAGAGCCTGCATTGCCAAGACAATCCTAAGCCAAAAGAACAAAACTGGAGGCATCATGCTACTTGACTTCAAACTATACTACAAGGCTACAGTAACCAAAACAGCATGGTAATGGTACCACAACAGAGATATAGACCAATGGAACAGAACAGAGGCCTCGGAAATAATACCACACATCTACAACCATCTGATCTTTGACAAACCTGACAAAAACAAGAAATGGGGAAAAGATTCCCTATTTAATAAATAGTGCTGGGAAAACTGGATAGCCACATGTAGAAAGCTGAAACTGGATCCCTTCTTTACACCTTATACAAAAATTAATTCAAGATGGATTAGAGACTTAAATGTTAGACCTAAAACCATAAAAACCCTAGAAGAAAACCTTGGCAACACCATTCAGGACATAGGCATGGGCCATACCAATCAGGACATAGACATGGGCAAATACTTCATGTCTAAAACACCAAAAGTAATGGCAACAAAAGTCAAAATTGACAAATGAGATCTAATTAAACTAAAGAGCTTCTGCACAGCAAAAGAAACTACCATCAGAGTGAAAAGGTAACCTACAGAATGGGAGAAAATTTTTGCAATCTGCTCATCTGACAAAGGGCTAATATCCAGAACCTACAAAGAACTCAAACAAATTTATAAGAAAAAAACAAATAACCCCATCAAAAAGTAGGCAAAGGATATGAAGACACTTCTCAAAAGAAGACATTTATGCAGCCAACAGACACATGAAAAAATGCTCATCATCACTCGCCATCAGAGAAATGTAAATCAAAACCACAATGAGATACCATCTCACACCAGTTAGAATGGCAATCATTCAAAAGTCAGGAAACAACAGGTGCTGGAGAGGATGTGGAGAAATAGGAAAACTTTTACACTGTTGGTGGGACTGTAAATTAGTTCAACCATTGTGGAAGACAGTATGGCGATTCCTCAAGGATCTAGAACTAGAAATACCATTTGACCCAGCCATCCCATTTCTGGGGATATACCCAAAGGATTATAAATCATGCTGCTATAAAGACACATGCACACATAAGTTTATTGTAGCACTATTCACAATAGCAAAGACCTGGAACCAACACAAATGTCCATCAATGACAGACTGGATTAAGAAAATGTGGCACATACACACCATGGAATACTATGCAGCCATAAAAAAGGATGAGTTCATGTCCTTTGTAGGGACAAGGATGCAGCTGGAAACCATTATTCTCAGCAAACTATCCCAAGAACAGAAAACCAAACACCGCATGTTCTCACTCATAGGTGGGAATTGAACAATGAGAACACCTGGACACAGGAAGGGGAACATCACACACCAGGGCCTATTGTGGGTAGGGCAGAGGGGAGAGGGATAGCATTAGGAGATATACCTAATGTAAATGACGAGTTAATGGGTGCAGCACACCAACATGGCACATGTATACATATGTAACAAACCTGCACATTGTGCACATGTACTCTAGAACTTAAAGTATAATTAAAAATAAATTAATTAAAATAAATAAGAAATTACGTTAAAAATAGCATTTTTAACGTTTAAAACTTAAGTTTTTGTTTTCATCTTTCTGATATATTTTATAAGAAGCTCTTTACAAATTAGTGCATTCATTTAACTATAATTTTCAATGAGGGTTCTTCAGAAAGTATGGTTGAAATTAAACCTAAGTATAATAAGGAAAAACACACGCAACAGTTCAGTTCACCCTAGACCCAAAGCTAAAGCATTCATTACTCCTGAACAAAACAAGAGCTACCTTTTTAATTCAACTTCCATTTCTCTATGCTGGAGCAGAGGGTTCTCATTATCATTGACTTTATCATCTTTTCTTGAGTCACAGATGACAACCTTTCCCCCCAAATTTGCATTTCATACCCAGCATTCTTGTAGAACTCTTACACTGGTCAGCATTTGCTTTAATTCATGGAAAAATTTGCTAGAAACCATGTAAAAATTGAACTCATCCTTCTAAATAGTTATTATTATTATTATTTTCATTTTGAGACAGGGTCTCACTCTGTCACCCAGGCTGGAGTGCGGTGGTGTGATCAAGACTCACTGTAGCCTCAACCTCTAGTGCTCAAGCTATCCTCGAACCTCAGCTTCTGGAGTAGTTGGTAGTATAGGCGTTGAACCATCATACCCAGCTACTTTTTAATTTTTTTGCAGAGATGGCGGTCTCATTTTGCTGTCCAGGCTGGTCTCAACTCCTAGGCTTAAGCGATCCTCTTGCCTTGGCATTCCGAAGTGCTGGGATTACAAGCATGAGTCACTGTACTCAGCCTAAATAATTTTTAAAATTACTATTTGTTTTTCAGTTACCAGTTCTGGATGATGTATAGTGAGACTAAACATTTGATTTTATGATTTTAAATAATTATCTCTATAGCATTGGGTATCTCAAATCTTTCCATTTTACCATGACAATGTGACTGTTTTTGTAACTACACTTTGAAAGCATATCTGATAATGTTTATATAATATGTCATTATATGGGTGTTTTGTATTTAGATTGGACAGTTATGTTTTCTATTTTTTTGCTTGCTAGCAATAAATATTTTCTTCTTGATCCTATGCTTTCTTCAAAGAGACATTTATGTGTTTTGTTTTTCTTTACTCTTCTGCTATATAACTAGGTCAGTTCTTACCTTAACAACATTATTTTACTTGCTCAAGCACTGAAATTTTCTGTTTTTAGCACTTCGTTTTAGAGTTATTAATTGTGTCTTTTAAAGCAATCTAAAGATTTCCTTCTTATTCTATTCACGTATTTTAAAAGGCTAGTTAACTTTGTTATCCTGCCCTTTTTTGTTTCAAGGACAGACTCTATCTGATGTATTTCAAAAGATGTATAGAACTTTGCATTTTTATTCTAATTACCCTTTTTAATGATGCTTAATGTTGTCACACACAGTGAGACTATAAAACACTATACACTGAGGATGCTGCTGTTAATGACTGCTTCAAAAGAAGGTAGTTTAGAGAATGTGCAGTACTACAGACAGGAATTATTTTTTCCTATCTCTGAAGGGATTTTCAATGCAGCAGTTCTCAGTGGAACTGCATCTATGATTTTGCTGAGTTTACCTCAAAGACATTTTCTGTTTTATCCTTTTTGTATTTGCCAGGCAGCATTCAAGCAACAAATTTACATGAGAAAACCATAGTGTACTGACTTTTAATTAAAACTTCACACTCAAAATGCATTGGGATTTAATTTAAATATTTAATTGACACAATTTTTAAATGAAAAATAAAAGAATATGAGACTAAGTTATGGCATGGCTAAGAGATACTCTGATTTAAACATGACAAGTACACTGATGGTTGGCTAATGGGTTTTCCTGACCTTCAGACCACTCAGTTTTTCTTGTTAATGAATAGTATTAATAGAATGAATATCCTATTATGTATTTTGCAGTACCTAAGACTAAAGTCAACCAATATCGAAATCATTATCCCTTCATTCTCCTGTATTTTCTATTGTGATGAATGATAATGACAGCCACGTAGTTCCCCAAACTTGAGGTTTTGCTTTCTCCTACTCCCTCTTTCTCCTTGTCTAAGAATAATCTAGTATCTTTCATAAAGATGGCTGAGCATAAAGCTCTGCTTACACAGGTGCAATACTAATTTGCTTAGTTAATCGGAATTTCTTTTTCCAAAGCCTAACCAAGGAATTTAGAAGAACAGAAAAAGTAGTGGAGTCAAATAAATTCCAGAACACGCAATAGTAGACATTGTAGAATCAGAAATAGTAGAGATAATACCTTTCCTCACCATCATGAGGGGCATGACCAACACTCATAACAAAATGAGAGCAATAGGAGGTAGACAAATGCCTAGGCAGACAGGGGAAGGTCTCCGGTGAAACCTCACCTTCAAGCCAAAAACAGCCCGAGACCTGCGACCTGGAGTGAGATATTCTATTCCTGTTTGCCTACTCTTTCCCAACTGGTTCTTTCTGAATAATGCTTTTAAATTAACCAAATATTACCTTTTCCAATGCTACCTACGTCCCACCCCTCCCAATCCTGTGCTTGTAAAAACCCTAGACTCATCCACACTCGTAAAAACCCTAGAAACCACCTAACTTCGGGTGGGGAACCACCCCTGTGTCCCCTCTCCGCTGAGAACTGTTCCCTCACTCAATAAAATTCTTCTCCATCCTACTCACCCTTCAATTATCAGCATATCCTCATTCTTCTAGGACACAGGACAAGAACCTGGGAATCACCAAACAGGTGTATGAGCTATAACACAGGTGGGCTGGGGCACACCTGGCCCAGCCACGGGCTGCGCCAGTGTGCAAGCCAGGCACAACCTGGGTGGACTGAGTAGGCGAGCCACCTCCTGCAGCAAGTAGCATGGCCAAGCAAGGCCCAGGCGGGGGCGTCACCAGCCGGAGGTTCCCAGCTGGCAAAGTGACTGAGAAAAATCCTGCATCAAAAAGACAGGTTAACAAGAAAAAAAAGCATACCAGTTTATTTATTCAAAATTTTATGTGACACTGAAGCCTTCAGAAATGAAGACTCAGAGACTCAGGGAAAATTGTCTATTTTTGTGCTTAGGTTTGGTGAGGCATGAACAGCTGTGTAGCAATGTGATTGGACAAAAGGGGAAGACCTAAAGATAATAGACTGAGTAGGGAAACTCGGCAAAGCCTGTCCAGATTCCTCTTGGCTCTCTGTTGTATCATTTCTTCCTTCTTGGTATGGGGCAGGACCCATCTGGAATGAGGGTCTTATGACCTACTATTAAAGAGACGTAGGTCAGAGAATTTCTTTATAGTCGGCTTCTAGAGAAAAAGGTGTAGGAAGGTTAGAGCAATATTTCTAGGTTTTATGGCTTGCTATGGGGCAAAGGGGTTCTAGTTTCTTTGACCCACTTTGGGGAAGAGGAATTCTGGTTTTCATGATTCACTTCAGGAGAGAATGAGGGGTGTGAGATAGGAGGGCAGGAGAAGGTCAGAAAGACCTTGGTTCTGAGACTACTACTTAAGCCTTCCAATGTTCTTTAAAGTACTCAGCATACAAAAGCATCATACTTTGAGATATCATTTTTCTGAATCCCAACAAGATCAATGAACATTCCCTGTAGAGGGGGAATAAGATCATACGAGAACCAGAGTTGCACTGAATTCGGAATGGTGTTGCAGTACCTTTTGAAGTATGGTTTTAGCAATTCTTGTCTCTTCACTGAAAGTTGCATGTGCGGATTTTCTGGGACTCAATGAGACCTGGCTGCATAAAATAATTCCTGTTTTCTTATGTAGTTTAGTAAACCTGAGCAAGTCTCTCCAGGTAACAATCAAAAGAGCCCATGCAATACACCGATAATTCTAAACCATAAATATTAAAGGTATGTTATGTAGGTAGTGGTATCAAAAGGACATTGAGTCGTGGCTCTGACACTTACCTGCTGCATGACCCTAGGCAGATTACTTAACCTCTCTGTATTTCAGTTTTCTTATGTATAAAATGATGCTAATGAGGAAGAAAATCTAATAATTCAGTTAAAAATTAGGCAAAGATTTGAATAGACATTTCTCAAAAGAAGACATACAAAATGGCAAACAGACATATAAAAGGTACTCAACATCATCTGTCATCAGAAAAACGCAAATCAAAAGTACAATAAGATGTCATCTCATCCCAGTGAAAATGGCTTATATCCAAAAGACAGGAAATAACAAATGCTGGTGAGGATGTAGAGAAAAGGAAATCTTTGTACACGGTTGGTAGGAATGTAATTTAGTACAACAATTATGGAGAACAATTTGGAGATTCTTCAAAAAACTAAAAATTGAGCTACCATATGATCCAGCAATCCCACTGGTGGGCGTATACCCAAAAGAAATGAAATTAGCATATCAAAGAGATATCTGCACTCCCATGTTCGTTGCAGCTTTTTGGAAGCAATCTAAGTATCCATTATCAGATGAATGAATAAAGAAGATGTGGTACATATACAAAATGAAGTACTATTCAGTCATGAAAAACAATGAGATTCAGTCATTTGCAACAACACAGATGGAACTAGAGGACGTTATGTTAAGTGAAATAAGCCAGGCACAGAAAGACAAACATTCATGTTCACACTTATTTGTGGGATCTAAAAATCAAAATAATTGAACCCATGTAGATAAGCAGTAGAAGGATGGTTACCAGAGGCTGGGAAGGTAGTGGGAAGTGAAAAGGGGAAGTGGGGATGATTTGGTTAATGGGTACAAAAAATAGAATGAATAAGACCTAGTATTTGATTGCATGACAGGGTGACTATAGTCAATAATAATTTAATTGTACATTTAAAAATAATCAAAGGAATATAATTGGATTGTAACACAAAGGATAAATACTTGAGGAGATGGATATTCCATTTTCTGTGATCTGCTTATTTCACATTGCATGCTGGTATCAAAACATCTAATGTATCCTATAAATATATCCACCTACTATGTACCCACAAAAATTAAACGTATAGTTAAAAATTATAAAATAAAATGATGATAATGATACAGTTTGCTTCACAGGAGTTTTCTGTTTATATGATTGGCTTTTTTTTCTCTCTAACGATGTTTTAGTTTTTCCTTTGATTTGAAAGGGTATTAAAATATATTATGAATAGAAATTTGTATAGGCATTACACATATTTGGGGAAATACATTTTATACACTATTTTCTTGATAATCCTGGCCTTGTCTATAGATAAGAATTATTCTGATCAATCGACAAACTGCTACGACATTAACCCAAGAGATTGTTGTGTACCACTGTAATGAAATTAAACGGAGAAAAACTGTTTCCATTCACTTTCTAGTTTCCATGATTTATTTTTTCTAATAAATTTCAAAGTAAAGTGGTGCTTGCAGGAAGACCACACCCAAAAACAACCTACAATATGAATAGAGATATTTCGTGCCATTTTTCCAAAAGCTACTTATATATTTTTTCTTCTATATTAAAGGAAAAATGCAACAACATTTTCCACTTTCACTTAAAAATGAACTGTAATTATTTTGATCATGTCATTAATGAGCTTGAAGTTGATTGATTGCTAAAAATAAATATCATGTTCTATTCACTGGTGTGCCAACTCATAATGACTCTTGCAAACCAGTTTAGGAATTTGTAAGTCAGTTGACATCATGTTGGTGACTTGAAAATAGGAAATAGTGAAAATACTACAGTAAGGAAATCAGAAAATGCCAAAAATCTGGGTGCTTTTTTTTTTTTTTAACTTTTTCTAAGTTTTCAAATGTTTACCGGCATACCACTAAAGTCAGTCTTTCATCATCTCATGTTTTTCACATTTTGAATGAAAATGACTCTTTTGAACTCCAAATTAATACACTCAAACATTGGCTGTGATATCCATCCTATGGCAAATGTAAATAGATTTATGAGAGATGCCTGGCATCCTCCGTCCTTTGTAGAAAACAGGAACATAAATCTTGTCTGTTCAGAGTGTACACGCAGAGTAAAGAATGTTGCCCTGGCTTTCTTATCCCGTCTGTCATCATAGGTAGAATTTCAACTAAATCTTTTGAGAAATCTCAATGGAATATTTATAAAGCTTTATATTGTAAGTTGTACTCAGCAACTTCAATTTCAGTAAAAGTAGATTTTCATCTAAGAAAAAAAAAAAGAATGATCTCTAAAGGATATACACAGAAAATGGAATTATTTTGGCAAATACGCAATTCAAAAAACATTTGCTGCTAATCCTCACAAATTGCCTTTGAGATAATGATTAGGTCATCTTATTCTGATAGCAGTACTTGGGTGTTCACAGAAAAACTTAGACATATTTCCCTTTAGTTTATGTTTGATAGGGAACATTCTGATAAGTAAAAATTAAACTTAATGGTTTGAGATAAATGCAATTCATACAACCTTTTAGGATTCTCTTCATATCTATAGAATCCTCCAAAGAGCTTTCCCAAATGTGAAGAAGTGACTTGTTAGTCCCTTTTAGAATTTCCATATGTGAGCTGGAGTATTCAGGACAATAACCTCAATTAAAAAGCAGAAATTCTCGTAAAAAGCTAGATAATAAGTTTTATCCACAAAAGATAGAACATCCATCTGTGCAAATTATGGTTTTAAAGAAATCCTATCACCCTAGTTCAAGTATATTCGTTTTAATAATCACTATGCATAATGCATTTTTCTAAGTGTTCTTGGAGTAGTAATACATGACTATAGATAGCAACAACAAAAGCTTGTAATCAATTTTCAAACTGAAATGATGAGGAGCCAGTAAGTACATCTTAAGTATTAACCCCAAGCAAGAACATTCAGCTTATACCAAGACTCCAAAAATTTTAGGAGGTTGCTACAGAAGAAAAGGTGGAAATAATTAGAAAGAGTAATAATGTGATACATCATACTATATATTTTAGAGAGAGAGGAAAGTGGAGCCTAGAGTGTGAAGCTTCATTGACTTCATTGTTTTTGGTATTTGCTTTCACTTGCTAATATTTTATTATATTTAACACTTGTTTTGGTATCCCACTAACTGTAGAATCCATTTTCTTATGTATTTTGTGATAAAACATATTAATCTGGGATAACCCAGGCCTATCAACTTTCTACATTTCACTGAGTCAAAACTACTTCCCATTTCTTGCACCAAATATGCTCTTCAGAGAAAACATTTCTGTCACATAATTGGTGCAGTTTCCTTTTTCACTTACTTCTTTCCTCTTCTCCGCCTGAAAAAAACCTCTGCTAGTCCTACATGATTTGCTCAGCCTAAATATCACCTGTATGTCAAACTTTCTTTAACCCTTCCAGGTTCACATATATTTCTTAATATTTTATAAAAAACAAACAAACAAAAACTCTATGAAAATATTTACATTGTTTTGAATTTTTGGCATGTATGCATTTCTATATCCTCTACTAGTAATTGAGCACTTCCAGGTCAGAAGGTCATCTTTCTCTCACTCTTGCCATAATACTTAGTACTTAAAATATTCATTCAGTAGATAAAAAATTTGGAGAATCAAGAAATAGTCTATCAGTCAATCAAGCTATACTTTTTAAAGGAGACACTTGATAATACATAATAAGAGCTAATATTTATTCAGTGCTTACAATGTGGCATTCCCTGTCCCAAGCTCTTTACTTCTCATTACATCTTCCTAACAACCCCATGATATGGAGAAACTGAGAGTTAAATCAAGTATTTAACTCAAGTATTCAGCTAACAAGCAGTGAAGCTGTCACTGGAAGCCAGGAAGTTGACTACACAGCTGAGTGAGTAACCTGATGTCATTTTTTTCATTTTGTTGGTAATAAATATAAAAGTTATTAATGGATATGTAGCAAATGGCTACATAAAATCACAAGTATATACCTATATATCTACAGCTTTGTGAATTATTTTCTCTTTTGTGTTATCTATTTATCCCTAGCATTATTTCCCTTAGGAACAGACTTATTTTGATGTACTAATAAAACACTGCCTAGTCTAAGTGTAATGATTACATTTTACTAATTTGCAGTGATTGATTGATTGTGACATCAAATTTACTTTCCTGTTTAGACACTCATTTTTTTTCCAATGGCTTTGTAAGGTCCCTGACTTCGAGATCCAGGCTTTTAAGAATAATGATGAGGCCCTCCCTCACATTCACCTTCTTACGTCTATGGCATTCATTCACTCAATCATTTATTCATTCATTCAATATGACTGATTAAAATACTAGTTAGGTTTTTAAACGGTGATCTAAACAATAAAAACTCAGAAATCATTGACCAAAGTCTATTTTTTAATAAAAATATACATATGTAGTTAAGAATAAATGTTTATTCCTGAAGAAATGTAATATGAATGTATTACATGGAAGTCATATTGTGAAGAAGTGTTCTCCTCTTAATAGATTCTAACCTAGACTTGGCACCTAGTCTTGTGAGCTGACATTGACTTAAAATTTTGGTTAAGTCTGTATGTAAATTTTATGTATTTGGCAATATTTACAGTTCAGAATGATCCATGCAAACTCTTTATTTCTGTTTTCTCTTTTAAAAATCGGATCTGCCACACTGGGCTCATCTGTCTGCAAGGCACCAATTTGTTCCTCCTGAGTAGTGCCAGCCCCTTTAGACCATGAATATAATCTCCTTTCCCTCCATCCTCCCCAACTCATTTTGTCCAGTTTAGCCCATTTCACTTGTTACATAACCTGCCCCATTCCTGCAGACATTTAATTTTGCACCCCATATTCCAAACTGACTTTATCGTGTATAGGCACTACTAAATATCATTTATAATTTATCACTTATAATTATTAACCATAACTGTCATTATTTAAAACTCTTTCTTTGCTTTTCATTTCCTAAGCTTTAAAATAAGTGGCACAGAAGAGGCCAAAAGAGCTAAGCTGTTTTGACAAGCACTGTAATATCTTTGGATTTTCACACCCAGGTCATAGTGCTTAATGAAAGCGACTAGTCATCCTTGACATGTTAAGAACCGCAGAGGAATGCAAAGAAAAAATTACATGGCCTTCAGTTTGACAGCATCAATGTATCTTAAAGTTATAACTTTATAACTTCAATTTCTATTTTCAAGTGCAACAAAGAACATGAAATCATGCATGAAAACTTTTAGGACAACAAAAGTAGTTTTCTTGATCAAAGAACATTTGGAAATGAGATACAACTATTGAAGAAAAATGTAGTCTTGGAAGATAATTTCCATTATTAAAAGATATTTTTAGCATACTGAGTTGAAGTCACATTTTCATTAATATTTTAAGCATAATGTTAAATAGCTCCTAGAGTAAAAGATAGTTATTATGAAGTTATCTTTGTATAGCACATACCACTTACTTGTGAATGCATTCAGCTTATAAATATTGAATATCTACTATGTGTACTACTGCAGGAATATCATGCTAAGATAGTTAACAGTCAAGCAGAAGAAATGGACACATCAACCAAAAAAAAAAAAAATGTGATGAAAAGTAACAAGTATTATTAGAAGGAAACTATATTGGTCGTTTATACTGGTAAAGATCTAGTTGCAGAGAATATGTTATAGTAAAATTAAATCTCTATTTGTTTTATATTAATAGGATAATTTGGAAAGCTGAAGATTCAGGCTTTAACTAGAACTTTTAGAAAGAATTCCCAAAGCTACAACACAAAACCAAGCCACTAAGGGAGCAATTGTCTCCCCTTTGAACAGGGATGCTGCCGCCATAGCAGCCAGCTCCAGCACCATGACACTACAGCCAGGATTGAGAGGGATGAAATAACATTTTAAAGAGCAATACTTGAAAGAACTGGGTAGGCATCTAAATATAGCAAGCAAGGAAAAGAAAGAAGTAGATTTGGAGAAGAAATGTTTAATTTTAAGGAGATCTGGAGAGAGAATGTTCATTTTTGAAGCAGATTTGGAGAGTCGGATTTGTTCAGTCTTCACTGTGTGAAATTTCAGGAACCTGTGAGGCCTCTGTACCAGACTGAATATTTCTATCCCCCCAAAATTAATATGTTGAACATGTTAAAATCTCACACCCCAATGTCATGGTATTAGGAGATGGGACCTTTGGGATACCATTAGGATTAGATGAGGTTATAAGAAAGAAGCCTTCATGAATGGGATTAGTGTCCTTATGAGAGTCCCGAGCTTCCTCTCTCTGCTCTCTGCCATGCGAGAATCTAAGAAGTCAGCAGTCTGCAACCCAGAAGAGCCCTCACAAGAACTTGGCCATGCTGATATCTTGATCTCAGATTTCCAGCCTCCAAAACTGTAAGAAATAAATTTCTGTTGTTTATAAGCCACCAAGTCTACAGTATTTTGTTATAGTAAAGTACTAAGATGGCATCTAATAAGAATGAACTGACGAAGACAGGATCTAACAAGAATCTCACTGAGGTCATTGAATATATGAGCTCCAGAAATGAGAGAAGTTAGATTTCAAGATATAGGTTGGAAAATTGTGAGGTTAAAGGTGCTAGCAGAGGTTGTAAAGCTAGTTAAGCATGCTTAAGGAGGAAGGAAAGAAAAGGAAAAGAGAGCTCTAGCAAGGGCTACATTTATATAGTGGGTAGTAATGGAAAGTCCAGTAAGCAATGAAACTCTAGGATGCAGCAGGAGACTTAGCAACACAGGAAAAGTGAAAAAAATGTTTAACTTGGGAAATATGGGAAAGGGGCAACATTTTTTACTACTACAGAGAAGTCAATTACAATATGAAAGAAGATTGTCAGTTGTTTTTTAATGTTGGCAAGTCATGAGTGCTTTGATTTGAGTGGTCTCTTGGGTATGAGATAAAGGCAGAAAATAGATTGCAGTGGACTGAAAAGAGAGTGGTAGGTAATGAGTCAGAGTCAGGAAGCAAAAATATACTCATTCAAAATGCTTACCCTATAGCATAAGGATAATGTACTCTGATAGCCAGAAGTAAAGAAGATCGATGCAAGAGAGTTTCCTTTTCTCTTTAAAACTTATTTTAAAAGAGGATAAAATAAATATATGCAGAAAAGAGAAGGATCAAGAAGAAAGAGAAAAGTTGAAGAAAGAGGAGAATCATGGAATTCTTGATAAAACAACTTCTTCAATACTTATGGGTGGTGAGCCTTAGAAGGAGCCTTCCCCAAAAAACCAGGAAAAAGAGTAAATAAGTGTCAGATCGATGTATATTGTTATAGGGAAAGAAAGCTGGGGAAGCTCACATGTTAAAGTCTCAGACCTTTTAGAAGGAGAATACGGAGAATCACTGAATGGCTCTGGCTTGCAGTCATTAGGGGAAGCATAGCAAAGGCTGGACCAGCCTACAGAATCTCCATCTCACCACTGTCGAGATGTATATCAGCAACTTGGAGTAGAGAGTGCTACTCATCACACTGCCCTGAGCATGGGAGGTCAGTTTCACAAAAAAAAAAAAAAAAAAAAAAAAAAAAAAAAAAAAAAAAAAAAAAAAAGCTTAACTCATTCAAATCTCTCTTCATCTTGTAAGATCGTTCACAATTTCTTCCATTTACCTCCTCACCCAACTCTGTAAGAACCAGTATTTAAAGATAAGAACTGTGGGCCAATGTTGGAGAATCTAAATAAATAAACTATTTGTTTTTAATCTCAGGAACTCATCTGTTTGTGCTAATTTAATCTCTGAACTCTTTGTATAGTTAAATACCCACTAGGAGAAAAAAACATCCAAACTGGCCTTCTGCAAAATTCTTACACTATAAACTCTCATTAAAAACCATAATTGTACTTCTTGAAATTTAATATTCATGGGTGAAAAATGAACGAACACTAACTTGTATAAAGCCTAATAGCAACTATTGTACATTAAAAAAAAAACAAACCTAACTTTATTCCTTTACAGAAAAAAAGACAATAAAACTTACGAGATAAATGGAATATAGGATGTTAGGTGATATGATGAAGCATACTTGAGACATTCAATGTCTGACCCTGAGGTAAATCATCATTAGACTTCATCTAACTTCTCCCCACTCCACCCCAGCTCTAAATTCCCGTGATGGAAACTTGCTCATATTTCAAGGAAAAAAAAGGAAAGTGTTAATATACAGGTTTTGAGAAACAGAATGGTCATTTGGGAAAGCTGATATGGGAAATAAGAATAGATAGGTGTAGTAACCAAGGTGCAGCACTGAGGAAAGGGCTGAGGAAAGGCGCGACTCTCCTATAATTTATCCACCATCTTACAACATCACTACAACTTGGACAATTAGCCTTTTAAAATATTTGAAGGCAAGGGTTGATTACACATATTAAGTGGAATTAGATTTACAATATACTGTGAAGAATTATGTTTGAAAGTCTATTTCCAAAGTATCAATGAGGTTTTGAGTTAGCTAATAATCCATTGACTGTTTTGAAAATATTGGTTATTGGGATGGTGCACATTAACAAAGAGGTTATCGCTACCTTTATAATTAGTGTATTGACCACGTATACATTCAAAAAGAGCACGTAGATCTAGTGATTCCTCAATAACATACATTCAGAGGTTCACAAATATTTTAAGAAATAGTGGATGAGAGCAGAAAAACTGATGGAAACCAAGAAACCAAGATATATTTATCCACAAGCTGTTAGAGGATCATTTCCTTCGTTTTTAGCATTTTGTTCTCTCCATAGCTACCTTATGTTTAACACAATTTGGTACAAACCACATGCTCTCACTTAAAACAATTCTTGGGAATGGTTTTACCTTTAAAAACATACTTGTATTAGTGTGTGTATTTATATTTAAAATATTGATTTCTTTCTCAAAATAAAGAATGTAATATAAAATGGCCCCCAATCTTACTCATCTCTGTAAGAACCAGTCAAATAGCTGTGCTCAACTACTGTGAGAAATAGTAATAATAACGTAAATCATTATATAATGTTTAAAAACTATATAATCTAAAATATTGTAAAATACTCGTCACCTGTTCCTTTCCATTTGTATATTAACCACTATATTAAAGCACCCACTGTTAACAGTTTCTTGTGATTCCTTTCCACCACCAAAATGTACATTGAGCCACAAATATGTAGCCAGTTTTACACTTATTTTCTCAAAAGAGATCTTAACATATTACCCTAAATCTTTCTTCAATTAAAATAGATTTTAGAGATCTCATCATACTAGCACATATATCTACATTTCATTATTATTGTGGTAGAATATACCCTCATATTAATACATGATCATATATTAATCTATTCTCTTGGTGAACAACATTTTGGTGTTTTCAGCATTTCGTTCTTACAAAAATTTCTATAGTGAATACTCTTGCATATAAATTTTGACAAACTTTTTATAAGTACATTGATAAATTTTTATCAGTGGGCAAAGGCTAAAAGTATTTTAAATTTTGATAGATATTGCCAAATTGTCCTCTGGAAAGGATGTAGCAATTTTTGCTCTCAACAGCAACCTATGAGACAGCTCATTCCCCACATCCTGGACAACACTGGGAAAATCAATCTATTCTAATTTTTTGACAGTTTAATAGGAGAAAAGTCCAATTTTTTTCTGTTATTTGCATTTCTTCAATTGTTACTGAGATTGAACATCTTTCTTGCAATTTATTGTCATTCCTAGTTTTTGGAGAATGCCTTCTTGCTCTTTTAAAAAAATGGTTAGTTCATCTTTTCTTACCAATTTACATAAACTTTTTGTAAATTAAAAATTACCATTTTGTCATATGCATAAAGTTTTGTTTCAAATTGTTATGAATTTTTCAATTTTGTCTTTGGAATCTATTCATTGTCATCCAGAAGTTTTGTTGTTAATTGTATAGGTCAAAATTTTCAAGCCTTTAATTAAGTAATGGCTAATTTAAAAGTCTTTCCATGTTCTAATATTATAAATAGATTAATTCACACTTTCCTTGGTTTTATTTATGGCCTCATTTTTTAATATTTTATATCATTGAGATATTTGGAACTTTTAAAAATTGTTTCTTTTAATCAGTAGCAGTTTCCATACCACTTATTGAATAATACATTTATTCCCCCAAATTTGATACGCCACAGTTATTATCAATCTAATTCCCCTAGGTCTACATAGAAATCTTTTTTTCTGGACCTGACAGGGTGGCTTGCACCTGTAATCCCAGCTACTTAGGAGGCTGAGGAGGGAGGATAGCTTGAGCCAGGAGCTTCAGATCAGCCTAGGTAATGTAGGAAGACCGAATCTCTAAAAAAAAAGTTTAATTAGCTGGACATGGTGGTTTTATTAGTCAGGGTTCTCCAGAGGGACGGAACTAATAGGATATATGCATATATGAAAGGAAGATTTTTTAAGGAGAATTGACTCACACCATCACAAGGTGAAGTCCCACAATAGGCTTTCTGCAAGCTGAGGAGCAAGGAAGCCAGTAGTGGCTCAGTCCGAGTCTCAGAGCCTCCAAAGTAGAGAAACCGACAATGCAGCCTTCAGTCTGCAGAAGGCCCGAGATCCCCAGCAAAGCACTGGTGTAAGTTCAAGAGTCCAAAGCTGAGGAACCTGGAATCTGATGTTCAAGGGCAGGAAGCATCCAGCATAGGAGAAAGATGAAAGCCCAAAGATTCAGCAGGTCAGCTCATTCCACCTTCTTCCACCTGCTTTGTGCAAGCCAGGTAGGCAGCCGATTGGATAGTGCCCACCCACATAGAGGGTGGGTCTTCCCCTCCCAGTGGGCTGACTCCAGTATTAATCTCCCCTGGCAACACCCTCACAGATACACCCAGAAACAATACTTTACCAGCTATCTAGGCATCCTTCAATCCAATCAAGTTAACATACAATATTAACCATCACAGTGGTGCATGCCTGTAGTCTTAGCTACTCTGGAGGCTGAGGCAGGAGGATTGCTAGAGCTCAGGAGTTTGAGGCTTTAGTGAGCTGTGACTGTGCCACTGTACTTTAGCATGGATGACAGAGGGAAATTTCATCTCAAAAAAAAAAAAAAAAAAAAAAAAAGAGAGAGAGAGAGGAAGGGAAGGGAAGGGAAGGGGGAAAAAAATCTCTTTTTTGTTTCATTGCCCTTACTCTTTTCTTTGTTTCTGTATTTTATTGCCTTAAGTGTTCTCAATAAAAATAGAAACATTTTACTGGGTGACTTTGACTCGAAACACTTTATTTACTTTTTTATTTATTTGGTTTATTTTATGACTATAACTCCCTAAAGGTGAGAAACGTTGGGGAATACCTGACATTCACTGAAGCCCCTGCATATGCAATCTCACCAAATTAATTTATTCCTAATTATAATACTTCTATGCAGGTATTCATTAGCTAATATTGCATATAAAACAATAAACTTCAAAGAGGTCAAGTATCTTGTGCAAAGTCATGTAACTAACAAATGGCAGCACTGAGATTCAAACCATTATATGTCTGACCCTAAAGCATATGGTTTTCCCACAACCCTGCAGTTTCAACATCCTGTGTTAGATACAGGAAGCTACCTGACCTGGGTAAAAGACAAACTATGACAATGTCATTCTCCAGCATTAAGCAGCACACAACTGAGCTGAAACTTAAAGTAGAATGCTACGTATTATAAGGGTGACAGGGATCACGGCCACGGAACTCCTAAATCTCGTGTAGAGGACAGAGAATGGCTTATTTAGGTTAGTGTACGAGGTACATAAAGGAACGTAGGAGGAAAAAAATGCTGAGAATGGGGTCTGGGTCAGATGGCAGGGAGTTTTTATAACCCGCTAGAGTCTGGGGAGTACTTAGGTCTCATTAGAGGGAACGTTTTTTCTTTCTGTGCAATTTTGATTGCTCTTTTAATTTAATTAGGGCAAGGGTCAGTCAAGTACATACTTCCTGCAGGGCAAGTTCAACCAGCCACTTTTTTGCATGTAAATAAATTTCATTGGAACACAGCCACCCCATTTGTTCACATATGTCTGTGGCTGTTTTTGTGCTATCACAGAGTTGAGTGGTTGCATATGATCCTCAAAAACCTAAGAATATGTCCTTTACAGGAAAAGCTTGACAGCATTTGTACTAGAGTATTTTCTCAAAACCTCACTATATTTAGCCTGCGTAAACTGATCAATTTTGTTTATATAAACAAAGTGTCAGGCAAGGATTTCCAACACTGATTCAACATTGATTATTTGATTGTTCAAACTATGTCACCATCAAAAGCTGCTAGAGGCATGTTTATGTTAAAATTTGTACTTAATTTTGTTGTCTAAGATGATACCACTTACATACTTTAATATGATTTAAAAAAGAAAATAAAGATCGGAACATAAACTGATCAATGAAGTTGGCCAAAATATGTCATAAATTTTCTCTTAAATCTTTCAATGAAATGAGACATTTTAGAAATAATCAAAGGGATACATCAAGGGAAAAGGTGTCTAATATAATAAAGAAATAATCCTGCCTATACTATGCAAATTAAGCTAGTTTTGTTCAACAAGAAGAGACAGAATGGCCATTAATAGTACTGATTATTTACTTGAATTTTCATTATTAAAACGCTAGAATCATTAGCTAATTAATATAAAGTGCATTTGCAGAGATGTGGGAGAGGAAAATGTTGCTAGAGTGCATCAAAAAGTGATTTGGTTCCAAGAGCCAACCGAGCTCTCAGCAGCTTCTTCCTCTTCTGCTCCGTGACTGGCGACTACATACTGGGGTGCTCAGAGCCTCTCCTCCAAATGTCACCTTCTTGCTGAATGACATCAGCTTCTAAATCTGAATGAAGCTTCAATTGTATCTAAATAAATAGCGGATAATTTTTAGAAATACAGAAACACATCAAAAGTTTCAGAGTATTTTAAATTGATATGAAGTAAAAATTAATGAGGTTTTAATCAGGGTAGAAAATGTATTCCTACAATTATTTACTTTAAGAGTAAAGTCTCATATTTAATGGTGACCTAAATATTTTATCCCATTCCCTACCTCAGGGTTTTTCAACCTTGATGGTATTGATGTTTTGGGCTAGATAAGTCTTGGTTGTGGGGGCTGTCCTGTGACTTCTAGGATGTTTTGCAGAATACCTGGCCTCTACCTGCTAACCAACCTCCCACCACCACCTGCAAGTAGTGACAAGCAGAAATGTCTCTATACATTGCCAAATGTCTCTTGCAGGGCAAAATTGGCCCTGATTGAAAACAACAGCCTTACACAAAGATTTGTGACAGATTGTGAGAGCATGTGTACTTTATCATCTAGTTAGTAACCAAAACCATGGCTTCAACAGGCAGCCTGCTGCTATTAGTTCTGCTCTTTTTCTTGGAAATTATATTTATTTAGTAAATCTTTTATGGCAAAGCAGTATGAAAACCCAAATGTTTAATCTTCAAATTAAACTGTCTCTATCACTAAGCTCTACCATTTACTAGCGGTATGACTTGATAAATTACTGCCCTTTAGCAGGCTCGAGTGCCTTGTAATGGCAATAATTCCTGTGAAGTGCTTAGCACTATGCCTGTTACATAGTAAGTGATTAATGAGTTTTGGGTTATTATGGATAATTATATTAAGTTGTATTGTGATTGAGAATATCTGCTGTCCTTCCCTATAGAAAGATTTTATATTTCTTTTTATCTGCTATGATTCACTTTTGCCAATAAACTGTAAGTGAAATTAGCCACTTTCAAAAAGAAGCTTTAAGAATCTTTCTGTGGTTTGACAACATCTCCCCTTGCTCTCTCTTGAGATAAGCAGTGTCTCATATAGGGACTGTTTTCTTCCACCTGGAACTTGGAATGATGATGACTTGGAGCAGAACCACATCTGACCTGTGATAGGCATGTACCTTGAGCTAGAAATAAGCCTTGGTTGTTCAGAAACACTGAGTGCTAAGTTTTGTTTTTGTTTCAACTGCAGCCTAACTTGGCCTAAGCTAACTGTTGAAATAATGTATCAAACACTTCTTGAGCATGTACCACATCAGACATTACATTATTGATAACAAGAACAGCAAAACCCTCCATGCTGATTTGGAACATAGATTCTAGTGACAGAGAAGGAAAAAATATAACTGAACGTAATACAATCTGATGGAGGCCATCACTAAGTGGGAAAATGTTGTGCCTCTTTGAGTTGTAACCTGAAGCATTATGACTAGTTTGCTAGTACAGAAGGGCAGAAGAAGAATCAGGCTAAGAGTATAGCAGGGAAGTTTGGGAGCAGGGGCTGTGTTCCTTGAATGGTGAAGAGTTAGGAGGGGGAAGGGCATGCCGTGTGTGGGTACTGGAAAGGGAGATGCCATGAACAGTTTAGGGTTCATGGTAAAGTCTATTGTGTCCATGTTCTGGGATGTAAGATTTATTTCTTTAGCCAAAGGAAAACCATCAGATATTTCTCTTTTTGGCATTTGTAATTTATTTTCTTTTCAATTGACACATAATTGTACATATTTATGGGGTACAATGTGATGTTTTGATATATGTATCATTGTGTAATGATTATATTAGAGTAAGTAGCAAATCTGTAACCTCAAACATTTATCATTTCTTTGTGGTGAAAACGTTCAGAATCCTTTCTTCTATTTTGAAATATATAGTACATTATTTTATGGTGCAATAGAACACTGGAACTTATTCCTCCTATCTAACTATAACTTCGAACCAACTTTTCTTTATCTTCTTCTCCCCCTCAAGTGTATTGTGAACTTTGTGAATCAGCTTTGGAATCCCTTGGCAGCCCTCACTGACAAGGTAAACATAACTTTATATATATAATGCAAATTTTATTTCTTCCATGCCAAACCACACATTTTTCACATTCTTGCTTTTCTGAAATCAGATTATATGTGCAGCTCTTTTCTTTACCCTCCAAAAAATCTTTAATAAAGCAAAAGTCCTTCTTACAGTTGGGACTCTGCTTCTCTTGCAAGCCTCTAGATGATACTAATCCTGCTGGTCTTCAAATGTTACATGGAGTACTAGAGGTCTGGAGGAAATGTAGTGTTTCTTGGGAAAGTCAGGAAATTATCAATGGAAGACCAACTATAATATACTCTTTTTAAAAAAGATAAGTCTCAAAAATAACACTGGGCCAGTGGCAGTGGGTCATGCCAGTAATCCCAGCACTTTGGGAGGCCGGGGAAGGTGGATCACCTGAGGTCAGGAGTTCAAGACCAGCCTAGCCAATATGGTGAAAACCCATCTCTACTAAAAATATAAAAAGTAGCTGGGTATGGTGGCACACACCTGTAATCTCAGCTAGTTGTGAGGCTGAGGCATGAGAATCACTTGAACTTAGGAGGTGGAGGTTGCAGTGGGCCAAGACCATGCCACTGCACTACGGCCTGGGTGACAGAGTAAGACTCTATCTCAAAACAAACAAACAAACAAACAAGCAAACAAACAAACATTGGACCACTGTGATTTTAAAAACCTTTATAAAAGCATGGGCATTTTGATTTTGTAAGTACCTACTACATGGTCCACAGTAGGGCCTTATAAAATATTTAGTGAATAAATTAGAAAGAAAGCTATTTTGGGGAAAGTTCAAGGGGTGGGAGAAAGGGAGGTAGAGGGAGAGGAGAGGAAAAGGAAGAAATCAAACCAAAAAATAAAAAGGAAGGAACAAACCCGAAATGGTTGCTGCAACTTAAGTTATGATCCAATAAAATTGTTAAATATGAACTCTTTCTTAGGGAGAGAGAAAGTTTTGCACAATTTTGCAGTTTTCCTGTATCATTTAGGAATGTCTTCTATTACATAAACAAAAAAAAATCAACTATCATGGCTTTATTTCTCTAACTTAACAACAGATATAGTCAATCCAAGGCTGGTACAGTAACTCATCTATGTCATCCAGCCCCGAGGCTCTTTCCATTCCACCATCATAGAATATTTATTGCCATTCATATGTCTGTTGTCTCATGGTCACAAGTCCTCCTGCCATCCTATCCACATGTGAGGTAACAAGAAGATGAACTGATAACAGAAAACTCCTTCTTAAATCTGTGTGTCAGGATGCCTCTTGTCAACTCAGGGGTATTTCCTGACCCCTTGTACATTCTCTTCTGCATCCTAGTGTAAAAGCCCACAGTGGTATCTCTCAGGATCTCTCCAATAGGATTCTGGCTTAGCTTCCACCACCGAGGGACACTGCAAGCTAGCAATGTGAAGAGCTGAGGCGGAGTAGCACTTATTCTCTGATGGTAGCTCTAAGTAGCAGCTGAGATAATTGGAGATAATTTCCCTTGACTCTGGGAGTTCACTTGAGAATCAGCCCATGCAGGGAGTCAGTGGGATCTTTAGCAAGCACTTCCTTGGCTTTTGCAACCTGAGATGTATCCAGCATGGTGCGCAGGCAGGTGGATACATAGGTGACAGCTTCCCTGCCATCCTTTATGGATTTCCTGAAAGCTATTTCTTGCTGCAGAACACACTCCTAACTGATAAATTATGACACTCAACCCTTCCAACAAGACAAGTGTATAGTCATTATATTATTCTTAATCTTTTATTATTTTATTCTTAAGTCTTACTATTCTATTTCACGTGGTTCTGCTTCCACGACCACACTCTGACAGATACAGTCTCATCAGTCATAACCGTGAAACACAAAACATGATCACTATTAATTGCAAAGGGATACTGAAAAAACAAGTTTTTAATTTTTGACCTCTATAGCCACTTTGTCCATTTTTGTAGCCATGAGCTACATGTGACTATTTATATGTAAATGTAAATTAATTAAAATTAAAGCAAATTAAAATTTAGTTTTTTGGCTTCAATAGGCACATTTCAAGTGCTCAAAGCCACATATGCCTAGTGGTTATCATATGGGACAGTGTAGCAGACAAGGAGCATTTCCATCATCATCATCATCACAGAACATTCTGCTGGAAAGTGCTGCTCTATAATAAAGACATAGGAAGGAAGAAGTTCTCCCAAACTTCCATAATGCCTTCACAGTGTCTAACATAGGGAAGAGGCTGAATATTTTAAAAGAATGAATTCCATGCTCAAGAGTTCTTTTGAAAGGTTACTTATCTATTTTCTGATAGCCCAAACACTTTACTCATTGATTAACATATTTTTATATTTAGAATGGAAAAGATAAAAATGAATTAATTGAAAAATAGTGACATTACTTGAAATTTGTCTGAAATTCATTGAAACCACCTACAAATTTTGATTCTCTACTGCTACAACAAAATTCGAATAAAAGCATGAATAAACAAGACGGCAGTCTTTCGGAGATTTAACACCGCTTTCTATGCCAGACATTCTATAAAATATTAATGAGGACATTTTTGGTAATAAATGTTAACACATTCTCTTGATCATGTGAACACTGGCAAAGATTATCATGACATTCAGTAGTAGAAAGAGTTTATTAAAACAATATATTAATTTTCAAAAAGTTAAAAATAGTACTTAAGTTTATAACTGCAGTTTTTAATAGTTTTGGAGGGGGATAATATTTTGCAGTAGAAAGTGTTTTAAACCACGAATGAAAATACTCATCCATAATGTAGCTGGATCTTGCAGCTTCTGTTCATGATAACATTGCTAGGGTCAGAAAAAATAACAAGCATCTTATGGGTCTTCCAAACATAACTGGGAAACATACTAATTCATCCCATGTTACTGCATAGACATGATTTGAAATACAGTGTCACTCAACACGTGGAATTAAGAGACAGTTTAAGAAAGTCTCTGATATACTAAAGTCAACTCTGGTTTGCATGTATACAAGAAGAAATGAAGACCCAAAGAAATGGCTAAACTTCTTCTTGAAAGATTCCGTATCATGTAATACATATATTAAATAAATTTGTATCCTTGTCTTGTGTTAATCTGCCTTCTGCTGTAGTAGCCACAGCCATGAACCTATAAAAAGGCATAGGAAAAAAGGCATTTTTCCTTCCCTTGAAGTGTGGTTTCATTCTGGTAGCATATTGAAATCACCTGAAAGCTGTTATGGCCTTAATATTTGTGTTTTCCCAAAATGAATATGCTGAAACCCTTACTCTGAAGACAGGTCCTTTGGCAGGTAATTAGGGTTGAATGAGGTCAGAAAGGCGGGATCCTCATGTTGGGATTATTGCCCTTGTAAGACAAGACACCAGAGAACTAGCTCTGTCTCCCTGAACTCTCAAAGAAGAGATCATATGAGCACAGAGGGAGATGGCAGACACATACAAGCCAAGGGACGAGACCTCACAATTAAACCTATCTTGCTGGCACCTTGACTTTGGACTTCCTAGCCTCTGGAACTGTGAGAAAATAAATTTTTGTTGTTTACGTTACTTAGTCTATGGCACTTTGTTATGGCAGCCCAAGCTGGCTAATACAGAAGCTAAAAAATAAAAATAAATAAATAAAGCAAACAAAAACTCAAGCTCAATAACACTTCTAGATATTCTTATCTTTTGAAAACTCTTCGGATGATTCTACTCTGCAGCCAGGTTTGAAAACTACTGTCCTAAAAAATAAATTCTCATTTTTTTTCACCACACATCCACTCCTAAAAGTTAAAATCCTCTTAACAGAGTTACTCTATGTGAGGAGACGTATGGGGTGCAGCTTGTGAAGCTTTAATAAGACTTTCTAAGCTAATGTGTCTTCTTCCTTCCTTCCCTACTCTCGTTGAGAGTCACTATGTAAGACAAAAAGCTGTTAAGGCAGAAAACGAAGATTTTCTTCATTAGAAGATTTTTTCAATACAAGAATTGCAGCTTTGGTGTCACATGATTTTTTTTTTTTTTTTTTTTTTTTTAGTCCCAGTGTTTAATGAGAGGCCAACCTACATATTCTGGCTTTACTTCATCCCCTCTGCTAACTTCTAGCTGGAAGGGGCCTCTCTCTTCCCCACAGTTTTGACAAACCACAGGCTCACTAATAAGAGCCTGACTTGAGTGATGTGCCTAGCTTTGAGCCAGTCACTGTCATCGGTGAATGAATGTGTATATTAGCTAGCCTGGATCTTATGATCATCTCTCCAACTGGAGAGGGGTCAGACCACCCTGTCCACAGCCTCTCCTCTCAAGAGCAAGTGAAAAATAAAACCAGGATTCTACAACAAAAATACGAGAAGAGAATAAAAACAACAAATATTTACTATAAGTGCCTAAAGGTCACCCAGTATCAGTGGCAGAGTGAGAGTGAAATCTGTTTTACTTGGAAAACCATGGTCTTAAGCACTCCAAAATACTACTTCTTGAAATTTCACTATATACCCAGCAATGTACTAGGTTCTAGGAGTGTAAAGCTGTATCAGACATAGTCCTGCTCTGAGGAGCCCTATATAATGGTGATGACAGGTGTAAAGAGAAGATGACAAGCAGTGATTAAGGTGCCCAGATAGAAACACGAGGGGCTCATTAATAGCAATTAGAAGTACTTTTTCTAGAATCACTAGTTCACACATTGTAAGTCCAAGATCTTCACCCTTCCCTTTGCCAAGAGAATATATTAACACAAAAAATTTATTGCCTAGGAGAAGAAGAAATTGTCTTTAGTTATTCTAATTTGGGTAGAGAAAAAAATATTTGTTGATGGTCAGTGTTAGAGAAGTTACTGTAGGGCTTGGTGTGGTGGTGCATGCCTATAAGCCCAGCACTTTGAGAAGCCAAGGTGGAAAGGTCACATGAGGCCAGGAGTTTGAGACCAACTTGGGCAACATAGTGAGACCTATCTCCACACACAACACACACAAAGAAAATAGAGAAATTACTGTAATAGGTGACAAAAAATAAGGAAAAAAGCAAATAAAATATAAGGAAATTAAACATGCTACATGGATGTGTTGGAATAGATATTCTCCAAATATGGTTATCTTGATCTTGAAGCTACACATTTTTAAAAACTTTTTTTAATGCATCAAAGAGAGCTTAAGTTCATTCACAAAGGATAAAAAAAGATCCATTTTTCTTTGGCACTTAAGGGCGAAATTGTTCATTTAAAGTAAAAATGACACATTGGGCAAAACGAGCACCATCTGGATAAACTACAGAGCTGACAGTGAAGCTACACTGAGCTCCAATCAGAGCTCTGCACTTGGCATTCAAATGCTCTGCTTGGCTTGCAAGGCGCAATGACCAGACTACAGTAGACGAGACAGAATTTTCATTCATTTCAAGCAAATTTTGTGAATTTATAATGAAAAATAAACACAATATACATGGCACACAGCATTCCCTAGTTAAATTTATGAGATGTAGGGAAGAATGCAATTGTGATGCTACTAGTCTGCTTTGGAGTTAAATGAAGATTCTGGTACAAAGACAGAAATGAAAACTATTCTGGCATTTTTATGGAGCTTTAGCTATTAGTGAGAGGTATGCTATAAACTCTGAGGCTGTTAGAGCTGTTAAAGCATTCATAGTGGACTGGTTTAGCTGCTATTCTGGTCTGGCAATTCTTTAGGGAGAGCAGCACTCCTCTGCTCAATAGCCTCCACCTATCAATGGTCTCATTTTACAAAATCTGTCGTAGACATCTGCTAAGGAAAACTTTTTACTGAAAAAAAAAAAAAAGCATTCAGAACTCAACTGATTATGCAAAGAAGAATGCGAGAAATAAAATGTGAAAAACCAATGCTATAAACTTGATTATAAAGAGTACCAAGTATACTTTTCATTTAGTATTGAGCTACAAACAGAGAGTAAGGCTTAGCATTTGACCAAATTGGCTGATGTATCCAATTAAGTGACTGATGTGGTTTGGCTGTGTCCCCACCCAAATCTCACCTTGAAGTGTAGTTCCCATAATATCCATGTGTCATGAGAGGGACTTGGTGGGATGCAATTAGATCATGGGGGCAGTTTCCCCCATGCTATTCTCATGATAGTGAGTGAGTTCTCACAAGATCTGACGGTTTTATAAGCATCTGGCATTTCCCCTGCTGGCATTCATTCTCTCTCCTGCCACCCTGTGAAGAGGAGGCCTCCCCAGCCATGAGGAACTGTGAGTCAATTAAATCTCTCTCTCTCTCTCTCTTTTTTGTTTTTAAATAAATTACCCATTCTTGGATATTTCTTCATAGCAACATGATAACAAACTGATATAGTGACTGATTATTTTTATGGAATAATTGGCTTCACTATAATAACACCTTGGATGTAGACAGATGTTATGGGCTGAATATTTGTTTCTGCCTTCAGCCTTCTCCCTTCCTGGCAATGACCAGATTCGTATGTTGAAAATCTAACAGCCAGTGTGGCTGTATTTGAAGTAAGGAATTAATTAAGGCTAAATGAAGTTATAAAGGTGGCACCCTAATCCAACAGGATTAGTGTCCTTCTAAGAAAAAACACCAGAGAGCTTGCTTGATCTTGAACCTTCCTGCCTCCAGAAATGTGAGAAGATAAATCTCTGTTTAAACTGTCATCTGTGGTATTTTCTTATGACAACCCAAGTTGACTAATACAATAGATAAGGCCATTGTATGTGCATATATATATAGTTCTTATACCTGCCTGTTTATATATTAATGAAGATATATAGATCTTAGTAAATATTTATCACTGAAATGATTTATCATCAGTGATAATTGTTTTTTCAAATTTCCATTTTGTTAGCCATCATAATAAAAATAAATGAGATTTACCTAGCTAAATTGTTCTCACTATTTCTACTTCAAGATTCTGCCATTCTCTACCCTGTCATAATATTTAATAATGAAATACTTACAACTGCTAGCATGCATTGATTTTATATCTTCATATGGTTAAGCATAATATTCTCCATACTTAGAATACATCCTGCCTTTTGTAGAACTAGCAGACTTCTAATCTTTCAGTATTCAAATTATGTTATATTTACATTCTTTGTGAAGCCTCACCTTAATAGGCAGAATAATCCTCTTTCCTCTGAGCACCAGTGTATCTTGTACATAGTTTAATTAATGCATTTAGACAATATACATAAGGCATATAAAAGGAGAGGGCTGGGAAAATAAGATAATGTTAGAGTTAACACTAACATGGAATATTTGTGAGATACAATTATAAAGATATAGTTAAGGAAGAAAATGTTCATAAAATACAGAATTTCTGGGTGATGCCCATTCATACTGGAAATGACATTGTCTTCTAATGATTAATCGACAGACCTTCCTAGGCCAACTAGACTGTGAGCTTCTTAGGGAACGGAACATGGTCTTTTAAAATCTTGATATCTTTTTGAATCTTGATACCTTATTCAGTGTCTTTCATAGAGTAGATTCTCGGTAAAATATATGGGATAAATAAACACGCCATCCTGTAAGTTATTACTCTAGAAATCATACATCTAGTTAAAAGGGGAGATGATCCAGTTGTGACTTCTTTTATTCTATTTATTTATTGCTAGAATTCTTTTAGCTTATCCATCTGGCCAGGCAGATGTCCTCCTTTACCCCCAGTTACTTATTTCATATATGTAATTTCCAGAACTGCAAATCAATAGAAAAGCTGATATAGACAGAATATTATGAATGCTTATATTAAAATAAATCATTTGGAATTACTTATATATCACTTTCTATCAAAAATAATTATGTTGCATTTTTCTTAGGAGACATTTAATAATTAGTTTTTAAATGAACAGTAAAAAAGTATTTCAATACTTACATCTTTTGACTATAGTTCAATATTTGAACTATCTTATAGAGGTGTGATTAAATCAAATGACAAAAAATTCAATTAATTCCATTAAAGCATAGGTAATAAAAATATTATGTAACACATGGGTAATTTATACCTAATAGGTTAAATGGAGACCACCTTTCTTAAATCTATGATCCTATTAATTCATTTCATTTAATGAATTACCTATAAATAAGATAACTAAAATGCAAACTTCCATTAGGATTTACTCAGCCCTTTTTTGCTATGCTTAGTTTAATAAACAAACTGCATAAACTAAAGGGGCATGCTTTCATTTTTTTTTTCCTGCACAGATGAAGCTTTAAAATAAACTTTCCCACCTTCTGTTAAGCTTTCAGGAGGCATCTGTGCCTCTGTAACTAAGCAGCTAAGAGGCTAAGCCACATATTTTTCAGCTGCAAAGTCCAATATGGATTCCTCCACTGTCTCATTTCCTATGTGAGATAATGGCAGCCCTGGCAACTCTACTCTGATGATGGAGGATGGAGAAAGAGAGGTTTGTAGACAAGTCTAAGTCGGTCTTGGGCCAGACTATTGTTGGTTGTTCATGCATTTCCTGTAATGTATGATTTTGTGAGATGTTGGCCTACCAACAGGGAAAATCATTTTTCTCAGGAGGAAGTAACTTAAGAGAGGTTAGAGAATGAACGCTAACATGCAAAATCACAAATGAAGTGCTGAGGAGATCTCTACAGAATAGCATAGAATTCTTATATTGTCACTATGTGTTCCTAAGAATAAACACAATGTTATAGAGAAATCACTAAAAAATTTGATGAAATTGAATAGAAAAATGACCTATGGAATGATGTTGATTAATTCAAAAACTGCTTCTTAGCTCAAGTATATCTTAACACAGGCAACAAAGGTTCAATTTAAGCAATTATTTCAACCACCATTTTTAGAAAATTAATATTAAACACATCAATTGAATTTGCTCTTTAAGAAAGAACTACATGAATTGCTTGTGAAAAGTCAATTATTTTGTGAGGCATATACTTGGATCCTCATTTATCTGAATAGAAATGTAGATTTTCACATCCAGCACTAAGGCTACTTCAAGTGATATCTAGAGACTATTTTGGCCACTTGGTCCATTTAAACTGATATTAAGGCAAATACAGTGTTTTTATGACATGACCACTTTCTTATCCATCTAGTCTTATAGCTGCTAACACTTGGAAAATAAATGAAGTATATTTTATTCCCAGGGCAGACCTCTCAGCAGTACCTCTCCAGAACACTAAATTATAGCAATAAACTGAAGACAGAATAAATTGTCTCATCTGTGTCCATTTTGTAAGACATTTTTCTTCATAGCAAGTTTTGATTAATGCACTGACTCTTTTGAGGAGCCATATATATTGAAGAAGGTAAGATCGGAAAGTAAAATAAGGCCAAAGTTTCAGCCCTGAAATGTCTCAATTTTTAAACAAGTTATGACTGATACTATAGTGTATGCTTTTGCTTTTTAACTATTTCATAATAAATATATTCATATTTTAGATGTGGTACTTACTGAGGGACCACACTTGTGTTGCATCATATTAAGGTACTAGAATTATGGAACCATCACCTTAAATTATTTCAAGCACCTTTATTCATAAACCTGAATTTGTTTATTTTTATTTTTAACACATAGATATTCGGGAATGCAATTTTCAAATGGCAAAAATTTTAATTTGCACAGCTACATGTTACTTATCAAAAGGGTTGAAGTCAGCTCAGTTATATCATAACTCAGTTAACTGTCATAACTGTTGAGTGGTTGGCATATACTGTGCTTATTGTACTGTAATTGTGACAGCATTGGGGGATTATCATTTTAGCTTGTTCTTGCTAAATTGCTATGTATAAAATAGGGCCTTAAGGTTGCAAACCTTTTATTCCCTATATGCTAGGTTAGTGATCTTTACTGCAAGTATTATATCTTCAAATATCTGAACTTGTATATAATTCATTAGGAAGATATTTTATTATTTTTATCAAATAGTACCCCAATTTTGTAATGAAAAGCATGGTTCTTACCTCACAAGCATTCATTCTACAGGAAGCCAGATGAAGATGCCCATGGATTTAGTTTTGGCCTCTGGAAAAATGAGAAGTACAACAAATGCCTGATACAGGACAGACAAAATTTAACTGTTTTAAGGCTGTATTACAAACTTTTATGAATCCTCCAAATTTATGAATATACAACACAAATAATAAAGGCTTGAGAATGTTCTTAACCAAGGCCTCATACCCAGAAGCAAAGGAACAGATAGTTTCGTTTCTTCATGTACACTTTTTTCTTTATTTCCTTTTATGGGTTTTATAAACCTTATTCAAAGCATAAATCTGAGGAAATGTTAGAGCTGGCATTCTTCCGTGTAATTTGTGCAAAACTTTGATTTGCCCAGTTACGGCTTCTTAGATTTCTTGTTTTCTATCACTGGCAATGGCTTGCACACACACACACAATTTGTATCTCATTATAAGGCTTATTAGGTAAACTTGATAAATTGGAAACCAACACATCAAAATCAAAATTAGAAATGTACAGTTGACGAGCCTCAATGTAATAAGTTAATTGATTCTAAATCAAATTTCAGCAAGATTACAAATTACTATATCCAATGAGTTTTCCAGATAGCTCATATACTTGAAACCATAATTATTCAATTTTTGAATATCAAAGATTTATTGTCATTTAAAAATAGACTACAAGAATAACTATTCTCAACTTGTATGCCCAAAAACATGAAAATCTATTTTACTTAAGGAAAACAAAAAATTTTTTGTGTTAGCTAATGTTGAATAGTTTTGCTAACTTAAAACTTTTTAACTTGCAAAACTAAACATTTTAAAGGTAAATTGTGATATGTAAGCGTCTTTCTTTATGTAGGCTCCTAATTTCCTTGACCAAATGCAACTAAAGTTATCTCAGACACAGTCTATGCCAATACCAACTTATATGTGAGTATGGGTATATTACATATATACACACATACCCTCTATAGTTGTTTCTTTTTCCCTCATCTTAAGATCTTCTAATTTCTATAGTTTTAATACATACATCCTCTTCTGTACCTTTTTTTTTAGATTTTAAAAAAATATATCTTGGAAATAATTTTACATTCATATTTTATTCTTTTCATCAGCCGCACTGTGTTTCATTGTATTGTCACATCATTTCTTACATTAGAGTCCATATGTCATTAAGTATTGGTTTCTCTAGTCTTTCATTAATATGAAAATGCAGTAATGGGTATTTTTACTCATTTATTATAATGCACCTGACAGAGTAATTTTAATATAACTTCCTAAAAATGGAGTTGCAGTGTCAAAGAATGGGTACAATGTTATTATTGATCATCACTATCTAATTTCCTTCCAAAGAGTTTCCCACATCCCTCTTTTGTTGAACAAAGCAAGAATGTCAAAGTCACACAATCCTGCTACACTGGTTTCAAATATTATCCCTTTCAATCGTACAGGGGGAAAATGTCCCCACATTATTATTATTTTGATTTACATTTCCTTAATTATCAGCAAGGTTGAGCATCTTTTCATAGACTTTTGCAGTGAATTGACTGTTCATACACTTTATTTTACATTGTTTGCCAGTAGTTTTATTGATTTTTCAAGAGCTTTCAATAGGTTGCAAAACTCCATCATGCTTTTTGTTAAATATAATACCTTTTGTAAAACATATGATAAACACATCCTTTGCTTAAAATATACATTACATACAGACATGAAATAACTTAAGTGGTCAAATTTATTAATAATTCTGTAATATTTTCAAGGTTTGGAATAACACTTAGAACTTTGTACTCACTTTTTTTTTTTTTTTTTTTTTTTTGAGAGGGAGTCTTGCTCTGTCGCCCAGGCTGGAGTGCAGTGGTGCTATCCTGGCTCACTGCAAGCTCCGCTTCCTGAGTTCACGCAATTCTCCTGCCTCAGCCTCCCGAGTAGCTGGGACTACAGGCGCCCGCCGCTACGCCCGGCTAGTTTTTTGTATTTTTTAGTAGAGATGGGGTTTCACAGTGTTAGCCAGGATAGTATCGATCTCCTGACCTCGTGATCTGCCTGTCTCGGCCTCCCAAAGTGCTGGGATTACAGGCTTGTGCCACCGCGCCCGGCCCACAATTATTTTTTTAAATTAATCTTTTAAAAACATGTATAAGGTATTATATTTTTTACAGTTAAATCTTTGATTCTTCTGGAATTTACAAATGATAACATACATCTTCCTGTAATTTTTTATTAAGACTTATTAAACTTCTTGGATCTATAGATTGAAAATTTCCTTCAAAATCAGAAAACTTTGGCAATTGTTTTTCCATTCTTTTTTTCTGTGTTCTGTCCCCTCCCTCTTTTCCTAGTACTCCAATTGTATGATGTTAAAGTGCCTGATATTTTGTCACAGGTCATAGATGTTCTTCATTATTTTTCAGTCTTTTTTGTCTCTGTGCTCTCAGGAGCTCAGCTGAGCTGAAAGAAAGAGGTTGAGCTACCAGGTGCTACAGTAGGCAATTAAAGCAACAAGCCAAAAAATAAAAATAACAATAAGATTTTAAACACTAATGCAGTGGTACAAGCAAGGGTCCAAAACTGGAGAAAGCACTGCCCGTCTTCCCTGCCTCCCACTTCCGCCCAGGAACATATCTCTCTTCTGGGTCAGCATGTAGGTGAGGGTCATCTCACCATGGAGAGAGCCACAGACAGGAGGCTAGGGCAGTTCTTTGGACTCTGGGTGGCTTACGGGAAAGTGGGGGACAGGGCCAGGAGTAGAAAGTAAAGTTCTGGGTACTGATTTAGAGTGAAGGAAAAGCAACTTCAGGATTTCTCCTTTCTTCTCTGCCTAGCTTCTTTCCCCAGTAAGAGGGAACTTCTAAATTCTACTTGACTCTTTTGAATAATACCTTCCATTTCTCTCACCATATTTATGTTTTCTTCTACTTTCTTAAACTCAGAAAACACAGAATAGCTACATAATGTGTAATAGCTGTTTAAATATCTGCCGGTCTATGTTTGACATTTCATCATCTCTGTCCTTTCATGGTTGGTTTCTCTCTTTTTTTTTTTTTTTGTGCCAGACAATCTTTTTATTGTTCACTGAAAAATGCAGGTCTGCAAAGAGTCAATTGCATTGTATATTGAATGCAAGGTCTGATATTACAAGTATATGTGACATAGTATAACATATAAAATATTATGTATTTTACATAGTGACAGTACCCACGTCTTCTAAAGACTAAAATGTAATAAAGTAAAAAGCCTCCTATTAAATGAGAAACAAACATTGCAATCATAACAAAATGCACTAAGCAAAGTACTTTAAAATTGTTTTGTGTGACGTCTATCTTGTCTACCTGGAGTTGGGAATGGTGGAGCCCAGAAAAAACTTAGCTAACAAAAACAGCCAACACCCTTAAGGAACTCTTCCCAGGAAGCAGGCTACTGATGCCCGCGACAGGCTGCCACCCTGTCTGGTGGCCCAGCCAGGCTTCAGGGCTGCCCAAGGGCCCACAATGAATGCTACTGCCTGTCTGGGGCTGGGCTGAGGTGAGTGGGAGGAGTACCTGGCAGGAAGAAGCTCCTGTCACAACTGCTTATTCTGCATCCACTCTATGGATATGAACACCTACTGTTTTTGGTGTGAATCTGCCAGTCTTTGCAAACATTGAAACGTGATTGGGAGGCAAATGTTAACACTGGGAACAAAAGCCATTTTCTATGCAGTCTGTGGATATCATCATTAATTCCTTTCAGCCATGTTTCCATTAAGATGTTCTAAAAGAGGCTCCTGCTATTATACTGCCAGCCAGGCAGGCCAGGATAAAGGTAACAAAACTTCTCCAGTTATATAACTACTAATTAAAATGAATTAAAAATAAATATAGCTTATACTAGAGAGCAACACAGTCTCTATTATTCACATGGTAATATATTCAATAACTGCAACAATATTCACAATTCTCCAGGTCAGCTTTAACTATATCCACATTTCCCTCCAAGCAGAAAATCCTGAATGGAAGGGAGTATATAACATCAATACCTCTGGTTCATCTCACATATTATGACAGCTCAGAGAGCTCATTATAGATAACAAATGAAAAAAAAATAAAAAAGCATTTCAATATATACACAGCAACAGAGGAGGAGTAGGCCCTCCCTCTGGGCTTCCTTGGCATAAGGCAAACAAACCATGGCTATTTGCAAAAACAGTGTCTAAGCCTACTCTGGAAACGCTCATGTTTTAGGAGAAATCAGAATTACAAAGTTCCTTCATTCACAGGTAACAAAGGATTATTAAATAATTTCCTGAACTAAGACAACAGTCTCACCATCAAAGAAAATTTTCTCTTCCTCTGAGTTTTTATGAGATTTTACAATATCCAGCTTTTTTAGTTAATATGAAACTATCAGCGTATAGAAAACATCCTCAAAGCTCAAGATGAGTAAAGCTAATATTCTCAGATTTTCCACACTCTACAGATCAACAAATATTTTATCAGAATATCCATTTAACAGAGTTTTAAGTCCATAATAACCAACTATGTATTTTTCTTATTCAAAGAACACCATGTTAAGAATAATTCCAGTTTGATGAGTATCTTATTCCCCTTGATGTTGCACAGTAAATGTCACTGTTCAGTCTTTATATCCTTGACTCTTCCAGTCAAAGGAAAATCTTATATAAAGCTGGAAAACTGCAAACTCCAGCGGAAGCTCTGGTGTTAGTGCTGAAGTAAACTTTCGGGGAATAACCACAATCGCCTATCAGACTGTTTACAGAATTGCTGGAAGCCCTACTCTTCTTTTATCTCTGTAATCTCTATTTTATCTCTAAACATTCTAATATTTTAAACATGGGAGTTCACTGATATCGAAAAAGGTCTAGTTCATGAGTAAGGTTTTGGTCTCTGGAATGATGTGTGGCTAGCCCAAAATACTGGCCACGTGTGTTTTAGGCATGTTCATTTTTCTTCCCACCACAATCTGTCAAACCCACCCATCTGTCCTGCCACTGTCACTCCCCTAGCCCCTCAGCATTGCTGCTCCTCTCTTTTGAATGTTCTACTGCATGTATGGTATTCACTGAGACATCACTTTAATGTACAGGTCATTTGCATTTCATGCTACCAGCTCCCCAAAAGACATCAACTGGGAACAATTTCTAATAGTAAAGGCACAACTTGCTGGCATTTTCCCTTTATAAAGGAAATCAAAGGGGCTGTCTGGAAGCTGAAAGAACACGTTGGGTATTCCGGTAAAGGGAATGCTGTATCTGCTACCAAAACCCAGAGACATTGACTAGATCTAAAGATCATACGGATTGTGCAACAGTGTGAGATTTGGCAGTTTAAGATCTATTTCCAATTTTACATTAATCCATTTAGGTGAAAGTGTTAATATCACAGGAGCAAATGAAAGTGTCAACAACACCCTTTTGGCTCATTTTCTCGTGCTTCTGCTTATACTTCCACTAGCTCCAATGAAGCCTGTCCCAGGACACATCACTCAGCAACCTGCGAAGCTGCTCAGAGATAAAACAATACACTTCACCTCATCTAGCCCAGCAATTTGCACTCAGGTGGTGAACGCTGCAGCCAAACAGCCTTAGGGCAGAGTCCATGGAAGGCTTTAAACAGGGGAACGACTTACAGACATTGCATAAAAATTCTTGATTTTAGAATACCTTCCCCAGGAAGTCGGAAACAATCATTTTTTGTTAATAAAATGTAATCTATACCCAAAAACAACGTAATGCCTCAGAAAGCAAAACCTGGAATGGAAGAACTTCAGAAAAATACGGCTTAATCAGCATGGAAGAACTTCAGAAAAATACAGCTTAATCAGTGTCTTACTTTGGCTAAATTACCATAGTCGGTCAGTGTAATTTATGATTGCATTTAGAAGCCCAGCCTACCGTGCTCTAAGATGGTGCTAGTGAAGTACACGAAAACAGTTAACAGAGGCGACAGCCCTTTAGCCTTTAGTGACTTCAGAACTTACAAAGATAAAAGCTAACCGGGATTTGACATTCCGACACTTACTTGCTCAGCACAAGTCGGGTTAGGAGACAAACATCAGACTGTCATTCACTTGTCGTATTCTCAGGGAGCTCCTATTTGAATACCAAACCAGTGGTTCTCTGCCTGGCTGCACATCAGAATCACCTGGGAGGCTTTTAAAACTCGCTGTGTGCCCAGGCCAATTAACTCTGGAAGGTGGAGCCCATAATCAGTAGGCTTTACATTGCCCCAGGTGATTCTCGTTCATCCAGGACACACATCACTGAGGCATCCCTTTTGGAGAGCGGTTGCGTGAAAGCCAAGTGAATGGAACTCGTATCTGGATAGTTTTGTTTTTTCTCAATTCCACCAGAAAAAGGGATTTTTAGAAAAAGGCACAGTTGTGCTTCCTCTAAAGATGTAGTCTGCAGTTTGGGAAGTACTGGTTCCCAGAGGTTATCTGGAGCGCTGGTTGTAAAGAAGAAAGTCCTTGTCTTGGCAGATTAGGGAGAGTTTCAGATTTCGGCAGCTGCCTTCAGCAAAAAAAGAATACCCAGATGCCTATGAGCACCAGAATTACAAATGCCGACACCAGGTTTATTCCATAATGAAGACTTGCGCAGGTGTGGGCTGACACCAGCAGATGGGTCAGGAAAACTATAAGAAGGATGTACCACTTTTTCTTCTCACAGCTATCAAAAAATACAAT
Source organism: Macaca fascicularis (assembly GCF_037993035.2). NCBI lineage: Eukaryota > Metazoa > Chordata > Mammalia > Primates > Cercopithecidae > Macaca > Macaca fascicularis. The sequence goes on from NC_088377.1 coordinate 138,732,914, forward strand.
GCCCCTGAACACGTGCAGCAAGATGATGACTCAGCGCGCAACGGCTCGGTGGCGATGGTGAAGACGTAGGGGGCGAGCGCAGGCCCGAAGGCAGTGAAGGCGCAGCCCGAGAACACGGCCGCCGTCATGGAGACCGCGGAAGCCGACCCGGGGGCCCCTAGGAGACGCCAGATGCTCCGGTTGGTTTCTATTACTAATTTCTCTCCTAATTATGGAATGTATTTTCTTGCTTCTTTACCTATCTGGTAATTTTTTATTGGAAGCCAGATATTGTTATGTTTACATGGTTAATTGCTGCATTTTGTTGTATTTCTTAAGATAGTTTTGGGTTTTGTTTTGGTAGGCATTTGATTAAAATAGGTGAAAAGCTTTCGAGGCTTGCTTTAAATCTTTGGAGGGCAGGTCCAGAGCAGCCATTATTCTAGGGTTAATTTGGCCCCACTCCTAACGCGATGCCCTGCTGAAGATTCTACCCAATGCCCATGTATTAGAAGGTCTTTCTACCATGGAGCACAAACTATGACTAGGTCTGTGTGGGCACATTAGTATTTAGCCGAATATTCAGAGCTCTTTAGCAATAATTTCCCCTCAGTACTGTACCCTGTAAAATCCAGCTCTATTAGCCTCCCTGAACTCTGATTTGTCTCCTTAATTCAGGGAAACTGCAACCACCTGTTTAAATTTTTCTTCCCTGCACTGGAGCCTAGATACTGACTTTAGGCAGAAAGCTGGTGAAATTACAAGGCTCATTTTATTTCCCTTACTGTGGGAATCACATTCCTGTGTATTGCTTGTTGTCCAGGCAGTTAAACTATTTCATATATTTTGTCTGGTTTTCTAGTTATTTGAAGTGTTTATTAGTTTCTATTGCTGTGCAACATGTTACCACAAAGTTAGTAGCTTGAAACAACACATACATGTATTATCTCACAGTTTCCATGGGCCAAGAGTCCAGGTATGGCATAATAGGGTTCTGTGGTCAAGGTCTCCCACGCTTGAAGTCAAGGTGTTGGGCAGAACTGAGTTCTCTTCTGGAACTGGGTGTCTTCTTCCAAGCTCATGTTGTTGTTGATGGAATTCAATTCCTTGCAGCTGTAGGGCTGAGAGCCCTATTTTCTTCCATCTCTCATCCAAGGGCTGCTTTCAGCTCCTAGAAGTCACCTGCAGTTCCTTGCTATGAGTTCCTCTTGCAACATTACTTCTCGGGCAACTTTATAAAGTCAAGTCCAGCCATGACAATCTCCTTTTTGACTGACTCAGACTCAATTGACTTAGAAACTTAACTCTATCTGTAAAATCCCTTTATCTTTCCCATGCTCTATTCAGTTGAAGCAGATCACAGGTCCAGTATGGACTCAAGGGGAGGAAAATAACATGATTTATTGGTAGTAAACCTAGGGTGTGTCCATCACAAGACAACAGAGTAACTCTGGTCTTTATTACTTCCTTTTAGTCAAAAGTAGAATCTTCCTTTCTAATTTTAATTGTTTCATCTTTTTTAAATTGTACCTGCAAGTAAAGCCATAAAAATATTAAATAAATATTACACATTCTTCTCTTGTTGCCAATTGTAAGAAAAATGTTTCCAATATTTTAATCACTAAATATTTGCAATTATGTATTAAGGAATTATAGATTTACAAGTTAGGAAGAATGCAAATCATGTTGAATGTTAGGAAATGTCCTTGCATATTAAGAATTTTCTCATTTGGCCTATTAGTAAATTGAATTGTTAACATTGAACCACATTTGCATCTCAACAATTAACCTTAGCTTGATTATGTTCCATATGATTTTTGTTTCTGGTATTTTAATTAGCATTGTTTTCATTAACATATATAAATGAAATTACCCTAGTTTTTGTTTTATTCTATTTTTGTGATGTTTATATAATATATATTTCATTAAAATAATCTGGAAGTTTTTCTTCTTTTTATGCTTTGGGATGGTTTAAACAGCCTAGGAATTTTTTTCCTTTAATATTTTATACAATTCATCATGCCTGGCATTTTGAGGGAAATTGCAATTATTTGATTATGTTCTCAATTCCTTTTGTAATAACCAGTTTGGTTAGAATTTCTAACTCTTCTGAAGTTAGTTTTAATATTTTGCTAGAAAATCATTCTATGTGCTTTCAAATATATTTTTATAGATTTTAGAAACCAAGCTTTTGTAGTTCAATTTCCACAGAACTGTCTCCCATTTTCTATCTTATTTTGTGTATTTGTATTCCTTTATTTTTACATAGGTTTTCAAATAATTTCTTTTACTATTCATTCACGAAAAGAAACTTCTTTTGGTTTGTTTAATAGTTGATTTAATGACCTAATTTTTCTTTTTTTAATTATTATTTTTTATTATACTTTAAGTTCTAGGGTACATGTGCACAGCGTACAGGTTGGTTACATATGTATACATGTGCCATGTTGGTGTGCTGCACCCATTAACTCGTCATTTTCATTAGGTGTATATCCTAACGTCATCCCTCCCCCCACCCCCCAACAGGCCCTGGTGTGTGATGTTCCCCTTCCTGTGTCCAAGTGTTCTCTTTGTTCAATTCCCACCTATGAGTGAGAACATGCAGTGTTTGGTTTTTTGTTCTTGGGATAGTTTGCTGAGAATGATGGTTTCCAGCTGCATCCATGTCCCTACAAAGGACATGAACTCATCCTTTTTTATGGCTGCATAGTATTCCATGGTGTATATATGCCACATTTTCTTAATCCAGTCTGTCACTGATGGACATTTGGGTTGATTCCAAGTCTTTGCTATTGTGAATAGTGCTACAATAAACGTATGTGTGCATGTGTCTTTATAGCAGCATGATTTATAATCCTTTGGGTATATACCCAGTAATGGGATGGCTGGGTCAAATGGTATTCCTAGTTCTATAATAATCTAATTTTTCATCTTTACTGATGCCATCCTTTTCTTACTTTAAGCAAAGTTCACTTTATTTTCTTTCTTGAGTGGAATATTTACTTAATTTATCTAGTATTTTTTCATAAGTGACATTTAGCCTATATCTTTTCTTCTACTCTCTACTTTTACTGTATCACTATATCTCATATATATATTTTATATATGCAGGGTTTTATTTTTTTCTAAATTTGTGATTTTAGATGTTATTGCCTCTTTGACATAATGACTATTATGGAGATAGTTATTATTACTATTACTATTTTAATGTTAAAAGGGCAGAAATTTTGTTAGTTTTTATAGTTTCTTTTTTAAATTCCTAGTTTCATATCTAATGTGATAAAAGATGTTATCTTTACAATTTGTAGGTCTTCTAATATTGATGTTCATATTATGCACAAATACAGGATCAATGTATATAAATGTTCTATGAGCTCTTGCAGACAGACATTTTTATGCATGCAAAGTTCTTTCACTCAAGTTTAGTTTTTGAAAACTACAAATATGTTCAATGTGATGCATAGAAGTTTGTAAATATAGATTTTTGATATATGTAAGTTCAGGAACTATGGTCCACTATTCTTTGTTTAGACCTTGATGTAGCCTATATTATACACTCAAAAACAGTACAAGTTCACAATCCCTTATCCGCAACATTAATATTCAAAGGAGGTCTGAAAACTGAGACTGTTTTCTTTATTCATCCAACTGCAAACCTTGACCAGAAGAAAAGGGAGAAAGACTGTTTAGTTTTTATTTATATTACTTACTTTAAATCTTAATGTTTCACTGAAGAAATGTTAACATGCTTGATTATGGAATGTTGCTCCAGGCCCCTTTGAGGTATTAGGCAATACTAGGTATAATCAATATTCTATCTTTTCAAAATCCAAACTATATTATGTTCTAAAATACATCTGGCCCCCAGCATATTTGATAAGAGATTGTGTACTGTTTTCACTTTTGTCCAGACATTTCTTCTTAGAAAAAATGCATATGATATTTTGACTTGTTATCTTTAATAGCAATAAGACTAAGTTATAATCTTACTTAGTCTATTAGTGTTTTTTTATTATACTTTCAGTTCTGGGGTACATTTGTAGAAAGTGCAGGTTTGTTACATAGGTATACATATGCCATTGGTGGTTTGCTGCACCCATCAACCTGTCATCTACATTAGGTATTTCTCTCCTAGTGCTATCCCTTCCCTAGCCCGCCACCCCCAGGTAGGCCCCAGTGTGTAATGTTCCCCTCCCTATGTCCATGTGTTCTCATTGTTCATCTCCCACTTATGAGTGAGAACATGCAGTGTTTGGTTTTCTGTTCTTGTGTTAGTGTGCCGAGAATGATGGTTTCCAGCTGCATCTATGTCCCTGCAAAGGACATGAACTCATCCATTTTATGGCTGCATAGTATTCCATGGTGTATATGTGCCACATTTTCTTTATGCAGTCTCTCATTGATGGGCATTTGTGTTGCTTCCAAGTCTTTGCTATTGTAAACAATGCCGCAGTAAACGTATGTGTGCATGTGTCTTTATAGTAGAATGATTTATAATCCTTTGGGTATATACCCAGTAATGGGATTGCTCGGTCAAATGGTGTTTCTAGTTCTAGATCCTTGAGGAATCACCACACTGTCTTCCACAAGAGGTGAACTAATTTACACTCCCACCAACAGTGTAAAAGTATTCTTATTTCTCCACACCCTCTCCAGCATCTGTCGTTTCCTGCACATTTTAACGATCGCCATTGTAACTGGTGTGAGATGGTATCTCATTGTGTTTTTGATTTGCATTTCTCTAATGACCAGTGATGATGAGCTTTTTTTCATGTTTGTTGGCTGCATAAATGTCTTCTTTTGAGAAGTGTCTGTTCATATCCTTTGCCCACTTTTTGATGGGGTTGGTTTTTTTCTTGTAAATTTGCTTAAGTTCCTTCTATTTCTGGATATTAGCCCTTTGTCAGATGGATAGATAGCAAAAATTTTCTCCCATTCTGTAGGTTTCTGGTTCACTTTAGTGATAGTTTCTTTTGCTGTGCAGAAGCCCTTTAGTTTAATTAGATCCCATTTGTCAATTTTGGCTTTTGTTTTCATTGCTTTTAGTGTTTTAGTCATGAAGTATTTTCCCGTGTCTATGTCCTGAATGGCATGGCCTAGGTTTTCTTCTAGGGTTTTTATGGTTTTATGTCTTACATTTAAGTCTTTAATCCATCTTGAGTTATTTTTTGTATAAGGTGTAAGGAAGGGATCCAGTTTCAGCTTTCTGCATACGGCTAGCCAACACCATTTATTAAATAGGGAATCCTTTCCCCATTGCCTGTTTTTATCAGATTTGTCGAAGATCAGATGGTTGTAGATGTATGGCATTATTTCTGAGGCCTCTGTTTGTTTCATTGGTTTATATATCTTTTTTGGTACCAGTACCATGCTGTATTTGTTACTGTAGCCTTGTATAGTTTGAAGTCAGGTAGCATGATGCCTTCAGCTTTGTTCTTTTGGCTTAGGATTTTCTTGGCTATATGGGTTCTTTTTTGGTTCCGTGTGAAATTTGAAGTAGTTTTTTCTAATTCTGTGAAGAAAATCAATGGTAGCTTGATGGTGATAACATTGAATCTATAAATTACTTTGGGCACTATGTCCATTTTCATGATATTGATTCTTCCTACCCATGAGCATGGGATGTTTTTCCATTTGTGTCCTCTTATTTCCTTGAGCAGTTTTTTGTAGTTCTCCTTGAAGAGGTTCTTCACATCTCTTGTAAGTTGTATTCCTAGGTATTTTATTCTCTTTATAGCAATTGCGAATGGCAGTTCATTCAAGATTTGGCTCTGTTTGTCTATTATTGGTGTATAGGAATGCTTGTGATTTTTGCACATTGATTTTGTATCCTGAGACTTTGGTGAAGTTACTTATCAGCTTAAGGAGATTGGGGCTGACATGATAAGGTTTTCTAAACAATCATGTCATCTGCAAACATAAACAATTTGACTTTCTCTTTTTCTATTTGAATACCCTTTATTGCTTTCTCTTGCCTCATTGCCTGGGCCAGAACTTCTAATACTATGTTGAACAGGAGTGGTGAGAGAGGTCATCCTTGTCTTGTACTGGTTTTCAAAGGGAATGTTTCCAGTTTTTGCCCATTCAGTATGATATTGGCTGTGGGTTTGTCATAAATAGCTGTTCATATTTTGAAATATGTTCCATCAATACCTAGTTTACTGACAGTTTTTAACATAAGGGCTGTTGAATTTTATAGAAGGCCTTTTTGCATCTGTTGAGATAATCATGTGATTTTTGTCATTGGTTCTATTTATGTGATGGATTATGTTTATTTATTTGTATATGTTGAACCAGCCTTGCATCCCTGAGATGAAGCCAACTTGATCATGGGAGATAAGCTTTTTGATGTGCTGCTGGATTCAGTTTGTCAGTATTCTAGTGAGGATTTTTGCATCAATGTTCATCAGGGATATTGGCCTGAAATTTTCTTTTCTTGTTGTGTCTCTGCAAGGTTTTGGTATTAGGATGATGCTGGCCTCACAAAAGGAGTTAGAGAGGATTCCCTCTTTTTCTATTGTTTGGAATACTTTCAGAAGGAATGGTACCAGCTCCTCTTTGTACCTGTGGTAGAATTCAGCTGTGAATCTGTCTGGTCCTGGGCTTTTTTTGGTTGGTAAGCTATTAATTGCTGCCTCAATTTCAGAACTTGCTATTGGTCTATTCAAGGATTCGACTTCTTCCTGGTTTAGTCTTTGGAGGGTGTATGTGTCCAGGAAATTATCCATTTCTTCTAGGTTTTCTAGTTTATTTGTGTAGAGGTGTTTATAGTATTCTCTGATGGTAGTTTGTATTTCTGTGGGATCGGTGGTGATATCCCCTTTATCATTTTTTATTGCATCTATTAGCTTCTTCTCTCTTTTCTTCTTTAATAGTCTGGCTAGTGGTCTATTTTGTTGATCTTTTCAAAAAACCAGCTCCTGGATTCATTGATTTTTTTTTTTTTTTTTTTTTGGAAGGGTATTTAATGTCTCATCTCTTTCAGTTCTGCTCTGATCTTATTTCTTGCCTTCTGCTAGCTTTTGAATTTGTTTGCTCTTCTCTAGTTCTTTTAATTGTGATGTTAGGGTGTCAATTTTAGATCTTTCAGTCTCCCCAAGTGCTGGGATTACAGGCGTGAGCCACTGCGCCTGGCCTAAGTTGATTTTCATTCTCTGATGCCATTTTTTCCACTGGATCGATTCAGCTATTGGTACTTGTGTATGCTTCACGAAGTTCTCGTGCTGTGTTTTCAGCTCCATCAGGTCATTTATGTTCTTCTCTAAACTGGTTATTCTAGTTAGCAATTCGTCTAACCTTTTTTCAAGGTTCTTAGCTTCCTTGCATTGGGTTAGAACATGCTCCTTTAGCTCAAAGGAGTTTATTACCCACCTTCTGAAGCCTTCTTCTGTCAATTTGTCAAACTCATTCTCCATCCAGTTTTGTTCCCTTGCTGGTGAGGAGTTGTGATCCTTTGGAGAAGAAGAGGCATTCAAGATTTTGGAATTTTCAGCCTGTTCGTGCTGGTTTCTCCCATCTTCATGAATTTATCTACCTTTGGTCTTTGAAGTCGGTGACCTTTAGCTGGAGTCTCTGAGTGGGCATCCTTTTCGTTGATGTTGATACTATTCCTTTCTGTTTGTTAGTTTTCCTTCTAACAGTCAGGCTTCTCTGCTGCAGGTCTGCTGGAGTTTTCTGGAGGTCCACTCCAGACCCTGTTTGCCTAGCTATCACTGGTGGAGGCTGCAGAACAGCAAAGATTGCTACCTGTTCCTCTGGAAGCTTCGTCCCAGAGGGGCACCTGCCAGATGCCAGCCAGAGCTCTTCTGTATGAGGCATCTGTCAGCCCCTCCTGGGAGGTGTCTTCCAGTCAGGATACAAAGGGGTCAGGGACCCACTTGAGGAGGCAGTCTGTCCCTTAGCAGAGCTGGAACGCTGTGCTGGTAGATCTGTTCTCTTCATAGCTGTCAGGCAGGGATGTTTAACTCTGCTGAAACTGTGTCCACAACCATCCCTTCCCCCAGGTGCTCTGTCCCAGGGAGGTGGGGGTTTTATCCATAAGTCCCTGACTGGGGCTGCTGCCTTTTTTTCAGAGATTCCCTGCTCAGAGAGGAGGGAATCTAAGAGAGGCAGTCTGGCAGCAGTGGCCTCGCTGAGGTGCAATGGGCTGGACCCAGTTCAAACTTCCAGGTGGATTTGTTTACACTATGAGGGTAAAACCGCCAACTGAAGCCTTAGAAATGGTGGACGCCCCTCCTCCACCAAGCTCTAGCATCCCAGGTCGAGTTCAGATTGCTGTGCTAGCAGCGAGAATTTCAAGCATGTTGATCTTAGCCTGCTGGGCTCCATGGGGGTGGAACCCACAGAGCCAGACCACTTGGCTCTCTGGCTTCAGCCCCCTTTCCAGTGGAGTGAATGGTTCTGTCTTGCTGGTGTTCCAGGTGCCAGTGGGGTATTGAAAATAAAAGAAATATACTCCTGGGGCTAGCTGGGTACCTGCCCAAATGGCCTCCTACTTTTGTGTTGGAAACCCAGGGCCCTGGTGGCGCGGGCACCAGCAGGAATCTCCTGGTCTGCAGGTTGTGAAGACGGTGGGAAAAGCGCAGTATCTGGGCCGGAGTGCACAGTACAGTCCCTAATGGCTTCCCTTGGCTGGGAGAAGGAGTTCCCTGACCCATTGCACTTCGGCTTGCCCTCCTTGGGCCGCACCCACTGTCCAACCAGTCCCAGTGAGATGAACTGGGTACCTCTGTTGGAAATGCAGAAATCACCTGCCTTCTGCGTTGATCTCGCTGGGAGCTGTTCCTATTCATCCATCTTGCCAGCAATATCTAGTCTATTAGTCTTACTAGTGTAAAGTATGATGTGTTTTCCGGAGTTTTACAAAACATCTTATTCATCCAGTGTTGAAGTGAGCCGTTGTAAAATGTAACTTCAGTAAAAATAATTTAAAGAACTAGATTTTCTCTTATAGGGAATTAAAGTATTTTATATTTTTATCCTTATACACAGTTTTCAAATTATGGAAAATAATGTTAAAATGTCCTGGAGCTCAGGTTGATACAGTGGCATTTCCTTACAAAATGAAAAGGATTTTATAATAATAAGATCTTTAGTATTTTCCAACAAATACACTTTTGTTGAATGGGATCTGAAACAGGCTTATTGTTGGCCCTCTGTTATTTTCTTTTTCTGTCTTCCCCAGGATTGTACACTCAGCACTACAGATATTTCCGAAGAAACTGTCACCTCTTTCCTAACATTCACTACTCAAAATGTGTGTAATTCGTTCAATTATTCACATCGGCTGTTAACAGTCCGCAAATATTCCCCCAGGTGCTAAATTCCTGGTGAAAGGGAGAGAGGAACAGAAAACATATTGCAATATTACTACTTGTAGATAGCATAATGGGAGTTAGAAAATGCTTTGAGAACACAAAAATAAGAAATTAATTTGTCCAAAAGATGAAGGAAGATGGAGACAAGAAAAATTTTGGAAAGATATAGATATGGAACTTGGAAATTGGTAGAAATGTTCTAGTCAATCACATAGGAAAGATGTTAATTGAACAGGAAGTAGCAGTAGTGAGGCACAGAAGTATTTAGGGAGAAAAAGCCGAAGATAGGCAGGAAGGAAGTTTACAAAAAGGTTTTTGGGGATTGTGTGTCTCACTAGAGACTTCTGGCTCTCTTTCCATGACCATGTTTCTGAATGAGGACTGACTCATCATCTCTCCCTCCCATGCTTTGCTGCAGATTGCAAGACATTTTTATACTGAATGTGTTTTGTAAATCATAAACAATAATACAAATGTTAAGTATTAGCACCAATGTGATCCAAGATAGATCTATAGACTTAAATATGTTACATAATTATCCTAGCTTTTCAAATTGCAATGTCCTGAAAGTGATCATTGAATAAAATGAATAGAATGCTGATGGTAGTTATCTCAAATAGATGTGATAGTAGTGAAGCATTTTGGAAAGAAAGAAAATTGTGCATAAAGAAGTTAATGTCACAAAAGAAGACTTGGCAGTTTTATAAAAGAGAAGAGATTATTAGTCATTTGTATTTTTAAATTGTATATAGTCATTCTGTATTTCATGTTTTACTAAATGGTTCATTTGACATTATCCATTAAAATCTAATGCTTTATATCTCAGCACCTTTATGCTCATTTAATCATTTCAGTTCATCTTAACAGTATTGCTTTATTTGCTTTGCAATAATGCCTAAAAGAAAGTTCTTGGATTATATTTTGTCAGATAATGGGAACTACTTAGTAACAATTTATTTATAGCAGGAAAAAAGATGAATACCAGCAAATTATTTTTTGCCTCCCTTTGCTTTCCTATACCCAACAGATTGCAAACTGTTTGAAAGTAATGAGTTTCTTCTCAACTTTAAATTCTTAGTGTCAAGCAGTATCTGGCAAAGAATAAAAATTCAATAAGTATTGTTGAATAAGTCAATACATAAAAGAAATTATAAAAGAGAAAATATTGATGATTAATAAACAATTAGTTTAAACTCACAAATATAAAGGAAAAGCCAACTAACTCAATGAGTTAATGTATTTTTTCCAGCACATTAACATAATGAAGATGATACCAAAGGCACAAAGAAATTGGTACATTCAAACACTGCCTATGAAAATTAAATTGAACCAGACTTTGATAAAAACTTTCATCACTAAAAACTATTTATATCTTTCTACCCTAACTTATTCTTCTGGGAATCGATCTTAAGGAAATAATATGATCTTTTCAAAACACAGAGCGCTCTCTGTTTTTACTCTACACTTGGAAGTTGACTATATTAGCAGCTTAGCATCATGGAAGACACTAGAGTTCGATTCAAAAGACTAGTTGATCAGTCTCTGCTCTACTCCTTCTCAAAATGAGACCCTGGATAAATCTCTTCAATTACCTGTTTCAATTCCTTGTTTGTTTATCAATGATAATAAATATACATTTTAAGATATATATAGAAAGGGAGAGACAAATCTCCTAAACTCTGATTCAATTCCTTATCAGTGATAATAAATATATATTTTAAGATATATATATATATATATATAGACAGACAGAGACAAATATCTTAAATTCTGTTTCAATTCCTTGTTTATCAATGATAATAAATATATATTTTAAGATATATATATATAGAGAGAGAGAGAGAGAGAAAGAGAGAGAGACAAATGAACCTATCATTTGCAACCCTTCTAGCCTTTCCAGATTATGTGTTCTGTCACTAATCAGGCTGGCGATGAAAGTAGGGAAATAATAGCGTTAAAGTCTTTCATCTGTGAAAGTGAAGGAAAAATTAGAAGAGGATTTCATAAACAACTTTTCCAAAACATTAGTGAGAGAAAAGCAAGAGAAGAAATTTTTAAAAAGAGAGTAATTTAGGTTTCCATAAAATTATATAAATTCCAAATACTTTAACTTTGATATGGTCTCCTGATACATGATCCAGACTTGTAATGCCACATCGTCTTGGAATTTTTTCTAACCTCCACCTTTCTTTTCTTAATCATTGCAAATGTCTTAGATTATCTCATATGCTTCTTTCATTTAAAAGTTGTGCAATGTTATTAAAATGAAGACCATAATGAATCATCAGCAGTGCCTAAGTGCCCTTTAACAAGCCATAAAGCAGATACTCTACACTTGGAAGTCGATTATATTAGCAGCTTAGTATGATGTAAGACAGAATGAGAATCAAAAGACTAGTCAATGAGTCAGTCTCTTCTCTACTGGTTGTCAAAATAAGACCCTGGATGAATCTCTAAAATTCTGTTTCAGTTCCTTACTTGTTTATCGATAATAATAAATATTATTGTTACTTATCTACCCCTCTATGTCATTAGTTTATTGTAAAGATCAAATAAGAAATGTAAATGAAAGTGTTTTCTTCATTAGAGTAATGTAGATATATTAATCATCAGAAGTAGTACTACTGATAACATCAAGACACCATATCTCACTTGTGACCAAAATGTCTTCATCTGAAAGAAAAGGGCAAAGAGTATTTCAGCATTCTTTCTACTAAATTTCTTCTACCACCTCTAAAATTCTTAAGCACTGTAGTTAAAGCAACTGTTGAAGAACTTCAACAGTTAAGAAGAATGCTATATAAATTGTGCTGCAAACAAGTTTAACTCACATAAGGAAAAAATTTCTACATGTGGTTTATTTTTACAACTGTGGTCCTGATTATATGATAAATTTTATACTTTTATGTTGACAGATTGTTATAAAAGGTGGAATAATTGGATGCTGATGGAGAAATATAAGTTGTACTTCACATGGCAGCCTTTGCAAGGCTGTCTAAAAATTATTCTTAATTTTCAAAAGTATTTCCAAATTTCATGAATGGTCTCTTGTGTCTTTGTTATTTATATTTTTTTCATTTAAAATACAATTTATTTTTTATTTAAAATGAATTGGCAATCATTGCTATTAAGTGGGGTTTCTAATTAAATAACTTTTAATTTTATCACATGAAATAGAACTGAGCCTTTCAAGAAAGACAACTTTTCTTTTTGTGATATCTACTAAAGAGCGTAGCTCCCACTTAGGCTGAGAAAGCACTAAGTGGTAGAGCAATAGTTAATGACATTTATCACTGCAGAAATTCTGCATTTAGCATGCTGAAGGATTTGGATTTGTCAGTGAATCTCTGTGGGTAAAAAGCAATTTCTGTATGGCACATCTAATATTTATAGCATATGAGTCGGCATAAAAGTTCCATGAAATCATTTTGAAAAATCTATTGATTGATTCATGCATCCCTGATATAATTTTTTTACTCCGGGAAACACACATAATTCTTCCCCTTTGTAACTTTTAGATGGGAAGAAGACTAGAAGTCCACTCGTGTGTTTGTGTACATATATATACACACACATATATATACACACATATATACACACACACACACACACACATATATATATATATTCATGTAACTAATGTTTCTTCTACTTGTTTACAGAAAGGGTATTTCAGGAGAAATGAAAATATATGGAAACATCCAGACCCCATCATTCTTCTCTCCTGCTTTCCTACTATCCTTTCCCCAAGACACACCCACACACACACACCCACCCCCCCCCCCCACACACATATTTACCTTAATTTCGTTTAATCAAAGAAGTTACTGAACGATTTCTGGCCCTTACCTAGTGATGGAGTTCAGGAAATATTACCCAAAAATGGCATTTGAGAAAATAGCAGAGGCAGGAAGTTTACTCTCACCTTCTCTTTGCCTTTCCCCCCGAAGCATGCCATAAAACCTAAGAAGGATTTTTAAATTTGTTCCTGAAGCAAGTAAAAAGATCCTCATATGAGAAGTGCCACCCTATACCTAGAGGAAAGGGATATCCTTGTGTCTGAAGACATAGGGGTACAAAAAGAATCTGAACAAATGGGCCTTGCTGTGTTTCCCCCAGCTTATTACCATTAGATCATACCCTTTTGCCCTCCAATCATGTTTCTTCATAACTATTTATTCTTCATCAAACCTACTTTGAAACATACACAAGTTTAACTGCTTCTTCAGGTCTTCCTTTCCTTGTAAAGGCTGCCATGTGAAGTACTACTTACATTAAATAAATGTGTATGCTTTTCTCTTGTTAATCTGTCTTTTGTTATTAGACTTTCAGCCATGAGCCTAGAAGTAAGGAAATTATTTTTCTTCCCTTTCACCCAGTCATATATAACCAACTTGCATTACATATTTGTCAGTTGTTTTAATTTTTTTGATCCTTAGAAATGATGAAAAATAGAACTCACAGAACGGTTTGAAAAGAGTTTAGAACTAGTAAGTTTTAAAAATTGTTCCCAGCTAATTTAAACAGGTTTTTAACTCACTCAAAAAGCTCTGTTTATACCTCATTACTGTACAATGTTTATTTTTTAATATATGTAAGAGATTACATATATATGAAAAGTTAAAATTATATATGATTTATATATATTATAGATTTGGGGGTACGCAAGCCTAGTTTTGTTACGTGGATATATTATCAAATGGTGAAGTCTGTGTTTTAATGTAAACATCACCCAAATAGTGTACATTATACCCATTAGGTAATTTTTTCATCCCTCACCTCCCCCCATTCTCCCTTCATTTTAACATTTTACTAATGGAACCCTTTTGGTAAGGTGGTATTATATAAATATTATAAATATCAATAACCGTGAAAGAACATCTGAATCAGTTGTTCAATATGTACCCACTAACATTCACAAATCTTCATGTAACCTTTAGAGAAAAAGCAGAGGCAAGCTAATTGCAAAATGATGAACACTTTCAATATTCAACACACTTATAATGCAGACCAAGTCTGGCATATTTGATTTACAGGCTTCATGCAAAACTACCCATATTAATAAAATATTGCCCACTGTGCAATGCAGACAGTCCTTTTATCTGTGTACCTACAATAAAAAGGTAGCACTGCCAGGCAGCTAGTTGTGTTGTTTCAGATTCCAGATTAATAGCCAATCTACTTAGAAGTTAATTCTTCATTTACTCTGGGGTGCATGTATTGTCTATTTCTGGTGGAATGGGTTTTGCTCTGATCAATAAGTGTATCAGTCTAGTTGTTCATCTTGTTGGAGAGGTCAAAGCAATGACAGAGGTACATCTGTTTTTATGTCAAATAATGTCTGAGGTAATGAATCCTCTCCAAGGAGCTAAACAACATTCTTGCAATCATCCTTCAGTCTCCCACTATGGACTTGATCATGATTAATCTGAAGCACTTGGGGAATTGAAAGTGTTGGCACTTCCCAAAACATTTTTAACATAAAATTTATATTCATCTGTGTGGTATTTTCAGCTCTTGAATAGTGACCCCATTGCATAATATACATCTAAGATGAGGCTCATATAAATGCATTTGCATATGTGGGAAAATGTAGCAGAAAGATTGTTCTAAACTGTAGCCAGTAAAAATTGTTTTCAGTTACCTACGTAACAATAAAACATATTTACAAGGGTAAATATTACACTTATTGTGCTAATAATAAAAATGCATCATGAATACAAAATACATGTAAATGCATATTAACCTATATATTACGTTAACACTTGGTGAATGGAATCCTAATATTGCTTCCACTTAAGTGACTAAATGAGGGCCACCACAAGTTTATAGGAAAGTAAAACATGAAGAGATGTCTAGGCAAATACAAAAAGTTTCTACAAGAAAGTTATTTTGAAAGAAAAAATATGAAGGCGATGTCTTGCTTGATGGATGGATAGGGCAGGTTGTTTCTGGGTGGATTAAGTTATTGTATTTCATCAAGCCTATTTCCTATAACAGAATTGGATGTGATAAATAGATTCAGCCACTCTGATTTGTAGGCACCTGCTGAATTGCTGCCATTTGTGTTAGCCCCCACTTTGGCATTGATTGACCATGTAGTCTTGTCACTTGAAGCAAATCACTTAAGTCTTGTAGTCATCAGTGTCTAGACTGGTAAAATATGGAAAATAACTCCTCACCAAACAGCCATCCTTGGGGATGGTGCACTCTTCAGGCTGTAGGACAAAGTGCAGTCTTGCAAATGCACTTGGGACTCAATTAGCAGAATAATTAGCAACAAGTGGAAGTGGACCAGCCATCGGTGTCTGTGAGGACTATAATGAGCTAACTGCAATTATCCAGAACTGTCCTTCCCCCTCTCCATGATTCTGGGATTTTATGCTCTAGTAAAATCACAAAACTTTAGGCAAACACTATTTTCAACTTACTTTTTCAACTAAAGACTTAAATGTTAAACAACACCAGCGTTATTTCACAAAGTTAAGGGCATTTCAACCTCAAAAATGGGAAGGACATCACAACTAATATATACATATATGTTATACTTAAATATAATATATACTAACATATAATATATAACATATATTTAAATATATTAAATATTACATAATATATAAATACATAATACTATATACTTATATATAATAATACTATATACTTATATATATTATAATACTATATTCTTACCTATATATAGTATTGGTGTGTGTATATATATATGTATAACAATTATTTTTCACTATAGTTTTCTGAATTTTCTTATTACAGAAAACTTGATCATTTACTGGACCTAGAGGGTAGATAGGCATTTGCGGGGCATCATTTCAGAACACTAGCAAGGCACTGCAGTAGAGATTCTGATGTTGGCCAGACTGTGGAGGTCCAGGAAGACAGGCCAGAATGCAGTGTCCAAGGTGCAAAGTAGGCAGCAGTGCCTTGGTTTCAAGCCTGGGGCTCATAGACAGCCTCTGATCCTGAGAGAAGCACCCTGGCCTTAGAGAAAATAGGAGCCTGCTAGGTTACTGAGGTCAGCCTCAGATTTGAAGGACAATATGTTAAAGCCAAATCTGTAGGTCAAAGGCAAAAAGTAATAATAATGTATCCCAGCTAATAGACTGGCATAAGAAGAGGAATAAAAGAGAAGCTTAACCCTGAGTCACTTTGGTTTCTCTTAAAGATTAGTAATACTCTTTAAATTACTGGGAACAGAAGGAGACTTGGTTTTCATCATGTGGCCAGAGTTGAAGCTTTATGTAGTGGTCATATTATTCCCAGATAAACAGATAGGGAGTTTTGGGATCAGGGCTCCTTGCAGTTCATTACTTTGATGAGTGACATAGGTGATCCACATCATGGGAAGTCTCTCTATATTCTTTTTCTTCTTTCTCTAGAAAAATGTGATGAAATGTTTACAAATAATTTTCTGTGTAGTGGTTTTAGAAGTATTTATGAATCATGAAAAGGAGTCAGAGAATCAGTAGCTCAGCTCTTAATCTTGAGGGAAAACTAGGTAGCATTATTATCATAATTCATCTGCAGTCCAGTCCTTTCATTTGCCGACAATTACTTCTGACTTACTAGAGAGGTAATCAAGCATGAAGTTTATAAAGAATACAACATATAGACCACAATTTTTCAGACATATCTATAGCTATAGTATTGGGTTTCATTACTGTTATATTTCATTGTCACATAACTAAAATTAAAATTTTTCAACATCCTCAACTATTTTTTAAATGTCCAAATTTTGTTGAAGCATCCTTTAACTCAGGCAGTGACAAACTATAGCCCACAGACCACATCTGGCTTTCTGTCTCAGTTTGTATGACTCTCAAGCTGAGAATGTTTTTATAAATGAACATTTGCAACCAATTTAATAATAGGGAACACTAAATTTGAATATTTATGGAAAATATGCCTCTAAAAAAGAATTTAAGTATTTTCGTTAGTTGACCAATATTACAAAAAATCATACTCAAATATTATATTTTTAATTTTGTCAATAAAAAATTGTGAAAATATTCTTTTGTTCTTTTTGTAAAAATTTTATTATACTTTAAGTTCTAGGGTACATGTGTACAACGTGCAGGTTTGTTACATATGTATACATGTGCCATGTTGGTGTGCTGCACCCATTAACTTGTCGTTTACATTAGGTATATCTCCTAATGCTATCCCTCCCCGCTCCCCACTCCCCAAAATAGACCCCAGTGTATGATGTTCCCCTTCCCGTGTCCAAGTGATCTCATTGTTCAATTCCCACCTATGAGTGAGAACATGTGGTGTTTGGTTTTCTGTTCTTGGGATAGTTTGCTGAGAATGATGGTTTCCAGCTGCATCCATGTCCCTACAAAGGACACAAACTCATCCTTTTTTATGGCTGCATAGTATTCCATGGTGTATATGTGCCACATTTTCTTAATCCAGTCTGTCACTGATGGACATTTGGGTTGATTCCAAGTCTCTGCTATTGTGAATAGTGCCACAATAAATATATGTGTGCATGTGTCTTTATAGCAGCATGATTTATAATCCTTTGGTTATATACCCAGTAATGGGATTGCTGGGTCAAATGATATTTCTAGTTCTAGATCCTTGAGGAATTGCCACACTGTCTTCCATAATGGTTGAACTAGTTTGCAGTCCCACCAACAGTGTAAAAGTGTTCCTATTTCTCCACATCCTCTCCAGCACCTGTTGTTTCCTGACTTTTGAATGATTGCCATTCTAACTGGTGTGAGATGGTATCTCATTGTGGTTTTGATTTGCATTTCTCTGAACCTACAAAGAACTCAAACAAATTTACAAGAAAAAACAACCCCATCGAAAAGTGGGCAAAGGATATAAACAGACACTTCTCAAAAGAAGACATTTTATACAGCCAACAGACACGTGAAAAAATGCTCATCATCACTCCCCATCAGAGAAAATATTTTCTTTCATCATATGAAAAACTATATAATATTTTCAAGTTTTCCTTTTGTCCACAAAGCCTGAAACCATTGCCATCTGGATTTACAGAAAAATTTAACAACCCCTGTTATAAATCATCAAAGAAAGTTTATCTTCTCATTATATATTTAGATACAGGACAATTTATTTTAGTCTTTAAAATAATATTTGGTATCTATGGCAAATTTGATAATCAATATTCCTATATACGAGTAAGAACATCAATGATAAAGGCACTTGAATTTGATGGATTCTGTCCTACTAAATAAGTAGAAGCACATCTACATTGATGGAAAATATTTTATGTCAAAATCTAAAGTAACATAAGAAAACTCAGCACAAAGTAAATTCTGGATACTGTACTAAATATATTTGTAGGTATTTTAAATATATAAAATGATTTAAAATGAGATATGCATAAGGATTATAGAGTGAGAAGATGAAATATATCACATGAAAATGAAAATAAATTATATTGAAAAAGAAAACATTTCTAAATGCTCTCAAAAGAATGAAAAGAAATAAAAGCAATAAGATCTATAGAAAAGAAAAGCTTTTTGTCAAAATATGATGCATAATTTTAAAAAATTTATCCACTAATAGGCACACTAATCCATTAACAGATATAAAATGATGTAAAATGTTAGAGAACAGCCAATAGATCAAAATTATTAAAGGTATCCTACCAAGAATTAAAGATGAAAAAAGGAATGCTTTTTGTCTTTTGTTATAAAGTGCTATGTATCTATGCTGCATATTTCATTTCTAAAAAGTATTTAGTGACATTAAGTAAAATACTGAGTGACATGAAGATAATCATATTGAGAACACAACGACTAAAACTAACTCTAGTAATTGAAATATATATACAAACATATATGTACAAACAGTCTTCTCAAAGGCAAGACCAAATCAAGACCACGAACCTACCTTTGAGCTAGAATTACAAAATTATATATTAAATAATAGGACTGTGCCCTGTTATTTCTTTCTTTTAAATAAGTGGCTATATGCTTATTGCCTATTTATTGCCTATTATAAATAAACTATTAAGATAGGAATATATAAATAAAATTTGATGTCCTTATTAATTAAAATTTTAAAGATGCCAAGATAGACAAATGTCACCTACTTTATATTATTTTGTCTAGTTATATTGATATTTCATTCCCCTGCCTGGTCTAAAGCACTGCAGGGATACGATGGTTAAGTTCATTAAGATGGTTACAGCCAATGATACAGGTTTACTGCCAGTAAGTGGCAAAGCCTAGATTCTAATTTAGCCCTGCTTGAAATCGTAGGACTAGAAAGTGAACTATTCATCACTGTTCCTTATTTTAAAGTTGAAGAACCTAATATATAAGAAGCAGTAATTTTTCCCAAATTGCCTATAAGTTGGTCATGCTCTGATAAATAACCCTAAACTGTAGAAAGATACATATGTTATACCTAGAAATTATCATATTAAACTTTTATTCTAATCTATATGTTCACATAATTTTTCTATGCAAGTATGATTAATTAGTCTATAACATTAATCTCATTTCAATAGAGAATAATATTGTAATGTCATAAGAAATTTATTTCAGTATTGCTACTGGACCATAACCTGATAACAGCTGTCCAAAACAGACATAGTTCTCCTTCCTAAGCTTTTTCCTTCATATTTAACAATCCTTTGAAGCTTTTTAATCTATATCCAAAAATTCAACTATCAATTTTATAAAAGGTTGATAACTTTAATATTTCTCTCTCACTCATCCCTGTCAATTATTTACAGAGGTCAAACACGTATATATGCCCTTTTAATAAAAACGTCCCTTTGAATTCTTTAACGGTAAAACTCAACATAACCTAAATGAACCCATTTTTCAAGCACTAATACCTGTACCCCAAACCTGTCTGTCTACTTGTAGCTACAACCACTGATTTACGCTGTTTTCTGCTGCTGTAAAAGACTACCTGAGACTGGAGCAATTTTGAAAGAGGTTTATTTGGCACATGATTCTGGAGGCTGAGAAGTCTAAAAGCATGTTACTGACATCTGTCAATGGCCTCCGTGCTGATTTACTCCATGGCAGAAGAGCAAGAAAGCTTGTGTGGAAGACAGCTTGCTTTTATAACAAACCACTCTGGCAGTAGCTAACCCATTCTCACAAAAATTAATCCACTCCTTCCATAACAGCATTAATCTATTAATGAGGGCAGAGCCCTCAGATCTATCACCTCTTAAAGTTTCCACTTGTTGATAGTATCACAATGGAAGTTAAAATTGAGTAAGAGTTTTGGAGGGGACATTGAAACCAAAGCATTCCATCCCTGGCCCCCTAAAACTCATGTCCTTCTCACATGCAAAATGCTTTCATTCTATCCCAATAGCCTCCAGAGTCTTAATTTATTCCAGCATCAACTAAAAAGTTCAAAGTCCAGTGTCTCATCTGAATCAGACATGGGTGAGGCTCAAGGCACAATTCATCCTGATGCAAACTCACTCCAACTATGAGTATATAAACTCAAAACATGTTATCTACCTCCAAAATACAATGGTGAGACAGGTGTAGGGTAGACATTCCTATTCCAAAAGGGAAAAATGGGTGATAATAAAGGGGTTACTTTTCCCAAGTAAGTCCAAAATTCAACAGGGAAAAAACAGTAAGTCTTAAAATGCTGGAATAACCTCCTTTGACTCCATGTCCTCACATCCTGGGCACATTGGTGTGGGGCTTGGACTCTCAAGGCCTCAGGCAGCCCCATCCCTATGGCTTTGCAGGGTGCAGGTCATGTGGCTGCTCTCATGGGTGGGAGGTGGGTGCCTGTAGCTTTCCAACGCTGGTTGATCTATAGTTCTGGGGTATCGATCATGATCCCACTTCCCATGCAATACGTCAGTCACAGTCCCAGTTCCCATGCACTACCCTAGTGGAGGCTCACTGCAGTGCCTCCACCCCTGCAACAAGTCTCTGCCTGGGTCTCCAGACTGTCAGATACATTCTCTGAAACCTAAGTGGAGATCACTATGCCTCCAGAGTGCTTGCGTTCTGTAAGCCTGCAGAATTAGCACCATGTGGATGCTGCCAAGCTTAAGGCTTTTGCCATCTATAGCAGTATCCCAAGCTACCCCTGGGCCTGCTTGAGCCACAGCCAGCGTGGCTGAGGAGCACTGCACCAGAATGCAGGGAACAGAGTCCAGAGGCAGCTCTAGGCAGCAAGCTTTTGGAAGGTGTTGCAGGTCCTTCTCCAGAAACCATTCTGCCCTCCTAGAGCTCTGGGCTTATGATGGGAGGGGCAGCCATGAAGATCTCAAATTTTAGACTTTCCCCCATTGTCCTGATAAAGAGCATCTCTCTTCTATTGGAACTAATCTCTCCTGAAGATGCCTTTTCGCTCATTATATGACCAGGATGCAATTTTTAAAGTTCTTCTTTTTCTGCTTCCCTTTTAATTACAAATTTTATCTTTAAATCATTCCTTTCTTCTCTGATCTTACTGTAAGTAGCCAAAATAAGCCACATGGCTCCCTCAATATTTTGTTCTGAAAATTCTTCTGCCAGGTATCCTAGTTCATCACCCTTAAATTCCACCTTATATTAAGCCCCTGGGCATGGACACAATACAACCAAGTTCTTTGTCACAATTTAACAAGGATAATCTTTACTCCAGTGTTCAATTTCTTGTTCTTCAATTCTGTCTAAGACCTCATCAGAATAGACTTTACTGCCAGTATTTCTATCAGCATTCTGATTATTTCCTCCTAGATAATAACTAAGAAGCTCCAAACTTTCCTTACAGCTTTTTTCTTGTGAGCTTTCACTAGAATTGCCCTTAATGCTCTGTTTATGGCAAACTATCCTTTCTCTAGCCTGCTTCTCAAAGTTCTTGCAGCCTCCACCCCTTATCTAGTTTTAAAGTCATTTTCATGTTTTCAGATAATTTTTTTTTTTTTTTTTGAGAAGGAGTCTTGCTCTGTCACCAGGTTGGAGTGCAGTGGTGCGATCTTGGCTCACTGCAACCTCCGCCTCCCGGGTTCAAGCGATTCTCCTGCCTCAGCCTCCTGAGTAGCTGGGACTACAGGTGCAAGCCACCACACCCAGATAATTTTTGTATTTTTAGTAGAGATGGAGTTTCACCATGTTGGCCAGGATGGTCTCAATCTCTTGACCTCGTGATCTGCCCACCTTGGCCTCCCAAAGTTCTGGGATTACAGGCATGAGGCACCGCGCCCAGCCAGATAATTGTTATAGCCACCACCATACTTCTTAGTATCAATTTTCTTAGTCGGTGTTCTGTTGCTGTAACAGAATACCTGAGATTAGGTATTTTAATTTTTATTTTTTAAAGGGATTTATTTGGTTTGTGATTCTATTGGAGTGGGAAGCCCAAGAGCATGGCACCATCATCTGGCAAGGGCCTCCTTGCTGCATCATTCCATGGCAGAAGGGCAAGAGAGCTCCCGAGAGAGAGTGCTCACTTTCATAACAACCACTCAGGCAATAACTAATCCACTCCTGAGATAAGAGCATTGGCAGAGGCTTCATAATTTAATCACCTTCTAAAACTCCCATCTCTTAATATTGTCACAATGGCAATTTCATTCCAACATGAGTTTTAGAGGGGGATATTCAAGCCATAGCAACCACCATCCCATTAGGTGCTCAAATCTGAATCCAGTAGTCAGTTTAGATGTTGACTTCTCCATCGTGTTTCATCTTCATTCAATCATTGTACTTCTAAACTATTTTTCTTGATCATCCCAAATCTTGTTTTTTTTTTTTTTTTTTTGAGACGGAGTCTTGCTCTGTCGCCCAGGCTGGAGTGCAGTGGCCGGATCTCAGCTCACTGCAAGCTCCACCTCCCGGGTTCACGCCTTCTCCTGCCTCAGCCTCCCGAGTAGCTGGGACTACAGGCGCCCGCCACCTCGCCCGGCTAGTTTTTTGTATTTTTAAAGTAGAAACGGGGTTTCATGGTGTCAGCCAGGATGGTCTCGATCTCCTGACCTCGTGATCCGCCCGTCTCGGCCTCCCAAAGTGCTGGGATTACAGGCTTGAGCCACCGCGCCCGGCCCCAAATCTTTATCCTCATGAAAATCATTTCATTTTACAGCTTCAACATTTTAAAAATCGGTTGCAATAGCCTCCTGTCACCCTAATTTGGGATTCTTTACACTGGAATTTCTTCTCCATACCACTTTCAGAATAAACACGCACACACACACACATATACATATACACAATCTGACTTAGGACACTTGACACTTGTCTGTTTAAAACTCTTTAATATAGCTCAGTACCTACAGAATAAAGTTTAGATTTCTAAGCATGGTAATAAGCTCTCCATGATCTGCCTTCCTTCCTCCTATAATCATTACCTTTTCCTTACCACATATTCTAATCTTTAGGTAGCTTGTTCTTTATACATGAATTTAGTTATGTTACCTTTTGTTACTGTCCCCTTTTAACTTAGATTTCCTTTATATCTCCTCCTCTCTTGTTCTTTACATCTAGATGTTCTCCATGAAGCATTTCTGGACCTGTCTGTCCCTTCTCCATATAGTTAATTACCTCTTCTTTTACAGTTTCATAACACTTGATAGAATGTGCAGAGTGTTTTATTACAAATTTTATCTTTCTGAATCCCTACTAGATTGTGCGTAGCTAGATGTCAAAGGCTGAGCAATGCTCATCTTTTTATCCGCAACACCTAAGACAAAGCTTGTTACTTAGCAGTAGCTCAAATATATTACAAAATTAATACATAAGAATGAATAAGAATTAATGAAAACTATCTCATTTCTGTTTGCCAAAAAAATGTATGTCCTAACTTCTAATCATAGCATCAAATTCTTTCACCATATAACCTAAACCTACTCTAGAGAAGAATTGTGCCTCCTTTGACAAAATGCCCTACTAAACTCATGCTATGAACAAACCATGTAAACAATATATGTCTCTAATTAACTTATGTTTAGAAACTTCAACAATGAATATATGTGCATTATGTAAGAAAGAATTTGTGCATTTGTAAACACTTTTACAATTATAGTACTCTTCCATATAAATTAATTTGATATGTTTTAAAAGCTTTATATTTGGCAAAACATATATTATCTCTATCTTGTAGAAAATGAAACTGAGCTTCATTAAATTGCCAAAATAATTATTCAAGGTCACAAAGTAAGAGATGAACCGTGATACCACATATGATTTCTGTTTCCCAATGCATTCACACTCAGAAAAACAAAAAGGAGAAAATACATAACAACGTAATCTATGTTTTGCCACCTCCTATTTATAAATGTATATGAAGAAATATGAAAATAGATTCATTTCTAGTTGTGTGATTAGCTACTGGAAAGTTCCAGCACTGAAAAGTTGAAGGAGATGACAAAGGTAATTACATTGCTTGTACACAGTCCTTTCATTTTAAATTCTTCTTGAACTTAGCGCTACTGAAATTTTTCCACTCAGCAACCTCTTGTGACTGTTTACCCCCTTAGCTGTCAAGATTATATCCTAATATAAAGGAGAAATTTTGTATCTTAAAATAAATTTTCTCTAAGAACAAGCACAGTGAAATGCAGTCACCAAGTTCACTCTGTCCCGAGCAGTCCTCGATGAATATGCATCTCTCTGACGTCCTAGCAGAGCGAGGGTTGAGGTCTTTTCTGGCAAACTGACAGTTGCTCAACTGAGGATGGGAAGGGGGAAAGGAGTAGCTGAATCTCTGATTGATGTCTTTTAAGCAGACTGTTTTTCCACTGAGTTTAACCTCTTCAAGAGAAAATACTTCCTAAAGTAGCAGGGCCATTCCTTCACAATATCTATGTGTTAAAGAAAATACCTAAAGTGATAGGCATTCTTCTATTTTATTTAAAAGCCATGGTATTTGAATTTGCAAATGATGGCTAGAACATTTGCACTTTTCAATAAAAACAGTTCTAAAATATTCTAGCCAGTATAGAGTTTAGGTAGAACAGATACACAATTTTTCACCTAAATCTCAGTAACCTAGAAATGACTCCTACTCAGTGACGGGAAGAATCAAACCCATTCTCTTAGAATTTATCAATATTAATTCAATCCATTTATTTATTCTTGAAAGAAAATTATTCATCTTCTGTGTGTCAATCATTATAATAGGCACAAATATCATATCCAGGCCAAAATAAGTAATGAGATGAGTATGTGAGGGAGAACTTTCTGAAAGATCCAGTGTTTTTGCTCATCTCTAAAAGAGAAGACAAAAAATTGGTTCAAGCAGAAGAACTAGTATGTGAGTAGTACTAAAGGCAAGAGAATAATTGGTACCTGTGTAAATAACTATAAAAAGTTTGGTAATACCAGAACTAAGTGACAGCAGAGATGGATAAAAGGAAGCTGACTGTAAAAAGGTAGAACCAACAGGATTCAGTGATTATGTGTTGGCAGTAAATCAGAGACACATGATGTTTAGCTTTCTGACTTGGGTGACCGGCTGAGTAATAGTGCTACTTCGTGCATGGAAAAACACAGTTGGTGGAGGTTCAGGAGAAGGACGAAACATGCCTGGGGAATAAGGAACTAAGAACTATCTATGAAATACTGAATGGAGATATCAAATAAATAAATAAATAAATAAATAAAAAGCAGTGAGCATATATATTAAGAGAAATGTTGGGACACTACCTAGTAGAGCAGTAAGAAGAGGGCCACCATCCTCCAGATCCCAGAATAGTAGATCAACTGACAGCTTGCACCTTGTGTCTGGAAAACACACTCAACAACCAGCCTTTGAAAGCTGCCGTGGGGGCTGGACCCTGCAAAGCCACAGGGGCAGAGCTGCCCAAGGCCGTGGGAGCCTACCCCTTCCATCAGTGTGGCCTGGATGTGAGACATGGAGTCAAAGGAGATTATTTAGGAACTTTAAAATTTAATGACTGCCCTGCTGGATTTCAGACTTGCCTGGGGCCTGAAGCCCCTTTGTTTTGGCAAATTTATCCCTTTGGAATAGGAGTATTTGGGCAATACTTATACCGCCATGGTATCTTGGTGTAACTAACTTGTTTGTGATTTTATAGGTTCATAGGTGGATGAGACTTGTCTTAGCTAGGATGGGACTTTGGATTGGAATTTTAAGTTAATGCTGCAATGAGTTAAGACTTTGGGGGACTGTTGGTAAAGCATAATTGTGTTTTGAAATGTGAGAAGGACATGAGATCTGGGAGGGGCCAAGGACGAAATGATATGGTGTGGCTGTGTGTCCCCATCCAAATCTCATCTTGAGTTGTGACCCTCAGTGTTGGAGGAGGGGCCCGGTGGGAGGCGATTGGCTCATGGGGATGGACTTCCCCCTCTCTTGATAGTGAGTGAGTTCTCATGAGATCTGGTGGTTTACAAGTGTGTGGCACTTCCCCTTTTGCTCTCTCTCCCTCCTGCTCCAGCAATGAAGGACCTGCTGGCTTCCACTTTGTCTTCTGCCATGATTGTCAGTTTCCTGAGGGTCCCCCCACCAGCCATGCTTCCTGTACAGGCTGTGGAACTGTGAGCCAATTAAACCTCTTTTCTTTATAAATTACCCAGTCTCCAGTAATTTTCCTTGTAAATTTCCCAGTCTCTTTATAGCAATGCAAGAACGGACTAATACAAAATTCTGCTTTTCAATATAATTTTTAATTTGCTTTTTTTCCCCAAACATTTGCTATAAATACATGTTCTTAGTTTAAAAAGTCTAAATTTTTATGCCAAATATTAGTGTCCTATCTCACCTCTACCTGTCCTCTGGTTTCATTCTCAGAAACAAATTCCTCTAACTCTGAAGCTTCTTCTCTCAGTCATGTCTATATCCTTAAGAGCACACTATAAACTTTTTTTTTTTTTTTTTTTTTTTTGCCTTTTTCAGGTTTAGGTCTTATTATTTACTTCCTATTATGGAAGGTGAGATTGACCTCTTTCGCATTTTCCCAGACCTTCTTCTAAATAGAGTTACATCACAATTTTAATTGGAAAAATAACCAGTGTTTTTATTACTATAACTATGTAAATATTATTTACAGATAAGCCATATCATAGCCATGCTTGTATTTCCTTTCTTGTACAACTCTTTGTTCTCTATGGAGTAAATTACTGCCAAATTTTTAAGTTGCTAAGTTTCCTATATATCTGTCTCTAATTCCTCCTCAACTATCTGCCAGAAGAGTAAATATTTTCTCAATATTTTCACAATTCAGATAAATCTGAAAGTTTCTGTTTTTCTTATTGCTATCACTGTGGGAATCCTCTATCTTCCTGCTTCAACTCGGACTGCTGGTTCTCTGGCCTGCCTGCTGCAGCTGTCATCCTGGGAATTTCACTAAAGCTTCATTTCTGGGAATTATGCTTCTTTACTACCCCTTTTTCTTATACCCCTGTCATGGACTGAACTGTGCTCCCCCAAAATTCATATTTTGAAACCCTAATTGCCAGTACCTCAGAATGTGACAAGATTTAAAGAAAGGTAATTAAATTAAATTAAATTAAAGAGGTAATTAAATTAAAATGAAGTCATTAAGTTATGCTCAAATCCAACCTGACAAGGATCTTTCTAAGAAGAGGAGATTAGGACACACAGACACCAGGGGCAGTATGCAGAGAAGGACCACTTCATGAAGAGACAGCATGTGTGCAGTCATCCGTAACTCAAGGAGCAAGGCCTCAGAGGAAACCAACTCTGCCCACGCCTTGACCTGAGACTTCTAGGCTCTAGCACTATAAAAATACATTCCTTACAAGTCATTCTATTATAAATATATATGTATGCATATGTTCATTGCAGCACTATTTACAATAGCAAAGATATGGAATCAACCCAAATGCCCATCAATGTTAGACTGGATAAAGAAAGTATGGGTACATATACACCATGGAATACTATCCAGCCATAAAAAGGAATACGATCATGTCCTTTGCAGGGACGTGGATGGAGCTCAAAGCCATTATCTTCAGCAAACTAATGCAGGAACAGAAAACCAAACACCGCATTATCTCACCTGTAAGTGGTAGCTGAAAGATGAGAACACATGGACACATGGAGGGGAACACATAGACACACTGGGGCATGTAGTGGGGGAGTGGGGGGAGGGAGAGCATAAGGATACAGAGTTAATGTATCCATGAGTTAATACCAAGGTGATGAGTTGATAGGTGCAGCAAACCACCATGGCACACGTTTACCTATGTAACAAACCTGCATGTCCTGCACAGGTATTCCAGAACTTAAAAGTTTCAAACTTGTTCTCTTAAAAAAAAGAGACAAATTTTTAAAATTTAAAAAAAAGGAAAGAAAATATATTCCTGTAGTGTAAGCCACCCAATCTGTTGTATATTGTTAGGGCAGCCCTAGAAAATGAATATAACTCCATTTATTGTTCTTGCGTCCCTGCCTCCCCACTTCACTGCTTTTTTTTTTTTTTTTTTTTTTTTTTTTTTTTTTTTTTTGGCAGAGCATATTCTCCAGATGTTTTCTGAAAAACAGGAATTAAAGAATATTTGGGAGGGGTTGAATACCTGAAAATACCTTTATGAAAAATTGTCTGGATATAGAATTCTAGGGTGATTATTTCCTATCATCCTGCCTATCCCCTTTCCTACTATGTTTTACACTGTATAGTCATTATTTCAGTGGTCACCCACAGACATAACTTACATTTGAGGATAATCACTACCATTTCCCTTTCCATATGGTACTTTAACCACACTTACTCCTTTTAAACTTATGTTATTGTCATCACATAATTTTATCCTCTTTTAATTCTTTAGGACATTATTTTATTATGGTATACTGTCTATGTGTTCAAATCATCAGCATATTTCCTGTACCTTCCTTTTCGTTTCTTCTTCATTCCAAAGCCTTTTATGAAATGGGGCCATTTATCTTCTGCCTATAGACAATGCTTGAAGCTTAAGATTCATCGACGACTCTGCAAATTTATATATTTTATGAAATGGAAGGAAATTTTGGTCATTATTTTTTCAATTTTTTTTCCTACTTCTTCTTCTTTCCCTTGTCCTCTGGGACTCCAGTCCCAGGTATTGTTCTGCAGGCCATTGAGGTTCTGTTCTTTTAAAATATTTTTTCCTTGGCTATTCCTAATTTCTATTAATCAGTCTTCAAGTTAACTGATCCTTTACTTTGGTCATCTCTGGTCTGTCATTAACTTATCTGATGAGGTTTAAATTTCAGATACTGTGTTTTCAATGCTAGAATTTTTTTGTTTGTTTTACAGAAATTATATATATATATATTTTGTGTGGTTTTTGTATTTGGCTTCAAGTGATTCTTGTGCCTCAGCCTCTTGAGTAGCTGAGACTGCAGGTGCTCACTACCATGCCTGACTAATTTTTTTTGTATTTTTGGTAGAGATGGGATTTCACCATGTTGGCAGGCTGGTCTTGAACTCCCGACCTCAGGTAATCTGTCCACCTCAGCCTCTCAAAGTATTAGGATTACAGGTGTGAGCCACTTCACCCAGCCTCATTATTTATATTTATAATAGTGACATAGTAAATAAAATTTCTTTAAATCAAACAAAAAGAAATTCCAACATATATAATATACATATATATATGAAATTTAAGAGACAATTTAAATATTAGCAAATATATTAGTGCTAGACTGTTTTGGTTTAATTTGTAGTTTCTAACTGCTGAGATGTATTGATTTTTTATTAGTGTATGTCTGTTCTTGAGCATAGTTATAATAGCTACATTAAAATCCTTTTCCTAACATCTGTGTCATATTATGGCTGGTTTCCATTGATTGCCTTTTCTGTTGCATATGGATCATATTTTCTGTTTTACTGTTTCTTTACATGGCTAGTAATTTAAAATCACAGCCTCAACACTATAAATAATATATGATTCTGCCATGTTTCTCGATAAAATATTGATCTGCTGTTTTAGCATGTAGTCAATTTGATTGTACGTAAACTCCAAACTACCTTCTATGAAGTTGGTGGCCGTTGAATTCTTATTCTAGTTCTTCTATACCTACCTAGATTTTTATAGTTTATGCCAGACATATATTTTTCACAGGTCAGTGGAGTTTGGGTGCAGATTTTATGGACAAAATTTCATGATTTCAGAGCTATAGAAAGACTGCAGCTTTGCATTCACATTTCAGTTCAAGGATGGACTAGGCAAAGAGCCATTAATAAATGGGAACTTACCCAGTGTGATTTTCTTTCATTAATGTATGCCTGGTTTGGCCATTCTCTAGTTCTTTTAAGTAATTAACTTTTACATTTTGCCAGAATTCATAGGGTGCTTTGGGTGCAGGGGAAGAAATAGGGACAGGAGGTTTTTTGATAAGGTCTAATCTACCCTCATGGAAAGAGGAATCCCAAATGTTCTGTTTTCATTCGTCTGAAAAAAAAAAAAAAAAAAAAAAGATTTCCAATGGATTCTAGGCCCACAGTTATTTTCTTGCATCATTTCGAAGAGGTAATATAACTATCCTCTAGCTTCTATTTTTACAGTTAAGAAGACAGCTTTTAGTTTAGCTGCCATCAGAGAAGTTGTCTTATATTACCTGGCCACACACAGCTCCCCATTCTCCTCTACCTGGAGCCAACCCGTCTTCTGGTTTCTATCAACTCAGCTTAGTTTTGCCTATTCTAGAACTTCATATTAATGGAATCAGGCACTATCTGCTCTTTTCCTCTCTGACTTCTCTGGCCTAACAGTGTGTTTGAGATTTATTTATATGTTCTATGTGTTAGCAGAGTATACTTTTATTTTTATTGGTGAGCAGTCTTCCATTCTATGACTATACCATAAATTATTCATCAATTTAGCTGTGGATAGACATTTTGAAATTTGGAACAATTATAAATGAAACTGCTATGAAAATTCTTGTGTATTTTGTTTGTTTTACATGTGTTGTCATTTCTGTTGGGTAAACAGCTACAGTAGAACTGCTAACATTTAGGATCGATATATGCTGAAATTTGTAAGAAACTGCAGACATGATGGCTCATGTTTGTAATCCCAACACTTTGGGAGGCTTGAGGCCTGGAGTTTGAGACCAGCCTAGGCAAAATAGTGAGACCTTATCTCTAAAAAAATACAAAAATTAGCTAGGCATGATGGGACTCTCCTTTAGTCCCAGGTACTTGGGAGGCTGAGGCAGGAACATTACTTAAACCTAGAAGCTTGAAGCTGTAGTGAGCTATTAAAGTGCCATCCAGGAGAATGGCGTGAACCAAGGAGGCAGAGTTTGCAATGAGCGGAGATCGCACCACTGCACTCCAGCCTGGGCGACGGAGCGAGACTCCATCTCAAAAACAAAAACAAAACAAAACAAAAAACAGTGCCGTGATACTTCAGCCTGCGCGACAGAGTGAGATCCTATCTAAAAGAAAAAAAAGAAGAAGAAAGCGACAGTTTTCCAAAGTGATTGTGCTATTTGACACTTCTACCAGCAATATATGAGAATTTCAATTATTATACATTCTTATCAAATATTGGTCTTATCAATCTTTTGTGATTTTAGCAATTTTCATGAAGTTTATTCCATTATTACTTCACTAGAGTGGTAGTTTTATAGGTGTACACATTTCCCAAAACATATTAAACAGTACACTCGAAATCTGTTTTATTGCATGTAAATTATATGTCAGTAAAAATCTACAATATTAAAATTATTAGAAAACTTTACCTCTTATAGAAACAGCCATATCTAGATTTCAGAGCTATAGAATGCCATTTTGATCTTGCAGCTGTTTCACAGAAAGCTGTGGTAATAAATAATCATAATATTGAACAGTATGTGGTATATGGCAAGCTTTTAGTGATTATTTGTAGAATGAATGAATTAAGTTAGTGTTTTGTTGTTGTTTGTTTTTGTTTTTTGAGACAGTCTCGCTCTTATTGCCCAGGCTGGAGTGCAATGGTGTGATCTTGGCTCACTGCAACGTCCACCTCCTGAATTCAAACAATTCTCCTGCCTCAGCCTCTTGAGTCACTGGGACTACAGGCATATGCACCACACCTCGCGAATTTTTGTATTTTT
Source organism: Macaca fascicularis (assembly GCF_037993035.2). Lineage (NCBI taxonomy): Eukaryota > Metazoa > Chordata > Mammalia > Primates > Cercopithecidae > Macaca > Macaca fascicularis. The sequence goes on from NC_088377.1 coordinate 138,765,187, forward strand.
AGTAGAGATGGGGTTTCACCATATTGGCCAGGCCAGTCTTGAACTCCTGACCTTAAGTGATCCGCTCGCCTCGGCCTCCCAAAGTGATGGGATTACAAGCATAAGCCACCGTGCCTGACTGAATGAATTATTGTCCAAAAGTAATAAAAAATGATAAAATACAAAAGGAAAATAAGATAATTATGTATCTGCAAGTGCCGAAGCCAAAAGCAACTAAATAAAAACGTCTTCCAGTTACATATTTGTCCACAAAGAAAAAAAAAGTTGATCATACAATTGTATGACAGTGGTAATATTTTTGACTATTTATGCTCTTACTCTTAACATGGCAGATTCTCTTGATTCTAGATATATTAGATTTAATCCAAGGCAATTCAAAGTTAAGACAGATTGCTTAAAAGTTAGTAGTATAATGGTTGATCATATTAATATTAGTTTAGCAAGGATTATTGGAGTTTTATATTTAATAAGCTTTTTATGGACATAAAATGTATACTTCTATTTAAATGAATACTAGGGAAATAAGAAAGAAATTTGTTCTTCGGGACATTCTGGACAAAGTCAAATTGACGTTTGTTATCTTTACTTTTTAGGCCATCTCAAAATGTAGTTCATCACATTCAAGAAAATATTTTAACAATCAGTTACAACCTATTACTACTAATAGAAAAAGCAACTCAGTTTGTAATACTGGTGGTGAATTATTAATCAAGTCATGATTATGAATATATGGATTATCTTTTAAAAAAAACTTTACAAAAGCTATAAAAAATTCATACTAACAATGGAGGAAGTTTTAAAAAATAGGTACATGTAAGAAGAGGAATGTATCTGTTATGATACGCTATGTTATGCTACGGTAAAGAACCACCTCAAATCTCTATGGCTTAAAACTGCAAAGGCGTGGTGGCTCACGCCTATAATCCCAGCACTTTGGGAGGCCGAGGTGGGTGGATCACAAGGTTGAGATAAAGACCATCCTGGCCAACATGGTGAAACCCCGTCTCTACTAATAAATACAGAAATATATATATATATATATTTATATATACACATACACACACACACACATAGCTGGACATAGTGGCATGGTGGGCATGGTGGCACATGCGTGTAGTCCCAGCTACTTGGGAGGCTGAGGCAGGAGAATAGCTTGAACCCAGGAGACGGAGGTTGCAGTGAGCCAAGATCACGCCACTGCCTTCAAGCCTGGCAATAGAGCAAGACTGTCTCAAAAACCTGCAAAGGTTTAAGTTCTCATTTATGCTGTATTTCAGCTACTGGTCATTTGGGGTCTCTATACTGCATTATTTTCCTTCTGGGACATAGAGTAGCCTCCATCTAGAATATTCTTGTCATCATGGAAGAGGGAGAGAAAGGCAAATAATTGGCTTCTAAATTTTACCCCCAATGTAAAATGTATAGTTTCACTCGGATTTCGTTGGCTAAAACAAGCTGCATAGCCACCGTGTAATTCACAGGAGGACAGTACAATTCTACCATGTGCTCAGGAAGAGAACTGGAAATACTTGGTGAACAGCATTAATAAAAACTATAAGGAGCAATATGAAGAATGCAAGAAAAAATCAGAATAACAAGAACTTAGCATTGAATTTGAGATGAATAAAAAACTGATGAAAATATTTCCTCAGCTGAATAAGTTTCCAATAAACTATTAACTGCAAAGTATAAGAGCAATGACAAATTTCTACATTTTCTCCTTCATCCAGGCTTTTCATTACTGTTCATAGTGAATTAAACTTTGTTTTTTTTTTTTTTTTTTTTTTTTTTAGTAAGAAAAGCACAATAGAATATTCTCAACCTACAGCAGGACAGTGCCTGTTTTGAATAAGAAACCAATTTAAAATGATGATGGCCTTACCTAGGGCAAGCTAGGCCAGATTTGAACAACAAATACAACCTATTTTATCATACTTTACCCACATTGCATAACAATAACCTGAAAATATGGCATCAAGACCTAAATTGAATCTACTGGGTTCTCTGAATAGGAGATATCTAACAATATGGAAACAGCATAAGGATTATTAAAACTATCACAAAGGAGGTAGTGATGTAGAGGTTATTCTTAACACATATATTTGGGGGATTTCTATATTTGCATATTTTCTCACAGATCTTTGGAGGTTTATTCACACTCAAGAGTACTGAAGACAAAGGCGAATAAGAAAAAGCTGTAATATTCCCCTTCCCGAGTCCAGGTGATCTCACTGGGGCCTATCATGGGGACGGGGGAGGGGGGAGGGATTGCATTGGGAGTTATACCTGATGTAAATGACGAGTTGATGGGTGCTGACGAGTTGATGGGTACAGCATACAACATGGCACAAGTATACATATGTAACAAACCTGTACGTTATGCACATGTACCCTAGAACTTAAAGTATAATAATAATAATAAATAAAAGAAAAAAGAAAAAAAAAAAAGAAAAAGATGTAATAATCCATGTGTACACTAAGGGGCGCCAGCACCTAATGTTTAACACTACATTTTTAGGAAGAAATTCTCAAACCTCAAGTACCCTTCATTGTGACACTAAACCGGAGCCATTATTGTTTACTAAATAGTTCCCCCAAACCAAGATTCATAGGCATTCTCGAGGGCCTAGCTGAACCATACAAAAAAAAAATGTCTTTTGTTGATATCATTAAAGTGCTTTATGTAAATTAACTCACATAGCAAAACCTTATTAAACGTCAATAAATTTAGACAATATCTTATTAAACGTCAATAAATTTAGACAAATTCTTAATCTAAATTTTGAAAAGATTAAATGAGATAATGAAAACATTATTCTTATATATTCAAGGCTTTATCTTGAACATATAAGCCATATATATTAGACTGAATAATCCCTTGTGTCTTTTCCACTCTGTTTAATATTTCCATACATTAAAAGTCTGGTTCAAAGTCACCTGAAGAGGCCCAGCGCGGTGGCTCACGCCTGAAATCCCAGCACTTTGGGAGACCGAGGCAGGCAGATCACCTGAGGTCACGAGATCGAGACCAGCCCGGTCAACATGGCGAAACCATGTCTCTACTAAAAATACAAAAATTAGCCAGGCATGGTGGCGCATGCCTGTAATCCCAACTCCCTGGGAGGCTGAGGCTGGAGAATCGCTTGAATCCGGAAGGCATAGTTTGCAGTAGCCGAGATCGTGCCACTGCACTCCAGTCTGGGAGACACAGGGAGACTCTGTCTCAAAAAAAAAAAAAAAAAAAAAAAAAAAAAACGAAACAAAATTCACATCAAGAGATTTTCTGTAAGAGAGATGGTAGCTATCACCTGAGATCTATATGGAGCTCTCATAACCCTCTTCCACTACTGCTGCTTGTAGTCCCCATAATAAGCTTCCAAAAATGCCAGATCTTGGGGACTATCACAGTTCACTACACTGGAGGGAAAAAATTTTATGTATAATGGTACTCTAAGCAGGGAAGAAGGACTTTATAGAATCATATAATACATTCATAAATGAAAAACATTTAATAACTTCTGTAGATGGCAAGTGCTAGCCTTGTTCACTGTCATTTTAAATGTTATTCCATGTAATCCTCACAAAGTCTAAGAGGCAGATGTTATTATTTCTGTTTTGAAAGTAAAGTTTACAAAGATTAGGTAAACTTGCCCTGAGTCATAGAGCCAGTAGGTGCTGGAGCCAGAATTTTAATTAAAATCTGTTTGGTCCCAGGTTTCTACTTCTGATATGCAATTCACACATTATTTGTTGCCAAACTGGTATACTAAGAAAGATTTTTCTGTATTTATGTCTATATTTGTAGTGGTAATAATCTTGCCCAATCAATTTTTTCTTTAGAAATGGTACAAAAGCACATTGCTGCAGAGGAAACCTTTTAAAAGTTAGATTTACTCTGAATTTATGTGATTTCTTTAAAGTGATAACAACGATGAGATGCTATCGTTTAACAATGTCGTCTCTTTAAAAAGAGCCCTTTGCCCAGACTTAAGTTCAATGGGGTTATCATAGGTTACTGTAGTCTCGAACTTCTGGGCTCAAGCAATCCTTCTGCCTGAGCTTCCCAAGTAGCTGGGACTATAGGCACATGCCACCGTGCCCAGCTAATTTATTTTATTTTATTTTATTATTTGTAAAGACAGAGTCTCACCACATTGCCCCAACCAGTTTCAAATTTGATCATTAGAGCAATGAAATAATACTAATGATAATGTTGGTCATAATGATGAAGATGACAACTGGTACACATTGAGTCTACAAAAGGTATGGGAGTATAATATTCAAAAGAGAAGTTATAAAGTTTGTGGAAACAGAATGGTCAAACAAAACTAAGGTAAACAGGATATGACTAGTTTTTACATTCATTACAATATGTAGTTTAGTGGACCATTCATTTTTATGGGTATAGTACTTTTATATGTCAGTTTTAGAAATATACATATAAATATGTTTCAATCTGTTTAATGCAAGCCTAAATATAAGGAACAATGGGTAAATCAAATAGTGCAGGGGAAATAGTCACTACACCAAGAACAGGAAGAACTAATACTGGTGGTCACAAAAAATAACCAACTATAAGGAGAGTCAAGAAAGTGATAATGGGTAGAAAGGTATTGTGTATTAATAAATAATGATCATTAGTAGTAATAAAGTTCTTAATACCATAATAGGAAATTACTATGTTCTCATGCTGTATGCACGCTAATACATTCAATCCTTCTAATAACTGTGTTAGATTTTATTATTATCCTCATTTCACAAATGAAAACTGAGACACAGAGGTTGTATAATGTGCTCATGATCACACAATTAACAGGATGCACAGCTGGGATTTAACTTTAGGTAGTTTGGCTCTAGGGACACTGCACTTAACCACTATACTACCAAACATTCTACAGCAGCGGTGCCCAATATTTTTGGCACCAGGGACTGGTTTCGGGGAAGATAATTTTTTCATGGAGCAGGGTTGGGGTGGGGGATAGTTTCAGGATGATTCAAGTGTATTACATTTATTGCGTACTTTATTTGTATTATTACTCCATTATAATATATAATAAAATAATTATACAACTCACCATAGTGGAGAATCAGTGGAAGCCCTGAGCTTGTTTTCCTGCACCTTGACAGTTCCATCTAGGGGTTATGGGAGACAATGACAGATCATCAGGCATTAGATTCTCATAAGGAGTGCACAACCTGGATCCCTTGCATGCATAGTTCACAAGAGGATTTGCGCTGCTATAAGAATCTAACGCTGCTGCTGATCTGACAGGAGGCGGAGCTCAGGTAGTAATGCCAGTGATGAGGAGTGGCTGTAAATACAGATGAAGCTTCACTTGCTTGTCCACCACTCACCTTCTGCTCTACACCCCCGTTCCTAACAGGCCACAAACCGGTACGAGTTCATGGCCAGGGGGTTGGGGACCCCTGTTCTGCAGGTACTCCTTTGAACCTACCTACTCAGATTCCTTCCTGATTTCCCAGAAGGTCAAACCTTTGATGATCCTATGAATTGAAATCCTCTAAGGAGTTATCACTACATGCCATACACTGGCCAAATAAGACTTTCAAAAATCATTTTGGTGGCTCAAAATTATAAAACATATGAAAGGTGTGGACTTAATCCATATTGACAGAACTAGCCAAAATTTGGCTAGTAAAAGGAAGTTACATGATGATTAGTGCCTAGATTTTGAATTCCCATGGGAAACATAACCAAGAATTGATTGACTATTTTTCCATAGTTCTATCGATATATAATTCACCAATTTAAAGTATACAATTCAATGGTTTTCAGTATGTTCACAAAATTGTGCGACCATTACCACAAACTATATTCTTGTCACTCCAAAAAGAATCTGTTGATCTTATACTAAGTCTCTGCAACCTCAGAGGGTCTGAGAAAGTATTATTTGTGTGTTGGGGCTCTGCATGCATTACTGAAATCATCAGGAGAAATCAAGATGATATCACTGAATCCCTAAGAGGTTTTCAAAATAAGAGTGTCAATGATACCAGAAAAATACAAAAACAGTACTGGAAAAAGTAAGAAATGTAATAAGTCCATTATGCTGATTTTTAAAGAAGGGGCATATACATATACTTAATAATGAGTTTTATAATCATTTCTGTGTATCTACTGTCTAAGGGGTTTGAAGACTTAATCATAGCAACTAATAGTTGTTTTAACGAATATAATCAAATTTAAAATAAATGTTTAGATGCTCAAGAAAAAAATTTTTTTGCAATTTTCAGAGCAATACATTTAATATTAAAACTGTACAAATAACACTGTATACTCCTTTTTACAAACTCCCCCCAACACATTAAAATTTCTGTGAACACTTGCAGTCTCATGGCGAGCATTGTCATTAAGGCAACATTTTATAAAGTATATGTGGAGTGCCTACTTTCGGGTTCTCCTAATTCAGGCCCCTGTCTATAACATTATGTAAAAGAAGTTGCTCTTGAATGTTTAGTTATCCAAAAGGAATTTACTAAAAGTGACTGAGGGGCTCTATAAGACGAAAAATACTTAATCATTTAAGCAGTTAATGTGAGCTCTGTGTGTGTGTGTGTGTGTGTGTCTATATGTGTATAAATACACACGAAGCAAACTAGAAATACATCATAGTATGGTTACAGTATTAATTTATGGAAGCTTTGTACTGAGGATTCAGTGAAAATACATAGCCCTTCATGATATTCCTACTCAGATTTCAGCCTTCTTTCATCTTTTAGCTCTGCACCATCTACTGGCCTCTTCTAAGTCCCAGGAGGATCATCTTCTGCTCTGTCTACAGAAGAATACTTGCTTTTTATGCCATGGCATTTACTGTCAGTTGGAGAGACAATTGCTTTCAGTCTGGACTGTGTATACAGAATTTTTGTCTGTTTTATGTCTAGCTATGCATAGGTCTCTGTGCTGCCAGAATTTAAGTAAGCTTGCATTCCTTCAATATGGACCATAAGCTTTCTATAGCTGTTTATTATCAAGGAAATTGTATATATTCTGTACATAGTTTTTTAGCCCTGCAAACACTTACTTCTGCTTTGTCCGCTATGGAATTAAGGAGTGTTTTACACAATACCAGGGTTTTAGTAGAAAAATGGCAGCTCCTGGGAATACATTGATTTGTATTTACATAGTATGTAATGTGTTTCAGGCACTGTTCTAAATGCATTGCAAACATTGATTCATTTCATCTTTCTAACAACCCAACAAGGAAAGCATTATCATTATCTCCATTCTATAAGTTAGAAAGCCAGGGGATGTAGAGAAATTAAAGAAATAAAAGTCTTCACTGGAGCTAGATTTTCACAGAAGTTATTAAGATTTAATTGGTGAGAAAAATCTCCTGAGTGGAGACGCATAATCAGATCAATCCTAAGGAGTCACATTTACAAGGACATTATCCACTATGACAGCATCTCTAGTGTAACAATGGATCTTTTGTGACTTGCCCAAAGTCACATAGCCAGTAAATGACAGAGATGGCATTTGAGCCCAACAGTCTCTCTCCAAAGCCCATGCACTTAATAATAGAGAGAGTGTCTCTTTTCCCACAAATCATTGAGCTTTGTGATCCTTATAACCCGAACAATTAGCCCCCAAGTCTCACTGCCCAGGTTCCCAAATGCCCCTTATATTGTAGTCTATTCCATGCGCATGTCTGTGTATGCTTTATTATCCCCTCATTTGCAGTTATGTGAGTTTAAATTCAATAAATACTTGATGACAGAGATAGGGATTAATATTGCACTGGAGTGGATAACGTCGTAATTAAAATCTGCAGGAAATATGTGGTGAGTCTACTTTCTACATCAATACTCTGCCCAGTTACATAGTACTAGGACTTGTGCAAATCTAGGAAACAAAACCAGTCAGTAAAAGACACCTGTTTCAGGCGAGCGTGATGGCTCATGCCTGTAATCCTAGCACTTTGAGAGGCGGAGGTGGGGGGATCATGAGGTCAGGAGATTGAGACCATCCTGGCTAACATGGTGAAACCCTGTCTCTACTAAAAATACAAAAAAATTAGCCAGACGTGGTGGTGGGTGCCTGTAGTCCCAGCTACTCGGGAGGCTGAAGCAGTAGAATGGTGTGAACTTGGGAGGTGAAGCTTGCAGTGAGCCGAGATCACGCCACTGCACTCCAGCCTGGATGACAGAGCGAGACTCCATCTCAAAAAATAAATAAATAAATAAATAAATAAATAAATAAATAAATAAATAAAATAAAGACACCTGTTCCCTTTGTAGCAAGTTATACTTGCTGGGGTTGGACAAAATATTTTGGATCCAAGTTTTTAAAAAAGCAAATGTTGTAATAAGCATTTCTCTCTAGAATACTTAATAGATGATGACTCATTTTAAACTAGTGCATTCTAACTGACCTCTGGTGGTGCTGAAACAAGATTCTCACATAGGTTATTGGGATTTCAGTGGTGAAACAATTTCCTGAGGAGAAATGTCACAATCAGATCAAGTCTAAGGAGTCACATTTAAGAGGACGTTATTCAGCAGGAACAGTTCTCTAGGTTGTCAGGATTAATATTGTGTAAAGAATAAACTGATGTATTTTAACTTCCTTCGTTAAAAAAATATTCTATTTGTGGTCTCCTATCTCTAAAGCCAGGCTGAAGGACTGTCACTCAAGAGCAAAGGGGCTGGAGGAAATGGGTAAAAATGTATCTTCTGGCCAGGCACCATGACTTATGCTTGTAATCCTAGCACTTTGGGAGACCGAGGCGGGTGGACCGCTTGAGGTCAGGAGTTTGAGACCAGCCTGGCCAACATGACGAAACCTCATCTCTACAAAATATACAAAAATTAGCAGGTGCAGTGGTGGGCGCCTGTAATCCCAGCTACTCAAGAAACTGAGGCAGGAGAATCTCTTGAACCTGGGAGGCGGAGATTGCAGTGAGCCGAGATCGTGCCTCTGCACTCCAGCCTGGGTGACAGAGACAGACTCCATCTTAAAAAAAAAAAAAAAGAAAAGAAAAGAAAAGAAAAAGGTATCTTCTTTTCCAAGATAGTAGTCTGCCTATGTTTTCAATAAGGTAGTTTACTAAATAAATCAGAAGATCCAGCACCGAGGATTCTTCCACAGTCCTCTCCCAATACGTCAGGCACGCAGGCACACAGCCGGCTGCTCCGGTTACAGGAGATTCTTTCAGGGAAGAGTAATGTCTGCCTCTTCTGCTTCTGGGGAATCGTGGGAGGAGGAAGGAAACACCAGGGTAAAGGAGGAAGTTCAGATATGTGTTTTCACCTCCCCTTACATATATTCCAACTGCGAACAGGTGCAGCAGATAAAGTGAGGGAAACCCAAAGTGCGATGGGAGTGCCTGCGTATAACCTCTATCCCAGAAGCCTGAACAGACCCCAAAGAGTCCATGCTGGGGAGACGAAATGACATCCTCTCAAAGATCAAGACTTTACTGAAGAAGCGTGAATCCTTCAAGAAAGCCGCAGTTCCCTATCAGGATCCCACGGATCACTGTCGTTGCTTAAAAACTAACAAGCTGCATTAGTATAGCATGTACAGGTGAGAGGCCTTTTCTGACCTCCCTATTTAAAAGCTCCTCTCATCCACTGCTCATTCCTCTTCCATCAATGGTGGGCATCACATGGCAACTAACTCCACAAGTGGTAGCTGGGATGCTGTGCCACTGTGCAGAACTCTTGGCTGCCCCACAGGGCTGGGGAGGAAAAATTGGAGTTCAAGACTTGAGACTTTTTCCAGAACCTGAGAGCGCTCCTAGTCTTTCAGTAGTAGTGGAATGAAAACAGACTAGCTGTCACTGGATTATAATCAGAGCCTCAAATTATTTCTACAACTCTTCACATGTAATCTGGCATTCAATCCAAAATAGTCATAGTCATGCATTTAGGAAGGTAGAACTTGACAGAAAACATGAGGAAAAAAATGGACACTAGAAGCAACTCCCCCCACCACATACAAAAGCTCACTTTCTATCACCTTTATCTATTTTATTTCTATTATCACCTTTCAAGTACATATTTATGTATTTGCTTTATGATCTGGCTCACTCATTACAATGAAAGGTTCTTTAATAAATAGGTTTTTTCTTTTTCTTCTTTTTTTTTTTTTTTGGAGACAGTTTGACTCTGCCACTCAAGGTAGAGTGCAGTGGTGCCGTCTCAATTCGCTGCAACCTCCACCTCCTGGTTCCAACTAATTCTCCTGCCTCGGCTTCCCAAGCAGCTGGTACAGCAGGAGTGCACCACCATGCTTGGCTAATGTTTGTATTTTTAGTAGAGATAGGGTTTCACCATGTTTACCAGGCTGGTCTTGAACTCCTGACCTCAAGTGATCCACCTGCCTTGGCCCCCCAAAGTGCTGGAATTACAGGGCATGAGCCACTGCACCCAGCTCAAGACATGGATATCTTTCTATTTATTCACTGTTGTATTTGCAGTATTTAGAAAAGTGTCTGACACATAATAGGTGCTCAAGAAATCTTGTTTAATCAAAGAATGATCAAATTAACTTACTTACCAAATAGTTGCTATGACAGTTTAGATATGGAGCTATTTCTTCAGGTTGATGACATAAGAAAAACTTCATGGATGATACTGAGGAAAGGAAAGGCTATCTTAGATGAAAACATGAGAAGAAAAAGAGAGAAAGGCATGGAGAATAAGGAATACATATATATATATATATTTATATATATAGATTTAGGACACAAGCATAGTGAATCCATTTGTCTTCAATGTTTATTAGTGTGGGAAACTGAAAAATACATGTTACAGATTAGGAAAAATGGAAAAGATAATAGGGAGTAGAGGGTTGTGAATTCCAAGGAAATATTACAACATTTTATCTAGTAGCATGACTGTCATCTAGATTAATACCTTCGAGAAATAATCAGAACAATATAAGAAAAACCAAACAATATATAATGACAACTAACACAGAAGAATTTTTATGTATTTTGATGAGCTAACTGAATCCAAATCAGTGATATTATACATATATTTTTTCAGTGACATGAAAGTGGAAAAGTTTGTGAGATAAGGATGAAATTAATTACAGAACATTTCATATTCAAACTGAACCCTTAATGAAATTGATTTCAGTTTCTTAGAATTTAAAACCTTAAATGTGTTGCAAAAGTCAAAATAAAAGATAATTTGTAAAATGAGACTCAACAAAAAGACTTTTAAAAAAAGTTTCTTTGGGGAAGGAAACTTTCAAAAATATGTAGAATATGTTAGCCATCACTGCAATTATTCTTAATGTACAAATGATAAAAATTTATTAAGATTACTGAGGAAAGTTGTAGAATCATCCTTTGTATTTTAGAACAAGAATCATAAGTGGGTTTTGTATCTCCATTTTCTAACTATTTGATTTCATTATTTATGCAATCATTTATTTATATGCTGTTTGTATTAGTCTGTTCTCACACTGCTATAAAGAAATACCCAAGACTGGGTTATTTATAAAGGAAATGGGTCTAATTGACTCACAGCTCTGCATGGCTGGGGAGGCCTCAGGAAATCCACAATCATGGCTGAAGGGGAAGCAGACAGCTTTTTCACAAGGCGGCAGGAAAGACAGAGAGAATAGTGAAGGAGGAACTTGCCAAACAACTTCTAAAACCATCAGATCTTGTGAGAACTCACAATCACAAGAATAGCATGGGGGAAACCGCCCCCATAATCCAATCACCTCCCACCAGGTTCCTCCCTCAATTCCTGGGGATTACAATTCAAGATAAGATTTGGGTGGAGACACAAAGCCAGACTATGTCACTGTTTTCTACTTAAAAAAAAAAAAAAGGAAAAAAAGAAAAAAAACTCCTAGAATGTATCCATCAAATAAAAATTTTAAATTTTATAAAAGCAGACAATAGCTACATATTTTTATAATCTAATGTATCATGGGTGCTAAATGGTTACTGAATCATAGTAAAATAATAAAATCCAAACTGTTTGAGCCACAAGTTTCCTGAGGTACTGAAGTGATAAAAGATTTGAACAAGGAAAGTGTATTAGGGATTATACTTAGACAACCGAGTTTTTAATGACAAATCTCACATGAATGTAGACAACCTTAAAATTGCAAGGAAAGTAGAATATGTAACAATTCTCATTTTACAAATCACGAGTTTTAATCTGGGAAGATTTTGACAGTACTCAATGACCATAGAAAATTGACATGGACTCTAATTAATTATTCATCTGGAAAAAATCCCTGGGAGAAATCAACAAGAATCAAATTGCAGACACATTGAAGAAAATGGTCTAAGGCCAAAGATAATCTAGGCTTAGGCTGTCAGAATTGTCTGACTTCCTCTTAGGAGAAAAAATTAAATCTGATAGATGTGAGGCTTGCAACCCAGTATAATATCTTGACTTTTTTTTTTTTTTTTTGGTGGACTGGGGGTTATTGTTTTCTAAATTTGTCCCCTTTCTTTTTCTGCATACAAAATTACTCCAGAAGATGTATTCTATTTTTAAGCAAAATGCATAAAACTATATTTAAAGTAAATTAAAAATAGGAGGGGTTGTACATAATTGCCTCTAGTGGGATTTCAGTGGCTGAATTTGGAATCTTCCCACAGTCCTACCCTTCAGTCTGTTTTCTTCCTCACCTGGAACGCTTGCTCTTAAGACCTAAAAATAACCTGACTGGTTTAGCAAGAAGAGTGATCCTGAAGGAATTGTTAGAAGTGAAGTCCCCCAAGGCTGTCCCGATATTGAAAGTTTTGTGCAAGAGGGATCCAGTGGAGTTAATGAAACAAAAACCAGGCTGCTTTCTATACGTTCAGTGTTACAGAGAACAGAAAAGCACGGCAGGGATCTTCACACATTGTTGGTTCTCCTCTCTTGCTTCTGAGCAGGGATTTTTTTTCCTTTCACTTTGGTTTGAGCACTGTTGTTTCAGGCAGTCAATATATACCCTATAGCTAACTTCCTGAAGGAAAAAATACTCCATCAGCTTTTAAATGTGGGCTCTCTGTGCTAGCCATTTAAGAGCACTACAGAGATGGAAGGATTTAAATAAGTTCTCTTCCTCAAAATTCCTCACCTTCTATGTTTAATACCTAAAATAACTCTTAGCCATCCAGCTCAAATCTGGAGATACTGTGTCAGATTATATCTTCCTGTGTACTTTTCTCTATTTACCCAGTCAGCTTCATTTTGTTAAACATTCATTTAAAAAAAAAAAAACCTTCTGTATATTAAAAGTAAACTACCACAAAAACACTGGCTCAAATGTCCACAATGGCACGAGAGACTAGTAAGTTTATTGTCTATACATTTAAACACACAAATGTGTGCAGACACACAAACACACACACACAGGCATATACACGCAGGTTTATAATTTGGAACATGGCCATTCTATTTTTTGGAAAACATATCTTTTAAATAAATGGATCACTTGATGCCTGATTTATTCAGCACTAGTTTTCTCTCTTCTGGAGCTTACAAATTAGTTTAAAAAAAATAACAAAAACAAAGTAAACCAAAAAGCTCTAATGATAATAGTTTTATGGTGCACAATGTACGTGAACCTAGGCATTAAGCTGGCATTTCACTCTGGTCTATGAGTAGTCATTAGTTACTATAACACCTAAAGGTTCCATATGCTCGTGACAATCCCTCAAGATAAATGTGCTCTATTATTTAAGATTTATGATTCTGCCCATGAATCATCACTATATATAATTCAAAAACTGGCATTTGCCCTTGTGCTGTTACATTTTATTTTCCCATTCTATCAATGTCTACATCTTATTTTTAGAAACTAAAATTAGTTTGTCTTGATAAATAGGTAATGCTATATGTTAATGGGCCTAATGTTTTTGAATTAGAATTTTAATTTGCTAATTAGGAGAAATATTTATTATCTCACAGAAATAAATTATTTTATAAATGTTAAATATGTTATACAATATAATTATTAAATTAATTTTTTGAATTATTTGAGTAGATGTTTGGATAGAAAAGATTTGATTTCTAGAGGCTAAAAATTTTTGAACTTGGAAGTTAAACTGGAGAAGAAAGTTTATTGGTTTGAATGACTAAATGGCCTTTAGATTAATGAAAGTTCTTGTCCACATGAATAGTCTGCTTCTAAGAATCAAGACAAAAAGTGCAGAACAAATTATTTATATCTGAACTGAAGCAAGTTTGTCTTTAACAGACAACACAAAGTAGGTGGGAGGCTCTATAAAATGATTAAAAACATGGAAGATGCATTCTTATCTTGTAAACAGATAAAACAGGGCTAAGATTACCCATCAGAGAGTCACTTCACAACTTTATTTATTCCCCACGGCTCTCTAGTGCTTAAAGGATGGAATTTCTGTTTCATCCTGTCATAAAATATCTCTTAGAATCCATCTTGACCTTCTTCCCAAATTTAGTCTGTCCTCTCCTATACATCAAATTTCTAATTGACTCCCAGGAAACATCTATGACTTTATAAAATTCTATTTTCTCAGAATTTTATTCCCATTTCTCTCTTAAAGAAAAATAAAACCAACAAAAACTCATCTTAGATGTCGTTCAGGGCTGGAGAAAAATATACCCCTCCTCCTTAGGTTTCCTCTATTTTTCCGGGCAGAGCAATTGACTCCCTCTTCTGTTACCCAGGAACTTTCAGTATGTGTCTACTTGAGTTCTTATCACAGCATACAGTAAGTATATGCTTACAGGTATTTATTGCCCACTAGACTTTAGAAGAATTTAAAGTCTATGCAGAACCCACAAATTTGAATACATGCAAGAGAGGAGACAGGTAATGGAATTGGGCTTTTGGAAAACCACAATTGGTTTTGTGTCAACAAATGGCAGCCCACCCAGACGGGTGATGGAGAGTAGGGAGTGGTAAATATTGTGAATAATTGCAAAACGCATGCTACGTCTAAGGGAGTTTAGATGCACTGCTGCTCCACTTTGGCCACCTGTGGTTCAGTTAGAATACCAGATCAATATGGTCATAGCTTCTGCTTTTCAAGAGAAGCTAGGAACGTGGAATTTTATGTGTAACCTCCCATTATATAAATGCTACCAGCCAATTCCTCCAAGAACATTTCTTTTATAGGTCAAATAAAACATGGATTGATGATGAAATTTGTCCATTTAATATTGGAGTTAATCAAGGGTAGCTCCTGGGCCTCCTTCTCATTGTATATTTTTTCCTCTAATCAATCTCATTTAACACATGAAGATTCATTTTCTTCTATATGCACATAACTCAGAAATTTATATTTCTTTTTTCTTTTTTTTACTTTAAGTTCTAGGGTACATGTGCACAACGTGCAGGTTTGTTACATAGGTATACATGTGCCATGTTGGTGTGCTGCACCCATTAACTCGTCATTTACATTAGGTATATCTCCTAATGCTATCCCTCCCCCTTACCCCCTCGCCACAATAGCCCCCCGGTGTGTGATGTTCCCCTTCCTGTGTCCAAGTGATCTCATTGTTCAATTCCCACCTATGAGTGAGAATATATGGTGTTTGGTTTTCTGTTCTTGGGACAGTTTGCTGAGAATGATGGTTTCCAGCTGCATCCATGTCCCTACAAAGGACACAAACTCATCCTTTTTTATCGCTGCATAGTATTCCATGGTGTATATGTGCCACATTTTCTTAATCCAGTCTGTCACTGATGGACATTTGGGTTGATTCCAAGTCTTTGCTATTGTGAATAGTGCCACAATAAACATATGTGTGCATGTGTCTTTATAGCAGCATGATTTATAGTCCTTTGGGTATATCCCCAGAAATGGGATGGCTGGGTCAAATGATATTTCTAGTTCTAGATCCTTGAGGAATCGCCATACTGTCTTCCATAATTGTTGAACTAATTTATAGTCCCACCAACAGTGTAAAAGTGTTCCTATTTCTCCACATCCTCTCCAGCACCTGTTATCTCCTGACTTTTAATGATTGCCATTCTAACTGGTGTGAGATGGTATCTCATTGTGGTTTTGATTTACATTTCTCTGATGGCGAGTGATGATAAGCATTTTTTCATGTGTCTGTTGGCTGTACAAATGTCTTCTATTGAGAAGTGTCTGTTCATATCCTTTGCCCACTTTTTGATGGGGTTGTTTGTTTCTTGTAAATTTGTTTGAGTTCTTTGTAGGTTCTGGATATTAGCCCTTTGTCAGATGAGATTGCAAAAATTTTCTCCTATTCTGTAGGTTGCCTGTTCACTCTGATGGTAGTTTATTTTGCTATGCAGAAGCTCTTTAATTTAATTAGTTCCCATTTGTCAATTTTGGCTTTTGTTGCCATTGCTTTTGGTGTTTTAGGCATGAAGTCCTTGCCCATGCCTATGTCCTGAATGGTATTACCTAGGTTTTCGTCAAGGGTTTTTATGGTTTTAGGTCTAACATTTAAGTCTCTAATCCATCTTGAATTAATTTTCATATAAGGAGTAAGGAAAGGGTCCAGTTTCAGCCTTCTACTTATGGCTAGCCAATTCTCCCAGCACCATTTATTAAATAGAGAATCCTTTCCCCATTTCTTGTTTTTGTCAGGTTTGTCAAAGATCAGATGGCTGTAGATGTGTGGTATTATTTCGGAGTGCTCTGTTCTGTTCCATTGGTCTATATCTCTGTTTTGGTACCAGTACCATGCTGTTTTGATTACTGTAGCCTTGTAGTATAGTTTGAAGTCAGGTAGCGTGACCTCCAGCTTTGTTCTTTTGGCTAAGGATTGTCTTGGCAATGCAGGGTCTTTTTTGGTTCCATAAGAACTTTAAAGCAGTTTTTTCCAATTCCGTGAAGAAAGTCACTGGTAGCTTAATGGGGATGGCATTGAATCTATAAATTACCTTGGGCAGTATGGCCATTTTTGTGATATTGATTCTTCCTATCCATGAGCATGGTATGTTCTTCCATTTGTTTGTGTCCTCTTTTATTTCACTGAGCAGTGGTTTGTAGTTCTTCTTGAAGAGGTCCTTTACATCCCTTGTAAGTTGGATACCTAGGTATTTTATTCTCTTTGAAGCTATTGTGAATGGGAGTTCATTCATGATCTGGATCTCTGTTTGTCTGTTACTGGTCTGTAAGAATGCTTGTGATTTTTGCACTTTCATTTTGTATCCTGAGACTTTGCTGAAGTTTCTTACTGGCTTAAGGAGATTTTGGGCTGAGATGATGGGATTTTCTAAATATACAATCATGTCATCTGCAAACAGGGACACTTTGACTTCTTCTTTTCCTAACTGAATACCGTTTATTTCTTTCTCTTGCCTGACTGCCCTAGCCAGAACTTCCAACACTATGTTGAATAGGAGTGGTGAGAGAGAACATCCCTGTCTTGTGCCAGTTTTCAAAGGGAATGCTTCCAGTTTTTGTCCATTCAGTATGAAATTGGCTGTGGGTTTGTCATAAATAGCTTTTGTTATTTTGAGATATGTTCCATCAATATCGAATTTATTGAGAGTTTTTAGCATGAAGTTGAATTTTCTCAAAGGCCTTTTCTGCATCTATTGAGATAATCATGTGGTTTTTGTCTTTAGTTCTGTTTATATGCTGGATTACGTTTATTGATTTGCGTGTGTTGAACCAGCCTTGCATCCCAGGGATGAAGCCCACTCGATCATGGTGGATAAGCTTTTTGATGTGCTGCTGGATTCAGTTTGCCAGGATTTTATTGAGGATTTTTGCATTGATGTTCATCAGGGATATTGGTCTAAAATTCTCCTTTTTTGTGTGTGTCTCCGCCAGGCTTTGGTATCAGGATGATGTTGACCTCATAAAATGAGTTAGGGAGGATTCCCTCTTTTTCTATTGATTGGAATAGTTTCAGCAGGAATGGTACCAACTCCTCCTTGTACCTCTGGTAGAATTTGACTGTGAATCCATCTGGTCATGGACTTTTTTTTGGTTGGCAGGCTATTAATTATTGCCTCAATATCAGAGCCTACTGTTGGTCTATTCAGTGATTCAATTTCTTCCTGATTTAGTCTTGGGAGAGTGTAAGTGTCCAGGAAATTATCCCTTTCTTCTAGGTTTTCTAGTTTATTTGCGTAGAGGTGTTTACAGTATTCTCTGATGGTAGTTTGTATTTCTGTGGGGTCAGTGGTGATATCCCTTTTATCATTTTTTATTGCGTCTATTTGATTCTTCTCTCTTTTCTTCTTTATTAGTCTTGCTAGCGGTCTATCAATTTTGTTGATCTTTTCAAAAAAACAGCTCCTGGATTCATTGATTTTTTGGAGGGTTTTTTGTGTCTCTATCTCCTTCAGTTCTGCTCTGGTCTTAGTTATTTCTTGCCTTCTGCTAGCTTTTGAATGTCTTTGCTCTTGCTTCTCTAGTTCTTTTCATTGTGATGTTAGGGTGTCAATTTTAGATCTTTCCTACTTTCTCTTGTGGGCATTTAGTGCTATAAATTTCCCTCTACACACTGCTTTAATTGTGTCCCAGAGATTCTGGTATGTTGTATCTTTGTTCTCATTGGTTTCAAAGAACATCTTTATTTCTGCCTTCATTTTGTTATGTACCCAGTAGTCTTTCAGGAGCAGGTTGTTCAGTTTCCATGTAGTTGAGCGGTTTTCATTGAGTTTCTTCATCCTGAGTTCTGGTTTCATTGCACTGTGGTGTAAGAGACAGTTTGTTATAATTTCTGTTCTTTTACATTTGCTGAGGAGTGCTTCACTTCCAACTATGTGGTCAATTTTGGAATAAGTGCGATGTGATGCTGAGAAGAATATATATTCTGTTGATTTGGGGTGGAGAGTTCTGTAGATGTCAATTAGGTCCGCTTGGTGCAGAGTTGAGTTCAATTCTTGGATATCCTTATTAAGTTTCTGTCTCGTTGATCTGTCTAATGTTGACAGTGGGGTGTTAAAGTCTCCCATTATTATTGTATGGGAGTCTAAGTCTCTTTGTAAGACTCTAAGGACTTGCTTTATGAATCTGGGTGCTCCTGTATTGTGTACATACATATTTAGGATAGTTAGCTCTTCCTTATGAATTGATCCCTTTACCATTATGTAATGGCCTTCTTTGTCTCTTTTGATCTTTGATGGTTTAAAGTCTGTTTTATCAGAGACTAGGATTCCAACCCCTGCTTTTTTTTGTTTTCCATTTCCTTGGTAGATCTTCCTTCATCCCTTTATTTTGAGCCTATGTGTGTCTCTGCATGTGAGATGGGTCTCCTAAATACAGCAAACTGATGGGTCTTGACTCTTTATCCAATTTGCCAGTCTGTGTCTTTTAATTGGACCATTTAGTCCATTTACATTTAAGGTTAATATTGTTATGTGTGAACTTGATCCTGTCGTTATGATATTAGCTGGTTATTTTGTTCGTTAGTTGATGCAGTTTCTCATAGCATCAATGGATTTTACATTTTGGCGTGTTTTTGCAATGACTGGTACTGGTTGTTCGTTTCCAAGTTTAGTGCTTCCTTCAGGATCTCTTGTAGGGCAGGCCTGGTGGTGACATAATCTCTAAGCATTTGCTTGTCTGTAAAGGATTTTATTTCTCTTTCACTTATGAAACTTAATGTGGCTGGATATGAAATTCTGGGTTGAAAATTCTTTTCCTTAAGAATGTTTAATATTGGCCCCCCACTCTCTTCTGGCTTGTAGAGTTTCTGCTGAGAGATCTGCTCTTAGTCTGACGGGCTTCCCTTTGTGGGTAACCCTACCTTTCTCTCTGGCTGTGCTTAACATTTTTACCTTCATTTCAACTTTGGTGAATCTGGCAACTATGTGTCTTGGAGTTGCTCTTCTTGAGGAGTATCTTTGTGGCGTTCTCTGTATTTCCTGGATTTGAATGTTGGCCTGCCCTTCTAGGTTGGGGAAGTTCTCCTGGATGATATCCTGTAGAGTGTTTTCCAACTTGGTTCCATTTTCCCCCTCACTTTCAGGCACCCTAATCAGACGTAGATTTGGTCTTTTCACATAATCCCATATTTCTTGGAGGCTTTGTTCATTTCTTTTTACTCTTTTTTCTCTACACTTCTCTTCTCACTTCATTTCATTCATTTGTTCTTCAATCGCTGATACTCTTTCTTCCAGTTGATAGAGTTGGTTACTGAAGCTTGTGCATTTGTCACGTCATTCTCGTGTAATGGTTTTCATCTCTATCAGTTCTTTTAAGGTCTTCTCTGCATTGATGATTCTAGTTATCCATTCATCCATTCTTTTTTCAAGGTTTTTAGTTTCTTTGCACTGGTTACGCAGTTCCTCCTTTAGCTCTGAGAAGTTTGATTGACTGAAGCCTTCTTTCAACTTGTCAAAGTCATTCTCCGTCCAGCTTTGTTCCATTGCTGGCGATGAGCTGCATTCCTTTGGAGGGGGAGATGCGCTCTGATTTTTTGAATTTCCAGCCTTTCTGTCTTGCTTTTTCCCCATCTTTGTGGTTTTATCTGCCTCTGGTCTTTGATGATGGTGACGTACTGATGGGGTTTTGGTGTGGGTGTCCTTTCTGTTTGTTAGTTTTCCTTCTAACAGTCAGGACCCTCAGCTGCAGGTCTGTTGGAGTTTGCTTGAGGTCCACTCCAGACCCTGTTTGCCTGGGTATCAGCAGCGGAGGCTGCAGAAGGTAGAGTATTGCTGAATAGAGAGTATTGCTGTCTGATGCTTGCCCTGGAAGCTTCGTCTCAGGGGTGTGTCTAGCCGTGTGAGGTGTGAGGTGTCAGTCTTCACCTAGTGGGGGATATCCCCTACTCAGGGATCAGGGACCCACTTGAGCAGGCAGTCTGTCCATTCTCAGATCTCAACCTCCGTGCTGGGAGAACCACTGCTCTCTTCAAAGCTGTCAGACAGGGACATTTACCTCTGCCGAGGTTTCTGCTGCTTTTTGTTTAGCTGTGCCCTGTCCCCAGAGGAGGAGTCTACAGAGGCAGACAGGCCTCCTTGAGCTGTGGTGGGCTCCACCCAATTCAAGCTTTCAGGAGGCTTTGTTTACCTACTTCAGCCTCAGCAATGGCGGGGACCCCTCCCCCAGCCTTGCTGGGGTCTTGCAGTTAGATCTCAGACTGCTGTGCTAGCAATGAGGGAGGCTCCATGGGCGTGGGACCCTCCGGGCCAGGTGTGGCATATAATCTCCAGGTGTGCCGTTTGCTAAGACCCTTGGTAAAGTGCAGTATTAGGGTGGGAGTTACTCGATTTTCCAGGTGTTGTGTGTCCCAATTTTCTTTGGCTAGTAAAAGGAATTCCCTTCCCCTTTGTGCTTCCCAGGTGAGGCAATGCCTTGCCCTGCTTCAGCTCTTGCTGGTCGGGCTGCACCTGTGGACTCGCACCAACTGTCTGACATGCCCCAGTGAGTTGAACCTGGTACCTCAGTTGAAAATGCAGAAATCACCCATCTTCTGTGTCGCTTATGCTGGAAGCTGGAAGCTGGAGCTGTTCCTATTTGGCCATCTTCAGAAATTTATATTTCTAATTCAAGACCCAAACATCTAACTGCCTACTTGCCATCTCCTCTTGGATTGCTGATAACACTTCCATACATTTATATATTCAAAACTAAACTTAGGACAATTGTATCTCCCCTTTTTAGTGTAACATATTTTAACATGCATAACCGTCCATCTAAGTAGCAGTTATTTTTGACCATTTTTTTTCCCTCTTTCCAATTCACCAACAAAGTCAATTTTTCCCTAATAATACTAACCTCTTAATTTCAGTCATTTCTTTGTTTCTCCACCATAACAACTCTGGTCAATAATACCATCATCTCTCCCATGAACTACTTCTCCCATAAACTCTTCAGTGTCTCTCCAATATTCCCAAAAGTGCAGCTAAGTGATCTCCTCAAAATACAAGTCAAGCAATGTTTCTATATTGCCTACTGCTTCAGTGTTTTTCCATTATTATATGGGATCAAGAGGAAAACAGTTGGACAAAAATCTTGCAAAACAACGTAGCTAGTAAGGCCCTGTCTGGTTTGAAAATGTTTGTCCCAACATTTTTATCTTCATTGTCTGCCACACGTCTTGCACTGTTTCAGCCTTGCTGTTCTCATACCTCCAAACTTTCCACCATACAGCTTTTTACATGCTTTTCTTTTCTCTTTCCCTTACTAACCTCCATTCATCTCAGTTCTACCTCAGATTCCTCAAGCAAACCACCGAACGCCTCTGTTTGTATCATTAATCACAATATAACACGGGTTGTGATTGTTAGGTGATAATCACAACATCTGTCTCCCTATATAGATCCTAAGTTCCATGAAGACAGGGATTCTCTGTTTCTCCTTATTGTATCCTCAGAAATAAGCATAGTGTCAGGCAGGAGAAAATAATAAATATTTCTTAAATAAATGAATTCATGAATAAATAATACTAAAAATATTAAAATAAAAATTTTAAGTGGATGGATGAATGGAGATGGGGAAGTTCTGAAAGTCCTGTTTTTCTAGTTTCACTATAAGAGAATGGATCTGGGAAAAAGGAGACAAAACTATTTAAGATCTTATTACACACTTAAATTATGCATTGAATCAATATTCCAATAGCAAGGAATTATTAAATAAAATACCTTATCTGTATATTATATGTGCCTATGTTTACTAATGTAGATATACATACTTTGATTTGAAAAACATAGCAAGCACTTTTAAAAAGTTCTTTTTCAACTTCATTAGTGATGGAGAATAGATAGCTTGGAGAGAAGACATAACCTTTAGCTCTCAGAGAGGCACCTCTGTTTCTACTGCCAGATATTTTTCTGCTAAGGTTTCACTACATCATTCTATTATAAACTGATCTTTCCCCTTTTGTGCTTAACTCTGGAAGAAAAATGTGAGATTTCACCAAGTAAGATTTTAACCTGAAAATGCAAATATCCATATATAAAAATAAAAATAAAAATTTCCACCACGACATAGGAAATAAAAATCAGTAATGATCAAGAAAATATTTGTAACTACTAAAATGCAAGAAAGAGAATAAAAATACTTGGAAGGTCTGATAGAAAATTACAGAATAGCCCTCCTGGCGATGTCACTGGTGCGGGCTATGGCTGCCACTTCCTCATGTCAGTGCTGCTCCCTCCGCCCTCACTCCTTCCATGTCTCAGCAGTTCAAAATGAAGCTGTTGTCATTTCTGGAAGGAAACTGGCCCAGCAGATCAAGCAGGAAGTGCAGCAGGAGGTGGAAGAGTGGGTGGCCTCAGGTAACAAACGGCCACACCTGAGCATGATCCTGGTCAGCGAGAATCCTGCAAGTCACTCCTATGTCCTCAACAAAACCAGGGCAGCTGCAGAGGTGGGAATCAACGGTGAGACGATTATGAAACCAGCTTCAATTGCAGAGGAAGAATTGTTTAATTTAATCAATAAACTGAATAATAATGTAGATGGCCTCCTTTTTCAGCTGACTCTTCCAGAGCATATTGATCAGAGAAAAATCTGTAACGCTTTTCTCCAGACAAGGATGTTGATGACTTTCATGTAATTAACATAGGGCGAATGTGTTTGCCCAGTATTCCACATTAGCGGCTACCCTATGGTGTGTGTGGGAAATAATTAAGTAAACTGGCATTGCCACCCTAGGGAAGAATGTGGTTGTGGTCAGAAGGTCAAAAAATGTTGAAATGCCCATTGCAATGTTACTGCACACAGATGGGGCACATGAAGGTCCTGGAGGTGATGCCACTGTTACAATATCTCATCAATATATTCCCAAAGAGCAGCCAAAGAAACATACAATTCTTGCAGATATTGTGATAACTGCTACAGGCATTCCAAATCTCACCACAGCAGATATGATCCAGGAAGGAGCTGCCGTCATTAATGTGGGAATATAGAGTTCATGATCCCATAACTGCAAACCCAAGTTAGTAGGAATGTGGATTTTGAAGGAGTCAGACAAAAAGCTGGTTATATCACTCCAGTTCCTGGAGGTATTGGCCCCGTAACAGTGGCGATGCTATTGAAGAACACCACTATTACTGCAAAAAAAAAAAGTGCTGAGGCATGAAGAATGAGAAGTGTTGAAGCCTAAAGAGCTTGGAATTACCACTAATTAACTATTGTGTCTTCTATGTCACAATCAGCATTCCAAGCCAGCTCAAGAAGCAAAGCAGGCCAATAGAAATGCATTATTTTTAATTTATTCTACTGCAATTGTTTAAAATGATGCTTTGTATTTATTGAAAGCTTAAATGAGTAGGTGTTTGTGCACACAGCTCTGCAGTACCTCACCAGGGAACATTACAGTATCATGCAGGGTCATGTGATCTAGCCAAGAGCAGCCATTAATCTAGTGATTAACATGGGAGACATTGTCATGTTGAGAATGGATGCTTAACTTTGTCAAGCACCTCAGTTAAACATTTGCCTTTTCTAGAATTGCATTTCCCAAGTGCTATTCCAGTAAGAGTTGATACTCATTTTAGGTACTAAACATTTGAGTTCAACTGATCAAAGGAAAAGTATTGCTAGATAAAATTAGGGAAAAGGTGAAGAAGAAAAAATGGTAGTAATTGAGTAGAAAAAAATTAATTTATGTATGTATTGATTGGTAACCAGATTTATCTAAGTAGAACTGAATTGGCTAGGAAAAAAGAAAAACTACATGTTAATCATTTTCCTAAGCTGTCTTTTGAAACTTTATCAGTCATTGGGAAAATGTTTAGAGTTGTTCATTGCTATTAGGCCTTATTTTATGTATGTTACCCTTCAGTAAGTTCTTCCCATTTTAGTTTTCTAGCATTTAAAGGCTTATTTTAAACAGTATTTATGTGTCTTATCATATTGTTAAATTTTTGCATTGTGTAGTTTCTTTGATATATCTTAAAACCTATTTTTGAAAAACAAACTTGGCTTGTTAATAATTTGGGCAACTTGGGTAAGTATGCGACTTAATTTTCCACCAAAGAATTGTCAGCAGCTGCCTGCTTTTCTATGATGCACCCTTTTGACTTTTCCAGAAAATGTTTAAGAGTTTGTGTTAATATTGAATTTAATCAGACTTTCTGATTAAAGTTATTATTTTTTTCTTTTTTAATAAAACACATCTGTCCTGTGTGGTTTAAAAAAAAGAAAATTACAAAATAAAATAGTTTCATTGCTTTAAGCATTTAAGTCTGAAACATTTTTTTTCCTCAGCAAAATGTTTAAATGATACTAACTGAAATCCTTTTGGCAGAAATAAGTTTTGCTAAAAAACACATCTTAGATTTTGTTTATTTTGAAATATGTATATTGATAAC
This sequence comes from Macaca fascicularis, assembly GCF_037993035.2. Taxonomy (NCBI): domain Eukaryota; kingdom Metazoa; phylum Chordata; class Mammalia; order Primates; family Cercopithecidae; genus Macaca; species Macaca fascicularis. The sequence goes on from NC_088377.1 coordinate 138,790,361, forward strand.
TGTGAGGTAATGCATGTTAGTTAGCCAAATGTAGTAATTCCACAATGTATATATACTTCAAAACATCATGTTGTATATGATAAATATATATAATTTTATCTGTCAATGTAAAAATTAAATTCCCCTGAAATCAAAACCAGACAAGCACATAACAAAAATAGCAAGCTATAAGACAATATCCATGATGAACGTCAACAAAATACTAGCAAAGTAAATTCAACAGCACATCAAAAAGACCATTCATTAGGTTAAAGAGGAATTTATCCTAGGGATGCAAAGATGGCTCAACATACGCAAATCAATAAACATTGATTTGCATTACATTACATTACATTAATAGAATGAAGTACAAAAATTATATGATCATCTCCATAGACACAGGAAAACCATTCGATAAAATTCAACATGACTTCATGGTAAAAATTCTTAACAAAGTATATGTAGAAGGAACATATCTCAACATAATAAAGGCCATATATGACAAACCCACAGTTAACATAATACTGAACAGGGAAAAGTTAAAAGTTTTTTCTCTAAAATTGGGAAGAAGGCAAGGTTGCCTACTTTTACCACTTGTTTTTAATATAGTACTGGAACTTGTAGATAGAGCAGTTAGGCAAGAGAAGGAAATAGCATCCAAATTGAAAAGGAGCAAGTAAAAGTGTTCCAGTTTGCAGATGACATGATCTTATATATAGAAAACCCTACAGACTCCACCAAGAGACTGTTAGAACTAATGAACAAATTCAGTACAGTTGCAGAATATAAAATCAACATACAAAAATCAGTAGTATTTCTATATGCAACAGTAAAGTATATGAAAAAGAAATCCCATTTACAATAGCTACAACAAAATAAAATACCCAGGAATAAATTTAACCAAAGAAATGAAGTATCTCTACAATGAAAACTATAAATAATTGATAAGGGAAATTGAAGAAAGTGTTAATAAATGGAAAGATATCCTGTGCTCATGGATTAGAAGAATTAATATTGTTAAAATGTCTACACTACCCAAGCAATCTGCAGATAAAATATAATCCCTATCAAAATCCCAATGACATTCTTCACAGAAAAGCAATCCTAAACTTTGGGGGAAAAAAAGACATTTTGAGTATTATATTATTCAGATTATTCAGAAATAGAAATAAGGCAAATATATTAACTCTGGGGTATTGTCTAGGTTGGTCTATTTTTCTGAAATTTCATTAATGAGTGTCATTTGTGAAGTGTGACATTAACATATCATGTATTAAAATTATTTTAAAATGTATTCCTTATCTCGTGTATGTGTATATATTTTACTTTTTTGCTTTTGATTCTAAGACAAATTTATTTTTCCTCAATCATACAAATTAGTAGAAGACAAAATAATCTCAAAAACTGACAATATTATTATAAATGAACCTTTTAACTTTCCCTAAGAATAAGTACCAATTTTGTGCTATGACGATGACTTTCCATCAGATTATTGTATGTATCTCTGCTATGAGTTAGAATTCAATAATTGTACCTTCTGAAAATTAAATTTGCAGGGGAATGTAACAGGTTTCAGGATTTTTATTTAGCATTTAACCTTAAACTGAACATTTAACTTTAAGAAAAAATAGATTTCAGAACTTTATCTCACTTGAAATCACCTCAAATAAAAAGATACAAGAATAAAGGGAAAAGCAAAAATGAGCTGCTGATACAGGGAAAATTTTGCCGCCAGGAAAATCAGTTCCACGGGATCAATCTGCCTGAGGCCCATCTTGACTTCATTCATAACAAAGGTGTGTAAATAAAGGCTTATTTCAATGCTTTGTTAGTCGGTCTTTATACATTATGTTTTATTTAATAGAGAATGATTAGTGCTTTTCTTATAGTTATAAATGAATATATTGTCTTAGATTTGTTTAGTGTTGATAAGCATGTTGCTATGTTGCATCAGCATTTCTTAACCGTTTGGGGGAACCATTCCAGAAACTTAGTTAAAGCAATGAACTCCTTCTCCCAGTAAAACACATGTACCAAATTAACATAAATTTTGCACAGGGTTTTGAGGTGTTACTGACATCTTATGCTCCTTTAGGGAAATCCTTTCTTAGAATTCAGTACAGGACCTGTTTAAAACCATGCTGCTTCTACATTTTTCGCATAATGACAAGGGAATCTGTAAGAGTGTGGCAAGATTATTTTTCTACAAGGCACATCTATAACAGAAATGTTATCCATTATGCTGATGTTCTTGCCAGCAAAATGATGTTGGTGAGATTTACTCATTCATTCTTGATGAATATATATATTTACCTATAACTAATCTTTTTACTATAGTTCAGTTCATTCTTACCATTCCAAATTAATGGAAGTTAGTAATTCGGTAATTATCCAAAATAATACATTATTCACAAAGCACATATTCCTAATCATATTTTAATTATTTTTAATATTCCATAACGTGCATTTATCAGCATCTATTACCCTAAAATACACAAAAACCCAGAAATGTGTTAAATGATGGAAAAAAATTCTCATACATAATAGGATGATGAATGGAAATTTTTTGTTTCCCAGAATTAGTGATTAGAACTCAAAGCTGTGAACAAAGAGCTTCTAAGCACCCACTTTCTAAAGAGATACCGCAAAAATGGAGGTCAGAAGCCTCCTTGCAGGATTTATTAAACAGGGTCATAATCAGTCCTAGAAAGCAACAGAGTGGTTAACAGCACAAGTACTCTGCTATTGAATCAGCCTGGTTCAAATGCTGTTCTGGTCACATTAGCTATGTAACCATGAACACATAACTTCATCTCCCTGTCCCTCAGTAAAATGAGAATAATAACTATAAAAATAGTGTTTATAACAGTTGTATTTAATTCATGGCAAATGTTCAATGGTGCTTGTATCGGCATTTTGTAAGTCTTGGTATTTTCTGTGCTTTTTTTTTTTTTAAATACACTCCATAGGGTGATTATGCAGATTAAATGCCAACATAGATGTAAATAAATAGAAATATGCCTGGGCCCTGGTATGTATTTAATAAATTTACTATATTTCATTGTTATTTTGCTCATAGTTAGTCCAATCATCCTCTCAAATCTGTGTATGTGCATGTGTGTGTGTAGAAAACTGGGGACTAGAAGAGACACACTCAAAGGGATGGGTGTGGTGAGCCCCAGTGGAAAGGAAAGTGTGTTCTTTGATGAGGGTAATTCCCTATTCCCAAGGTGCTTCCTCCATCTCCTAAGTAAAGTGAGGGGGAAACTCCATTAGAATCTGTCAGCTACTAATGCTCTCTGTAAGAAGGAGCAGGGACTCCACTCCCTTACTAGTTGCCAGTTTAGCAACAGACATACTGACACACCATGTCACCAGTATTCCTCCCCATCACATTTAATGTTAGTTCATCCTTTAGATATTGCCTCAAGTGTCACTTCTATAGCTAGCTTTCCTTAACCCTCAAACCAGATAAATTCTCCTGTAATAGCATAACACATGCTTCTCTTTATCAAACTGATCAGTTGAGATTTTTATAGTTATTTAGGGTTGATTTGTTTAACGATTACTTAAATCCTACTAGGATATAGGTTCATTAAGACAAAGATTGTGTTTTTATACCTCACTCCAGTGCCTAGCACAATGATTGTCCCATGGTTCAGTACTCAATATATATTCTGAGTACTGACATGACATATCATTGGGTTCCGTACTCAGTGATGCAAATTGGGGGAGAGAGTCATCAATGTTCAGTTGAAATTGAATAGTGTTGAAGAGATTCACATGATACTAAAGAAACAGAAATGCTAGATTAGTTTAAGTGAGAAAGAGATCAATTCTTGTTGGATAATCACAGGAGGTTTATCATATTAGAGGAGAATAAGAATAAGAGTTGAAGGAAGATAAATTTTAATAAACAAGTTGGTGAGGAGAGAAATGTAAGAAAACTTACGTGTGTTGCTAAATATACTGGATTAAGAGTAAATGAATTTGAGGAAAGCTGAATGAATTTATAGAAATATAAATGATGCTTCTATAATTGTAAGGTATTTATCGTTATATAGATCCATTAATATCATGCTGATTATCTGGATACTTTCCACAAAGAGTGGATAAGGACTGAACTTTTTAAGTAGAGAAGGACAATGAGATACACATCAGACAAGGTTTAGTGCAGAAAACTAAAACTACTTTAGGTATTTTGGCCAGAAAGTGATTTACAACATTGGGTAATTTAAAAAATGGTTGCAACAAGGAAGCTAAGAACCTTGAAAAAAGTTTACAGGAACTGCTAACTAGAATAACCAGCTTAGAGAAGAACACAAGGACTATGTGAAAACACCAAAACTATGAGTGATTGGTGTACCTGAAAGTGACAGGGAGAATGGAACCAAATTGAAAAACACACTTCAGGATATTATCTAGGAGACCTTACCCAACCTAGCAAGACAGGCCAATATTCAGATTTAGGAAATACAGAGAACACCACTAAGATATTCCTCAAGAAGAGCAACCCCAAGACTCATAATCATCAGATTCACCAAGGTTGAAACAAAGGAAAAAATATTAAGGGCAGCCAGAGAGAAAGGTCAGGTTACCCACAAAGGGAAGCCCATCAGACTAACAATGGATCTCTCAGCAGAAACCCTACATTCCAGAAGAGTGGGGGCCAACATTCAATATTCTTGATAATTTTCAACCCAGAATTTCATGTGCAGCCAAACTATGCTTTATAAGTGAAGGAGAAATAAAATCCTTTACACACAAGCAAATGCTGAGGGATTTTTGTCACCACCAGGCCTGCCTTACAAGAGCTCCTGAAGGAAACACTAAATATGGAAAGGAAAAAATGGTACCAGTCACTGCAAAAACATGCCAAAATATAAGGACCAATGACACTATGAAGAAACTATATCAACTAATGTGTAAAATAACCAGCTGGCATCATATGACAGGATCAAATTCACACATAACAATATTAACCTTAAATGTAAATGGGCTAAATGCCCCAATTAAATGACACAGACTGTCAAATTGGATGAAGAGTCAAGACCCATCAGTGTGCTGTATACAGGAGACCCATCTCATGTGCAAAGATGCACATAGGCTCAAAATAAAGGAATGGAGGGATATTCACCAAGCAAATGGAAAGAAAAAAAAAAAAGCAGGGATTGCAATCCTAGTCTCTGATAAAACAGACTTTAAACCAACAAATATCAAAAAAGACAAAGAAGGGCATTACGTAATGGTAAAGGGATCAATGCAACAAGAAGAGCTAACTATCCTAAATATATATGCACTCAATACAAGAGCATGCAGATTCATAAAGCAAGTTTTAGAGACCTACAAAGAGACTCCCACACAATAATAGTGGGAGACTTCAGCACCCCATGGTCAATATTAGATCAAAGAGACAGAAAATTAACAAGGATATTCAGGACTTGAACTTAGCTCTGAACGAAGCATACCTAATAGACATCTATAGAACTCTCCACTCCAGATCAACAGAATATACATTCTGCTCAGTACCGCATAGCACTTACTCTAAAATTGACCACATAATTCGAAGTAAAACATTCCTCAGCAAATGTAAAAGAACAGAACTCCTAACAGTCTCAGACTACAGTGCAATCAAATTAGAACTTAGGATTAAGAAACTCACTCAAAACCACACAACTACATGGAAACTGAACAACCTGCTCCTGAATGACTACTGGGTAAATAACAAAATTAGGGCATAAATAATTTCTTCAAAACTAATGAGAAAAAAGACAGAACATACCAGAATCTCTGGGACACATTTAAAGCAATGTGTAGAGGGAAATTTATAGCGCTAAATGCCCACAGGAGAAAGCAGGAAAGATCTAAAATTGACTCCCTAACATCACAAAAGAACTAGAGAAGCAAGAGAAAATAAATTCAAAAGCTAGCAGAAAATAAATAAGAGCAGAACTGAAGGAGACAGGGTCATGGAAAACCCTTCAAAAAAAATCATTGAATCCAGGAGCTGGTTTTTTGAAAAGATTAACAAAATAGATTGCTAACCAGAAAAAGAAGAAAAAAGAGAAGAATCAAATAGACACAATAAAAAATGATAAAGGAGATATCACCACTGATCCCACAGAAATATAAACTACCATCAGAGAACACTACAAACACCTCTATGCAAACAAACTAGAAAATCTAGAAGAAATGGATAAATTCCTGGACACATACACCCTCCCAAGACTATACCAGGAAGAAGTCAAATCCCTGAATAGACCAATAGCAAGTTCTAAAATTGAAGCAGTAATTAGTAGCCTACCAACCAAAAAAAGCCCAGGTCCAGGCAGTCTATCATCCTAATTCTACCACAGGTAAAAAGAGGAGCTGGTACCATTCCTTCTGAAACTATTGCAAACAATAGAAAAAGAGAGACTCCTCCCTAACTCATTTTATGAAGACAGCATCATCCTGATACCAAAACCTGGCAGACACACATACATACACAAACAAAAATTTCAGGCCAATATCCCCGATGAACATTGATGCAAAAATCCTCGATAAAATACTGGTAAATCAAACCAAGCAGCGCATTAAAAAGCGTATCCACCAAGATCAAATTGGCTTCATCCCAGGGATGCAAAGCTGGCTCAACATATGCAAATCAATAAACATAATCCATCACATAAACAGAACCAGTGACAAAAACCACATGATAGGTACAGAAAAGGCCTTCGATAAAATTCAACAGCCCTTCATGCTAAAAACTCTCAGTAAACTAGGCATTGATGGAATATATCTCAATAAGAGCTATTTATGACAAACCCACAGCCAGTATCATACTGAATGGGCAAAAGCTGGAAGCATTCCCTTTGAAAACTGGCGCAAGACAGGGATGCCCTCTCTCATTACTCCTGTTCGATGTAGTGTTGGAAGTTCTGGCCAGGGCAATCAGGCAAGAGAAAGAAATAAAAGGTATTCAAATACAATGACAGGAAGTCAAATTGTCTCTGTTTGCAGATGATATGATTGTATATTTAGAAAACCCCATTTTCTCAATCCAAAATCTCCTTAAGCTAATAAGCAACTTCAGCAAAGTCTCAGGATACAAAATCAATGTGCAAAAATCACAAGCACTACTATACACCAATAATAGAAATCCAAATCACGAGTGAACTCCCATTCACAATTGCTACAAAGAGAATAAAATACCTAGGAATACAACTTACAAAGGATGTGAAGGACTTCTTCAAAGAGAACTATAAATCAGTGCTCAAAGAAATAAGAGAGGACACAAACAAATGGAAAAACATTCCATGCTCATGGATAGGAAGAATTATTATCGTGAAAATGGCCATACTGCCCAGAGTAATATATAGATTTAATGCTATTCCCAGCAAGCTACCATTGACTTTCTTCACAGAATTGGAAAAGACGACTTTAAATTTCATATGGAACCAAAAAGGAGACCACATTGCCAAGACAATCCTAAGCCAAAAAACAAAGCTGGAGGCATCACGCTACCTGACTCCAAACTATACTACAAGGCTACACTAACCAAAACAGCATGCTACTGGTACCAAAACAGATATATAATAGACCAATGGAACAGAACAGAGGCCTCAGGAATAACACCAGACATCTACAACCATCTGGTCTTTGACAAACCTGAAAAAAGCAGTGGGGAAAGGATGCCCTATTTAATAAATGGTGTTGGGAAAACTGGCTAGCATATGCAGAAAACTGAAACTGGACCCCTTCTTTACACCTTATACAAAAATTAACTCAAGATGGATTAAAGACTTAAGTGTAAGACCTAAAAGCATAAAAATTCTAGAAGAAATCCTAGGCAATACCATTCTGGATATAGACATGAGCAAAAGCTTCATGACTAAAACACAAAAAGCAATGGTAACAGAAGCTAAAATTGACAAACGGGATCTGATTAAATTAAAGAGCTTCTGCACAGCAAAAGAAACTATCAGAGTGAATAGGCAACCTAGAGAATGGAAGAAAATTTTTGCAATCTATCCATCTGACAAAGGGCTAATATCCAGAATCTATAAAGAACTTAAACAAATTTACAAGAAAAATAAAACATAAAAAGTGGGCAAAGTATATGAACAGACACTTCTCAAAAGAAGATATTTATGCAGCCAACAAACATATGAAAAAAAGCTCATCATCATTGGTCATTAGAGAAATGCAAATCAAAACCACAATAAGATACCATCTCACGCCAGTTACAATGGAGATCATTAAAAAGACAGGGCCGAGGCCGGGCGCGGTGGCTCAAGCCTGTAATCCCAGCACTTTGGGAGGCCGAGACGGGCGGATCACAAGGTCAGGAGATCGAGACCATCCTGGCTAACACGGTGAAACCCCGTCTCTACTAAAAAAAAAAAAAAATACAAAAAACTAGCTGGGCGAGGTGGCGGGCGCCTGTAGTCCCAGCTACTCGGGAGGCTGAGGCAGGAGAATGGCGTGAACCCGGGAGGCGGAGCTTGCAGTGAGCTGAGATCCGGCCACTGCACTCCAGTCTGGGCGACAAAGCGAGACTCTGTCTCAACAACAACAACAACAAAAAAGTCAGGGCCGGGCGTGGTGGCTCACGCCTGTAATCCCAGCACTTTGGGAGGCTGAGGCGGGCAGATCATGAGGTCAGGAAATCGAGACCATCCTGGCTAACACGGTGAAACCCCGTCTCTACTAAAAATACAAAAAATTAGCTGGGCGCAGTGGCGGGCACCTGTAGTTCCAGCTACTCAAGAGGCTGAGGCAGGAGAATGGCGTGAACCCGGGGGATGGAGATTGTAGTGAGCCAAGATTGCACCACTGCACTCCTGCCTGCGAGACAGAGCCAGACTCCATCTCAAAAAAAAAAAAAAAAAAGTATGGAAACAACAGATCCTGGAGAGGATGTGGGGAAATAGGAATGCTTTCACACTGTTGGTGGGTGTAAATTAGTTCAACCATCGTGGAAGACAGTGTGGCAACAGTGTGGCGATTCCTCAATGATCTAGAACCAGAAATACCGTTTGACCCAGCAATCCCATTACTGGGTATCTACCCAAACTATTATATATCATTCTATAAAGACACATGCACACGTATGTTTATTGCAGCACTATTCACAATAGCAAAGACTTGGAACCAAACCAAATGTCCACCAATGATAGGCTGGATAAAGAAAATGTGGCACATATACACCATGGAATACTATGCAGCTATAAAAAAGAATGAGCTCATATCCTTTGCAGGAACATGGATGAAGCTGGAAACCATCATTCTCAGCAAACTAACACAGGAACAGAAAACCAAACACCGCATGTTCTCACTCATAAGTGGGAGTTGATCAATGAGAACTCATGGACACATGGAGGGGAACATCACACACCAGGGCCTGTTGGTGGGTAGAGGACAAGGGGAGGGATGGCATTAGGAGAAATACCTAATGTAGCTGACAGGTTGATGGGTGCAGCAAACCACCATGGCACCTGTATACCTCTGTAACAAACCAGCATGTTCTACACCTGTATCCCAGAACTTTAAATAAATAAATAAGTAAATAGTTGCGATAGTTGGAGAAATGAGATCCAGGCTGGGCCTGAGTGGTAGCTACAAAATGCTCCTCAAAACTGAAGAAGCTAGAAAGCAGACACTAAAACTCTGCTGCAGAAAAACCTCTCATCAATAAACTTTATCACAAACAACAAATTTATATCAAACATACAAAATGTCTCCATATTATTTGTGCCTTTCAAATATCACAGCATTGCATATCATTGGAAAAACCTAATTTGTATCAAGAAATTCAGCAAAGAAATCTAAGAAATGTTTCTCTCTCTCTCTCTCTCTGTCTCTCTCTCGACTCTGTAGCACATAAATACACCACACTATAGGGAGGAGGACATGGAGTTTGATAGGCTCAATTCCTAGCATTCTTCACAAGGAGTTTATTGTTGTTGTTGTTTTAATTAATTCGGTAACAATGTGCTAGTTGGCTTGGAGTTAGAGATTCACTGAATAAAGTTGGCAAGGGAGAAAAATCACCACCAATTCCCTCTGGCTCACATGTCTGAATGCATCTGGGGCATTCCAATTTAGCAGTCCTAACAAATGACTTTTTCTTTTCAGGGTTAGTATGTAATCATTTATTTCCTTTATAATATATATTTCAATGTTTAAAAAAATTCTTTAGCAGCCAAACTTATACTATGGCAACATTTCAGTTCTTCTTTAGTGGAGAGACCAAAAGCTCAGTATGCCTTTGAATTATTTTCCATCAAAAGGAGAGGAAGAGAAAATGGGTAAAAAAAAAAAAAAAAAGCCACAAAAATCACAATTTTTGAAAGCATACAATGATAGGGCCTAGCTTTTCAAAGAAAGACAAAATATTTGATGTAACCACTAAAATTTCATAAATTTTTGAATATCATTAAGGAAATATTACCTGTGAGTATTACATTAACAAGAATAGCATACACATTTGGTTAATCATCAATAATCCATTCATCCAGTTTATGTATAGCCATAGCCAGTCTACTGCCCACATCCCAGCCTACATTTTGCTTTTTACAGTCCTTCCTTTTGGAAATGAAAGTCGGGATCCTTGCCAATAACAACCACCTCCAATGTTTTCAATATTGCTACCATCACCCTGGCAACACAGAAGACAGGACATAAATAGTTGCTCTGCCAAACATATCTATTGCCTTGTTATTCTTGTGGGAGTTAGTGTTGTCAAGGGAAGTTTATACCAAAGTTAAAAGTAAATTTTGACTTATCAATGGCAAGATTTTCTAAAAATTGCATTCATGCTTTATTTATTTAGACAATTAAGTGGAAGTGTAAATAAAATATAAACTCCATGAGGGCTGAGAAAATACTTGTCTTATTCCTCAGCACTAAGCTCCAGTAGATGCTCAGTAAATATTTACTAAATGGGTGAATTTGTTCAATGCAAGTATGGGTTTCTCAAGTTAAAGCATTAAGTTTGACATTGTTTATATCAGCACATTGGTAGCACTAAAATATTTTTTTAAATCATAGTCCAGAATAATTTATAAATGGTAGAATTGTTAATGGGGGCAGAGATTACATAATCTAGTTTCAGTTGAACTATCTGGTATACCTACCAGATTGTGTGTATAACCAGATGTAAGAAGAAAAAAACAACTGTTTTTATCTTCCCTTAACTCTGACACAGTCACTCAATACAACACGCCTAACAACAGATGAGGGTTTCTCCCACCACACCAAGCAATTTTCCAACAGACACCAGCTGACTGTCCTCTAAGTCAATTCTGACATTATCTACCTGGAGATAGCATCAGATTTCACAGGTTAAGGGCTCAATCTCACAACACTGTGCCCACTTCAGATGCAAATTGCAGGTCTCAGATTGTGACCTGTACTCCTGACTGGCTATAATTTGGGGTTCCCATGATCCCCTCCTTGGTTTCAATTAGTTTGCTCAAGTGGCTCATACAACTCAGGGAAACACTTTACTAACATCTACCCATTTATCATGGAGGATATTACAAAGGATACAGATGGACATTTGGAAGAGATACATGGGGTGAGGCATGACAGAAGAGATGCAGTTTCCAGGCCCTCTCTGGGTGTGCCATCCTCAGGAACCTCCACACGTTCAGCTATCTTGAAGCTCCCCATACGCAGTCATTTAGAGGTTTTATGGAGGCCTCATTATGTAGGCATGATTGATTAAATCACTGGCCATTGGTGACCAACTTAATCTTCAGTCCTTCTCCCTACCTCGGAGGCCAGCGGATGGAACCTAAAGTTCCAACCCTATAATCACATGGTTGGTTCCCGTGGCAGCCAAGGCCATCCAGGAGCCCACTGAGAGTCACTTCATTATTAAAAAAAGATGCTACTCTCACTCAAAAATTCCAGGGGATTTAGGAACTGTGTCAGTTCTTCCTATCATTAAAGAAATTATAAAGGTCTTAGGAACTCTGTCAGGAACTGGGGTCAAAAGCCAAATATCAGAACAAAAGATTCTTCTAGAGCCCCTATCTATGAGAGTTTTGTGCAAGGAACCAGGGGGCAGATACCAAATATATATTTCTTATATCACAGTATCACACCAGACGTTATTAGATATGATCAACACTCTTGACATTGAATTTGGTGCTTTTTATGCATTTATGGCATTTTAACCTCCCCCTTGCCACATGTGGTAGACATTTTGCAAATCAGAAAACCTAGACTCTAAGAGGTCAGCAAAGTTGAACATGTTTACTCAGCTTGTCAGAAGAGAGGGAGCAGGGTGTGAACCCAGGTTCATCTGTCTTCAAAGCCAGTGCCCATTCTGGTCACAAAACTGCCTCTTTTGGTGTCTCTCTTCAATCTCTAGAGCTCTTTGGGCTTTTCTGGAGTTAGAAAGCTAATCTGGAAGTCATACCACAGTGCCAACCCAGTCTCACTTCCTTCGAATCCCTGCCATCCCCACTTCATGGTGGTGATCTTGGCACCTTTTCCCTAATTTGGAAACTCCTCTCTTTCGATGGAGAAGAACTGTGTTAAGTATAGCAGTAGCAATTTCCCACATGTTTATTGGAAGTCTCTTTTTGAAAGTAGAACTGACTTGTTTTTTTGAAATGGCTTAAGGTAAAAACTATGTGTAGACTGGGCATGGAGGCTCACTTCTGTAATCCCAGCACTTTGGGAAGCTGAAGCAGGAGGATTACTTGAGGTCAGGAGTTAGAGACCAGCCAGTCTGGGCAACATAGTGAGACCCCATATCTACTGAAAATAAAAATAAATTAGCTGGCCATGGTGGCACAAGCCTGGAGTCCCAGCTACTCAAGAAGGAGGCTGAGGCAGGAGGATCAGTTAAGCCCAGGAGATTGGAGGCTGCAGTAAGCTGTGATTGCACCCCTGCACTCCAGCCTGAATGACAGAGGGAGACCCTGTCTCTAAAAAACAACAATAACAATAAAGACAAACCACATGTACAATACATTTTGCATCATTTTATAAACAGAAAAGTCTGGCATTTAAAAAGTCAAATGATAGACTAATAGGGAAAAAATAGATATATCCCTGATCTCCCAAATAAGAAAAGACTGTGGCATGGTAGAAAGAACATGAAATTTGGAATCAGAGATCTTAACTTTTGATCTTAGCTCCACCACATACCAATTTTTCTCCCTTGTACAAATTAAAGCTTATTTCTCTTATTTCTAAAATGGTTAATTACAATATTTGGCTTTCAAGGATATTGAGTTGAATTGCTAACATACAGAAGTCATTTGTAAATAGTAAAGTGCTACACAAATATAAGCTGTTGGTGATAATGATATTGCTATTATTGTGTTAATTCTAGGACAGAACATAATTTAATCGAACATTCCAATTCTACAAATGAGAAAACTGGAGTATAGAAAAGTGAGGTGAAATAAAGATTCCCAATAAAGGTGAAATAAAAAGAAATTTGAAAATAGACAAAAACCAGTGTCACTTAGGCTCAGTATATTTCAGTATATTAAATCTGACTATACTGCATGCTGTACAGAAATGTCAGTCCTTGCTTTCTATATTCACAATAAATCTAAAGTTTTCTTAAACACTGAAAAAAATAATGACTGCAAGTGCTGTTGTTCTGACTAGAAAGGTAAGTCCAATTTGTAAGATAATAAGTATTTGCAGAAGAGTTTGTCGTGTTTCTATAGAGTGGGGTCAACAGATGATGATTACAACCATCATTTTCACTAAAGGAATGGTGGAGGTAAGAAGAGCTTTTCCAAATACTGAAAACAGGAATTACTTGAAGAAGAAATAAAAAGACTTGGAGGCATGAAGAACACATGATATAGGCCAACACTTTAGAAATCTGAGAAAGCGTAGAGTGGATATTAGTGAGTTACACCAATGCCATAGACTGGGTGGCTTGAACAGAAAACATTTGTTTCTCACAGTTCTGAAGGCTAGTGATATGGTTTGTCTGTGTCCCCACCCAAAATCTCATCTTGAATTGTAATCTCCACCTGTCAAGGGTGGGACCAAGTGGAGGTAACTGGATCATAGGAGCAGTTTCCCCCATGCTGCTCTCATGATAATGAGTGAGTCTCACGAGATCTGATGGTTTTATAAGCATCTGGCATATCTCCTGGTTTCTCTTATTCTCTCTCCCAATACCCTGTGAAGGATGCCTACCACCATGATTGTAAGTTTCCTGAGGCCTCCCTAGCCATGGGAAACTGTCAGTCAATTAAACCTCTTTTCTTTATAAATTACCCAGTCTCAGGCAGTTCTTTATAACAACATAAGAATGGACTAATACAGTAAATTAACACCAGGTAGTGGCATGCTGCTGTAAAGATACCTGAAAATGTGGGAACGACTTTGGAATTGGGTAACAGGCAGAGGTTGGAACAGTTTGGAGGGCTCAAAAAAGACAGGAAGATGTGGAAAGTTTGAAACTTCCTAGAGACTTGTTGAATGGCTTTGACCAAAATGCTGATAGTGATATCGACAATGAGTCCAGGCTGAGGTGGTCTCAGTTGGAGATGAGGAACTTGTGGGGAACTGGAATAAAGGTGACCCTTGCTGTTTTAGCAAAGAGACTGGCAGCATTTTGCCCCTGCCCTAGAGATCTGTGGAACTTTGAACTCCAGAGATGATTTAGGGTATCTAGTGGAAGAAATTTCTAAGCAGCAAAGCATTCAAGATGTGACCTGGGTGCTACTAAAAGCATTCAGTTTTATGTGTTCACAAAGATAAAACATGGAATTGAAACTTATATTTAACAGGGAAGCAGAACATAAAAGTTTGGAAAATTTGCAAAATCCATTTTGAATTTAGACTTCCATGGGACCTGTAGCCCTTTTGTTTTGGCTAATTTCTCCCATTTGCAAAGGGTGCATTTACCCAATGCCTGTACCCACATTGTGACTAGGAAGTAACCAACTTGCTTTTGATTTTACAGGCTCATAGGCTTCAGAAGGGACTTGCCTTGCCTCAGATGAGACTTTGGACTTGGACTTTTGGGTTAGTGCTGGAATGAGCTAAGACTTTCGAGGGACATTGGAAAGGCATTATTGTGTTTTGAAATGTGAGGACATGAGATTTGGGAGGGGTCGGGGTGGGATGATATGGTTTGGCTGTGTCCCCACCCAAAATCTCATCTTGAATTAAAGTCCCCATGTGTCAAGGGCAGGACTAGGTGGACATAACTGGATGATGGGGGCAGTTTCCCCCATGCTGTTCTCACGATAATGAGTGAGTCTCATGAGATCTGATGGTTTTATAAGCATCTGGCATTTCCCCTGCTTGCACGTATTCTCTCTCCTACCATCTTGTGAAGAAGTTGCCTGTTTCTCCTTTGACTTTTGCCATGATTGTAAGTTTCCTGAGGCCTTCCAAGCCATGAGAACTGTGAGTCAATTAAACCTCTTATCTTTATAAATTACCCAGACTCGGCAGTGTGAGAAAGGACTAATATAGGTAGGAAGCCCAAGAGCAGGATGCCAGCATCCACCTGGCTTCAAAGCATGCTCAGGTGCTGGTGAGGGCCCTCTTCTGGCCTGGTAGATGGCTGCCTTCTCACAGTGTCCTCACATTCGGTCCATAACTGAGAAATGCTGTTATTGTTGTTTAAACAGAAGGAGTTGCATACATTCACCTATTAAAGAGGGAAAAAATGGCTGGGGGCCGTGGATCACACCTGTAATCCCAGCACTTTGAAAGGCCAAGGCAGGTGGATCGTTTGAGGTCAGGAGTTTGAGACCAGCCTGACCAACATGGTGAAACCCTGTCTCTACTAAAAATACAAAAATTAGCCTGGCGTGGTGGCGTGCACCTGTAATCCCAGCTACTCAGGAGGCTGAGGCAGGAGAATCACTTAAACCCAGGAGTCGGAGGTTGCAGCAAGCTGAGATCGTGCCACTGCACTCCAGCCTGGGTGACAGGGACTCCATCTCAAAATAAATAAATACATAAAAATAAAAATGAGGGAACAAATGCCCTAACAAGGTGACTAGCTAAGCAAATATATTTTCCTCTCTTCCTTCTCCAAATCTCTTTGAAAAGATCACAGAAATGTACAAATAAAACTAAATTCAATTTATGGGTAGGAACCAATAAAATATACAAACTATATAAATAATAAAACAAAATCCAAACCACCGCTCCACCAGCAGCCAAAAGCTGTGAAAAGATTCTGGAAGTTCTGAAGCAAACACTGCTGTGTATAATAAAGCAATACTAAGCTGAGAAACTTGCAGCCATTACAGAAAAAAAAGAATGAATCAGAAAAAGTGTCTGGGTACCCAGTAGAACCTTAAATAAAACCCCCAGACAGAGACAATGGAAACTGGAAGGCTGGTCAGCTAGGAAATTAATCAAGGGAAGAAAAAATCTATCTGCTTCTGCAAGAGTACATAACTCCAGCATTGGTCTCCAGCCTTAATTCAGGTTAAGAGTCAACCAATACTTTATGGATGGGTATACATTCAGTAAAATGCTGTGATAACACCAATTTGGATATAATGTGAATGAGAATTGGCTGTTGTACTCCTCCCATCCTCCATCTGAAAAAGTGGGAGAAATAGTGGATCCCTTCATCTGCAATATTCTCCTGGGTCAGACTCCTGGTGGAGAGTCTGGGGAGATGAAACAATTGTAAACTAACTAGGAAGTTTCAAAATCTCTAACGCTATCCTGGAAGTCCTTGGCACCCAGACACAGGAACCAGAATCAACTGCTTGCTTTTTAAACCAGAGCCTAACTTCCACCAGATGGCGCCAAACCACAGCAGGGACTCAAAGGAATGAGGTTAGACGCTGCAGTGAAACCGCCGGAAACGGGTCCTGCTGCAGCAGGACACATAAATCTGAATGAAAGAAACCCCTTATTTTAGGCGATTGTATTTTTAGGGCGCACTTCTCGGGTTATGGCAAGGTTTTTCTATAGTTTGAATGAATGGTTCTTCTTCACTGCTTCTATACAGATATTTTCTTGTTAGAAAATAGGCACCTGTGAAATTTAAAGATCGGTTGAAGTTTCCTGACTTTTCCGCTAAGGCTTCCAAATACCCTTTTCAACTCGCACGATTCAAACACTATAATTGACCATGAGACTGTATAAAGTTTATTTCTCATTCTATTCGTTTTTCCAATTTTAAAATTTTAAAAAAATTAGAGAAATTTTGTATTTATTCCCAGAATTGAACGTGTGTCAACTCAGAGTGTATTAATATAACAGTGCTAATCACTATCTACATCTAACTTAATGTTGATTAGCCAAGCAGTACCCATGTTCCCAGTGTTCATTATGTTCGAAGTTCTCCAAAGAATGATAGACTTTAATTAACATTGCAAGAAGCTCTGAACGTTCAACCTTCCCTCTACAGCTATTAGGAATCTACTTCTTGGGGCTTTGTCTACATAAGGCAAACATTCCCAAAAGCAGATCACTGTTCTCTTCTAGCCTCAATTCAACAGAAAAAGCAGGTGCCATGTGAGTCCTAGTGGCCTGCTCTTGTTTAAGCAATATCTGTTGAAACTAATGGAAGATCTTACCTTAGAACTTAAATACCTCTGTGATGGTCTTCACTACCGCCCTACTAACATAATAGAAATCCAAAATGTATTTGTAAAACCTCTTTATATTTTTAATATTTTATCGTAAAATTGATTCCTGAGACTCCAACTGGAATAAAATGTTACTGCTGTATATTTATACATTTGGAGCAAACATTTATAAAATATTTTTTAAATGCTGCACTGGAAGTGTTCTTAGAAAAAATAAATCAAAACCACTATTTTTTCAAATTTTTTTTATTTTTTAATTTTTCTTGAGACAGAGTTTTGCTCTGTTGCCCAGACTGGAGTGCGGTGGTGTGATCTCAGTTCACTGCAACCTCCATCTCCTGGGTCTAAGCGATTCTCTTGCCCCAGCCTCCTGAGTAGCAGGTGCCTGCCACCCCATCTGGCTAATCTTTGTATTTTTAGTGGAGACGGGGTTTCATCACATTGACCAGGCTAGTCTGGAACTCCTGCAGAAGTGATCTGCCTGCGTCGGCCTTCCAAAGTACTGGGATTATAGGCGTGAGCCGCAGCACCCAGCCAGAAACATCCATTTTAAAACTGAGTAATCTGTGATACAGAAAGAAGTTGTTGAAAATTATACCCAGTTAGTGAAAGAGGAAGAATTAGAAGTTAATATTTGTTCTTGTCTCCTTATGCCTGTGTCTTATGCCAACAATTTAACAGCTTATTTTAACAGGAGACCTTAGGAAGACTCAGGAGTTTCCAGGTGGAAAAAATCCCTCTGATAAGTTTCATCATTGCCTGAATCTGGGTTTAGATTAATCTGATTCCCATCTTGTGGAGGTTATTATCAGAGAGATGACCGTTTTGTTGGTAGAAAAGTAAAGTGGCCAATATCAAAGCCACTGAAATCAGACAAATCTCACTTTGAATTCAAACTCTCTGATTTACTTGTGTAATCTTAGACAAATTATTTAATCTCTTATCTGTTTCTCGGTTTCTTTATCTTTAAAAGGGTGAAGCAATAGTATCTCTTTCATGAGACTAGTCTGAGTATTGTGTTTATGGTAGAGTCTGATGCATAGGAAATCTACAATAGTGTTTGTTAACTGTGACCATCATCATTGCTATACCAATCATCCCTGTGATGTTCATTCTAGTGTAAGTAATTCTAAATGCACTTATAATCATTTATTATATCAGTAGAAGGTGAATACAAAATCTTCAAATGCAATTGAAGATCTCAAGTATTATGTTTCTAAACCCTCACTAAAGTATACTAAACGAAACTAGCTAATGGAGAAGAAAAGATGAGTGTGATGAAGATATCACATATAACATTTACTATAGACTAATCATATCAGTGAGGAAGAATGAACAGCAAGTTTATAAATCATGGAATTATTTAACTCCATTTGAAGAAAGCATTTTTTGAAGTGAGGTAGAACTTTATTATTGTTACATTCATTAGAGAAACTAAGAAACTATTTAGGTATTAAAATAGAAACTTTAAAAAATCACCTTAAATTCCACTCTCTGAAGAGAGCCAAATTAAGTGTGTATGTGTGTGTATTCTATAAACCGTAATGATAAGATGTTGGTATATAATCTTTCATACTCTTTTCTATACATCTATAAAGACTTGAAGAGAACAAGGGAATAGACCATATGGCTAACACAGGGAATAGTGTTCAAGGCAGAGAAAATAGTAAGTACAAAAGTCCTAAATTGGGAACATGCCTAGTGTATTCTAGGAACATTGAGGTGGGGCTGTAGCTGAAGTAGATGGAGGAAAAGAAAGAGTAGACTAAAAAAGGGTAACTAGTTAGAAGTCTAAAGGTGAAGGTAGCTTAGTTCAGAGTGGTAGCTGCAGTGGAACTGAGGGACTGTGATTTGATCTGGATATATTTTTAAATTGTAGCCAAAAAGATGCATTGGTGAACTGGAAATGCGGTTTGCTGAAAGGGAGTCATCAAGGGTGACTCCAAGTTCTGTGTATGGATAATCAGAAGATTGGAGTTCTCATGTACTAAATTTGGAAAGAACAAAGGAGGGTCAGATTTGTAGGGAGTGGGGAGTATCAGGGGTTCTATTTTGTACATATTAAGTTTGAGATGTATGGTATAATTCCAAGTGGAGACATGAAGTGGGCAGTTGTATATATTAATCTGGAATTCGTAGAGAAATCTAGGCTGGAGGTATAAATTCGAGAGCCATCAGCACATACATAATTTTTGTTGTTGTTGTTGTTGTTTCTTTTTTGTTGAGAGGGAGTCTCACTCTGTCGCCCAGGCTGGAGTGCAGTGGTGCAATCTCGGCTCACTGCAAGCTCTGCCTCCCGGGTTCACGCCATTGTCTTGCCTCAGCCTCCCGAGTAGCTGGGAGTACAGGTGCCTGCCACCACGCCCAGCTAATTTTTTGTATTTTTAGTAGAGACGGGGTTTCACCGTCTGAGCGAGGATGGTCTCGATCTGACCTCGTGATCCACCCACCTCGGCCTCCTAAAGTGCTGGGATTACAGGTGTGAGCCACCGCACCTGGCCGCACATACATGATTTTTAAAGTCATAAAAATTGGTAGGATCACCTAGGGAGTGTAGGTTGAAAGAGTTTCAGATTTCCAGCTCGGGGGCACTGCAACTTACAGAGTTTGGGTAGATGCTACAAAACTAGCAAAAGAGGCTGAGAATGTCAAAAATTGGTGAGGGCGGGGTAAGTAAGTGAAGAAAGTATTCTAAAAAGGAGAGCGTAAAGAACTATGTCAAATGCTATGTCTATCATTCGAATTTCCAGAGAAATGGCCAGTGGATTTAGCAATGTGGAATTCATTCGCTGCTTTCCCACTTGTATTAGAAACTTCTTTATCATACTTTCATATTTCTTACTTTATATTTCTTTCTTTACTTTCATATTTCATACTTTCATATTTTAAATTTCAAGAACCTCCTTATTCTCAGTAATGACCTGCTACTTATTTCAATGTGAAAACGGAAACAATCAAAGGAGGAATTACATGATCCCACCTGTGTCTCTGCCCTTAGTGTAGCCTCTTTCCTACAAGGAGAAACTCTGTACTCTTAGCCAAGGCAATTCCATCCATCTGTGCGAGATCCTGGTTCCTCTTGACTACTCATGAACATCACTTCAGCAGTACCCCCTTCCATTGTAACTGTTTTCTCCATATTTTAGTATTCTCATCAGCATACAAATTTCTAGAAGATAATGTATTGGACAAATGAGCATGCACTTCTTAAGAAGTTTGACAGAATCATTTTTTACCTGAGTTATTCAATAACCATTATTGCTCTTCATTTATTTCATAAAAATCTCTGGTCCCCAATTATTCTTTTAGTCAGTATCAGAGTCCACCCGTGTTGAGATTTAACTTTCTTTTAAATGTGGCAAAAAGGTATTGTCTTAACTTAAATATGAGTTAAGTAAAAGTTTACACCCAAGTGTAAGTATAGGGCCTTGGTTTCTGAGTCTTCAACACTATCTAGTCATTAACAAAGATTCTGATTCCATATTCCTGGACTGGGAGTGCCATGGTTTTCCTTTTTGGGGAAGAGCTGCTTTATAGCGTCAGATCTAATTCCATGATCACATGGGCCTGGAATGGCCCTGATGCTCTCTGTTATGTGTCTCCTTCAGGAAAAATATCTTGGATATGTTCTATTAGGAGTAAAGAGTTTATTTTCAGTTCTAGGCATTGGGCTGCATAGTAGTTAAAACAGTGAATAGTATCCAGTTTCTTTCCCCAAGAATTTAAATTCTTGTGAAAATACCAACATGTAAACAACTCATTACAGTGCAGGATTTTTTTTTTTAAGCAAGGTATTATGGGGACATGTAGAAGGGACATGTAGCCCACCTAGAAGAATAAGGAAATTTGGTCTAAAGAGCACTTACATGGAAGGAGTGAGGAAGACGTAGAAAGAGACAGCAGAAAGGACTTGGGGGAAAACCAGAGGATTCTGAGGTCATGGAAACAAAGGCACATTAATGTAATTCAGGGCAGCAGAGTGAAGAAACAGAAGCAGAAGTTAGAAATGGGAGGATTAAATCAACAGGTCAAATTTATAGAAAAAACATAAACCAAATTTCACAACAGAAATTTGACAAATTCACCACAGAGGTCACAGAAAAGCTAATTTTTAAAAACCACATTATTGGCCAGGCGCAGTGGCTCACGCCTGTAATCCCAGCACTTTGGGAAGCTGAGGCAGGCAGATCACGAGGTCAGGAAATCAAGACCATCCTGGCTAACACGGTGAAACCCCGTCTCTACTAAAAATACAAAAAAATTAGTTGGGTGTGGTGGCGGGCGCTTGTAGTCCCAGTTACTGGGGAGGCTGAGGCAGGAGAATGGCGTGAACCTGGGAGGCGGAGCTTGCAGTGAGCTGAGATAGCGCCACTGCACTCCAGCCTGGGCAACAGAGAAAAACTCTGTCTCAAAAAAGAAAACAAAAAAAACAAAAAAAACCAAAAAACAAAACAAAACAAAAAAAAACAACGCTATTACTCTGCATAGAGCACTGATATATAGTAGTTGTTCAGTACACATTTGTTAAATAGGAGTAAATGAAATTGAAAGGGGGCAAGCAAATAAAAACAGAAGCACACACAGCACCCTAAAACAGCCTGTCTGGAAAAGGAAGTGAAATCTTTCAGAGTCTTCTAGTGGTCCAGTTTCCAAGATAAAAGTGTCTAAGTCTTAAGGTCACAGTGCCATTTCTGGCAGTTGCTAGAGCTAAAACTGACTTGTCTGCATCATGTCTCAGCAACATCTTTAAATGTGAAAGAAATTAGCCAATAACCACAATATTTAATCCCTATAATGTCAAACAATCAAGTCTTTCACTGAATTGAAGGACTGTTTTGGCACCCGCAATCCATCCCATCTATAACCACCCAAAGAATTGATTTTGAATCAAAGTACTTTAGGCAGATTATGAAATTGGGAGTTACATTGAGCACTCTAAGATGCCAGGATGTGACTTCCTGAGAAGTCAGTGTTTTAGAGCTCTGACAAGGGCCCAACCTTGGCAGCTGTGATCAGTGGGCTGTGTGCCCAGTGCTTCACCTCTCTGTGCCCATTAACTTGTTCCTTGGCTTCTTTTTCCTCTCGTCCCATCAAAACTTTTTTTTTTTCACCCAGAGAGGATCTCATGTCAACCAATTATATCTTAATTTGAGTCTAGAGAGTATCTTCTCTTGTCCAGAGTAATTTGCATTTTAAGTCTTAACATAAATGTTGTGTCCACTCTTAAAAGAATTTCAGAAATAACAGGCAGGCAGGTTTGTGCAATGAGAGAAGATTTTTCCAGGGCCTCTGAATACGCTACCTCACAGATTTCAAATCTAGCTGAACATAGGCACCCACTAAAGGAGTCTCAAAGAGGTATAGAATGATTATCCTTTAACCATGGTGATATCTGTTGCTGTTAACCTGCTCCACATCCGTTTTCCCTCTCCTGATAACAAGCACCCTGCTTTTTCTTTCAGGGGTTACTAATCCCCCACTCTATCTGTGTGGTTTGTGCAAGGTTAACTCCAGCTTCTCAAAATGAGCATATGAATTAGGTCTAATTAATTTGAGTGTCAAATTTCCCTGCACTCAGTAATGACTTCTTTGGTAAGCAAACCAGAAGACTGTGATATCAGGGCAGCAAAGGCAATTAACACCGTTCTGGACAGGGCAAGCCAGAGACAAGGAAACTCAATCTTGGGACTCTGCATGGATCTACAGAGGGAAGAATGGCCTCTCTTTCCTTGAATTACCAAACAGAATGCACATAAGATGGAACTACTTGCTGTGAAAAGGAAGAGTATATCTGAGGTTGAAGCCTAGAAAGAAAAGCAGAGTTAAGAAACAGGAGAAAGTGGCGGGCACAGTGGCTCATGCCTGTAATCTCAGCATTTTGAGAGGCCAAGGTAGGTGGATCACTTGAGATCAGCAGTTCAAGAGCAGCCTGGGCAATGTGGCAAAACTCTGTCTCTACTAAAAATACAAAATCTAGCCAAGTGTGGTGGTACGCACCTGTAATTCCAGCTACTTGGGAGGCTGAGGCACAAGAATTGCTTAAACCCAGGAGGCAGAGGTTGCAGTGAGCTGAGATCCTGCCACTGCACTCTGGCCTGGGCGACAGAGTGAAACTCTCAAAATAAAAAAAAAGAGGAGAAAGTGTCTTTAAACCATGAGGCCTCGTTTGAGCCACTGGTCTTTTCAGTTATGTGCATCAACAATTTTTAGTCAGTTTTGTTTCGGTCACTCACAACTAAATAAATCATCAAATATTGCAACAATTTCTAATTGATTGGACTTTTTCATCAAGCCCAAGCTAAACCATTAATAATGTTCTGACTATTGTGAGAGCTCTCAGGATTTCAGACTACTAAACCTACTCCCTTACCATCCTAAAATGGTTTTCCCTTTACTCCAAGGCCTGATTTGTTTTGTACATTTATTTAACAGACATTTACACAGTTATTACTATTGTTTGAATTATTCTACAAATATTAACTCATGTTATTAATTTAGCAATCCCCTGAGACAGTTACTAGTTTCATCCTCATTTTATACAGGAGGAAAGTTGGCCAAATCACACAGCTAGTATGAGGGAGAGAGAGAAAGGAAGGGGGAAGCTGTGTTTCCACCACTGAGAGGTTTAATTCTTATTAAAACATTTATATCAACGTTTCTCAACCCTAGCTTGAAATAAGCATCTAAGGAGTTGAAAATTAGTGTATCTGGGGTCCCAGTCCTACAGGAGATATTTAATTGATCTGGATTGGAGTCTGTACATCAGTATTCTTCAAAAGTTTTATAGGTGATGCCAGTATGTAATTCATACTGAAGAAAATATCTGTTTATGTGAAAGGTCAACAATTATCTTCTCCTAGGTGTGGGCATCCCTGGAGCAACTCACTCCAAAAGCCTCATTGATTTCTATATAATGTTCACTAGAAACCAATTAATACTTATAAAAGATTTATTAAGACAATCCATTTCTATATATCTATGTAAGTTATAAATGATACTTGCCGAAACTAGAGTTGACACTATGGCACACAAAACTGTGAATATTCGTAATGTGAGAAATGGAGGGCAGCATTAGCAAAGTTATTTAAATTTAAATAACTAAAAATGACCGCATTTTAGCTTCTTATTCTTGTTAAACTAAGAGTAAAATTGGATCTTTTTCCATATATAACTTGTACCTGGCACAGATAAACTTAATAGCAGTAGAATGCTATTCATTTACATATTGTTCATCTCTAAGGAATATAAACTGTTTCAAGATTGGTTCTCTCCTTTGTGTCTAGACTCCAAAATGAAGAAAGAAATTATGTCTCACTTTTCATTCTACCTCCTGCTCTCATATTCTCACATCGAATCCCTGAACTTTTGTCCAGTTCTTGGGGGACCTAGATCAGTTATGCTTTTAGAGAAATATATGGGTCAAATGTAGGAGTCAGGTTGTAAAGACATCTTAAACATTATAAAGAAAATATTTTGTTTTTAAAAAATCTCCAGTTGTATTGCTTCTGATGAATTAAATCTCCTTTATATTTTGGACGGCTTGTGTAGCATAATTAGTACCTCTAGTCCTCCTCCCATTCCCACTTCCAGAATGTCTTTAAATGTTACTCTTCCAGTTAAGTATAAATTCAGAGATTTGCATGCTCAAGGTTGAGAGAATAAATACTTAAGCCTGCTTGATTTCTAATTTCTCTTTTCTTAGGGGAAATAAAAAGCCATTTTCCTGAAACATCAAAGTTTAAGTTTTGTTAAAAAATGAGAACTAATCTGTGATCAGTAACTATATTCATATTTTTGATAAATATAATCCTAATGCCTAAATGTTTCCATTTATTATGTGGTTTTTTTTTACTGTGGTTTTGTTAGTGTTTTTTTTTTTTTCATTGAGTGTTTTTAAATAAGAGCTTTTTCCTAAATAAAATCAGCAAATACTTATGAAAGTTTCGCTAAGCTCACGTCAGCCTAATGACACCTTGCCATCACTACTCCTTCCTCAGGCCCTCCAAAAATTATTTTGTCTTTTACACAAATACATTGCAATCCTTAGCAGAACATTGATTTATTAATTAAAATGGAAGACATAGAAAATAAAATATTTCCACATTCTCATTGTTTAAAGTTCTCAAGAATACTTGTTTTATTATACCCTAATTTGAGAAATTGTCACTGATTTGATAATCAGTAAAGGTAAAGCAACATTCACTCCTTTAAATCAGCAATATGTAAATATAGAATTAATGTTTAAAGTTTATAACCTGTCAAGGGGAATAAACCGAGTTGTCTCCACATAGTTGAAAGCAATCCAAAGCTTTGTTGGTATTTTTGACTTGTGAAAGACAGCAAGTATGTATCAATACATGGTTTTGATTGAGAGAAAAACTTAGAAAAACTATATTCTTACTTACTGAAAGATAATGCAATGTAACAATAGCATTTAGCAATCTTTTTGACACAGCACCAGATTCTGAATGAACTGCTTGATTGATTGTTGAGGCATTTGTTGTTTGCGTGTGATGAAAGAGAATTTGTGAACTAGTGGTATCCAATGATTTTCTGATTTACACCTCCAGGGGCATAGTCAACAATTAGATTGCCCTCTACAAAGTAGTTCTCAATTCAGTAATGACTCATTGTTTATGCTTTCTCTAAGGAAGTAAAGATATTCCATTTTCTTTTCTTTTTTCAACCACAGAAATTCCTAACATTGCTATCGAACATCTCAGCAGTCCATTCATTTCTTTCTGAGACCTCTTTTCCTGAGTTGACAATCTCTTCTGGCTCTTGGATTTGTATCATATATGTGATTATAAATACCAAGGATGTTAATCGTTTTGAAAAGACAACAATAAGGTGGGAAATCTGCCCAAACTCTATCTACTGAGTGGACTGGTTAGTCCCACATTGAACTGATGAAATAGGCCATTTGTCCCCATGTGAAGATGACCTCTTCACCAGACTCCTATGTAGTTCAATAAACATGTATTGACTTTTTACTGTATGCAAGGCACTGTGCTAAGTGGTTAAAGCTCAAAGATGGATGAGTCACTGTTATTACAGAGTCTGTTCTTTTGTAAGCTGAGATAGTTCTTCCCTAAATAGGGTCTCTAAATTCAGTGACTACATTCTCTAGTTTACAGTTCCCATTTATTTGTGTTGTACCAATATTTATAAGTCTACCTTTTACTCTCAAAGCATCTGATTTGATCTATATGTCTATATTTTCCTTTTGCCTTTTGTACTTAGTGACATCAGGCACCATCACAAAGAAAATGAAGTTGATATTAATAAGAGCTTAAAATGTGGCTCTTGGTAGTTGTTTGTTTGTCGTTGTTTTAAGAGACAAGGTATCACTCTGTCGCTCAAGCTGGAGTGCAGAAGCACGATGATAGCTCACTGGCCTTGAACTGCTGAGCTAAAGCAATCTTTCTGCTTAAGCCTCCCAAGTAGCTGGGACTACAGGCATAAGCCACCATGTCCAGCTAACTTTGCTTTTATTTTTTGTAGAGACAATGTCTCAATATGTTGCCCGGGCTGGTCTCGAACTTCTGGCCTCAAGCAATCCTCCTGCCTTAGCTTCCCAAAGGGCTGGGATTACAGGTGTGAGTCAGTGCACCTGGCTCTTAGTAGGTATGGACTTACACTCAACAATGGCTTGATGCTGAGAAATAAATTTTAATTTTTTAATTTAATTTTTTTATTTTGAAATATACAAAAAAATTACAAAAATAGTTCCAAAAAATCCTATTTCCACCTGCAACCACACTCCCCAAATGTTAACACTTTATATAACCACAGTAAAATAGAAACCAGAAGGTTTATATTAATACAATAATTTCGAATCTGTAGATTATATTTAAATTTTGTCAACTGTTTCACTGATACACTTTTCCTGGTCGAGGATCCAAAAAGGATTGCAGTATGTTTACTTATAAATTCTTTAGTCTCAGTTAGTCCAGAAAAGCTCCTTGAGCTTTCTTTTCTTTCAAGATATTGACACATTTGAAGAGTACTGACATGTTATTTTGTAGAATATCTCTCAACTTCAGATTGTCTGATTTTTTAAAATGATTTCATTGGACTATGTATTTTTAGCAATAATATCATAAAAGAGATATAGTATGCTCCTGCATCGTATCAGGGTATGTTAATAGAACTCCTTAAATTATACTACTAAGGCAAATTTTTACTTTTCTATTTTCTAGTGATATATGTACACATATTTTTTAAAATTTGTATAATAAAACTATGACACTGCTCTTATTTTTGTTAGTTTTATAAATCAAAGATTCATATTCTCCTTCCAGTAGGAGTTGACTTTGAGGACAGTTAATCCACTTACAAATTAAATATACCTACATAAACTACAATGGTGAGTTCTGATGTTAGAAATCTCTTTGCAAGGACTGCTTTACCTAAAAATTTGCCTGAACAAATATCCAGAGAATACTTCCTACACTTGCTCTCAATATATACATGACACTGATGAGTTAATGAAGTAAAGCAGTTTTGGAGTATCAGTCAAAAATTTAGCATTTAAATCTATGTTAAGGATAAGTAAAAGTGGAGGCTTTTATCCTAGAATCCAATAATATGCCTAATCGATAAACATTGCCCTCTTCAAAAAAAAAAAAAAAAAAACAAGTTTTTTTCTTTCCTTAGGGATTTACTCTTGAAAGTCAGCTTTTTGGAATATTCAATTATTCGTGTGTATAAATAACTCATTATTAGACTCGTTTACATCGTTTAAAAATTATGAAATAAACACGCTTTAGAATATCTGCAACTCTTTATTTGTTGACTCAATAAGAATAATTTAATATAGTACTCAACATTAAATTAACTCAATGCTCTATCACGAATAAGTTCTATACTCAGTTGTTGGGAATGGAAGTATTTTTATCTTCTCAAAGACCTGTAACACTTCATTCAAAAAATGTGATAACTTATGTTATTTAGGTAACAAGTTTTTAAGGCTTTAAAGGGAAAATGAATAAATATTTTTCATCTAAAGATTCATAGAAAATATTATGACTACTGAATAATATTTGTGGAGATTTTATTTAAACATGGTTTTAAAAGAAAATACACCTTTTTACTAATAATAATCAAAATTATAAAACTCTACTTCATGTATTTTTATAGCAAAGCTGCTTTATTATTAATGAGTTTCCATTTATTGTAAATTAAGGGAAAAGCTGGGCACATAGTCAGCAAAGCATGGACATATGTGCAGTTGTGAGAGAGGAGATGGATTAATCTGTGTGATTATATATTCTCCCTTTGTACTTCGGTTCTCATACCCCATGTGTGCATAGGATGATGAACTGGAGAAAAAAACATTTGTATACACACTGCCTTAAAAAAAACTCTTAAAGCGTCTTGTAAAATACAAATATTATAAATTTTAAAATAAACATTAAAGCAATTTTTATTTTACCAAAGCACAAGTAGATAATTCTAATGACTTTATTCAACTTAATTTGTATCAAAAGAAACATTAAAATTGGGGCCATATGTTCATGGCATGGGATAATCAGTTAAGAATAAAGTAGTAGGAGGTTCTGATTTGTCACAACTTAATTATATGTTCTTATGACTACAGAGATTCAGAATTTCCAGTCCTGCTTTTTTTGATATTTTAAAATTAACAACAACAGACCAAATTACTCAAACTTTTGGTTATATTAAATTCAAGCATGATCCTATAGAAACAGCATAAGGAACATGGTTTTATACTGACAAGGCTACCAGTTGCTAGTAGTAACAGTTATTACATTACACATATTCTTTCTTGTAATATGTTAAATATTCCATCTTTGATTTCTACCTAAATTTGCATACTAAATTAATAGTGGAACTATATTTATAATTGTAAATGATTTAAATTCTCTGAAACTCAGTGTCTCATCTTCTAAAGTAGACATAGAAATACTTAGAAGTTTATTTGAAAAATTAAACGAAATAGTGTATGTAAAAGCACCTCTCACTTTGTGTCATACGTAATAGAAGTTTCTTTGCTTTTTTCTTTTTGTAGTTACAATGTATCAGTAGTATTTTATCTTCATTGTCTTTTTCTGATAATTTCACTGGATCCAAATTCATATTCATTATAACAGTCTGGAATGTCTTTGACCTTTATCATTCAGGCTATTTTATTTCTGTTTATTAGAGAGCTCTACAAACTATTATTCACAAATCATTATTTCTGACACCATTCTCTGAGGTGTGAGCATCTGCTAGCTGCTAACAGAGGGTGCAGCTGTTGTTCAGAGACCGTCTGTGTTGTGTTGCCAAGCAACTGCTGCAAACCAAATCCCGGGGCAGGTTGCTTGCCCAGGCGCACCTGCCTGCCGACCCAGCTATTTATTTAATTAAAAATCTGTTCCTGCACAACAGCTTGGCCGGAAAGGCAACAGCAGCAATCGATTACAACTATATTAAATGACCTACCCATATTGTTTCATTGACTATTCATTGCAAACCAAAGGTGTCTTTGACCACCCTGACTTATTCTTAATGACTCTGCAAAAAGTGTGTAAGAGCAAAGTATACATGGATTCTATTTGCATGTCACAGAAACTGAAAGCAATCTGTCAGGAGCATTGTTGCATGTAATAAAATGTGCCAAAAAAAAAAAATGTTTCAGCAACAAAAAAGCTAACAAGAGGACACTGCATTTTTTATGTACAACAGAAAAAAGAGTTTAAAATATGTATTTACTATTAATTGGGAATTTGAAACATCAGTGTTTTGTAGTATAAGTTGCTTTCTTTTCCTTCTTTTAATTAAGAAAAACAGATTACCACTTTGGGTGCATTCGAATTCACTCATAATATTACACTGGTTTTCTATTCCCATTCTGTTCTGCCCATTTTAAACATTGACAGAGGCTCTTTTATGTCAACCAGATGATATTAGAAATAAAATTGTCAAGAATTAATACCAGTCATTAAAATTTCTTTTAAAAGCCAGGGGAAGACTTAACAATGCTTATATACATGTCAACAGTGCTCTGTCCTTTGAAGCTCATTTCAGTTTCTTTTCCCTCTTAGAAACAACCAGATCTAATAAGAATTTCAAGGAAAAAACGAAACATTCTCAGTTGTGATTACATGACAGTTTTATTTTTAATGTCTTGAGGTAAAGACTTTAAAGTGGGACTCCAATAACAGAAGTATTTCTATTTTTTATGAAAACTATTAGATTCAATAAAGGTTTGTTATATCACCAAGAACAGCATAAATTATTATTTAAAATCCTAGAATTAATTTTGTTTGCATGATGTATCAAATTACCCATACAAAAGAATCTTGTTTGCAGAAATGGTACTAAATAAAACACAAACATGATACTAAGGGGAGCTCACATTTTTAAAATATAATAAAATGTTTTTTAACATTATGTATGCATGTCTGTGTGTATGATTTTAAACTGAGAATGTTTTAAAGTTAAAATTGGGTTTAAAAAATTCTGCCAGAATATCAGTTTTCTTCCTGCTTTAATGCATTTTTTATTTCACTCACTTACACAACTCACAGGTTTCTGTTTTCAGAAAGAAAACATGCTGCTTGCCCATTCCATATTATATTAATATTTTTATTATTGAGATAAATATTATATATATTGATTATAGACAATGCTTAGTCTTAAAAGGTAGCACCATAAGGCATTGAAATTTCACAGTATCTACTTCAAATGCAAATTTCAAAGGAAGATTTGCTGCAAACCTACATGGTTTAATCTTCATTTATTTCTACAAATTGTTGTAGTAGTCAATGGTCTATTTTTGTTCATGCTAGCATCAACCAGTTATAGACAGTCCTCTATATTATGCCTAATTACAGTATTTCTTGCTTTTTTCTCTGCATTCCTTTTCCTTATAATGAAACAACACATACGGGTCTCTGAAGATCTTTTGTATTTCTGTGGGATCATTGTAATGTCACCTTTGTCATTTCTGATTGTGCTTATTTGGATCTTCTCTCTTTTTATTTTTCTTTCTTTCCATTTTTTTTTAATCCATCTTTTTCATCCTTTCAAAACACCAACTTTTGGTTTGATGATTCTTTGTATGGATTTTGGGGTCTCAATTTCATTCACTTGTGCTCAGATTTTGTTTATGTCTTTTCTATTGCAAATGTTGGAGTTAGTTTGTTCTTGTTTTTCTAGTTCCTCTAGGTGTTATAATAGATTGTTAATTTGAGAACTTTCTAACTTTTTGAGCTAAGTGTTTAGTGCTATAAAATTTCCTCTTAACAGTACTTTTGTTGTCTCCCAGAGATTTTGGTATGTTGTGTCTCTGTTTTCTTTTCTCTCTCTCTCTCTTTTTTTTAACATTTATTTTAGGTTCCAGGGTACATGTGCAGGTTTGTTATATAGGTAAACTTGTGTCATGGAGTTTTGTTGTACAGATGATTCCATCACCTAAGTATTAAGCCTAATACCCATTAGTTATTTTTCCTAATCCTCTCCCTTCTCTCACCTTCCAGTAGTCCTCAGTGTCTGTTGTTCCCCTTTATGTGGCCATGTGTTCTCATCATTTAGCTCTCACTTATAAGTAAGAACATGCAATATTTTGTTTTCTGTTCCTGTGTTAGTATGGAAGAATAATGGTCTCCAGCTCCATCCATGTTTCTGAAAAGGACATGAAATTGTTCTTTTTATGGCTGCATAGTATTCCATAGTGTCTGTGTGCTACATTTTCTTTATCCAGTCTACCATTGATGGGCATTTAAGTTTATTCCATGTCTTTGCTATTGTGAATAATGCTGCAATGAACTTACATGTGCACATGTCTTTATGATAGAACAATGTATATTCCTTTGAGCATATAGCCAGTAATGGGATTGCTGGGTTGAATGGTAGTTCTGTTTTTAGATTTTTGGGGAATCTCCACACTGTTTTCCACAGTAATTGAGCTAATTTACACTCCAACAGTGTAAAAGCATTCCGTTTTCTCTGCAACACCTGTTTGTTGTTGTTGTTGTTGTTGTTGTTGTTTCTGTTTTAATTTATTTTTAAAAACTTTTTTATTCCTGCTTTTATTTCCTTGTTTACCCAAAAGTCATTCAGGAGCGAATTGTTTAATTTCCATGTAATTGTGAATTTTGAGAGATCTTTTGGTATTAATTTCTACTTTTTTTCCACTGTGGTCTGAGACTATGGTTGGTAAGATTTCAAATTTTTTTTAGTTTATTTAGACTTGCTTTATAGGCCAAGCCTTAGTTGATCTCAAAGTATGTTCAATGTGCAGATGAGAAGAAATTACACTCTGTGGTTGACAGGTGGAATATTATGTACATGTCTACTAGGTCCAATGGGTCAAGTGTCAAATTTAAGTCCAGAATTTTTGTTAGTTTGCTGCCTAGATGATCTGTCTAACACTATCAGTGGGGTGTTGAACTCTCCCCCTATTATTGTGTGGCTGTCTGAGTCTTTTTATAGGTCTAGAAGAACTTGTTTTATGAATCTGGGTGCTCTAATGTTGCATGCATACATATTTATGATAGTTAAGTCTTCATGTTGAATTGAATCATTTATTATTGTATAATATCCTTCTTTGGCCTTTTTCACTGTTGCTGGTTTAAAGTCTATTTTATCTGATTTAAGAATAGTGACCCCTATTCATTTTTTATTTCCATTTGTGTGACACATCTTTCTCCAATCCTTTACTTTGAGTCTATGGATGTTGTTACTTGTGAAATGGGTCTCTTGGAGACAGCAGAAGGATGGGTCTTGTTGTTTTATCCAACTTGCTACTCTGTGTCTTTTGTTTTTTGTTTTCTTTTTTGTTTTTTTGAAACAGAGTGTCACTGTCATCCAGGCTAAAGTGCAGTGGTACAATCATAGCTCACTGTAGTCTCAGTCTCATGGACAAAACCAATCCTCCTGCCTCAGTCTTCCAAGTAGCTATGATAACAGAAATGTGCCACCATGTCTGGCCGTTTTTCAAACTTTTGGTAGAGATGATGAGGATTCATTATTTTGCTCAGGCTGGTCTTGAACTCCTGAGCTCAAATGATCCTCCCATCTTGGCCTCCCAAAGTGTTGGGTTTGCAGGTATGAGCCACCACAGCTGGCCTCTGTGTCTTTTGGAGAGGGATTGTGGCGGGGACATTTATACCATTTATGCTCAAGATGAATATTGGTATGTGAGATTCTGATCCTATTGTCAAGTTACTAGAGGGTTGCTTTACAGTTCCTATTGTGGGGTTGCTTTATGGAATCTGTGGGATATGTACTTATGTGTTTTTGTGATAGCAGGTATCATTCTGTTATTTCCATGTTTAGAACTCCCTTAAGGATCTCTTATAAGGCTGGTCAAGTGGTAACAAATTCCCTTAGCACTTGCTTGTCTGGAAAAGTTTGTATTTCTCCTTCACTCACGAAGCTTAAATTGGAAGAATGTAAAATTTGTGGTTGGACTTTCCTTTCTTTAATAATGCTGAAAACAGGTCCAATCTCTCCTGGCTTGTAAGGTTTCTACTGAGAAATTCATTGTTACCCTGTTAGAGTTCTCTTTGCACATGATCTAACCTTTTTCCTGTAGCTGCCTTTAAGATTTTGTTATCATTGACCTTGGACAGTCTGGTGACTATATGTCATGGTGATATGCATTTTGTAAAGTATCTTGCAGGTGTTCTCTGATTTCTCGTATCTGGATGTCCACTCCTGTAGCAAAATTAGGGAAATTTTCTTGAATGATTCTCTCAAACATATTTTCCAGGTTGTTTACTTCTCTGCACAAAAACTAGAAAATCTAAAGGAAATGGAAAACTCCTGGAAACACACGACCTACAAAGAGTAAAACAGGAAGAAATTGAAACCCAAAAGAGACCAATATCAAGTTCCAAACTTGAATCAGAAAAAACAACCAACCAAAAAAAGGCCCTGGGCCAAATGGATTCCCAGCCAAATTCTACCAGGCATACAAAGAAGAGGTAGTACCAATTATAATGAAACTATTCCAAAAATCCTAGGAAGAAGGACTTCTCCCTAATTCATCCTATGAATCCAGCATCACCCTGATACCAAAGCCTGGTAATGACACAAGGGAAAAAGAAAACTACATGCCAATGTCCCTGATTAACATAAACACAAAAATCCCCAACAAAATACTAGCAAACCAAATTCAGCAGCACATCAAAAGTTGATTCATCATGAACAAATAAGCTTTATTTTTTGGATATAAGGTTGCTTCAACATATGCAAATCATTAAATGTGATTCACCACAAAAACAGAGTTAAAAACAAAAACTATATGATCTTCTCAACAGAAATGGAAAAGTTTTTTAAAAAAAATCATGATAGAAACCCTTTCATGATAGAAACCCTGAAGAAACTAGGCATCAAAGGAACATACCTCAACAAAATAAGAGCTATCTGTGAAAAGCCCACAGCCAACATTATACTGAACAGACAAAAGCCGAAAATATTCCATTTAAGAATAGGAACAAGACAAGAATTCCCATTCTCACCAATCCTATTCAACATTGTACTAAAAGTCTTAGCCAGAGAAATTAGGCACTAGAAATAAAAGGCATCCAAATAGGAAAAGAAGAAGTCAAATCTCTGTTCATGAACCATATGATTCTATCCCTAGAAAACCCTAAAGATGCCACCAAAAGGCTTTTAGAACTGATAAACAACTTCAGTAAAGTTTCAGGATACAAAATCAATGTACAAAACTCAGTAGCATTTCTATATACGAATAATGTTCAAGATGAGAGCCACATCAAGAACACAATCTCATTTACAATAGCCACAATAAAATAATACAATAACATAATATACCTAGGAAGACATCTAACTAAGGAGGTGAAAGATCTCTACAAGAACTATAAAACATTACTGAAAGAAGTCATAGATGACACACAAAAAAATGGAAAAACATCCCATGCAATGGACTGGAAGAATCAATATTGTTAAAATGGCCATAGTGCCCAAAGGAATCTACAGATTCAGCACTATTCCTATCAAACTATCAATGTCATTTCTCACAGAATTAGAAAGAGACTATTCTCTAGTTCCTATGGAACCAAATAAGAGCCTAAATAGTCAAAGCAATCCTAATAAAAAAGAACAACACTGGAGGCATCACCTTGCTTGACTTCAAATTATACTATAAGGCTATGGTAACCAAAACAGCACGGTACAGGCAGAAAAACAGACACATAGACCAATAAAACAGAATAGAGAACCCGGAAGTAAAGCCACACACCTATAGTTATTTGATCTTTGACAAAGTGAACAAAAAAAATCAATGGAGAAAGGACTCCCTATTCAATAAATGGGATAGCTGGCTAGCCATATAAGAGAGAATGAAACTGGACTTCTACCTTTCACCATATGCAAAAATTGACTCAAGAGGAATTAAAGATTTAAATGTAAGACCTCAAAGTGTGAGAATCCTAGAACATCTAGGAAACAACATTCTGGTCGTCAGCTTTGGCAAAGAATTTTTGACTAGAAATGGACAAGTGAGGCCCAATTAAACTAAAGAGCTTCTGCAAAGCAAAAGAAACTAACAGAATAAACAGACAAACTACAGAATGGAAGAAAGTATTTGCAAACTATGCATCCGACAAAGGTTTAATATACAGAATCTACAAAGACTTTAAGCAACTCAACAAGCAAAAACCAAATAACCCCATTTAAAAATGGGCAAAAGACATGAACAGATACTTCTCTAAAGAAGACATACAAGCAGCCAACAAACATGTGAAAAAATACTCGACATCACTAATTATCAGAGAAATGAAAAATCAAAGCTACAACGACATACCATCTCACATCAGTCAGACTGACTATTATTAAAAAGTCAAAAAACAACAGATGCTGGTGAGGCTGCAGAGAAAAGTGAATGCTTATACTCTGTTGATAGGAATGTAAATGGGTGAAGCCTCTGTGAAAGAAGTTTGGAGATTCTTGAAGAGCTTACATCATAACTAACATTCAACCCAGCAATCCCTTACTGGTGATATACCCAAAGGAAAATAAATTGTTCTACCAAAAAGACACATGGACTCATATGTTCATTGTAGCACTATTCACAATAATAAAGACATGGAATCAACTTAGGTATGCAGCAACTGTGATTGGACAAAGAAAATGAGGTACATATACACCATGGAATACTATGCAGTCGTAAGAAAATAAAATCACGTCTTTTGCAGCAACATGGATGCAGCTGGAGGCCATTATCCTAAGCGAATTACTGCAGGAACAGAAAGCCAAATACTATATGTTCTCACTTATAAGTGGGAGCTCAATATTGAGTACACATGGACATAAAGGTGGCAACAGTAGACACTGGGGACTACTAGAAGGAGGAAGAAGGGAGGAGGCCAAGGGTTGAAAAACTACCTATTGGGTACTATGCTCAGTATCTAGGTGACAGGATCAGTTGTTCCACAAACCTTAGTAGCATACTGTATACCCATATAACAAACTGGCACATGTACCCCTGAATCTAAAATACAAGTTGCAATTATTTAAAAACAAACACACACATACTATGAATCTTCTATTGAATGTAATTTGGGGCCCAGACGTAATTTTAAATCTATAGCAGTTACATTTTCTTTTAATCCAGATTGGTGATTCTTAATAGTACAAAGAAATATTTGATCAGATTTTTTTCCTTTTTAATATGAACAGACCAGTGATACAACTGTTAACATTCGTGTAAAATTTTTGTTCTCATGTCAAGTTTCCAAGCTGTAATATTTTTTTCTGCTTCAGTATGCCCATTTCAGAACCAACTTATTGTTCAAAGCCCAACTAAACATTATCTCATTTGTCACATCAGAATTTCTCTTGTATGTTTTGATTGTCCCTCTCCATCTAGTATTTAACATTTATATTCGTATGTCTTGATTCGTTGAAAGTATTGATCAATTCTTGACTAAAAATTATACTACAGAGTCATGCATTCAACCAGGATAACTATAAACCAGGATTGTGTTGAAAATAAGATGGTAGATTTCTTTTAACATCAAAGATTTTAAAACTATAACAGGGATTATTTGTTAATTTGGAATAGGGAGAGAAAAATTATTAATAGTAGAAATTACAAAAAATAAGGAGGTTACATTTTGTGTCTGGAAGTACTACGGTGCTACTAACTATATTTCTAAAATCTGTGTGTCTTCTGGACAAATTATCCTGGGTGATTTAGAAGTCCTTCAAACTTAAAATAACAAACCTGAATGTGAAATCTGTCTCCAAACCTGCTCCTCTATGGTCAGCCTCAAGTTTAGCACCCTACAACTAGATACTTGTTCCAGAATATCTGGAAATTATTTTTATCACTTTTATTTTATCCTACAGATTGTATTTATATATAAAGACAAAGTTACTGCCCCTCATTAACACCTGCTGTCCATCTTTATTATCAAATAATTATAATTGCCTCCTTGCAGTCTTCCTGTTTACAGTCTTGACCATCTCCACTGACTGTACCGTTGCTAGACAGATGTCTCTAAAACACACATCTGGTCAAGTTACTTGCCTGCCTGCACTTCCAATGGCTTCTTTTTTTATTTTTTTTAGACAGAGTTTCACTCTTGTTGCCCAGGCTGGAGTGCAATGGCAGGATCTCAGCTCACTGCAACCTCCACCTTCGGGTTGAAGCGATTCTCCTGCCTCAGCCTCCTGAGTAGCTGGGATTACAGATATGCACCACCATGCCCAGCTAGTGGCTGGTCTCGAATTCCCAACCTCAGGCGATCTGCTTACCTCGGCCTCCCAAAGTGCTGGGATTACAGGCGTGAGCCACCGCACCCTGCCTTCCAATGGCTTCTTATTCCCTACATGTGAAGTGGAAAGGGCTTATCATGTAAAGGATTAATATTTTATAAGAATGTGGAAATTTACTTTCTTATCTCCTACTTCCACCTCCCAAATTCTGGAGCCTGACATACAGAAACACTAATATAAAAGGCAGTCTTGTGTAAGACCTTGGCTAGCTATGGGCACCCTTTTCACATAATTTACAAAATATATATTAACAGGAGATTAATCTTCCCAGTGTGAATATTATTATTTTATTTTTTTATATGTCATCTAGAGCCTTAACAACCATAGGGGTTTCTGTTCCTTCAGACCTCATCCTGAGGAACCAAAACCCCATGGGCATCACTCCCTTGTCATTCTTTCCAGGGAACTGAATCAAGTAGTGATTTATTGCCAACCCAGGCTGAAGGCAGAGTATTAGATTTATAGGGTGAGGAATTTGAAAGGAGGCAAGAGAAAAAGCAGTTGGAGCATGGAACTCTCTGCCTTTTGCAAGCCCTCTTTCCAGCAGGGATCAGTTTGATATCATAGTGAAAGATGCTCTCAAATCTCCCACATTTTGGATTCAATAAGATTTGAATTACATTTTTTGCATCTAAAGTTAAAAAGGAAAATAATGTTTTTAAAACCCCTGATTTTTGCATTCTTTAGTATTTTTATTATGTGCTTATTGAGTTAACAATAAGATGTTTTCCTTATAAAGCGTGCCAGCTGTGTCTTACACAGTAGGGTTGTAGTGTCAGAGAGAGATATAATGATAGAGTGTGCTTGTAAGTATATATCGTAATCTCTTTTCTACAGCTAAGCTCTGTGATAGACTGCAGGGTCAAAGATTTATAACACCTGATCGCCACTCTCAAGGAATTCACAGTCTGAGAGAGATTATTTTAGAAAACAAACAATTAAAATGCCCTATGCTAATTGTTATGGTGGAGACTGGAGGGACACAAAAGGCTGATGTTTGATCTGAGACTTCAGTGAAAGGATGTACAGGAGTTTTTCTGAGGGACACAAATGTTAAGGCCGTTTCTACCAATGGAAGTTGAGTTCAAAAAGACATGGAGGTGTTAAATAATGTGGTGATTTAAGAGATGCAAGTAGGAGGCATTATCTATAACACTGAGTGTGAGAATATAGGCTTGGGATCATGTGGAGATTACACTCCTTGCTTCTGCTACCTATGGTGACTCTGAAAACTTTGCTTTTTCTTTCTCAGCTTCTGTTTTATCTGCAGTAACATGAAAACTAAATAATATATCTTTCATGGAGTTGTGTGAGTTTTCTTATTATGTGTGTAAAATACTTAGCACAGAACCTAGCAGTGTTTATCAAAGTACCATTTACTAAATAATAATAGTAGTTCAGCATGATTGAATGATAGGAAATATAGAAATAAGTGATGGAATATGTCTGAATTTATACATAGCTAGATCAAAAGTGGCCCTATGTTGTGCCTAAAAGTAACCACTGAGTTCTCAAATCATACTAAAATATTTTTGTACTTTTGTCTTACAATGGAATATCATTGATTTTGAGAATTTCCCCTGATATCTAAAAGAAACAAATACCTCAAAGAAAATAATCCTTAAAGAAAAACCTGAAAAAAGACATCTTTTTACAATGTAGTAAAGTATATTTATACAAATGACTCAGAGAAATGTATTCGTAAGGAAAGTCTGTACTATAAAGAGACCTTAGGGTAAGTAAACAATAAAATGATAATATAACAATTCCCCTTTCACCATGTGTTATTCTGTGCCTAACATAAAAATCAGTAAGAAAGGAACACATGCAACTTTATAGGCTTCACATGATATGCTATTGATGTTGATTTTAAAATTCAGAGCAACACACGAACAGAGAGTGTCACTCACTTACATGCCATTACTACTATCCATCAGGACAGGAAGTACACTAGTCTCTGTCATTTGAATATGTGACCCTTTATTTCATGTGACATACAGTTCACTTCCAAATTTCAAACATTGGACCTTTGGTTACATTTATGTGAGGATTTTTCTGTCCTTTCACTTCCTGTTGCTTTTATTCATATTTAATCTATTCCCCCGGCCCCCACCTCGAGATGCATGAATATTATTAACAAACTTAAGTTTAGCAGATTACATCTTTTTCTTCAGAACTATGTATGAGAATTGCCACTTGTTCGGAGATGCTTGAAGTGTACTACTATAGGAAATGAATGATTTTTATTTCCAGTTTGGCCATTAAATGACATTAAGCAACCATTTAGGCTATATTGGTTTCAGTTTCCAGTTCAAGAAAATAGATCAGTTAAATAATCCATCCCAGAACTAAGGGTTTTTGCATGTCATGATTTTATTCATAAGGAGGCAAATATGTTCTGGTGAAGCACGGGGTGTAACTTAACACCATTGCAAAACCAACAGAAGTATCAATATTCTTTGAAAGAGATATCAGTTACATCTCTTCTATATCAGAATTATTTCATTAATTCTAAGTAAGTAACCTTAGAATTTCTGTACAATTCCTAAGTAATTTTAGAACTAATAGAATACACAAAAAATTGTACAGAAACTTCTTTGAGGAATGCATCATGATATTCTCATTTTGGTTACTCTGAATGACACTAAAAGGCACAACAAGCTCTTGCTAACCAGAGGTTTATAAATCCTAATGTTTCAAGACAAGTGAAGAGGTTGAGTGATTCAGAACAACTCTGGAATGAACATTTTTCAGCCTCTGATTGTAAGTTTCCCATCTTTAGTAACCATATCCTAATTTTTCTCTGGGAAACACCCTGTTCTCTACACTCAGTCCAGCTGTTTCTCAAAGGAGTAAACTGTAATCTGTCCAAATACCATCATATTTCACTGGTCCTTGGGATTAATTCAGGTTGGTATCCGACCTATGCAATCAAATCAGAGTAAATTCAGGACTTTTACTGAAACAATGGGGAAAAAATACCACCTCTTGTCCATAGGACAGGGGCGTTGAATAACAAGGAGCAGAAGCTGCCAAAGACTCCCACCCTGTGTCTGAGAACGGCGCTCACTCTGGAAACAGAACACAAGACAGATCGCAAATGTGAGCTCTTCAACCTCACATGAAGCTTTACGTATGAACATTTCAGTCATGTAAGCCAATTTTTCTTTTTTCCATAAGTCAGTTTGAACTGGGGCTTCTGTCACTTTCAAGCAAAAAAATATGTAATTATTACAAACTCAGAACATATGTCAACTACTTAGTGTTCACAGTTTTAGGTGGAAGAGCTACCATTATGGTACACTGGGTAACTTCGGCCAATATAAGGTTTGCTAAGAGTATACTACTGATACTTGCATTCATTCAGATGAGCAGTTTAATAAGCTTTCTTACATATTCTGAGAGAATAAAGTACCATCAAAGGAAATAACTTAGGAATTTATTTTACCTGTTTACAAAGTGAGTATGTAATAAAAGAGTCCAGAATCACTAATTGATCTGTCAAAAAATTTCTCAATTCTATAAGAAAATTGAAAAACAAATGCATGATAAATGTAATTTATTTATTTTCTTATTTATACATTTTATGCATTTTACATTTTTAAATATATACAGAGTTTTATGTTGCAGTTAATTCAATACAAGATGCCATTATTTACACCAGCACTGTCCAGTACAGTAGCACATATGGCTATTGATATTTAAATTGATGGAAATTTTAAAAAAATTAAAAATTTACTTCTTCAGTCTCACTAGTCACATTTCAAAGGCTCAATGGCCACATATGGCTAGTATTTACCATATGGACAGTACATAGCAAAGAAATGTTCATTGTGTGCCACTAGCCTAAACAACAGAGTTCAACGAAAAGCTGGACAAAATTATTCTTTTTTCACAAGAAAGGTATATGGAGCAGGCTATTCACAAATGGACTTGCAATTATAATAGAGGATGATAAAGAAAATTATAGCAAGTAGACAGCGTGAGAACATAATCTGAATTGTCAAAAATGGCTTTCCTAAGAAAATGGTATGGTATCCAAGTTGAAAGATACAAAAGGACTATCCATTTTAATGTGTTAAATGTATTATTATATTTTAATGAAGTCGAGAGTAAAATGGAGAGGAAAAAATATCAATAAAAATGTATGGGTTGATTGCTTTTCCATTTTTTAAATTTTTGTAATAGAATATTTGAAAGATAAATGTGACAAATGGACAACATAAAATACAAGAAGAAAATAAAACTCTCATATATAAAAACACAGACAAGATATAACTTGAATATTATCAAGAATAACCAAATTTCAAGCTCCAGCTTTCCCACAAAAGATACCATTCTTTAAAATTTTTTAAGATTCGTTTCGCATTATAGATTTCCTAAGAATGTATTTCTTTAAAAATTTTTTAATTTATAGTTTATCTTCTGTGATTTTGTATTCAAAATGTTCTACAATTCATTTATATTGAGATATATAGTTACAGTTTGTTCATTGCCACTGTTTTGGACTCCCAGTATAAAAATACCCAATTTTATTACTCTATTTTTTTTTCAGTAAACGTTTGTATTCTTTTCAGGTTTTTGTTGTCACAAACAATGCTTCTGTGAACATTTTTATACCTGTGCCTGAGTTCCTCTATGGTGCATACTTAGGAGTGAAGTTCATAGGCTATAAACATGTTCAATTTATAAGATAATACCAAATTATTTTGCAAAGTTGTTTCACCAGTTTACTCTTCCATCAGCAGTATATGAGATGTACTGTTGTTTCGAATTTTTGCCAGTCGAGGGTGGTATAAATAATACATCATTATCTAATTACTGAGGTTGTCCATTAATTAACCTGTTTTTGGTAGTTCTTGTTTTCTCTTCTAGAAAATGCCTGTCCACTTCTTTTGCCCATTTTCTATTGGGCTATATTTTTCTTTATAGATTTGTAGGCATTTTATTCATTCTGAATATTTTTTATCAGTTTGTGCATAGAAAATGTATTCTATATTTTGGCTTATAATTTCATTCTTTTTACATTGTTATATACTATATGTCAACTTTATTGCATAGTTTGCATACAATAACTGGCATCCCTTTTTTAGTGTTTTTGATTCTCTACACACTCCTGTTGTCAGTATCACAATCAAGATATGGGATATTACATCACCCCCAAAATTTTCCTTGCGCAGTTTTGAAGTCAATCCTTTACACCTGGCCCCAACTAACGAATGTGATGTTTTCTGTTCTATAGGTTGGTTTTGTCTTTTCCAGAATTTCATATAATGGAATCATATGGTATATAATCTTCTGTGTCTGACTTTTTTTCAATTATCATATTCAGATGCATTTATGTTGTTGTGTGCAACAGTAGTTTATGTCTTATTATCACCAAGTAGTATTTTATTGCTTGGATGTTCCACAGTTTATCCATTCACGTACTGAGGGAGTTTGCATTCTTTTCAGTTTTGGGCTTTTATGAATAAGGTGATATGAATAGTTCTGTAAAAGTATTTGTGTGAACATATATTTTCGTTTCTGTTGAATAAATATATACTAGTGTAATTGCTGGATTGTATGTTAAATTTATGCTTCATGTATAAAAAACTCCTAAATTGTTTTTCAAATTGGTCACCATTTTGCATTCCCAGCAACAGTGTTTGAAAGATGTATTCCAACCAACAATGTATGAGATTTCCAGTCTCTATATATTCTTGTCATCTCTTAGTATTTTCAGTCATTTTAACTTTAGCTGTTTTTGTGGGTGTGTACTGGCATGCCTTCATAGTTTTAATTTGTTTTCTATGATTATTAATATTAAATATCTTTTCATGTGCCTATTTAGCGATTTTTGGGTCTTCTCTTTTGAAATATCTTTATATCTTTTGTCTAATGATTTTTTGATTGTTTGCCTTCTTAATAATGAACTGTAAGAGTTCTTTGTCTATATCTTCTAATTACCAATCTTTCACCAGATACGTATACTATAAATATTTCCTTCCAATCTGGGGCTTACATTTTATCATGCTTTTTTCTTTTTCTTTCAGAGACAAGTTCCCATTGTGTTGTCCAGGCTGGAAAGCACTGGCCGTCACAGGCATGATCATCGTGCAGTACAGCCTCGAATGCCTGGACTCAAGTGATCCTCCTGCCTCAGCCTCAGAGAAATCACAAAGTATTTTTATTGAAAAGTTTTACTCAATATGAATTTTTAACTAATGACTTTCTTTGGCTACAAAATATTTTACTTACAGATGGGCAATAAGAATCAGGCTGCTCTAATGTATGTAATTGAAATATGAGAATGAAGCTAATTATTTTAATATAAAAATGGCTTGTCCAACAGGACTTATCGAGCCCTGTTATTCATTTTTCTAATTCACTTTTAATTC
The DNA here is from genome assembly GCF_037993035.2 of Macaca fascicularis. NCBI lineage: Eukaryota > Metazoa > Chordata > Mammalia > Primates > Cercopithecidae > Macaca > Macaca fascicularis. Next base: position 138,835,023 of record NC_088377.1, read on the forward strand.
ATTCCATGCTGCTCAAGTATTTAGAAAAAAAACTATTGCCTTATCAACTGCATAAACATTTCTTAGATATGGTGGTCAAAAATTCTGTTTCCATATTCTATTCACTGTCTTAATTAACTGGCTTTTAACGACAGAAAATCTAATATCTTGTCTGCCCAGAGTAAAATGAAAGAATATAGTTCTTTTAACTACAGTGAATCTCCTCCTAAGCAGTTAGCTATCTGATTAAAACCGTCTGTATGAAGACAGTGGACATTAGGAATTAGTCTGAGTATTTATAGCGAAAGTTGAAATTATAAAAGATAGAGGCAGAACAAGTGTTGGATCTATGACAATACTACATTGAAAAGTATCCATTTAGAGATCCTCATATGGTAATTATGGCACTCCAACAGAAGTGGCAAATGGTAAAATCATTCATTTTGGGTTAGCTCCTATATAGCTGAGAGTGCTGGGTTTTGTTTGTTTTATTGTTTTGGGGTATGCCAAGATTATCTTATCTTCTAACAAAACAGAGAAACTTTACAAGAAGAATCATAAGTCTGTTAAATATTTCCAGCTGATAAACTGAGATAAGAACTGAAAAGTGCTCATTTGATTTACTGATGTGGAAATTGCTGATTTCCTTGGCAACTGTAATTTCAATGGAATTGTTGGTGGGAAGAAGCCAGATTGCAATGGGTTGAGAAGCGAGTGGGAGGTAAGAAAGAATTCATGAAGAGTGTGGAAAACTTCTTCAAAGTGTTTTGCTATGAATCAGAATGAAAGAGATAGCTGGAGAAGGTTGAGGGACTAAAAGGGAGTTCTTTGATCATTTTTTAAATGAGAGCATGTTAAAATCCTAATGAGGTACAAGCAGAAAAAAAAATAGGTTGATCTAGAAGAGAGAAATCAATGAAATAATTCCCCTGAGAAGGGAGAGATGAGTCCCTTTTTTTTTTTTTTTGATTGAGACGGAGTCTCGCTCTGTCACCCAGGCTGGAATGCAGTGGTGCAATCTCGGCTCACTGCAAGCTCCGCCTCCCGGATTCACGCCATTCTCCTGCCTCAGCCTCCTGAGTAGCTGGGACTACATGCGTCCGCCACCATGCCCGGCTAATTTTTTGTATTTTTTAGTAGAGACGGAGTTTCACCGTGTTATCCAGGATGGTCTCATTCTCCTGACCTCGTGATCTGCCTGCCTCAGCCTCCCAAAGTGCTGGGATTACAGGCGTGAGCCACTGCACCCAGCGAGATGAGTCTTATATAGGAAAAAAACTATTCTACTTACAATTTTAACAAAACCACAGGTGTTTATGGGGGCAGATTTATTAACTCATTGGTAGGATGTTGAGGAATTTTTGTCAATCAGTTTTCATTTTGAAGCAGCACAGAAGTTATCTGTTGAACGTGAAAAAATAAACGAGGTAGAGTGTTACTGTTAGAGCCTCAAAAAATAAATTTTAAAAGTGGAAAGCTGGGATAAACTGAAGACTTTTTAATAGAGCTTTTGGGCAATATTACTGACAAGCCAATATTGGCATTTCAGCCCAAAAGAAAGTCAAATATTAATCTAATTAAGTCCCTAGATCTAACTGTCAGCTCTCGGGAGATATGGGGGATAGAAAGACATGTTAAATGACACCAAGAAGATGCAACAATCAGCCAAATTCCATGGGAGACGTGATTCAGTTGCTTCAACAAATAAGTGGCATTTTAAAAGGGTAATGGAACTGTATACTTTTCTTGTTTATATAAATGTAAGGGGTATGAGTGTAATTTTTTTTTTTTTTGAGACAACATCTTGCTATGTCACCCAGACTGGAGTGCAGTGGCACAATCTCGGCTGACTGCAACCTCCGCCTCCTGAGTTCAAGTGATTCTTCTGCCCCAGCCTCCTGAGTAGCTGGGATTACAGGCACACGCCACCACGCCCAGCTAATTTTTGTTTTTTTAGTAGAGACAGGGTTTCACCATGTTGGTCAGGCTGGTCTCGAACTCCTGACCTCATGATCTGCCCACATTGGCCTCCCAAAGTGCTGGGATAACAGGCGTGAGCCACCACGTCCACCCAAGTGTAATTTTTTACATGCATAGATTGTGTAGTGGTAAAGACAAGTCTCTTAGGGTCTCCATCACCCAAATAATGTACATCAGAACACTGTATTTTTAAGACAGTTAAGAAATATTGAATTAATTGTATATTAGCTCATTCAGAACTACTGTTATTTTGGTGTGGTAATAATATTGTAGTTATTTTTAAATGGCTTTACTAGGGGGATACATATGAAGTATTTATGAACAAACAGATATGATGTCTGACATGTTTTGAAACATCTGTGAAGAAAAAGTGAGTCAGAATTAAGAGAAGCAAAAACAGCAAAATGCAAACAATAAATGTTGATAAATGATGTGGAGCTAGGCACAGTGGCTCATGCCTGTAATTCTTGCACTTTGAAAGACCTAGACGGACAGATAACTTGAGCCCAGGAGTTGGAGACCAGCCTGGGCAACATGGCAAAACCCAGTCTCTACAAAAAATACAAAAATTAGCTGGGCATGCTGATGTGTCCACCTGTAGTTCCAGCTACTCAGGAGGCCATCATGTGAGCCTGGGAGTGAGACCCTGTCTCAAAATTAATTAATTAATTAATTTAATAATTTTTTAAAAATTATGTGGAGACAGTAACCATAGGAAGATGTTCTGTTATGAAGAGGAGTAAAGGTGAGGCAGCTGGAGAGGATGAGTGTCAGAGGGGTTTACTTGTTTTAGGTGATACTAAAACGTGTTTGTATGCTGAGAGAAATAGCACAGTGGATAGGAAGAAACTGATGATGGCAGGAAGAGAGTAATTATAGAAACAAAGTTGCTGAGGTGGTAAGAGGGGATGGGTTCCAGAACTAAAGCAGGGCAGTTAAAGTCAGCCTTTGATAAAAGCAGGGAGACTTAATCCACAGTATTGGAGAAGGCAGGGTGCTTGTGTACAAATGTAGATATGTTATTACTTAGGAAGGGAGGAATTCAGAGATCCTAAATGACTGTTTCCCATTGGAAAAATCAAATATGATGAAAGATAATTAATAAGATTAAGGAAATAGTGAGGGCCTGAAAGAAGTTTGAAAAGAAAAGAGAACTATGAAATAGTCCTTGGAATGCAGAAAATGCTTTACAGTGGAATCTTCTAACAGGCGCAATTAAAGCATCTGTTGACATATAAGTGAAGCTGTCATGTGGCCATAGGACAATGAGTACATGTTTCTTAGATTATGTTTCCTATGAAATCATTTTAATTTATTCTAACTTTTAATAGAAAATGAGTATTGGACAATTCTCAGTAATAGACTCTAACAAAACTACTTGCAGGTAATGAAATGAAGACACGGTGTGCTTTTGCCTCTCAATTCAGTCTTCAAAACTGCATCAGCTGTTCAAACAGTGCAATTCCATCTGGGTTTATATAGAGAACACTACTTTAGATTTAATGTCTTTCTTTACTTCCTTTGAAGATGTATGCTTTTATAATCACTGCCAAAGAAGGAGAGGAATGCGATTAAAAGGAATACATGGATGGCACAATGAACTTCGTTAGCAGATCTGAAACTAGGCTGTGTTCGCTGAGTGCCACATAGCACATATCATGTGAAATAATAATAGATTAACATACCATCCTGGTGGAAGTGGGAGTTTGAAGGCCAATTAGACAGAACCTTTTTTTTTTAATGTGTCAAAATAATGAAAGTGGCTTTGCTAAATAAATTCATGCAGACGTACTGCTGTGCAAATTGAATGGTTAATACTCTTCAGTATTGCTTCTGCTTAGTTTAAAACACAGTAGACTAATGATTAAATATCCACAACAATATATTTCTGTATGGATGTTACAAATTCCGTTTTAATTACCTGCTTTCTTTTGTGTCATATATACCCCCAGATTATGCTTTTGTTCATTCTGCAATTTCACATCAAACCTTAGGCTTTAAATTTGAAAGAAGGTAAGCTTTAAAGTTATAACTTAACGTATCTTTCCTGTGTGGAAATGGTTACTAATAAATTCAGCATTCCTGAAATGCGTGTGAAAGTTTGGACCAAAATAATGTAGAATCTTACGTTTCTTTGTTTGGACTTGTAGTGCTTGCTCCACAACGACTCTAAAATAAAAGTAATTCTAAGAAGAAAAAAAGGATGAAAAATACTGTATTCATGTCAAAAAGGATAGTGTTTTATCATGGCTATTTACGGTTTGAACTCGCTGTAAAAAAATAATAAAGGAATTGTTGCTTGGATTCTTCTATTAATTTTATAGTGATTATAGTGATTCCTGTCAATTTTTTAGTGATTATATAGAGAAATATGCTGAAATTTTTTGCAGTGAGTTCATTAACATATTAACTTTTTTTTCTTTGAGGGTTCAATGAAATTATGAAGGAAAGGAAAAATAAATATTACCTCTTCAGTTACCTCACCAATTATCTGCCTCACCTAGACACATTTAGTTTTCGTTGAGCAGGTTTTCTCAATATGAAATATAAGTTGATTTTTTAAAATTGTGACTAAAGTTTTATAAGGTGTTCTAATATCTTTTGAATTGAGTATGTGTGCATAATTCAGTGTTATTTTTATCATCTATTCATTACAAGAAAATAATGTGAAATAAGACTACAAACAAAGCTAGACAGTCGTCTTTGCTAATATCCCTGCTATGGTTTGAATGTGTTCCCCCAAGAGCATGTAATAGAAACAATCTTCAGTGCAACACTGCCAGGGGGTGGCACCTAATAAGAGGTGGTGATTAGGTCATGAGGGCTCCACCCTCATGAATTGATCAATGTCATTATCTTGAGAAAGAATTGTTATCTCAAGAGTGGGTTTTTTTTTTCTTTTCTTTTCTTTTCTTTTCTTTTCTTTTCTTTTCTTTTCTTTCCTGTTGAGACAGAGTTTCACTCTTGTTGCCCAGGCTGGAGTGCTATGGCGCAATCTCAGCTCACTGCAACCTCTACCTCTTGGGTTCAAGTGATCCTCTTACCTTAGCCTCCCAAGTAGCTGGGATTACAGGCATGCACCAACATGCCCGACTAATTTTGTATTTTTAGTAGAGATGGGGTTTCTCCATGTTGGTCAGGCTGGTCTCCAACTCCTGACCTCTGGAGATCCACCCTCCTCAGCCTCCCAAAGTGCTGGGATTACAGGTGTGAGCCACCACGACTGGCCATAAGAATAAGTTCTTTATAAAAGGACAAGTTTGCCACCCTCTGCTTTCTTTTTTTCCTCTCTCTCTCTCCCCTCCCCCATCTCTCCTTCCGCTCTGTCTTCTGCCATGGAATGACCCAACAAAAAGGCCCTTGCCAGATGCCGGTGACTTGATCATGGACTTCTCAGCCTCCAAAATAATGAGCCAATAAATTTATATTAATTATAAATCAACCAGTCTCACATATTCTATTATAGCAGCACCAAACAGACTATGACACTCCTGTAGGTGGGCAATCTGCAGTGAACCAGCATGTGGATTAATAGTCTCATTTTCAAATTATTATGTAAAACTAAAGTTTTTAAATGACAAATAAATATTATGCAAACTGAAGATAATAAATGGCACTTTATTTAGCATTTTTAACAAAATGACATAATGAACTAGACATTGTAGTTACTAGAATTGTAAAGTCCCTGAAGCCAAGACAAGTTCACTCAGAACATTGCAAGATAGGAATACTCTCAATTGTATACTGACATAAGATATCCCTCATCCAAAATTGAGAATCCCTCATCCAAAATTCTGGGGACTAGAAGTGTTTCAGGTTTCACATTATTTTCAGATTTTGGATTATTTGCATTGTATTTCCCGGATGAACACCCTCAATCTGAAAATCCCAAATTCAAAATGCAAATTTCCTTTGAGCATCATATCGGTGCTCAAAAAGTTTCATATTTTGGTACATTTTGGATTTCAGATTTTCAGATTTGGGATACTCAGCTTGTACCCTTCTTCCTTTCATAATTTTAAATTACAAAATCTTAATACTATACACCAAACAGGTATGCATAAAAATCCAAACATTTCAAGATTTCCTATGGCACATTCTTTTTATTTAGAAATTCTCCTATAAGCTGGATCTGTCAATAAGAGTAATCAATTTAGAACTCTGTTCCTGTGAAAACACATAATCTACAGGGACAAATTTTGTAATTTACCAAAATTTGCATATCAACAAGTTAACTACTTAATTTCTTCATATTTTTTAATTTTAGGTTTTCTTCCCTATGATTTGATTATATAATGGCATTTTAGAAGACGATGGCTGTTATCACAGCCATAGCAAAAACAAACAAACAAAAGACATACAAAAGACAAGTGAATAACAATGTGGTGAATGTGGGACAGACTCATAGAAGCAATCCATTCAGTTCAGTAATTTAGTCCTTTCAACAATTAACAAAAATCTATATATTTAATTAAGTAGTATTGATTAGTATTGAGCAAAAATTCAGAAAAAACAAATGCATGTTAATTTCTAGTCTCTTTTGGCTGCTATATTAGACCTTTTCACACTGCTATAAAGAATACCTGAGGCTGAGTGTGGTGGCTCACACCTGTAGTGCCAGCACTTTGGGAGGCTGAGGTGGGCAGATCAGGAAATCAAGAGATTGAGACCATCCTAGCCAACATGGTGAATTCCCATCTCTACTAAAAATACAAAAATTAGCTGGGTGTGGTGGCTCATGTCTGTAGTCCCAGCTACTTGGGAGGCTGAAGCAGGAGAATCACTTGAACCCAGGAGGTGGAAGTTGCAGTGAGCTGAGATTGTGCCACTGCACTCCGTCCTGGCAACAGAGCAATACTCTGTCTAAAACAAACAAACAAACAAAACAAAAGCAAAAACTTGAGACTGGGTAATTTATAAAGAAAAAAATGTAATTGACTCACAGTTCTGCATGGCTGGGGAGGCCTCAGAAAACTTATAATCATGGCTGAAGGCAAAGGGGAAGCAAAGCATGTTTCCCATGGCAGCAGGAAAGAGTGCACATGCAGGGAAAGTGCCAGACACTTATCAAACAACCAGATCTCATGAGAACTCACTCACCTAAGACTGGGGAATTTATAAAGAAAACAGGTTTAATTGACTCACAGTTCCACAAGGCTGGGGAGGCCTCATGAAACTTACAATCATGGCAGAAGGGAAAGAGACATGTATTACATGGTGGCAGGTGAGAGAGAGCAAACGAGGAGAGGGAAGAGGCCCTTGTAAAACCATCAGATCTTGTGAGAACTCACTGTTATGAGAACAGCATGGGGGAAATCAACCCTATGATCCAATCACCTCCCACCAGATCTCTCCCTCTACATGTGGAGATTACAATTCAAGATGAGATTTGGATGGGGACTCAGAGCCAAACCATATTGACTGCCATATATATTTAGTGTTAGCTTAATTACTCTAGGTATATTTCAAGGAAAATAAAAATAGGCCATTTTTCTGAGTAAAGACATTAGAAATTCTTATTCTTATTTCTATATATGATGAAACCATTTTTCAAATCAACTTGAAATGCATTCTAGCTTTATAGTTAGAATTTGGAGTACTTTCCTGAATACTATTCTGAAGATTTTAGTTTCTGAAACAATTAAAAGTCTAAATATATAATTTTTATATGATATGCTCAAAATCAGAATAGTATTAAAGTAAGACTTTTGTGTTTACTAAAGTTTTTTAAAGATAGGAGAAAATTTTATTCTAGTAGTTGTAATAGTGGTAATGTAATGCATTCATGTTATACATTATTAGAAGCAGATTGATAATCCTACTGATCTTCCATGTAATTCTACTCTTAAGTCAAAAGGATCAAAAACATACAGATTTTATGGAATGTTTATTAAGTTCTAGTTAATATGGTAAATAAATCTTTTGGCCTGGTAAATTAGCGATAGAACTACCAGATATTAGACATTTAAAGGAGATTATGAATTAACTATTTTCCCTTCTTCATCAGAGATGAGTTAATAATGTAGATTTAACCATTTAGAGATAGTGTCAGGTCTAAGATGCTAACCATGTGACTCTCTCAGTGAAATTTATTTTTTCTTTTTACAAATTATCTACAATTTTTATTAAAAATAATTTCTAGGTAAATATATATACATATATATGTTTTTTCAGATGGAGTCTCGCTCTGTTGCCCAGCCTGGAGTATGGTAGCGCTATCTCTGCTCACTGCAAGCTCTGCCTCCTGAGTTCATGCCATTCTCCTGCATCAGCCTCCCAAGTAGCTGGAACTACAGGTGCCCGCCACCACGCCTGGCTAATTTTTTGTATTTTTAGTAGAGTCGGGGTTTCACCGTGTTAGCCAGGATAGTCTTTATCTCCTGACCTCGTGATTCCCCCGCCTCGGCCTCCCAAAGTGCTGGGAATACAGGCGTGAGCCACCGTGCCTAGCTGTATATTTTTATTATACAAAATGTGTGACATTCACAAAAATATTAATAACACTATGAAAATCACCTGCAATCCCAGCCTCCTTCGATAAATACTTAATGGTTTGTTATATTTTCTTCCAATCTTTTTACCATATAAATAAATATATATATATATATACACACACACACATATATTTGTATTTAATAAGATTATACTAGATAAAAAGTTGCATAACCAGTTTCATTTACTTACTGTTTGTATTCTACTAAGTATGTTCTCTGTTGTTATTTAATAAGTTAACACAAAATTAGCAACTTAAAACACCATACATTTCATTGATTCCACGGATCAAGAGACAAGGCGTGACAAAACTGGATCCTCTGCTCAGTCTCATAAGGTTGCAATGAGTCAGCCAGGCTACATTTTCATCTGGAGGCTTGACATGGAAAAAATATGTTTGCCAGCTTATTCAGGCTTTTGGCAGAATTCATTTTCTCATGGCTGTAAGACTGAAGGCCACAGCTTTTTCGCCAGCTGTCTGTCTGTGGCGGATGCCCTTAAGTGCTATTGGCCACGTGCATTTCCTAGAAGTTACTTATAGTTCCTAGAAGCTGCCCTGCAGTTCCCTACCATGTGATCTTCTCCAGCATGGTCACTTACTTCATCATGTCACCCCAGGGAGGGCCTTGTCCTTTTTTTTTGTTTGAGACAGAGTTTTGCTCTTGCCCAGGCTGGATTACAATGGCGTAACCTCAGCTCACTGCAACCTCTGCTTCCTGGGTTCAAGTGATTCACCTGTCTCAGCCTCCCAAGTAGCTGGGATTACAGGTGCCCGCCACCCTGCCCAGCTAATTTTTGTGTTTTTAATAGAAAAGGGTTTCACCATGTTGGCCAGGCTGGTCTTGAACTCCTGACCTCAGGTGATCTGCCCACCTCGGCCTCCCAAAGTGCTGGGATTACAGGCGTGAGCCACTGCAGCAGCCAGGCCTTGTCCTTCTTTTAAAAGTCTTCACCTAATTAAGTCAGGCCCACTCAAATGATCTTCTTTTTGATTAACTGAAAACAAGTGATTTAGGACCTTAGCTACATCTACAAAATGTCTTCATGTTTGCCACATTCTATTGGTTAGTAGCAAGTTAAAGGTCCCACCCACACTCAAGGGGAGGGGATTATATAGGGTGAAGCACAAGCTACAAGAATCATGGGGCCACATTAAGGTCCATTCAGCCTATGCCAAATCATTTAATTTCTTAAAAAATGTAATTCTCAAGGCAAGTATTTGTACAATTTTGCATGCTTTTAGTTGCCATGTCAAGAAACTATTATCAGATTAGTTTATAACATGAACAAATAGGTTTGTGGAGGAAGAAAAGAAAACCAGCAACTATACATTGAAGGAATGATAGAGCTAAAAAAACCACTGTTTTCCAACTGGATTACAATAATTGATACAAAAAGAATTCTCAATGAATTATTAAACCATTGAGCAAAAGGTTTTGGAAAATACATTATTTAGAACATTTCAAAGTGTGACTTCAGAGATTCTGAGATTCTTTGTTTGTTTGTTTTGAGAGAGAGTCTTGCTCTGTCACCCAGGCTGGAGTGCAGTGGTGTGATCTTGACTCACTACGACCTCCACCTCCAGGGTTCAAGAAATTCTCGTGCCTCAGCCTCCTGAGTAGCTGGAACTACAGGCATGTGCCACCATGCCTGGCTGATTTTTTTTTAGCATTTTTAGTAGAGACAGGGTTTCACCATGTTGGCCAGGGTGGTCTCGAACTCCTGACCTCAAGTGATCCACCCACTTCGGCCTCCCAAAGTACTGGGATTACAGGCGTGAGCCACCATGCCCAGCCAACTTCAGAGATTATTAATTACAAAGTAAGATAACAAATTTTCAATGGAAAACTCTAGTAGATATTAACATTAACCAATTACTGAATTTAATAAAACCACTAATAATGAAAGTGCTGTTATATGGCTCTATACCTTGCTGGTATAGATAGGCTGTATCACCTATTTATTATGTTGAATCATAAGAATTTGTTTTTGTAGGTCAAAAGTGACAAATATCAGTAATTTATATAGTCTGAGGAAATTCGGAGAGGAAGGTGACATTCCAAAAAACAACTGGCGTGGACTCAAAATGATATTATGAAAGACAAAAAATAAAGGTTAGAAATTATTGTTAATTAAAATAGACTAAAGTGACATAAATCTTTGAAATGTGAAACTCTTAATTGGGTTCCAGATTTTTAAAAACTCTAAATGGGAAATGGGAAATTTGAAGATGTATCAAGTTAAAATTTTTGAATCAAGTAATTGTACTGTGATAATGAAAGAAAACAACCGAATTCTTAGATCACATTTGCCGAAGTACTGAAGGATCATTTTTTTATGTAGTATCATGTAGTATCTTGATGTTCAAAAATAACTCTTACCATACATACATACATATATATATATAAAATATATATATATGTCTGCATATGTATATTTGTGTGTGTGTAAATATATATATACAATTGGGCATGTATGTGTGTGGAGAGGGAGGGAGGGAGAGAGAGAGAGAGAGAGAGACAGAGAGAGAGAGAGAGACTGTTGTATCAAAACACCAAACGTGGCATTGACTTTGAAACCGAGTGGTAGGCAGAAGTTGGAAGAACCTTGAGAAGACAGTTGGTAAAGGTTTGAAAATGTTAGTATAAGATGGAGAGAAGGGGATTCTTGTGGTAGACTAAGGAAAGTTTGGCAGTACTGGTACCTGCAATAACAAGAAAATAGAAAGGGTACCTAGTAACCTTGCCAATCTAGCTGGGAAGATTTCCAGGAGGAATTTTAAAAGCGGAAATTGGCTTCTTCTAGTTTGCCTGTTTTAGGTTGAATTGTGTCCCCTAAGAAAATAATGTTGAAGTCTTAGCCCTCAGGTACCTGTAAATTTAACCTTATTTGAAAAACAAAAACAAAAACAAAAAAGAAAAGAAAAAAAGTATCTGTCCAAATGTAATCAAATTAAGACGAGATCATGAAGGTGAGCCATAATCCTATATGATTTGTTTACTTATAAGGAAGAGAAAAGACATCAATACACAGAAAGACAGAGGAAGAATGCCAGGTTACAATACAGGCAAAGATTGCAGAGATGTGTCTAATAACCAAGGAACAAACCAGGGATTTTTGGCAATAGCAGAAGCTAAGAGAATAGAAGAGGTTCTACCCTGGAATCTCCAGAGAGCGGATGGCCCTACCAACACTTGATTTTGGACTTCCAGCCTCCAGAACTGTGAGAGAACAAATTTCTGTTGTTTTAAACCAATCGGTTTGTGGCAGCTTGTTATGGCAGCACTTGAAAACTAATACACTCTCTATGATAAAATACCATGAAGAAAAAAACTATTTCCAGCCTTTCCCAGAAACAAACACACACACACACACAATACAAAACATGAATTTCGGGTAGAGATCAATCCTGGGTACTTCTGTAGAACCCTTTGTTTCTATAAGAGAGAAAGATCTAATTGACTATTTCAGTTAAACAAAAAACTTTCTAAGGAACTGAAGCATGTTCTTTGTAGTCCTTCTGTATTAAACAGCAGGCTTTGAGGAATCCTTTGGGCCCACAGAAGCTTCACACTGAGCTCAAGTTAGAGGACAGTCTATCTAAAGAGATCTCTGGATCTGGTGTTTAGATAATGGAGAGAACCCCAATATGATTGATAGAAAACTATGGGGCAGAGGCAGCACAACATAAAAGTAGTCCTATGGTTCCCCAAACCTTCTAAGGGCAGGGAGAAAGCTGAGAAATCTATTCAGTTGCACATATAGGAAATTTCTTACCCAAAAGGGAGGATGACTCAGCCAGTGGAATCAAGAGTCTGGATGATAGATTCAGGAACCTCAAAGAATTATCCCAGTGAATAGGAATAGGCCCTAATCAACAGGGACAGGCTCTCAGCTGGATTTCAGAATTGCTATAAACCAGTGACTATTATATGACTCCATTTCCCATTCTCTCCTCCCCTTCCAAGGGAATATCAATTTTGATTATTCAATCTCCACTTCACTATTGTATGTTGGGTCTGTGAACAGCAGATAACTTCTCTCTTTAGTGGCTAGGTCTTCAGATGGAAAGCAGTTATACTCAGCAAGCAACATCCAAGGATGTTCACGACACTTAGACCCAAGGAATCATGTTCAAGTAACTTCATCTGCATCTGGACCTGAATTCAGTGACAAACTCCTAGACTGATGCTTTAAAAGTTATGAGATATTGGGATCTTAGAAATGAGAAGAGGTTGAATAAATTTCACATATAGGAGCCATATAAATAATTTGTGGACTTAAGATAGACTATGGCAGACTAAGGATGGCCACAAATTCTTTGATATTTATTCCAATAAAAGGTGGGGTCCACCCTTTAATGGCACAGGCTCTGTGACTGCTCTGACCAATAGAATGTGGTAGAAGTGTGCTGTGCCAGTTTCTGGGCCAAAGCATTAAGAGATTGGAAGCTTCTACATCCTATAGACATTCACCATACTGTAAGAAGGCTAAGCCACATAGAAAGTTATTTTAAATGTGGGTTTTATTATTATTTAGGTATAGTGAAGCTGACAGATCAAGAGATGACTGCCATTCAAAGTACTCTGTCACTCACAGATCCCAAGAGGAGAGGCATGCACTACCACACAGGCAATCACCAAGGTCAGTCAGGAGAGACAAGTAGGGAGGGGGAAACATGGACAGGAGACTTTCTTGTGGTTTTCACGAGAAAGGCAAGGCAGGATGAGTAGGCTGAGGATTGACTAGTTTGAATAATTTCAGCAGGCTCTGTGGTCTAGGGGTTATCCCTGCTTGCCTGGTAACTGGCTTTAAGATGATTAGGGAATAGGAATATTGTCTACTGGGATGTAAGAGCCAGATAGAGGAAGCAGTTCAGAGTACGGGCTCTGAATTGCTTAATTTGCATATTAAGGCACCCTGCTGGCCAAGTTGTTTGCTATCTCTAAGAATTGGCTAGCCTAAGAGGGGCATTATCTCCCCAAGGAGCAAAGCACCAGATTCCAGAGCATCAAAAATAAAGAAAACAAGAAAATACAGTTAATACAGGAGGCCACTCTGGTCAACGGATGATAGCGGTGTGAGTGGACCATGTTAGGTGTTCAGTTAACTGAAACAAATAGCCGACCTTAGCGACAGCCACTACTTAATATATATCACATGAGAGACTCCAAGCAAAAACCACCTAGCTAATCCCAATCAGCCCAGAAAAGCACGAAAGGCAACAATAAATTGCATTTTAAGCCACTAGGTGTGAGGGTGTACAAATTCCAGCAGTAGATAACTAAAACAAAAATGTTTGTGTATGTATCCACACAGAGGAGAGTAAGAAGAGAGATAGAGCAAATGTGGCAAAATATTATTAACAATAGGATCAATCTAGGGAAAGTATTTATGGGTGTTCCTTGCAATATTCTTTCAACATTCTGTATATTTGAATTTTTAATTAGAAGTTTGAGGAGGGAAAAAAACACAGAAATACAGAAAAAATACAGAAATACAATCTTATGTGTAAAATGGACATGAATTCAAGCTGTATTCTGTAAGCCAGAAGACACAGCTAAGCCTTTTTGTTTGGTTGATGATTATATGGGGAGAAAACTATTCCCATTGTGGGTAAAGCCTGGATAATTAGAGGCCTTCTCCTCTAAACTATAAGAAGGGAGAAAATTTAAAAAAAAATTGTGAAAATATCGCCAAGACTAAAAATATTCCCACATTAGACTCCTTCCGGAGATCTTGGAATTATTGTTATTTTCTCCCAGCAAAATTTTGAAAAAAATAAAAAGTATTCTTACATTTTTATATTTGCAAAATAAAAATTCCTCTAGCTTTCAGAAAAATAAAGGCTCTTTATTGGCTCATGTAACGGAGAAGTCCAGAGACAGGTGAGGCTTCATATAAAGCCAACCATAGTTTTTCAGTATATCAACAAGGACCAATTTTCTTCTTTTTTTTTTTCACTGCCTTTCTCAATGCCAGATTTATCCTAAGCCTAATCCCAGTACGGCAGCAAATGGACCCCAAGTCTACCTCGCATTCTCATTCTTTCAGGGAAGAGCAAATGTCTTCAAAAAACCTGAGATTTTCTGAGACCAAACTGTGCTTGCAAGGCCCCAGGCCATAGCTACGTCCTGAAGATGGAATGTGATCATCAACTGTGCTTTGGTTATGTGGTTTCCTCCACAAGTCAGGAGTGATACCAGCATCTCTGATATCACCAAAAGGAAATATAGATATGCTGGGAATTTTGAAAAATAAAACAGATACTGCATGGGCAACCAAGCAAAAACCACTTCTGTGTGCATTCTCCCTCCGCTTCTCATCTATTTCTTTTTGTACATTGCTTCTTTTTTCTCTTTTTTTTTTTTTTTTTTTTTTGAGACGGAGTCGTGCTCTGTCGCCCAGGCTGGGGTGCAGTGGCCGGATCTCAGCTCACTGCAAGCTCCGCCTCCCGGGTTTAGACCATTCTCCTGCCTCAGCCTCCCGAGTAGCTGGGACTACAGGCGCCCGCCACCTCGCCCGGCTAGTTTTTTGTATTTTTTAGTAGAGACGGGGTTTCACCGTGTTAGCCAGGATGGTCTCGATCTCCTGACCTCGTGATCCGCCCGTCTCGGCCTCCCAAAGTGCTGGGATTACAGGCTTGAGCCACCGCGCCCGGCCTCTTTTTTCTCTTAAGCTGCAAAATGACTACTAGTCAATTCTGAGTTTAAAACACTTTCTTTCAAGAAAATAGCAAGACTTATATGGGAAACTCCTTGTCCCAAGGCAAATTTATAGAAAAGAGAGACTGCTTGGCCTAGTCTGAGTCATGTGACCAAAAAATGTGGTCATGGCCTTGAGTCAGTTTCTATAAGCAGCAGGTATCTGCTGCACCCATTTCGTTTGTGGTGAGTGGATATCACTGAAAAAGGGTGTTTTGTGGGGATAGTAATGTAGTGAACCAATAGCTGTCATTCCAAGTTTCAGCATAGATGAGGCAGTGGCTATCAGTTTAAGATAGTGTGATAGCCAGGCTCCAACATGACCCCCAGTGAGCCATAATTCCTGTTATTCACCCCCTTGCATAATACCCTTGCACAATGAAACAGGTCTGATCTAGGTGAGTACTGTGGAAGTGATGGAATGACATCCTAGGCTAGTATAACAAAAGGCATTGTAGCCTCTGTCTTGCTCTCTTGGATTGCTCATTTTATAGGAAGCCAGGTACCATGACATCAAACAGCCCTTAACAAGCTCACATGGAGGGAAAACTGAGGACTTCCTCACAACAGCTAGTTTCATCTTACTAGTCATGAGGTTTAGCAACATTGGAATTAGAACCTTGAGCCCCAGTTTAGCCTTCAGATGACTACAACCTCAACCAACACATAATTTGTCATGTAGCAATGTATAACTTATACAGATTGATATTCTCTAATTTGTTAAAGATTAAATCACTTTAGTGCTAGTTATGTGTGTATGTGCATGTGCATGAATTCTGAAACCATCCCTGTAAACTTTATAAAATTAATCAGGGAAGAAGCAGGGCAGGGAGGGAGAAATGAAAATAAGCCAAGCTTGCAATACATTCAGCATTAATCATTATGTCAGCTTGCTCTCTGACCTGCTTCCTCATAGTTTGGCGCCTACTGCCCTGGAATCATGTAGACCCTGTTGCAAGATTATAGTTCCCCTTAACTGCTCTATAGATAATGACTTGAACATAAAACATTAGGTTTTCCCTTTGAGATATTCCCTCAGATCCTGCATACCAGTGAAACTACAAACATCAGCTGGTCTGAAGGACCCCACAAGAAGCTGACTCACCAGAGAATTCAGTTTCCATGTCCCAAGGATTTCATTCCCCTTACCCCAACCAATTAACAACTCCAATTTTCCAGCCCCTCACTCTCCATAATCCCCTTTAAAAAACTCCAGCCCAGAACTCTTAGAGGAGATGAATTTGAGGGTGTCCTTCCATTTCCTTGTTCAGCATCCTTTGACCATTAAATGCTTTCTCTGCTGCATCCTTGCTGTCTTAATGTATTGATCTGTTACCGCATAGCAGGCATATAAACCTATTGGTCCTATAACAATTCTGTTCTGGATTAGGTTTTATAATTTATGACGTTCTCTTCTAGAATCAAAGGAGGCTACTCTAATCTTTCTGATTAGGTAAATAGATAATTACTGATGAATCTTCTACTTGGTTAGTAAGAAAGAAACTGAAGCTTAATGAGATCAGAGAGCTTATCTAAGTTCATCCAGCTAGTGACAGCTCAGGGATTCAAGATCACTTGTATTTTACCTCAGATCCCATGCTTTTAATTATTACATTTTAAATAGATTTATCTCTGGTCTTGACCCTAATTGCTTATGATTTACTAGAGAATTCGGAATGTTGGTATTTTATTTAGGATATATTATAGACACAGAAATTATTGCTTTCTATATAATGTATACTATATTTTGGCATTTGGGTGTCAGAATGATGATAACTTCATATACCACATTGAAATGGTATTCCTCTTTGTCGAGATTCTAAGCCAGTTTATAAAGATAATATTTTTCTGTAAAATATGACATAATTTATTTCAAAAATGTAAAATAAAACTACCTGGTTTCAGAATTATTTTCAGATTTTTTGTCAATATAAATTTTGGGGACTTTGATTTTTTATCTTGAAATAACCAAAAATTTACAGAAAACAAAGATCTTTTAAATGAATTATTTGAAAGCTAATTTGCCAAATGGATATCCCATGCCTTTCAAATACTGAAATTTACTGTGTAGTTCCTATAAACAAGGACTTTCCTTCTATGTAGCCACAATACAACCATCAAAATTAGAAAAGTAACATTGATACATTTTTCCATCTTATTCTCAGAATCCACTCATTTATTGCTACTCGTTTTAAAAATGTCTTTTCTGGACCGGGCTAGGTAGCTCATGCCTGTAATCCCAGTACTTTGGGAGGCCAAAGCGGGTGGATCACAAGGTCAGGCGATCGAGACCATCCTGGCTAACACGGTGAACCCTGTCTCTACTAAAAATACAAACAATTAGCCGGGTGTGGTGGTGGGCGCCTGTAGTCCCAGCTACTCGGGAGGCTGAGGCAGGAAAATGGCGAGAACTCGGGAGGCAGAGCTTGCAATGAGCCAAGATCGCCACTGCAGTCCAGCCTGGGTGAAACAGCAAGACTCCATCTCAACAACAACAAAAAAATGTCTTTTCTGCAAAATGATTTCATTTATAATCATATTAACCAACATCAGTTTATAATTACATCAAGCAACATCATAACTAAAATACAATTTATATAGCAGTATGTGGCTCATACAGATTTATATTTTCTATATTGTTAAAGAAAAAAGGACTGGATGAGGTGACTCATGCCTGTAATCTCAGCACTTTTGGAGGCTGAGGTGGATGGATCGCTTGAGCCCAGTTATTCGAGATCACCTGGGCAACATGGTGAAAACACATCTCTAAAAAACTACAAAAATTAGCTGGGTGTGGTGGCACACACATGTAGTCCCAGCTCCTCAAAAGGCTAAGGTGGGAAAATCACCTGAGCCAAGGGGGGTCCAGGCTACAGTGAGCTGTGATGGTGCCACTGCACTCCAGCCTGAGTGACAGAGTGAGACTCTGTATCAAAAAAAAAAAAAAAAAAAAAAGGAAAAGAGAAACTTTCATATATGTTTATTCTCCTTTAATATTGAAGAGTTCCTTAGTCTTCCCTTGATTTTCATGAGCTTTGCATTGCTGTAGTTGGTAATAATTTTATAGAATGCCTCTTAGTTTGGTCATATCTGATCTCTCCTCATGATTAGATTCAGATTATGTATCTTTGGTAGGAATATGACAGCAGTGGCTGTATCCTCCTCTTTGCCTTTCAAGTGACACGTGATTTCAGCTTTTTCCATCATTGATGATGATTCACTTTGACCACTTGACTAAGATGATGTCTACTTGGATTGCCTACTGTAAAGTTACTCTTTTTTTGGGGGGGGGGAAATATAGTAAATATATTTTGTGTAAAGAGACTTCAAAGTCATGTAAATATCCTATTATTACATTTTCAGTTTATTAATTGATTTATTTTGGTATAGATTCACAGTTCCCACTTGATTCAGTAAGCTGTAATCCATTACTATCATTATTGGCTTGTTCATGTTGTTTCTTAGTTGACCAATGGGACCCATTTTAAGATGGCTTTTATGTTCTTTTGATATATCCCCTTCATTCTTTGAGCATTTCTTTGTTTCTGGCACAAGATATTCTAGGTTCATCTCATAATTTTCTTGCTCCAGACATGATATTACCATTTCTACCAGGAGCCCTGATTGCCTTTAGTGGAAATGGTTTTGAGAAGCCAAGTTTTGAACTCTAAGTTTGCTCATGTTATTGGGATGTTACTGATTCAATCCCAGATAAATGAACAGACCTAGGGAACATGTGAGTGTACACATGCAACATAACACAATATACATCTGTATTTACTGCCTTATGTGTTGGGCTGTTGGAAACCTTTAGTTCACACTTACCCATCCAGCTCCCACTCAACGCCACAGCGTTCAGTTTAGTTTCCTCCCTTTCATATTTGTCTCCCTTCTATGATACCGAGGAATCTGGCTGTCATGATGATTAACATATTTACTTCTTTGAACAATCTCCTTTATGTTACCAATCTCCAGTTTTCTCTATAGATGCATTTTCCTTTTCAGGTAGATGCGTTCCTCTTCCTTCTTGGATCTGATTCCTCACAATGGCTGAGGTAGGAGAATCGCTTCAACCCAGGAGGTAGATGTTGCAGTAAGCTGAGATCATGCCACTGCACTTCAGCCTCGGTAACAGTGAATGAGTCTCTGTCTAAAAAAAAAAAAAAGAAAAGAAATTGGTGAAGGCAGCCATCTAGGGAGGCCCATAATCACTCAATGACTAACCGATAGAGAATATGAAAGTCCAACCCCCTCATCTCAAGGTAAAAGAAATTACAGGTGCAGTTATGTTCTTAGCATCTCCTTCCCCATCATGCTATGTGGATCTGGCCCAGCCCCTTCCTCATTCCTATTCCAATGCCCTCACTCCCTTACCTTCCTTAGGTTTCTTCCTTCTGAAAAGCACTCCCTCAATAAATGACAGGCATCCAAATTTCTGTCTCATGCTCTGCTTCTAGAGATCCCAAACTAAGATAACATTTTATACTCAGTTTATACATGCTTCATGGGTGCTTTAACAAGAATATATATATATATACACACACACACACACATACACACACACACAAATTATATATATATAATTTGTACATATGTGCCTATGTATTTATGCACACATATCACATTGATCTTATTTTGAAATAGTAATGGATGTTCCCTTTCCCCAGTATATGCTTGTTTTCATTTCTTACCTCAGTTCAGACAGAAACAATAGCTTTCTGTATTCTCTGTTACAGGGAAAAGACTAATACAGCTTAGAATTAGGAGTCAAGTTATGGTTGTGCTTTTCCAAATGAACTCCTGAAACTCATAGCAGAGGAAATAATCTTGATAGCAAAGATGTTCACTGCTAAGAACCACCCTATTTTTTTCCTCATCTCAATAAATGCCAGCACCATTTACCCAGTTGTTGAAATGAAAATCTCGAAGCTATACTTGATCGATCTTGCTCTTTCTTTCACATTGAACATCTGGTTCTCTAGCAAATTCTATTGGCTCTACATTCAAAATATAACCCAAATCAAATATTTTCTCAACACTTCCACTACTATATCTATTCTGTCTCTCTCTCTTTCTTTCTTTTTTTTTTTCCAAACCACATAAGACTATAAAAAACAATCATAAGATGCTGTGCTTGATGCCTGGAGGTTTGCTATATTAAACATTTTTTGTTTTTAATTTTCATGGGTACATAGTAGGTGTATACATTTATGGAGTGCATGAGATATTTTGATAGAGGCATGCAATATGTAATAATTACATCATACTATATCTATTCTCACCTGGATGACTACCATTAACTCCTAATTTATCTCATTTCCCCTCTTGAATCCACCCTCACAATCTTCTTCCTACAACAAACAGGCCAAACCTTTTAAAATGTAAATCAATCCCCTCATTCCTCTCCAGAACTCTCTATGAACCTCCCATCCCACTTAGAATAAAGTACAAAATCTGCGTAATCTGGATCCAACTCTTCTTCCAACTTCTCTTTTCACACTGCCTCTCACTTGTTCTTGCTTCCTTCATACTAATGCACAGTCCTGCTTCAAGAAAATTTACACTTTCTAGAACAATTTTTTAAATATGTATCTCATATCTCAGTGACTCTCTCCCTACTTAATTCATATCTCTGCTTAAAGGTCATTTCCTCAAGGAACACTTTCTCAATCTCTCAATTCTTTCTCTTTCTCTCTCTCTCTCTTTTTTTTTTTTTTTTTTTCGAGACAAGGTCTTGCTCTCTCACCCATGCTGGAGCGCTGGAGTGCAGTGGTGCAATCACAGCTCAGAGATGCCTTACCCTACCGGGCTTAGGTGGGTCTCCCGCCTCAACCTCCCAAGTATCTCAGACTACAGAACTGTGCCACCATTCCTGGCTGATTTTTGTCTTTTCATTTTATTTAATTTTTTTAATATAATTTTTTTTTTTTTTTAAATTTTTGAGACGGAGTCTCGCTCTGTCACCCAGGCTGGAGTACAGTGGCATGATCTCAGCTAACTGCACCCTTCGCCTCCTGGATTCAGGAGATTCTCCTGCCTCAGCCTACTGAATAGCTGGGATTATAGGAATGTGCCACCATGATTGGCTAAGTTTTGTATGTTTAGTAGAGATGGGGTTTCGCCATGTTGGCCAGGCTAGTCTCAAACTCCTGACCTCAAGTGATCCCCCCACCTCTACCTCCCAAAGTGCTGGGATTATAGGCATGGACCACCACACATGGCCTCAAGCATCATCTTTAAAAGTATTCTTCACTACTCTCTATTTTCTGACTGTACTTTTGTTTACTGCAGTGTACTTTTACCTACACTACATTTGTATCTCTTATTCATTTATCCACTTTCTTCATGTAATGAAGGCTTATAAAAGACTTATCTATTTTGTTTACTATTATTTCTTCCACATATCTAATAGTGTCTGATACATAATAGCAGTTCATTGTTACATAAATGGATGAATTAAGAATGGTTACATGAGTGAACGACTCAAACTAATGCCAGGCATTGGTTAGTTTTATCCAACTAAAACTATTTACTTCGTTAGATCATGCATATTTTATACAGTTTGCTAGTTTGTTTTTTCCTGAAGTTTATGACATCCCTTTTTTTCTCTCATTTTGTGTAAAAGCTATGTTTGCTTACCTCACATTATCTTCAGTATCTTTAATATGAATCATGCCATTTAGTCCTGAATTTTAATCTTAGTTTCATTCCTTAATTTTATTCTTCTTGAACCCCACAGACTTTTGGCTCTAATTTGAACTTACGTATGTATAAACACGCATTCTTGCACAGATATTTCATTGACCCTTACATTTCTAAGGGCCTTTCTTATTCCCTTGGGTGGTTAAAATGAAAATCTTGGATTTATACTTGACTTTGCTCTTTTGTTCACATCGACCATCCAATCTTCTAGCAAATCTGATCAGTTTTAACTTCAAAATCTAATCCAAATCCATTATTTTCTCAAGTCCTCCACTACCATGCTTATTTCTCAGCTGGATCACTGCCATGATCCCAACTTAGCAACCACACTGTCTTTGTTTTAAACTTTATTTCCCCCTAGAAATACCTTCCAGGAGCCTTCCATCCTTCTGCTCTGATTTGGACAGATTGCTCTCCAGGCCTGCTTTAGAACTGTCATGTTGGAACTTCTCTTTATTTCTATTTTGGTTTAAATTCACCTTTTACTGGATCCAATGTCTTAATCATGCTTAGTTAATCCATCATTTTGCCAAAGTATATCCTCAAATCAATCTCTCTCACTGACATGCTCTCACGTATGTGTATACTACTCTCAATTTCTAAAATCTTCCCTTTATCCTTAGATCTTTTTAAATTCATCTGCATCAGCCCTCCATGGGAGTTCTCAATCTGAACACTTGTTTGTCCCTCTTCTATTTTTTTTCTTTTTTTTTTTTTTGAGACAGAATCTCGCTTTGTCACCCAGGCTGGAGGGCAGTGGGCTAGTCTCAGCTCACTGCAACCTCCACCTCCCAGGTTCAAGCGATTGTCCTGCCTCAGCCTCCCTAGTAGCTGGGACTATTGGCGTGTGCCGCCACGCCTGGCTAATTTTTGTAATTTTAGTAGAGACAGGGTTTTGCCATGTTGGCTAGGCTGGTCTCCTGACCTCGGGTGATCCACCCGCCTCCCAAAGTTCTGGGATTACAGGCGTGAGCCACTGCGCCTGGCCTATTTTTTCATTGATAATACCTCCTATATTCACCCCTTCCATTTTCTCCAATTTAGTCTCTATTTGAACTCCACTGAGTCATATTAGGACCCTTAGATTAATCATTTATATGTAAGATTTTTCCTTTATATTTTTTACTCTCTATTATTTTGTTCTATATTCCAGGAGATTTTATTTACTCTTATCTTCCAAAGTTCATAGGCAACTTCTGTTTTTTAATTATACATTTTCATTTTCAGTAGCTTTTATTTTTTATTGATACTTTTATATAGCATGTAATTATTTTTCATAGATGCAATATCTTAGTGAATGTCTATAAAGACAGTAAACAATTTCTGGAATGTTATCTTTCTTCTGGAAATTGCCTTGATTTCCTCTTGGTACTGTCTTTTTATTTTTTATATTTATCTTCTACTTTCAAACATTTGTTTCTTTTGTTTGTTTGTTTGTTTTTGAGACAGAGTCTCGCTCTGTCACCCAGGCTGGAGTGCAGTGACTGGATCTCAGCTCACTGCAAGGTCCGCCTCCCAGGTTTAGGCCATTCTCCTGCCTCAGCCTCCCGAGTAGCTGGGACTACAGGCGCCCGCCACCTCGCCTTGTCTTTTCTAGTAGAGACGGGGTTTCACTATGTTAGCCAGGATGGTCTCGATCTCCTGACCTCGTGATCTGCCCGTCTCGGCCTCCCAAAGTGCTGGGATTACAGGCTTGAGCCACCGCGCCCAGCCTCAAACATTTTAATTATCAATCCATAATGATAATATGAGTAATATCTTGGGTTATTGGTTCATAAATAATAGGAAAAAAAGTGCTCTCTTTGTACATTAACAGAGTATGTTGGCTGATTCTTAAGGGTAATGAGTCAGATACCTGGCTTTTATTTCAGATATGCATTACATTCTAGAATTAAAGGAGATTTAAACAAGGGTGCCAACATCCAAATTCGCTTCTTTACTTCTTACCAGAGGGCTCTTTTGAATCATTTAGAGAACTGTACTCTGTCGGAGGTTTCACTGGGTACATGCCGGCAGCAGGTTGTTCTGCATGTGGAGGTTTGAGGAGGGGGTGTAAAGTGCCTGGTGCTCAGTAATATATGACATTTCCATGTTCAAACCTGGAATCCCTCCTCTTCATTTCCTCTGTGGTAATTGTACAATGGATTCCCACAGCCTGCTGTATTTGTTGGCATTCTTCAATCCACTTTCTGTCTTCCAGACATTTGATAAAACCTCTTGCCTGATGATACCACACCTTTTTGTTCTCTTTGTGCATATAGTAGTTTTAAAAAATTCTATCAACATCACTGGGGAGAGAGAGAAGATTAAGTTTCCAGTCTACCCTGCAGACTCAGAACCATTAAGGACTATTGCTGCCTTTAAAAAAAAAAAAAGCATGTAACCAAATATTTGATTCAAGTGTTTTCTCCCCTCTAATAAGAAACAAAAGTCCATCATAAAATCTGTCTTACTGTCTTTTCTGACCCTCACAGGAGATCTTGGCCACTGAATATTTGTGGACCTCAAACTATATATCAGTAAAATTGAGAGATTTCTAAATGGTTTTCACCCTAAAATTATAGCTCTAAATCTATGGCAAAACATTTATTAATATGTTTACAAATATTCTTCTGGTTATCATAGAATGCTTACTGATGTATGTTCTAGAACGAAAAAGCAAGAATTAGAAGGCTTAGAGTTATTGAACAAGAAAATAATTATTCTCCAAAAAAAAAAGAATTATTTTTCTATTATAAGTTATATTCTGAGGAGGAAAACCCAGCTGGCATTAAAACAGTAATGTTTTATTTATAGGAAAAAAAAATAAAAGAATGACAGCTCAATTCACTTTAAAGACAAGTCACACCAAAATATCATAAGGATTCTTTCCTTTGCAAACGTTTGTATTGCTTCCTGAATCTTTTTCCCATTATGAGAACCAGAGAGCACGTAGTATACAGTGATGTATGTATTGGCTTTTGTTCACAGCATGTTCAGGACAATGCTATGGATTTTGGGTCAACGGGCTGCAAATGAGATCTTAGATTTCGACTTGTAAAAGTTAGTGGGTTTGTTTGTTTGTTTGTGCTGGTGAGATACAGGGACACAAAAAGGCAGTTGTAATTTTTTATTTTATTTTATTTTATTTATTTATTTATTTTGAGATGGAGTCTTGCTCTGTCACCCAGGCTGAAGTGCAGTGGTACGATCTAGCTCACTGCAAGCTCCGCCTCCCGGGTTCACGCCATTCTCCTGCCTTAGCCTCCTGAGTAGCTGGGACTACAGGCACCCGCCACCATGCCCAGCTAATTTTTTTGTATGTTTAGTAGAGACGGGGTTTCACTGTGTTAGCCAGGATAGTCTCGATCTCCTGACCTCGTGATCTGCCTGCCTCGGCCTCCCAAAGTGCTGGGATTACAGGTGTGAGCCACCGCGCCCGGACTAGTATTTTTTTAAAGAATAAAATTGTATCATCAACTGAAAATATTTACCTTTATTGGTTCTTACCTTGAAGAGTCTGGCTTAATCTGAGACAGCAGCCTGCTCTTTAACATGTCTGTAAATTTAACATTATTTGAAAAGCTAATGAAGCACATTTTAGTTTCTACTTCCTTTTGAGTGTACAGTTCTGTTGATGGATGAAGAAATATTTGGAATACATATTAGTAAATTCTGACACATACATGTGCAGAGTTTTATGTATGCATGTAGGAGAATTGCAAGGGTGGTGAATGCATCACACAACATAATTGGCTCTGTTATCATTGGACCCTGGAGAAAAACTGCCCTGTTGCAGCTTGAGGCTTTTCTTCTGGGAATGAAGAACAAAAACAAAAAAAAAAACGTCGCTTTTTTCTTACCAGTTTCATTTCTATACACCTTTAGCATCAATTTAAACTGCAGAAATAATAGTACTAAAATATATACTCGAAAAAAAGTTAAACTTCATGGAAAGAGTATCTTCACAAATCAGATTCTATTTCCTGAAGTTGTATATTTTTTGGCAAACTTGTTTTCATTTTATCGAGTCATTCACGATTATAAAATATTCATCCGAGATTATTTACAAGAGTAGGTAAATTAAGATGGAATCACCAGATTCAAGGAGTCTATATCTTTCAAAAAGAATTTGTTGCTTTTTTTGGGTGACAGGATGTCCTTAGTTTTATGTTATCCCTAATGGGAATGTTCAGAAACTTGTTTTAAGTATCAATTCTCATATTCATTATGTGAATAGTAAACAAGCTTGTGTCGGAGTTTGGTTTGAATAATCTTTGTTTATAACTTAGTCTCTTTTTAATTGCTCAGTCTTCTGTAGTCCCAAATCCCTTTGCTCCTCCGCTTCACATGGGGCTCATCACTTTGTCTTTTTTTCTGTTTTGTGCATGTGACGTTTTTTTTGTTGTGGTTGCTCCACAGCCTAGGTTGGTATTTGCTAAGAGCTACACAGAGTGTTGTTAAGTTTATTACTGAACTATCTATGCTTTTAAAAATGCCGTCTCTTTTTAGCCATTTTCTCTCTCCTCTAAATTCATAGAGAAGTGTAAAAATATTAAGAGAATATTACACTTTAACCAAGCTGCTGAAAAGTAGGAAACAGAATGAAATAATGAGTAACTTTTTACAAATAAGTGAAATCAACCTAGATTTTGACAAATCTAGGCAATAATGAAGACTTTTAATAACCATAGAAAGAAATTTTGTTTTTTTTAGGAGAAGGCTTATGAACAACAAATTATCATTGCAAAGCAGTTTAAAAACACAAAGGTGGCTAAAGAGTCTAGGTAAATGTACTAAAGCTTACAAGCTGGATTATTCAGTGTTTCTATAATCTCCAAATGCCTGAAGTACGGTGACCACCCTGTGTCCTAATGAACACACTCATCCTTTCCTTAAATAATTCCCTTACTTTGATAATTTATAATTTCACTCCCACTTTCTTCCAATTTGTTGTGGAGCAACTTCCATAAAGGACACAGTCTCTGAGATGCAACCATTTGAAACTAATAATTATTAGGTCATGACTACGGAAAAGAAATTATTTAGTCAATGCATTAGTACAAAAACAGCTGATCATTGGTCTGCTCACAGTTCCTCCTACCTTCCTCCACCTTCCTCCACCTTCCTCTCTTTGTCCATAATCTGGTTTCTGTTAAAGAGCCTATTCTTATACTGTTTGAACCTCATCTTTCACCCACATACATCCTGCTGCTTTGCAGGTAACCATGACAATATTTCACAGGACTGAGGTTAGGTGCCATATGAAATGCAGCCATGCTGTCTTAAATTTATTAGCAAGCGCACCTTTCCCAAAATACACACACACAAACAAATATCATGTTAAAACTGCATGACATTTGGGAACTCTTAAAATACCAAGTGTGCAATCAAATGATTTAATGAGTGGGGGGAGATAATGATTCTTTTGCTGGGAACAAATAAAAGCATATAAATCCTTGCTAATACAACAACAGTATCTTAATTTTTTCTACATTATTATCCCAAGTACTTTCACTTCTTCAGTATCTGCCTCCTTAAGATTTACATTAATTAGAAACATTTTCTAACTAACAATCACAACAAGGTTGAAGGTAGATATATTTTCTGGCTTGCAGCTTAAAAGATAAATATTATTAATAATTATTAGTCATTTAGACAACTGTGGTATAACATGCACACACTGGTCAAGGAGTAAGAAGTTTGAGATTCAGACTCTGGGCAATTATAGCAATTGTTGGATCATCCAGAGTTTTTCCCATATGGACTATATTTTAAGGTTTTGTTTACTCACATTTACTAATTCAATTATCTCTTTACTGACAATTCAAGTATCTCCCATTCTTGCCTCTCTACAGAGCTTTAGTTCATTACGGAGTTGAAATAAAAGCCTAAAACCCATCCAAAATAAATCTTTTTTTGAGCATTAGTGGAAACACTCTCCTAGACACTGAGGCTAAAAGAAAGATACTAGATATTATCCCAGAACTTGGAGACATAAGGCACATCTTATTTAGCCTTTCTCTAAATGGTTTCTTTCCTTGTTAAACTAGTATATATTTCACAATCAATACTGTCACACTCTTAGGTGTTCCCAAAAAATGTGTGATACAGAGGCCCAGCCCTCAGGAAATTCATACTCTAGCTATCCCATTATTTCTTCTTCCACTATATTTCTGTAATTCTTGCTCTTATCTCAGTACTGGAGTCAGTGTCTTTTTCTTGAACTTTGCCCAGTGTCAATTACCCATCAGATTAAATTCTTGAAAACAAAGCTTCCAACATATCACTAACTCTAAAGGCTTCCAACTGCATAAAGTTTGTCATTGAAGGATCTCCAAAACATGCTTCTCAGCAAACCTTGTGTTATTCCATTACCATATTTTTGCCAACATTGTTCCTTTTACCAGGCACTTCCCATTGTTTTTAGTTCATCAGTATTTAATGACCAAGTTAGGCTACAACTGCTCTTTGAAGACTTCTCAGACATTCAAAATGATATCATTAATAATAAATAAAAACAGCAATAATAATAATATCTAATAGTTGGATACTAGGTCTATGTTCCAGTTATGTAGCATGGTAATCATCTTACATGCATTATCTCAGTCTCTGCATTAATTTTCTATTGCTGTTGTAATAAATTAATACAAATTTACTGGCTTAAAACACAAATTGGTTCTGAAGGTTAAAAGTCTAATAAATTCCGAATCTGGCTCCCCATTTCCTTTTTTAAGGATCCTTGTGATTACAGTGGACCACCCAGATAATTCAGAATAATCACTTAATCTCAAGGTCTTTAACTTAATCACATCTGCAAATTCTCTTTTAAAGGCAACTTTATGTTGTAAGATAACATACATATTATCTCCCATAATAAGCTCTTATTTTTTTCACAAGAAAATCTTTCTGGGTGAGATGAGGACTGTATATCATATGGGCAACTAATGTATTTTCCTCCATGGGAAGTAACAGAGAACTGAGAGAGTGTGGAGCCATTATATCACCTCAGATGTTGTAGAGTCGGTGGGAGTGGGTGGATATAGGAAACTAGTGGTTAAAAACATGATCTCTGTATTCAGAAAGTCTGGACTGGACTAACCTAACACCTCTATTCGCATTATGTGACCTTGAGAAGTTGCCTTTAAAAACTTTGTGCCTTACAATGTCAGGAGATCGAGACCATCCTGGCTAACATGGTGAAACCCCGTCTCTACTAAAAATACAAAAAACTAGCCAGGCGAGGTGGCGGGCGCCTGTAGTCCCAGCTACTTGGGAGGCTGAGGCAGGAGAATGGCGTGAACCCGGGAGGCGGAGCTTGCAGTGAGCTGAGATCCGGCCACCGCACTCCAGCCTGGGTGACAGAGCGAGACTCCGTCTCAAAAAAAAAAAAAACAAAAACAAAAACAAAAAACTTTGTGCTTTAATTTCCTCTTCTTCAAAACAAGGACAATAATGATCCCTATCTCATGGGGCCACTTTGAGGATTAAATGAGTTAATCTATGTAAGTACTTCCAAAAGCTATTGGGATGTACAAGTGTTCAAGAAATGTCAGCACTTACTGTTATTATTATCATTACTAGACAAAACTGTGGAGATACCTATGCTATCACTATCAGTCAGAAAGTGGGCAGCATGACTGTGGTGAATTGAAGTGCAGAGCAGAATATGGATGAGAGATTGCTATTAATAAGAAAAAGCAAAAGACATTTTTAATACCTTGCAAAAAAAGATTAGAAATAATATCCATAAAATATGTTTTTAGAATGTTTCTATGTGGTGAATGATACAGAGCATTTGGTCCGGAGCCTGTAAAAATAAACTTCTCTGATGATGTTTATTTGTCTTCAAAGCTACTAGGATTTATTTTTGTATTTCTTTTTGTCATAGGTTGGGCTTCCTCGAAATTGATCCTGAGATTAGGATTCTTGTTCAAGTGATGTCTTACAGAAAGGGAAGCGGTAGGAGCAGAACAGGTCAGAGAGGTGCTTTCAGAAGCTAGTTTCATCCTGAGACCACGGTAGGGTACTCTGAGTGAAAATTAGACAAATAAGTTAGTTCCATGTTGGGGAAAGGACCCAGCCAGTCAGCACAAGTCTGGGTGAGAAATAGCCTTCTAGGTGAGACAGCTTCCGTTTTGCAAGTCTTGGGAGAAGGGGGTGGTTGTGAGTTGATAACAGCTGATGCACATAGCGACTGGTACATGGGTGCACTAGGCAGTTAAAGGGATCTGAGAAGGACACCAGTACCATCCACTGTATGTATTTGAGTTCTTCTCTGTGTATTAGGGTCTTCTTCTTCAGATTGCCCTCTTTCTCTCTAGACTGTACACATGAACCCAAAGAAGAAAAAGCCTTCTGCTGCTATACTAGGCTTCTTCTGCTATGTATTAAGGTCATACTTATACATAATACTATGTAATCTGATGTTCTCTCTGGTTCCACTAATCTGAAGGATACAAAAAGGAAACAATGGCATCGACAACAAAAAAATACACCCTTGCTCAACTCCACCAGCAGAGTGTCTATAAAACTTATTCCCAACCCCTCCTTCCTGGGTTTAGGGTACCTCGTGCTGAGGAAGCATAACCTTTCCCTTTTCTTCTTCTACCTTGATGTGCCCAACATTTCTTCCTATACTATTTCTGTTTTCCTATTGGCAGCCATTACTCAGGTCATTTCTACCACTTCTTTCTGATCTTAGTGTGGCTGTTACTATACTTACCTGTTTCTCTTAACAGACATTATGCCAAACTGGGTGGAAATGTCTCCTTCTGCACATACATTCTATAAAACATTGTATTCATATAATTGTCATGATGAAATGCTGCCCTGTGTCATCAGTCTCCCTGAAAGACTGTATGAGTGTGGGCAGCTAATATTTATTGAGCTCTTACTAAGTGCAACGCATGGACTTACCACTTTTAAAGATAATCTCATTTATTTCTCACAAGAACCCAACAAGATAAGCACTCTCATTATATTCATTGTCTAGCTGAGGAAATGAAAAGATCATAGAGAGAAAGAGGCAGAGATAATTAATTAAGGCAAAATAGCTTGGAAGTATAAAACCTGAGATTAAAACTTTAGGATTGTCTGTCTCAGAATCCATACCTTAAAAGAATCTAAAAAATATACACTGCCTCTTTGTTTTTCTTTTTTTTTTTCTTTCTTTTTCTTTCTTTTTTTTCTTTCTTTCTTTTTTTTTTTTCATTACAGGCTTTTCCTCCTCTGTGCTTATGCATAAATTGTAGAGGGAAGAGAGCAATCTGAATGGAATAATTGTACTCCAAACACAGCATCCCATCTAAAAGACTGTCATTGGACCAACTCCATTCATGGTTCAAAGTCAACGTCTTACCAATTTTAAGCTTCACCTAAAAGTTTTAATGTTGACTCTTATTACTGGATGGGTTAGGAGTCTTAAACCTGTAAGCCAGTTGTCAGTCTGAAGAAATAAGAAGCTCTCTTATAAATAAGCTCCTGTTAGACCTTCCTTCCAATTCTTCAAATTTAACACTTCCCAACTTACTTGTCTTCTGTATCCCTGCTATATTTCATATTCATTTCTCTCTTTTATATATATATTTTTTTGAGACAGAACCTTGCTTTGTCGGCCATGCTGGAGTGCGGTGGCATGATTTCGGTTCACTGCAACCTCCTTCTCCCGGACTCGAGCAATTCTCCTGCTTCAGCCTCCCGAGTAGCTGGGATTACAGGTGTGTGCCACCATGCCCAGCTAATTTTTGTACTTTTAGTAGAGATGAGATTTCACCATGTTGCCCAGGCTGGTCTCAAGCTCCTGACCTCAGGTAATCTGCTTACCTTGGCCTCCCAAAGTGCTGGGATTACAGGTGTGAGCCACCATGCCCAGCCCATATTCATTTCTTAACATGTACTCTTATGTCAGTAATTGTGTCAGTAAATATTTCAGATATGCTATAAGGATCTGCTCATAGAAAAATGATCCAACAAGGCAGCACAGAGATATATCGGAAGTGAAAAACAATGGTAAGACTACATAATAAACATAAATCTGCATAAATACTGACTTTATAAAACAATATAAACAATGTTTTAAGGAGTTAAAATACTTTTTAATAACACAAAAAGCAGGAATGGTATACATCAAGTTAATATATTCCAATGTGTTTGCATTATCTAAGAAATGCTGAGTATTAGTTTCTATTAGACTTTAATGAGTCAGCAATGTAACCATTAGAGTAACCACTAAAAGAATAATATATAATTATCAGTCTAACAAGGCAGAAAATATAAATAATAAGAAAATACTTAATCTGAGAGAAGGCAAGAAAAAAGGAGCACAGCAAAGGTGGATAAATAGAATGCAGAGAGTAGCGTGGCAGATTTGAACTCAAATATAATGGTACTTACAGTAAATGTAAATAGACTGAAAACACTAACAAAGATTTTCAGACTGGATTTAAAACAAAAATTTAAAAACCTATGTTGCTTACAAAAGACATTTCTTAAGTTGAAATAAAAGACCAAAAGTAAAAGGATGAAAAAAAAATAGTGTTCAAAAACTAACTAAAAGAAAGCTCATACTAACAGTGGCAAGAAGCATTACTACCAATAAAGAGGAATATTTCCTCATTAAACTTTGAGTCACTAGAATGATATGGCAATTCTAGACTTTTATGTACCTACTAACATTGTCTTTCTCTAGGTAAAACAAATACATAAAAAACAAATTCACAGCCATAATTGGAGATTTTAACACATCTCTCTTTGCAAATAATAAAACAGGTTAAAAATCAATCAAGATGTAGACTTGAACATTACTAACAAAGTTGATCTGTATTAATAAACTTACATCTAAGTTATAGAATTCACATTCTTTACAAGTTCACATAGAATGTATAACACAACTGATCATATGCTGGGCCAGGCAAGTCTTCATATTCTTCAAAGTGCTAACATAGGTACCCAGCACCCGGCGTTCGCCCAGGAGGGAGGCGAGGCTGCCCGCGTCCCCAGAGCTCCCGATTCTGGGGAGGCGGCCACGTCCCCCTGCGACATGCCTGGGGGGCGGGAACACAGGACGGAGTTATCTCTAGCTCCCGTACCACCACCACCACCATCACAGCGCCTCCCTCCAGGGTCCTGCAGAATGGGGGAGATAAGTTGGAGACGATGCCCCTCTACTTGGAAGAAGACATTCACCCTGGTATAAAAGATGATATATATGACCCCACCTATAATGATAAGGAAGGCCCAAGCCCCAAGGTTAATTATGTCTGGAGAAACGTCATCCTTATGTCTCTGCTACACTTGGGTGCCCTGTTTGGGATCACTTTGATTCCTACCTGCAAGTTCTACTCCTGGCTTTGGGGGTTATTCTACTATTTTGTCAGGGCCCTGGACATAACAGCAGGAGCTCATCCTCTGTGGAGCCACCCCTCTTACAAAGCTCGGCTGCCCCTGCGGCTCTTTCTGATCATTGCCAACACAATGGCATTCCAGAATGGTATCTATGAATGGGCTCACGACCACCATGCCCATCACAAGTTTTCAGAAACACATGCTGATCCTCGTAATTCCAGACATGGCTTTGTCTTCTCTCACGTGGGTTGGCTGTGCAAACACTCAGCTGTCAAAGAGAAGGGTGGTACGCTAGACTTGTCTGATCTAGAAGCCGAGAAACTGGTGATGTTCCAGAGGGGGTACTACAAACCCTGGTTTGCTGCTGATATGTGCTTCACCCTGCCCACGCTTGTGCCCTGGTGTTTCTGGGGTGAAACTTTTCAACACAGCTTGTTCATTGCCACCTTCTTGCGGTATGCTGTAGTGCTTCATGCCACCTGGCTGGTGAACAGTGCTGCTCACCTCTTCGGATATCGTCCTTATGACAAGAACATTAGTCCCCGGGAGAATGTCCTGGTTTCACCTGGAGCTGTTGGTGAGGGCTTCCACGAGTACCACCACTCCTTTCCCTATGACTACTGTGCCAGTGAGTACTGCTGGCACATCAGCTTCACCACATTCTTCATTGATTGCATGGCCTCCCTGGGTCTGGCCTATGACAGGAAGAAAGTCTCCAAGGCCTCCACCTTGGCCAGCATTAAAAGAATCGGAGACTGAAGCTACAAGAGTGGCTGAGTTTGGGGTCCCTCAGGTTCCTTTTACAAAAGCCAGCCAGGCAGAGGTTTTAATGTCTGTTTATTAACTACTGAATAATGCTACCAGGATGCTAAAGATGACTATGTCAACCCATTCCAGTACAGTATTCTTTTAAAATACAAAAGTATTGAAAGCCAACAACTCTGCCTTTATGACGTTAAGCTGATGTTATTTCTTCTCTTATCCTCTCTCTCTTCTAGGCCCATTGTCCTCCTTTTCACTTTGTTGCTATCGCCCTTCTTTCTCTTATTGCCTCCCAGGCAAGCAGCTCGTCAGTCTTTGTTCAGTGTCCAGCTTCCAAAGCCTAGACAACCTTTCTGTAACCTTAAACGAATGGTCTTTGCTCCAGATAGCTGTCTTTCCTTGAGCTGTTGTGAGCTTTGAAGTAGGTGGCTTGAGCTAGAGATAAAACAGAATCTTCTGGGCAGTCCCCTGTTAATTATCTTCAGCCCAGGCTTTTGCCAGATGGAATGGAAAAGCAACTTCATTTGACACAAAGCTTCTAAAGCAGGTAAACTGTCAGAGGAGAGATTTAGCATGTATGAATGTAAGGACGAGGGAAGTGAAGCAAGAGGAACCTCTTGCCATGATCAGACGTGCAGCTGCCTACCTAGTGAGGACTTCAAACTCCACCACACAGCATGCTTGCATTCTCTCCTGGCTCGGGGTAAGAAGTGGCTGTGGTGTTTGGCAATGCTAATTCAATGTCACAACATATAGTTTAGGCTGAGGATAAAGAAGAGACGTTTTTTTGAGTTTGTAGTAAAAATGGTCTCTGCTGGGGAAGGGTTTTCTTTTCTTTCTTTTTTTCTTTAATAACAAGGAGATTTCTTAGTTCATGTATCAAGAAGTCTTGAAGTTGGGTGTTTCCAGAATTGGTAAAAACAGCAGCTCATAGAATTTTGAGGATTCCATGAGCTGCTCATCACAATTCTTTCCTCTTTCTGCTCTGCCATCTTCAGGATATTGGTTGCTCCCCTCATAGTAATAAGATGGCTGTAGCATTTCCAAACATCCAAAAAAAGGGAAGGATTTTAGGAGGTGGAGTCAGGTCAAACATAAAATATATATACATATATACATTGCTTAGAACGTTACACTATTAGAGTATTTCCCTCCCAAAGAGGGATGTTTGAAAAAACTCTGAAGAAGAGGAGGAATTCGTTGGGTCGCCAATTTCCTGTCCACTGTTGGACATGAGATGGAGAGGTTGAGGGACAGGATCTATAGGCAGCTTCTAACAGCGAACTTCACATTGGAAGGGATCTGAACACATGTTGCCAGGGGCTTGAGAATGTTACTGAGCTATTGGGAGTCTTAATGAAGTAAGCTAGATATTAGGTCCATTCATTAATTAGTTCCAGTTTCTCCTCGAAATGAGTGAAAACTAGAAGGCTTCTCCCCACAGTGTTGTGCCCCTTCTCTCTCTCTCTCTCTTTTTTTTTTCTTTTCTTTTTTTTTTTGGCTCTGTTAACATCTAGCCTAAAGTATAGAACTGCCTGGAGGGCAGGGTTAGGAATCTCTTCACTACCCTGATTCTTGATTCCTGGCTCTACCCTGTCTGTCCCTTTTCTTTTACCAGATCTTTCTCTCCCCTAAACGTTTTTTTCTTTGCCTGGACAGGCAGCTTCCTTTGCGTGTATTCAGAGGCAGTGATGACTTGCTGTCCAGGCAGCTCCCTCCTGCAGACAGAATGCTCAGGGTCACTGAACCATTGCTTCTCTTTCGAAAGTACAGCTAGCTGCCACTTTCATGTGGCCTCCAGAGTGTCTCCACTTACACCCCTGTGCTCCCCTGCCACACTGATGGCTCAAGACAAGGCTGGCAAACCCTCAGAAACATTTCTGGCCCAGAGAGCCTCTCTCTCTCTCTCCTTCTCTCATGAGGCACAGCCAATCCAAGTGCTCACTTTGAGCCGGTGGGTCAGCCACAGAGCAAAAGAGGGTTTATTTTCAGTCCCCTCTGTCAGGGTCAGAACCAGAGAGTATGCTGAATGCCCCCTGCTTGCTCGGTAAGGGTGACCCGCCTGAGTCAGTGCTCTCA
Organism: Macaca fascicularis; assembly: GCF_037993035.2. Lineage (NCBI taxonomy): Eukaryota > Metazoa > Chordata > Mammalia > Primates > Cercopithecidae > Macaca > Macaca fascicularis. Next base: position 138,871,046 of record NC_088377.1, read on the forward strand.
GCTGGCAGTACAGTGCTTGTAGAAGTAGGAGGAAACAGTTCTCACTGGGAAGAAGCAAGGGCAAGAACCCAAGTGCCTCACCCTGAAAAGAGGCCCTCTTCCCTGGAGTCAGGGTGAACTGCAAAGCTTTGGCTGAGACCTGGGATTTGAGATACCACAAACCCTGCTGAACAGAGTGTCTGTTCAGCAAACTAACCTGTATTCCCTACAGCCTAGGGCAGACAATAGTATAGAAGTCTGGGGAAAAAAAACAAAACAAAAACAGAACATCAGTGTTTTGAGAACCTTGGACCACTCCTGTCCCTGTAGCTCAGTCATCAAAGCAGAAGCCTGGCTTTGCTCTATTAAGATTGGAAATGTACGCTACCAAACACTCAGTCCACTGTTGAGCGCCAGTGCTGGCAGGGAGGAGGGCCTTTCTTCCTGTGTTAATTGCAGAGAGGCTACAGGGGTTAGCCTGAACTAAAGGCATCTTTGTCTTTTGAGCTATTCACCTCAGTAGAAAATAATCTAAGGGAAGATCACTGTAGTTTAGTTCTGTTGACCTGTGTGCCTACCCCTTGGAAATGTCTGCTGGTATTTGTAATTCCACAGGTCATCAGAGGCCTGCTTGATAATATATGAATAATAAAAAACAAGTTTCACTTCTTCCTATTGTAATCATGTGCCATTGATCTGATCTGTACCATGACCCTACATCAGGCTGGATGGCACCTCAGGCTGAGGGCCCCAGTGTTTGTGTGGGTGTGGGTGGGGATAGGGGTGGGGGTGTGTCTGCTGAGTAAGGAACACTATTTTCAAGATTCTAAAGCTCAATTCAAGTGACACATTAATGATAAACTCAGATCTGATCAAGAGTCTGGATTTCTAACAGTCCTTGCTTTGGTGGTGTGCTGACAACTTAACCCGGGTGCCTTACATCTTTTCTCATCACAGTGTTTCATATGAGCCTGCCCTCACTCCCTCTGTGGAATCCCTTTGCACCTGAGAGCCTACTGAAGTGGCTTGTAGAAAAAGGGACCTGAGTGGAGGATTAACAGTATCGTGATTTGCAGAATTCCCTTCTGGGATTCATTCTGGAAACTTTTGTTAGGGCTGCTTTTCTTAAGTGCCCACATTTGATGGAGGGTGGAAGTAATTTGAATGTATTTGATTTATAATTTTTGTTTTAGGTTAAAAGATGGTTGTAGCATTTAAAATGGAAAATTTTCTCCTTGGTTTGCTAGTATCTTGAGTGTATTCTCTGTAAGTGTAGCTCAAATAGGTCATCATGAAAGGTTAAAAAAGGGAGGTGGCCATGTTATGCTGGTGGTTAAGGCCAGGGCCTCTCCTACCACTGTGCCACTGACTTGCTATGTGACCCTGGGCAAGTCACTTAACTATAATGTGCCTCAGTTTTCCTTCTGTTAAATGGGGATAATAATACTGACCTACCTCAAAGGGCAGTTTTGAGGCGTGACTAATACTGTTTATAAAGCATTTTGGGATCCTTCAGCACAGGAATTCTCAAGACCTGAGTAGTTTTTATAATAACAATGTCCACCATGATCTTGATATGTCCATGTGTCCCAGATGCTGTCATTAGTCTATATGGTTCTCCAAGAGATGGAATGAATCCATTGGAGAAGTGGTGGATAACTAGCCAGAAAAAAATTGAGAATGCATAAACAACACATTGCCATGGAAACATACAGAGGATACTTTTGATTGGGTGGGATTTTTCCCTTTTTATGTAGGATAGTAGTTACTTGTGACAGGAATAATTTTGGAATAATTTATATTAATATCAACTCTGAAGCTAATTGTACTAATCTGAGATTGTGTTTGTTCATAATAAAGGTGAAGTAAATCCAAAAAAGAAAACAAAGTACTAAAATAATACAACAGCAGAAAGAAAACCAGAAAATCCTCATAGATTTGGAAATTAAGTAATAATCTTCTTTAAAAACTTGTGTCTCAAAGAAGAAATCGCAGTAGCAATTTAGAAAATATTTTAAAGTGAGTGTAATGAAATGCTTTATTTCAAAACTTTGGGGATATAGCCAACCCCACACTTACAAGAAAATTGATAGAGAAGAAAAAAGACTGAAAAATCAATAAGCTAATTGCATCAATAACTCATTGCATCTCAAGAACAATGAGTGAAAATAGCACCCAGATCTTGGTTTCTAAATTCCATTCCTCATTAAAAGGAACCAGAGATCCCTCTCCTTACAAAAGTGCTTGATTGCCGGTTTGGGACAGGAAAGGTCAATCTGGGATATTCTGTTGTGTCTGAAAGCACAGAAATTCTCTAAAATGAGTGGGATTCAAAAGAGCAGTGTTGTTCTTGAAGAGGTTTATGGGTTATAAACAGTCATAAAAATGTCCTAAGTCATCTGATTGAGAGAGTGACAGAGAGAGAGAGAGAGAGAAGCAATAACAGAGAAATAGAAAAGCTTATACAGTTGGCCCTCCATATCTGTGGGTTCCACATGTGTAGATTCAACCAACTACAGATCAAAAAAGTTTCCCAAAGTTCCAAAAGGCAAAACTTGATTTTACTATGAAGTAAATTCACAAATAAAGTGATGTGATGTATTAGGAATTCTAAGTAATCTAGCAATAATTTAAAGTGTATGGGATGATGTGCATAGGTTATATGCAAATACGATGTCATTTTACATAAGGGACTTGAGCATCCTCTGATTGGTTCCTAGAACAAATCCCCCATGTATACCATGGGGATGACTGTGTTTACAAATATACTGCTTCATAAATATAGAAGAAATCACAGAATGAGAAAAATAATGCATCTTTCAATTCCAATGTAATAACTAATGCAGGCAAGAATCATCAATCAATGGTAAAGTCATTAGGTGAAAAGTTTTTGGAGAACAACATATTTGAAACTCTCAAAATATTAGCCTACAGATGACATCAGTTACAAAGCCATAGCTTTTACAATAAAAGAATCACAGTCATCTTCTAAAACAGGTGATCAAATTTAGACTCACCAAAAGTTGGACAACCTGATAAGAGCCTCAAGCTTTGAAGCAATAAAAAGTGCACATCATTGCCTATGACGTATATCCTTGCCAAGAAATTATCTAAGTTGAATCTAATCATGTGAAAAGCACTCAGACAAATCCCGAATAAGGGACATTCTATAAGACAGCCAGCCTGGACTCTTAAATAGAACAGTCAATGTCAGGACAAACAAAGGCAAAGCTACTGTTCTAGATTAAAAGAGACCAAAGAGACAAAAAACCAAATGTAACGTGTAAACTTCACTGGATCCTAGATTTTGGGGAAAAATTTATAAAAGACTTTTCTAGAGATAATTAGAAGAGATTTTATATGGACTATATATTGAATATATAGAATTAACTGTTAATTTTCTTACAAATAAAAATAGTTGTATTTGTTTTCTATTGATGCTATTACAGATCTCCCCAAACTTGGTTTAAAAGAAGAGATTTTATATGGACTATATATTGATTATATAGAATTAACTGTTAATTTTCTTACAGATAAAAATAGTTGTATTTGTTTTCTATTAATGCTATTACAGATCTCCCCAAACTTGGTTTAAAACAACACAAATTTGTTTTATAGTTCTGTACGTTGGAAATTTCACATGGGTCACACTGAGCTAAAATCAAAGTATTTACAGGGCTGCCTTACTTTCTAAGGGCTCACAGGAAGAATTCATCTCCTTGCCTCTTTGAGCTTTAAAATGCCACCAACATTATGGCTTTGGGGCTCTCTTTATCCATCTTCTTAGTTAGCAATGTCGCGTCTCTCTAATCATTCTTCCATAGTCACATCTCCCTCTGACCACATCAAGGAGAGGTCTTCTACTTTAAAGGAACCATGTAATTAGATTGGGCCCACCTGGTTTCAGGTTGTCAAGGGTTACTTTTTTCTTGCCCAACCACTTTTTTTTGCCCCATCTCACGGTCCTTAATTTAGTTACATCTGCAAAGTTCCTTTTACCATATAGGGTAACTATTCAGAGGTTCTGGGTATTAGATTGTAAAATCTTTGAGGAAGAAGACAAACCACAAAGGTATTGTGGTTATTTAGAAAATTGTTTTTATTCATAGGACATGCATGTTTAATGATTTAGGAGTAAATCTGCAACTTAAATATGTATGTGTGTGTGCATGTATGTGTGTTATATGTATTAAGCACACACATATACACATACAGATAACCATCTGTAGCAAAATCCTAACAATAGTTGAATCTAGAAAGAGGTTTTATGGTTGTGTTAGTTCTGTTCTTTCAAATTTTCTGTGGGTTTAAAATTTTTCTAAAGAGGAAAGGAGGCATGTTGTTTAACTTCTTTAGTTCCCAGACAATACAGGAAACATGGGCTTTCAAGTGTGTATTGATGGCAGCAGTGGCCCATCTAGAGCGGCCACTACCAAGACACCGGCTGCAACCTGCAACGGGGAGGCGCGGCCAGGGCTATAACACTCCTTGGAGCCAGCAGAAGTCCCGCCACCCACCCCCAACTCCATGGAGCAGGCAGGAGCCCCTCCCTCCCTGGGTGCCGCTGGAGCCGCTCTGCCACGGCTTTGGTCCTCTGCGTCTCTGTGCTCTTGGGGGCCCGGGAAGGCCCCCCTGCCTCCTGTAGTCTCAGAAGTCCCTGCTCCCGCTACCTAGCTTCTTCTCGCTGTTGGCGCCCACTCCAATCTCAGGGGTGAGGCCGAGACTGCACACTCCACGGAGCCACCCGGAGCAGGGGACAAGCAGGAAGCCCCGCCCCTTCTGAGCTGGCAGGACAGGAGCTTCCCAGCTGCCCTCTTAGGCACAGGACTCGAGCACCTCTGTAGTCTGCACCTCTGGGGGCCCAGGAAGGACCCCTGTCCCCGCAGGCTCGGGGGTATCCGTTCTCGCTGCCATGCCTCTTCCTGCTTAGGGCACCTGCTCCCGTCTCAGAGTGGGGCGAAGCATGGACACTGTCACAGCCCGGCCAGGTGTGCCCACACTTAGGGAAATGCTGACACCCCAGCCCCCTGTCACTTTGGCCCCCTCCAGACGTTGGGCACTTGCAGGCATGAAAGGGGAAGCCTAGAGGAAGCTGAGGGTGGTTCTAGAGCTGGCTTGCAGGTGCCCCTTGGTGCCAGCAGCCTGGGTATCAAGAATTGCTGCAGGAGGCAGTCTCCTCGGTGGAAGAGGGCGGGTCCCTGGTGAGGCCCTACCTTCGGGCCAGGGAGGGCTTGAGGCTGGGGGCCATGCTGCCAGTCCTGCAGACAGGAGTGGGAGCTTGTGGTGCCGTTTCCAGGCCCACCCACGGCACCCCATGAGCCAAGCAGCACGCACTTCCTCCCCTCTGAGGCCCATAAAAGTTCCAGTCTCAGCCAGAGCAGAGCAGAGGACGCAGAGATGCTGGAATGACCCGCTGCAGACAGGAGCTACCCTGTCTACTGAGAGCTGCAGACGACATGCCTGCAGAGAGGAGCCACCCACTCCAGTGCCTCCTCTCTGCTGATAGCTGCAGACAACAAGATGACCAGCAACAGAGAGGAGCTGCCCTCTCTGCTGATAGCTGAACACTTGTTGGAACGACCTGCCTACAGAGAGGAGCTACCCTTTTTCTGGCACGAGCTGAATACTGGTTGGGACACCCAGGCTACAAAGAGGAGCTGCCCCCAGCGGGTCTTCTCTGAGCTGTTCTATTGCTCAATAAATCTCCTGTTTGTCTTGCTCACCCTCTACTTCTTTCTTCCTGGTCGTGAGACAAGAACTCAGGACCCATTGAATGGTGAGGCTAAAAGAGCTGCTGTAACACAAACAGGGCTGAAACATGTCGCTTGCTCACCACGTTGTGGATGAAGAGAAGGAAAGAAGAGCTGTGGACTTTCGGCGAACCCAGACCTGGGAGCTCCCCGAGACAGAGCTGTGACTCGTTTTGGGACCCTGCAGTTCCTGGCCTCTCCATGTTTACAGGCACCACCGCATTCCCTGGTGCCAGCCTGGGAAGCTGCTTGCACTGCACCTGGTTCAGTCACAGCCTCGCAGTGAGCGGGCACCCGTGCCGGCACCTGGAGCTGCCCACCCCATGGCAGCAGCCCTAGCGTGTCTGACTGTGCAATGCCCGGACCTCACACTCACTCACACACCTTCTCACTGCTCCACGCCTGCCTCGCCCAGGCGTGGGATCCAGGCCAGTACCATGAGCTATGCAGCCTGCCAGGCTGAGTGGGTGGAACGAGCCCAGCTGGCCCGAGCAAAACTCGGGCAAAGGCGCCACCGGCCACAGGTTTCCAGCCAGAAAAGTGACACCCCAAAGATCCCCATAAGAGTATCTCAATAAATTTTAGAGAAATAGAGAAAGCAACTAGAATGAGAACAAAGCTGTAATTGATTTTTTAAAGTAGTCATTTATATTTGCTTACATTTACTGGGAAATGGAGGCATTTGGTAGTTTGTGGTGACACAGTGGCCTTCTTTTTGTCTGTTTAGATAAAATTGTGAAGAGGCCTTGTGTTGCCACACTTTATCTTGGTCTCAGAGTAAACTTGTCTGATGTTGATAATCTGAGGATGTTTACATTCAACAGAATAGCAGCACGGCCTAGCTGTGAGCACCAGGTCAGCTCCTGACAAGAGTCCTTGTTGTGACTGGCACACTGGTTTTAGGACATCAAGGGTTGCTTTTTGCTTTTCCAATTTTGTGTGTGTGTGTGTGTGTGTGTGTGTGTGTGTGTGTGTGTTTTAAAGCAAAACTCAAAATATAGTAATCAGTGAGTTATTTTTAAATTCAATAGTAAATGTTAAAGCAGAATATAGTCCTGAAAAATGGTAGCTGAGTCTGGGACACATATTTTAAGGAAAATAAACATCATTCACACTCATGCATTCATTTGACAAATACATTGAATGTCTAGTAGATATAGAGTTCTATAAGTAGCCCTGAGGGAAATATAGAGATGAGTAAAGGATAGTGATTGTCTTTGAAAAGCATACACTTTGGTCATACATATGATAGATATTTCCAACTTCCACCATTTATTATAAATAAAGAATGACTATCAGCATGTTTATTAACTAATTCTTTGTTTAAAGTTGAATTCTAGGGCTGAGCACAGTGGCCCATGCCTAATCTCAGCACTTTGGGAGGCTGAGGCAGGCAGATCACTTGAGTCCAGGAGTTCAAGACCAGCCTGGGCAACACAGTGAAGCACCATCTCTACAAAAATTTAGCTAGGTATGGTGGTGTGTGCCTGTCGTTCCAGCTATCCAGGAGGCTGAGATGGGAGGATCACCTAAGCCCAGGAGGTCAAGACTCTAGTGAGCTGTGAGCCCACCTCTGTACTCCAACCTGGGCAACAGAGTGAGACCCTGTCAAAATAAAAAAAATACCGAATTGTAAATAACTGCATGTGGAAACCTAACCTTGAGAACATTGTCAGCGAAGCTTTGAGGAAATTTTTAGCTTCATGTATACATATTGTGAAATTCAAATACTTATTTCCCATAGACTCTTATTAAGGCTGCTATACAGAGTTGCCAGTAGAAATAAATATATAGCTGAATCTAACGGAAGAAGTCAGGGTTAAATAAAACATTACTAATAGCTGCTCCCCATAAGTATTACCCAGCCATGTAGGCGTTAGCTATGGTGTGCATTTACACTGATGGATGGATGGTATAAAACCAGAATTGTGCCATGCAATCTTGGAAATTCATGTATCAAATAAATATGTCTTGGTAAATTTTTCCCCATTAAGTCATATCAAGATGTGATGGTTGGAACCACTGTTCTTTTTGCTATTGTCATCAGCCTTTTATATTCAATAAATACGATCCTCCTCTGAAAGGAAATCATTCCCAGGGAAAACACACCATTTAAATGTATTGTTAACAGAAGCAATTGTTATGCAGAAAAATAGCCATTTGCATCACAAGCACATTCTCAGTTGCTTCATGGAGGTACAGTTACTGAGTAAATTTTCTATAAGCTCAAAAAATTCCAAGTAACCCTTAATAAGTTAAGAGTTCTTTCTGGTTTATGGTCATTCTGTTTCCAATAGTCAGAGCATTAAACTTCCTGAAGTTCACCTTAATTTAACCTTCATGCCTTTTGTGTATTTTCAAATTGTTTTGTTTTGTTTATACTGTTGAATCTTCCGAGTTTCATATTATTCTAGGTACCTATACTGGTTTCAGTCATCATATTGTTGGGTACTTTCACAGTCCTGCCCTCTTTGTACACTCCTTCCCAGAGAGTGATGATAGGAATGTTAGCTCTTTTATTATTGCCCCATAGGTCCCTGCAGTCTTGTCAATTTTTTAAAAATCTATTTTCTCTCTGTTGTTTCCATTCTGCCGTTGAATCTACTCACTGAGTTTTTATTGCAGTTATTGCATGCTTGAGTTCTGGAATTTCCCTTTGGTTCTTTTTTTTCTTCTTCTATTTTGTTGCCATCATATTCTGTTTCCTTTCAGAGACTATTTTCATTTGGTTCAAGCATATTTGTAATGCTTGTTAAAACATGGTTTAAGTTTCTGCTTTAAAATCTTGGTCAGATAGTCCTAACATGTTTGTCATCTCGATGTTTGTATGTATTGTTTTTCCCTTTTTATTCAAATTGTGGTTTTCCTTTTTCTTGGAATAGCATAGTATTTTTAATTAAGTCCTGGATATTTTGTGGGTCACATTATGAGACTCTGGATTTTATGTAAATCTTTCATAGCTGGCTTTCTCTGACACTGCTGCAGCAGAGGAAGAGAGGGGTGCCACCTTGTTACTTCCAGGTAGGGGTGGAAGGTCAAGTTCTCTCTCAGCCTTCATTGAGATTAAATAAGACACATTCTTTTTGCTCTGCTGGGTATGGGTGGAATTCTGGCTCCCTTCTGCTGATACCATGATGCATGATCCCTCTGCTGATACCATGATGCATGATCCCTCTGCTGATACCACAATGACTAGGAGGAGCAGGAGTGCTTTCTTATTGCTGATCAGGGTAGGAGTTCTGCCCAGCACTGACAGCAGGGCAGGAGTGGCCTCATCTCTGGGTGTTAGGGAATGTCTTGATTCTTCATTAGTCCTCCTCTGACCCCACCCTGGTGAAGAGGGGAAAGGCCACCTAGTCACTGCATGGGGTGGAAGACCATCCATGCTCCCCACTTGGTTTCCACTGACACTGTTGGAATGGACACTCCTTATTGCCCAGTGGGGAAGAACATCCCAGCTCCCTACCTTGGCCTTCTCTCACACTGTCCAGGAAGGTGGGTTAGGAATGGTGTAATTCTAGGCTTCCCACTTAGCCTTTGCTGTCATGGAGGGCAGGATTGGGGCCACAGTTATTTCTCTGGTGTTTAGCCAGAGTAGAGCAGTTATTTATTGTGTAAAATGTTTCCGTCTTGCTAATCCTCCCATTTCCTGATCAATTGACTACAGAGGACAGGCTTTCATTGGGTTTATTTTTGTCTGCCCCTATTTATATTTCCAGTTTGTCAATTTTCCAGCATTCTGTCTGGGATACATGAGGCCAAAAGAAAACTCAGGGAATTTACTATCATGTTTTTTCTCTGGTTTCAGCACCTCTAAATGGTCTGCCTTCTTTTCTCTACTTTTCAGAGTCTTATTATGTTCATTTTACATATAATGTCTAGAACTTTTAGCTGTAATTAGTGGAAGAAATATATTTAAAAAATCTTCTCCATTTTGCTAGAAGCAGAAGTCCAAAAACAAATTTATTTTTGTGTTCAAATGTGTAACTTGTATTTACCATAAATTGTATCCATGAGGACAGTGAGACTCTTTTATAAGAAGATGGAAGTCTCATATTGAAACCAACTCAATAATCCCATAGACAGTTTTTTTTTTTTTTTTTTTCTTTGAGAAACATAGAAATTGACCTTTCTGGTTTTAAAGCTTGAAGCTAAGTTTGTGTTATCTGAGTTTCTTCCTGAAGAAATGACCTTCTGGGCTCTCAAAATGTATCAAAGAACTGCAAGGCACCAGATTGCTACATCTAGACAATGAGATGCCAGACTCCTAATTAGTCGCGATTGCTTTCTTACCCTTCCCTAATTCCTGCTTGCCTAACTGACCACCTGCTTTTTGTTAACCAACTCCTCTTCCTTACCCCTTCCTAGCTCCGGTTTTCCCACACATAATTATATATTTTTCTCTTTTCTAGAAACTCCCAATTTTAGTTGGTCAGGGAGGCGGATTTGAGGTGATCTCATTAAAGCTTTTTTCCCTGACAATACTTGTTGTGTTAGTTATTGGCTTTCTGTTCAGTGAGCAGCAGGACCTGGGTCGAACCCCTGATGTTTTGGTAACAATATAACCTTTAGCATCCAATTTGTTTTAGTAGTTTTTACAGCATTGCATTGGGAAAATTCTGCTTGATAAATAAGTTACCACCATATCCTTTTTTATTGGCCTATCACCCATAAGCCAGATCCTACCTGCTGCTTATTTTGGTAAACAAAGTTGTATTGAATTATAATCACACCTGTTTATTTACATGTTGCTTATGGCTACTTTTACAATGCAATTACATAGTTGAATAGTTGTGACAGAGAATTTGTGGCTCACAAAGCTGAAAGTATTTACTGTCTACTCTTTTACAAAAAAAAAATGTTTTAAATATTTCATCTTATCATCTCATGACACTATTGTGATAATTCAATCCAGCAGTTGAAATAAGAAATATTTTATCTCAGAGATAAATTACTGTCTTAATAATGTGTTATTTTAGCCAATAATTGGGTCCACTGCCATTTATTTGTTCACTAATTGGTGAAAAAAGATTTCAGACTGTTTCTTCTTAATCTGACACATTTAATGCTGTCAATTAAGGAAAATAATAGATGTCTAACTCCAATTTCAGGGATGATTCATTCTCACTGATTTAAACTATCTAGAGACCTACCATTAACTACCATTGAACTTTCAGAGGAAGGGAAGGCTGAAGGTTGAATTCAATCATCTGGTCAACAGTTCAATTATCCATGTCTATTGTGAAACCCCAGTAAAAACTCTGGACACTAAAACTCAGGTGAGTTTCCTTGGTTGACAATATTCTATACATATTTTTACCCATTGATGTGCTAGGAAGGTGACATGTATTGACAGGGGGAAGACATAGGAAGTTTTAATCTGGGATCCTCCCAGATCTCACCCTATCTGTCTTTTCTTTTGGCTGGTCCAGTTTATATTATTTTTGCCATCATAACGCTGTAATTGGAAGTATAGTCCTTTCCTGAATATGTTCCAATAAATTATGAAGCCTGAAAAGGTAGTGTAGGAACTCTCTAATGTGTTGCTAATTGGTCAGAAGTGAGGGTGAACCTAGGAACCTCTGAGCGTGTGGCTGGTGTCTGAAATAACAAAAATCTTGTGGAGAACTCGGCCCTGAGCCTGTAAAGTTTGGCCGAACTGCAGGTAGTGTCAGGAGTCACTGCAGGTGGTAGCAGCAAAGATCATGTTAAGGAGCAGATTCCAGAATATTTTTTAGGTAGAGATGAATAATTTACTGAGGAGTAGGCTGAGGAATGTGAAATAAATAGAGACATAAAGAATAATGCCAACATTTTTAAACTACTTAATTTTGCTCAATAAAACATACAAAGATTTTATTCATATTTTTTACAACAAATATAAAAACTATTTCTATACTTATATGGATTTCTGGCTCTATATATTTTATATGTATATACATATATAATTATAATAATTATATAATTTACTATATAATTTGTATAATATAAACATAATTAATATAAATATAAATTTGTATAACATCAATATAATTAACATAAATATAAATTTATATAACATATATACTAAAATATGTTTATAACTTGTATATATTTATGTATATAAGTATATATACATTTTTCTAATATAACAGGAAAATGTCCATACCAAATTATAACCATTTTGATTTCTTCGTTTTTGAATTACCTTGTGTAAATGCTTTTCTTTCTGTTTATCACAAATCATAAATTTCATATATTGTTTTCAATATCTTCAATAACCACTTGAAGGTTGGAGATAACATAGTATAATATGACTTATCTTGAGGTTAATCAATATGTAACTATACACATTGTTATATTTTCCGCATTTTTCTTTTTTTTTTTTTTTTTTTGAGATGGACTCTCATTCTGTCTCCTAGGCTGCAGTGCAGTAGTGCCATCTCGGCTTACTGCAACCTCCACCTCCTGGGTTCAAGCAATTCTTCTGCCTCAGCCTCCCGAGTAGCTGGTACTATAGGAGCGTGTCACCCCTCCTGGCTAATTTTTGTATTTTTAGTAGAGATGGGGTCTTGCCATGTCGGCCAGACTGGTCTCGAACTCCTGGCCTCAGGTGATACACCCGTCTTGGCTTCCTGAAGTGCTGGGATTACAGGCGTGAGCCACAGCGCCCAGCCTGCATTTTTCTGTTCTTTATAATGTGTTTTCATAGGTAATTTTTTCAACATCACCAAAAAGCATGAATAGAAAGAAGAAAAAGAACTCTATAGGAAGCAATACGCAAGTTCTTTCCAATTTATAAAAAATATGGCATAGTTTAAATTGGGACGATTTCTATTTCCTATATGAGGTAAAGAACCCCTTTGGACATTAAAGCTAAGATCCACCAAGAGTATGTTTGGGAAGGAATGAACAAAGTAAAGAGGAAACTACTCCTCTGCCAAGAAAGTAAGAGAAATTGTTTAATTATAACTCAAGGGACTGAAAGTGTCCAGCTGAGGATATTTGAAATAGAGTCAGGAGAGTACAGCTATAAGGAGAAAAGAAACAAAAACGAGCCCCAGGCACACAGCAGAGGCTGTGGGTACACAGAGGCCCACGACCAATAAGGAATTACATAGTGAGAAAGAACTGATTAGGTATCCAAAAATAATGAATCTAGCATTGCATTTGAAGTTTTTGCTTTTTTGTATTCATGTTCCAACCAGGCTTCTGATTGCCAATCTATATCAGCAAGACTTTAGTAAAATTATTTACAAGAAAAATTTTTAAGCAGTGCTTTGGAAAAATAAAGAACTGAAGTAATATTCAGCTTGGGGCAAAGTGGGTAGAGTGAAATAAGAGACCCAAAAGATGGTGGAGCAGGTGAAGTGAAGCCCAAAGTTAAGGTATAAAATAAAAGGAACTTAATTCCTACCCACTCTCCCCTGAAATACTGGGATGCTAGTCATAATATGAGAGATGGGACCCATTCTGCTATTGTGTAAGTATTAAAATTAATGTTGATCCCAGAAAGCTGAAGGATTTGGGATTTGTTCAATCAGAAGAAAATATGAGTATACATGTCATATGAGATTCCCTCCAAATGACAGCACTGGAAATAATCAAAGGATCAAATCATGAAGATATTCACTTATTAAATGCAGTCAAAATTGTCTCTAGTACTGTCATGAGAATAAGCCTTGGGCAAATGTACCCACAACTTGCCTGGCATGGATGATGCCTCCTTATGTGATTTTACATGAGTAAAAGTGCACAGTATCTGAACTATTTTTAAAAAGCCTTCAAAAGAGGTGGGCATGGTCACTCATACCTGTAATCCCAGCAACTCTAGGAGGCTGAGGCAAAAGGGTTGCTTGAGTGCAGGAGATCAAGACCAGCCCCGGGCAACATACCAGGACCCTGTCTCTTAAAAACAAACAAACAAAAAAAAAAATAGCCACATGTGATGGCACCTGCCTGTAATCCTAACTGCTTGGGAGGCTGAGGCAGGAGAATCACTTGAGCCCAGCAGCATCCATTATATACATGATTGGCTTTCAGTGTTCCAATTGAACCTGTTTTTAGTTTTATTTTATAAATGTAATGCATTTGTGTGCAAGTTTAAATATATTCAAAGTGAAATATACATCAAGAATTTGTGAATCATAGAGCATTCCACAAAACAGTTTGGAAACCCCTGTGCTAGGTGATGCCTCTCCGGGAGCACACCTATGCTAAAGAGTAAAAGGGATCTACTGGTAAAAAGTTGATGAAGCAAGTGTGGATGGGTGATAAATTCCAACTATATGGGAAAACTTACTTTCTTTTACATGCCATAAACTTTTCATCATCTTCAGCCATGGTGTAGTGGAAATTTTCACACATGGGTGTGATGATTTCAAAATGACTTGCCTTTGCTTTCTTGCCCACTGTTCTTGCTTAGTGACACAGTGTATTGTGGACTGAATTGTTCCCCTCCCACCCCCACGCCCCCAAATTTTTATATGTTGAAGCCCTTATTCCCAGTACTTCAAAATATGACTAGGTTTGGAAATAATCCCTTTAAAGAGGTAAAGATTAAGTGAGTTCATTGAGGTGAGTCCTAATCTAACATCACTGGGGCCTCAGGTAAATCCAAACCTGCCAACACCTTGATCTTGAACTTCCAGCTTCCAGAACTGTGAGAAAGTAAATTTCTTTGGTTTAAGCCACCCAGTCTGTGGCATTTTGTTGTTGCAGCCCTACCAACTAATACAACATGTAAAGATCAAATCCATTTAGAAGCGTGTTTGTTGGTTTGGAACTGAACAAAACTGTCTGGTACATACTTATAAAATCCAAGATTTACTGTTATTACTGTAATGCTATAACCAATTACACTATCAGAGATGTGTGCAGAAAAGTATCATGAAAGGAGAGCAAACGCCACTTGGACAAACTTTGGGTGACTTAGCAAGGATACTGTCATGTTTAGAGAGTGCTATGGTTTAAATGTCTCCTCCAAAACTCATGTTGAAATGTAGTTCCCACTGTGACAATATTAAGAAGTGGGATCATTCAGAGGTAATTAGCCTCATGAATAGATCAATTTTGTTATACCAGGAGTGGGTCCCTGATAAAAATGAGTTCTAAGGCCTCTTGATCTCTCTTGTGCTCTCTCACCCTCTCTCCCTCCACCATAGGATGATACAACAAGAAGGCCCTCACCAGATGCTAGCACTTTGATAGTGGACTTCTCAGCCTTTAGAACTAAGAGAAGTAAATGTATTTGCTTTGTAAATTATCTAGTCTGTGGTATTATAGCAACACAAAATGAACCAAGACAGAGAGTCATATTTATTTTTGATATTATAATGCTTTTTTCCCCTCAAAGCAAGACATATTTGAGAGGTTGTTGACCACGAAAAAAAAAAAGCACACAGATGTTTTTTAACATGTTTGTGGATATAGAAACTTTCTACAATATATTAAATATATTAATATTTACACTTGATAAATACTGGGGTAGTTACAGTGCCACATTTCTGGGCATTATGATACCTTGGACTTTTAAAGCATATTTGTTTGCTTTTATAGAAGACTAAATGAACACTATGCTTTCAACAATGACATTGTCACTTAAATCCAGAGAATTGGGTGCGTTCCTGACCTGACAATGCCACAACTTGGAACAATTTCATGTGTATATGTCAACTCACAAAGAGCTACATTTATGTGAAGTGACTGGTTAGACTAGATGTTCAAATAAGTGCATATAGCTTCAAAAAATCTATAGATCTTAATTTAGACAGAAAAATTATAAACTTCAACCGAAAAATTCTTGAAGGGATGGGAATGGCATGTATAAACAAACACTAGCCACTAGTGATAGAAACTTAAAAGAATTTTTAATGTCATTTTAAAGTTACTACTGTAAATGTTTGGACTTACCAATTAAGAGCAAAAGACAAATGGTAACCTATATATATTTTTAAAGCCAGCATAGTTAAATCCTTTAACAGTGTGTGTTTAATAGTTTTTCTGGCACAAAACAACTCCATTACAGGTGACAGAAAGAAATCAGTAATTATAAAACTGTAATACCATCTTTTAGCAAAAATCATAGAACATGAGGCTAACATGGCGGTAATTATATGAGTAAATTTGGGAGAGCAATAGATGTTTTTAGTAAAGGAATTGTGTGTTGCTGCTGAATTTTTTTCAAGTTCTTTCAAAGATTAAAACCAGCCAAAAGCTTGACAATTTGTCAGCAAGTCTATATTGTATGAAAATCAGGACCAGTATAGAGAGTTTAATATAAAGGAACTAAAGGAATGTGTTATTTTGTATTATGTTTAAACGCTAAAATTAATTGAACGATTCCAATGTATGAATTTTCAAGATTTGTAATTGTTTAAAGTACCATCACTCTGGTTTTCATGTCATAAAAGGACATTTAATTACATCAAGTAGAGTCATGCAAGAAGAGTGCACTCATTTTGAATCTATAAATGGATATGAGCTAATTGGTCTAACTGGCTAAGATCCCAATGCTATTTAAAGGTGGAAACTTTCTTCAATAAACATATTAAAGATAGTAAGAGAGTTATTTTAAACATTTTTTTAAAGCAGAGGGCATAGCAATTTGGGTTTATCTGTAGATGTTGGTCATTGTTACTTAAAACTTAGACTCGCTGGGCATGGTGGCTCACACCTGTAATCCCAGCACTTTGGGAGGCCGAGGCAGGTGGATCACAAGGTCAGAAGATCGAGACCACGGTAAAACCCTGTCTCTACTAAAAATACAAAAAATAAGCTGGGCGCGGTGGCGGGCGCCTGTAGTCCCAGCTATTCAGGAGGCTGAGGCAAGAGAATGGCGTGAACTCGGGAAGTGGAGCTTGCAGTGAGCCGAGATAGCACCACTGCACTCCAGCCTGGGCGACAGAGCGAGACTCCGTCTCAAAAAAAAAAAAAAAACACTTAGACTCATAGTCAATTAACAAATCTCAAGGCACACTGCTATGGATCTAAAAAATTATGATAAATAATTTCTGCTTCTTAAGAAATGTATGATATTGTCAGAAGTATAATACATATTCACATGAAATACGATTTATGCAAAACAGTGAAATTGCCAGGAAGAGTTACAACATAAGATAGATATTTCTGACCTATGAAAGCAAGATAAATTTGTTCACTGTAAGTATGAGATGAGCTGGCCCTTGAAGGATATGTCACAATTGAATATGATAAGGAGAAAGTGGTTTTGACAAAGGCAAAGGATCAAAAAATCACTGTGGGGCCAGGTGCGGTGGCTCACGCTTGTAATGCCAGCACTTTGGGAGGCTGAGGCAGAAGCATCACGAAAACATTGTGCATGTTTGGAATTGATGAGTAGATATATTTCCCAGGATATCTGAATAGGTATGATAGAGCTGGAAAAATAGGATTGGGTTTAGTTGTGGAGAATATTAAATGCCAGATTGAGAAGTATGGATCTCAACCATTGTTTTAATATTTTCATGTGTTTCCTCAGTTACTACATCTGCAAATCCAAACAGAAACAAGATGTGGAGGAGTTAAAAGTGGATGAACTTGCTTACCTGAAAAGAGCAGTTGTTCATTATATGCCTGTTTACTTTTACCTAAGGATTTTGTGAAAGTAAGTTGAGTAGAAATTTTAAACAATTGGTTAAAATGATAATATAAAAGTCTTCCTATGTCTTAAGAATGAACTCAAGTCTTTAAAAGGGGATTTCTCAACTGTACTGCATCATGCATGTCAGTTGAAACCTCCTCTGAGATGAGTCCTCATTACTACCTGACAGGTAGGTGGTGAAACTTTGTGGTTTTCTGACCAGCAACCTTTCCTTCTACCTCAATCCTGTTTCACTTTTCCCATTGTATATCATTTGGAAGAATTGCTAATTAAAGTGCTTGACCTTCCCTATCATTAAGAGGAACACTTGGCCAGGTGCGGTGGCTCATGCCTGTAATCCCAGCACTTTAGGACGCCGAGGTGGGCAGATCACAAAGTCAGGAGTTCTAGACCAGCCTGGCCAACATGGTGAAACCCCGTCTCTACTAAAAATACAAAAATTAGCTGGGCGTGATGGCGGGCGCCTGTAATCCCAGCTACTTGGGAGGCTGAGGCAGGAGGATCATCTGAACCCAGGAGGCAGAGTTTGCAGTGAGCCAAGATCACACGCCACTGCACTCCAGCATGGGCAACAGGGCAAGACTCTATCTAAAAGAAAAAGAATAAAAAAAGAACGCTGGCAAGATGGCTGGATAGGAACAGCTCCAGTCTGCAGCTCCCAGCAAGATTGATGCAAAAGATGGGTGATTTCTGCATTTCCAGCTGAGGTACTTGGTTCATCTCATAGGGACTGGTTGGACAGTGGGTGCAGCCCACGGTGGACAAGCTGAAGCAGGGTGGGGTGTCGCCTCACCCGGGAAGCGCAAGTGGTCTTGGATTTCATTCCCCTAGCCAAGGGAAGTCCTGAGAAACTGTACCAGGAGAAAGGGTGAACTCTGGCCCAGATGCTGTGCTTTTCCCACAGTCTTTGCAACCGATAGACCAGGAGATTCCTTTCAGTGCCTATGCCACCAGAGCCATGGGTTTCAAGTACAAAACTGGTTGGCCCTTTGGGCTGTTTTTCCATACCCCAGCGGCACCTGGAACGCCAGTGAAACAGAACTGCTCACTCCCCTGGAAAGCAGGCTGAAGCCAGGGAGCCAAGTGGTCTGGCTTGATGGGTCCCACCCCCACAGAGCCCAGCAAGCTAAGATCCACTGGGTTGAAATTCTTGCTGCCGGCACAGCAGCAGTCTGAGATCCACCTGGGAGGCTCGAGTTTGGTTGGTGGAGGGGCATCCACCATTGCTGAGGTTTGAGTAGGCGGTTTTATCTTCTCAGTGTAAACAAAGCCACCAGGAATTTCTAATTTGGGGGAGCCCACAGCAGCTCAGCAAGGCCACTGTGGCCAGACTGCCAGACTTCTCTGCTCTGGGCAAGGCATCTCTGAAAAACAGGCAGCAGTCCCAGTAAGGGACTTATAAACAAAACACCCACCTCCCTGGGACTGAGCACTTAGGGGAAGGGGCAGCTGTGGGCACAGCTTCAGCAGAATTAAATGTCCCTATCTGATGGCCCTTAAAAGTGCAGCAGACCTCCCAGCTCAGCGTTCAATCTCTGCTAAGGGTCAGACTGGCTCCTGAAGTGGGTCCCTGACTCCTGTGTATCCTAACTGGGAGGCACCTCCCCATAAGGGCTGACAGACACCTCATACAGGAGAGCTCTGGTTGGCATCTGGCAGGTGCCCCTCTGGGACAAAACTTCCAAAGGAAGGAACAGGCAGCAATCTTTGCTGTTCTGCAGCCTCTGCTGGTGATGCCAAGGCAAACAGGGTCTAGAATGGACTTCCAGCAAACTCCAGCAGACCTGCAGCAGAGGGACCTGACTGTTAGAAGGAAAACTAACAAACAGCAAGGATTAGCATGTCCACTCAGAGACCCCATCCGAAGGTCACCAACATCAAAGATCAAAGGTAGATAAATCCATGAAGATGGGGAGAAACCATCGCAAAACAGCTGAAAACTAGAAAAACCAGAATGCCTCTTCTCCTCCAAAGGATCATAACTCCTTGTTAGCAAGGGAACACAACTGGATGGAGAATGAGTTTGACAAATTGACAGAAGTAGGCTTCAGAAGGTGGGTAATAACAAACCCCTCTGAGCTAAAGGAGCATGTTCAAACCCAATGCAAGGAAGCTAAGAACCTTGAAAAGAGGTTAGACAAATTCCTAATTAGAATAACCAGTTTCGAGAAGAACATAAATGACCTTATGGAGCTGAAAAACACAGCACGAGAACTTCATGAAGCATACACAAGTATCATAGCCAAATCGATCAAGTGGAAGAAAGGATATCAGAGATTGAAGATCAACTTAATAAAATAAAGTGTGAAGACAAGATTAGGAAAAAAGAATAAAAAGGAATGAAAAAAAGCCAAGAAACATGGAACTTTGTGAAAAGACCAAATCTACTTTTGATTGGTGTACCTGAAAGTGATGGGGAGAATGGAACCAAGTTGAAAAACACTCTTAAGGATATTATCCAGGAAAACGTCCCCAACCTAGCAAGATAGGCCAACATTCAAATCCAGGAAATACAGAGAACACCACATACTCCTCGAGAAGAGCAACCCCAAGACGCATAATCGTCAGATTCACCAAGGTTGAAATGAAGGAGAAAATGTTAAAGGCATCCAGAGAGAAAGGTCAGGTTACCCACAAAGGAAAGCCCATCCAATTAACAGTAGATCTCTTGGCAGAAACCCTACAAACCAGAAGAGAGTGGGGGCCAATATTCAACATTCTTAAAGAAAAGAATCTTTAACCCAGAATTTCATATCCAGCAAAACTAAGCTTCATAAGTGACAGAGAAGTAAACAGACAAGCAAATGCTGAGAGATTTGTCACCACCAGGCCTGCCTTACAAGACCTCCTGAAGGAAGTACTAAACATGGAAAGGAGCAACTGGTACCAGCCATTGCAAAAACATACCAAATTGTAAACACCATCGACACTGTGAGTAAACTGCATCAACTAATGGGCACAATAAACAGCTAGCATCATAATGACAGGATCAAATTCACACATAACAATATTAACCTTAAATGTAAAAGGGTTAAATGCCCCAATTAAAAGACACAGACTGGCAAATTGGATAAAGAGTCAAGACCCATCAGTGTGCTGTATTCAGGACACCCATCTCACGTGCAAAGACACACACAGGCTCAAAATAAAGGGATGGAGGAAGATTTACTAAGCAAATGGAAAGCAAAAAAAAGAGCAGGAGTTGCAATCCTAATATCTGAAAAAACAGACTTTAAACCAATAAAGATCAAAAGAGACAAAGAATGGCATTACATAATGGTAAAGGGATATACGCATCAAGAAGAGCTAACTATCCTAAATATATATGGACCCAATACAGAAGCACCCAGATTCAGAAAGCAAGTTCTTAGAGAATTGCAAAGAGACTTAGACTCCCATACAATAATAGTGAAGACTTTAACACCCCACTGTCAATATTAGACAGATCAACAAGACAAAAAAATTAACAAGGGTATTCAGGACTTGAACGCAGCTCTGGACCAAGTGGACCTAAAAGACATCTACAGAGCTCTTCACCCTAAATCAGCAGAATATACTGTTCTTCGAAGAACCTCATTGCACTTATTCTAAAATTGACCACATAATTGGAAGTAAAATACTCCTCAGCAAATGCAAAAGAACAGAAATAACAACATTCTCTCAGACTACAGTGCAATCAAATTAGAACTCAAGATTAAGAAACTCACTCAAAACCGCACAACTACACAGAAACAGAACAACCTGCTCCTGAGTGACTACTGGGTAAATAATGAAATGAAGGCAGAAATAAAGATGTTCTTTGAAACCAATGAGAACAAAGACACAATGTACCAGAATCTCTGGGGCACATTTAAAGCACTGTGTAGAGGGAAATTTATGGCACTAAATACCCACAAGAGAAAGTAGGAAAGATCTAAAATCGACACCCTAACATCAAAAGGAAAAGAACTAGAGAAGCAAGAGCAAACAAATTCAAAAGCTAGCAGAAGGCAAGAAATAACTAAGATCAGAGCAGAACTGAAGGAGATAGAGACACGAAAAATCCTTTTAAAAAATCAATGAATCCAGGAGCTGCTTTTTTTGAAAAGATCAACAAAATAGGTAGACTGTTAGCCAGAATAAAAAAGAAAAAAAAAAAGGAGAAGAATCAAATAGACACAATAAAAAAGTGATATAGAGGATATCACCACTGATCTCACAGAAATACAAACTACCATCAGAGAATACTATAAACACCTCTAAGAAAATAAACTAGAAAATCTAGAAGAAATGGATAAATTCCTGGACACATACACCCTCCTAAGTCTAAAGCATGAAGAGGTCAAATCCCTGAAAAGACCAATAACAAGTTCTGAAATTGAGGCAGTAATTAATAGCCTACCAATCAAAAAAAGTCCAGAACCAGATGGATTCACAACCAAATTCTACCAGAGGTACAAAGAGGAACTGGTCCCATTCCTTCTGAAACGATTCCAAACAATAGAAAAGGAGTGAATCCTCTTAACTCACTTAGTGAGGCCAGCACCATCCTGATACCAAAACCTGGCAGAGACACAACAACAACAACAACAAATTTTTAGACTGATATCTCTGATGAACATCGATGTGAAAATCATCAATAAAATACTGGCAAACCGAATCCAGCAGCACATCAAAAAGCTTATCCACATGATCAACTCAGTGTCATCCCTGGGATGCAAGGCTGGTTTGACATATGCAAATAAATAAACATAATCCATCACATAAATAGAACCAATGACAAAAACCACATGATTATCTCAATACATGCAGGAAAGCCCTTCGACAAAATTCAACAGCACTTCATGCTAAAAACTCTCAATAAACTAGGTATTGATGGAACATATCTCAAAATCATAAGAGCTACTTATGACAAACCCATAGCCAATATCATACTGAATAGGCAAAAACTGGAAGCATACCCTTTGAAAACCAGCACAAGACAAGGATGCCCTCTCTCACCACTCCTATTCAACATGGTATTGGAAGTTCTGACCAGGGCAATCAGGCAAGAGAAAGAAAGAAAGTAAGTGTATTCAAACAGGAAAAGAGGATGTCAGATTGTCTCTGTTTGCAGATGACATGATTGCTGGTTGTATATTTAGAAAACCCCATCATCTCAGCCCAAAATCTCCTTAAGCTGATAAGCAACTTCAGCAGTCTCAGGATACAAAATCAATGTGCAAAATCACAAGCATTTCTATACACCAATAACAAATCATGAATGAACTCCCATTCACAATTGCTACAAAGAGAATAAAATACCTAGGAATACAACTTACAAGGGATGTGAAGCACCTCTTCAAAGAGGACTACAAACCACTGCTCAAGGAAATAAGAGAGGACAAACAAATGGAAAAACATTCCATGCTCATGGATAGGAAGAATCAATATCATGAAAATGGCCATACTGCCCAAAGTAATTTATAGTTTCAATGCTATTCCTATCAAGCTACCATTGACTTTCTTCACAGAATTGGGGAAAGAAAACTACTTAAAACTTCACGTGGAACCAGAAAAGAGCCCCCTTAGCTAAGACAATCCTAAGCCAAAAGAACAAAGCTATAGGCATCATGCTATCTGACTTCAATCTATACTACAAGGCTACAGTAACCAAAACAGCATGGTACTGATACCAAAACAGATATATAGATCAATGGAAGAGAACAGAGGCCTCAGAAATAAAACCACACATCTACGACCATGTGATCTTTAACAAATGTGACAAAAACAAGCAACGGACGAGGGACACCCTATTTAATAAATGGTGTTGGGAAAACTGGCTAGCCATATGCAGAAAACTGAAACCGGGCCCCTTCCTTACGCCTTATACAAAAATTAACTCAAGATGGATTAAAGACTTAAGCATAACACCTAAAACTATAAAAAATCCTAGGCAATACCATTCAGGACATAGACATGGGCAAAGACTTCATATCTAAAAACACCAAAAGCAATGGCAACAAAAGCCAAAATTGACAAATGGGATCTAATTACACTAAAGAGCTCCTGCACAGCAAAAGAAACTATCATCAGAGTGAAGAGGCAACCTACAGAATGGGAGAAAATTTTTTCAATCTACTCATCAGACAAAGAGCTAATATCCAGAATCTACAAGGAAGTTGAACAAATTTACAAGAAAAAAAAAAAAACATCAAAAAGTGGGCAAAGTATATGAGCAGACACTTCTCAAAAGAAGACATTTATGCAGCCAACAGACATATGAAAAAAAGCTCATCACCACTGATCATTAGAGAAATACAAATCAAAACCACAATGAGATACCATCTCACACCAGTTAGAATGGCAACCATTCAAAAGTCAGGAAACAACAGCTGCTGGAGAGGATGTGGAGAAATAGGAACACTTTTACACTGTTGGTGGGAGTGCAAATTAGTTCAACCATTGAGGAAGATAGTGTGGCAATTCCTCAAGGATCTAGAGCTAGAAATACCATTTGACTCAGCAATTCCATTACCGTGCATATACCCAAAGGATTATAAATCATGCTGCTATAAAGACGCATGCACACGTGTGTTTATTGTGGCACTATTCACATAGCAAAGACTTGGAACCAACCCAAATGTCCCTCAATAATAGACTGGATTAAGAAAATGTGGCACATATACACCATGGAATACTATGCAGCCATAATAAAGGATGATTTCATGTCCTTTGCAGGGACAGGGATGATGCTGGAAACCATCATTCTCAGCCAACTAACACAAGAGCAGAAAACCAAACACTGCATGTTCTCACTCATAAGTGGAAGTTGAACAATGAGAACACATGGACACAGGGACTGGAACAGCACACACTAGGGCCCGTTGGAGTCGGGGGCTAGGGGAGGGATAGCATTAGGAGAAATACCTAATACGGGTGATGGTTTGATGGGTGCAGCAAACCACCTTGGCACATGTATAACTATGTAACAAAACTGCACGTTCTGCATATGTACCCCAGAACTTAAAGTATAATAAAATAAATAAATTTAAAAAAGGAACACTTGACCCAAGACCAATCAGATACCCTGTCTTTAAATTTGATACTTTAGCAGAATGTCACAAACAATGAATCTCTGAGGCAAAATATCTCAATTCGTGGCACCTTAAATAGGCTGTTCAACAGTTTCTCTTAACTCGTCTCCGGGAGCTGTTCTAGTTTTGGTGCACAGGGACACTAGTTCTTCAGTTTTCTCTTCATACATTGAGTTATCCCATATGCCTCCAAGACATTCATTTTTCGCTTATGTTTCCCACAAAGAGTTTCCAAGTCTTGCAACTAAGAAGACTGTCTGGTACTGGGCAACTTCTAATAGTGGTTAGGTGGTTTCAGTATGACATGCTATTGTTAATGGATTATACTGAGGATCTAATAGGCAAAATGACAGTATAATATATTGTCTTAAACTGGAACACTTTTGAAAGTCAAAGTGGAATATCATTAAAAATTAAGCTATGACAACAGGTATAAAACATGACCAGGACATAGGTTTACCCTTACTCATAGTGTATCTTGTATAAAGGAACAGATAAACAAACTCTTGTTTATGTTTTGATCCCTTTATTTTGAAGAGGTGAGAAGGAATGGGCTGGTCACTGAGCAATCATCTGCTTCTAAAAAATTTTGAGGATGCCACTCCTAAGATTCCAGGATGGTGGTTTGCCATCTTGGGAATTTACCTGGCCTTATAGTTCAAGTCTTACAGGGAAGTGTTAAAAAATAATAGCTGAGGTTGATACTTTAGCTAGGTGTATTACTCAGGGTTCTCTAGAGGGACAGAACTAATAGGATAGATGTATATATAAAGGGGAGTTTATTAAAGAGTACTATCTCACACAGTCACAAGGTCCCACAATAGACTGTCTGCAAGCCGAGGAGCAAGGAAGCCAGTCCAAGTCCCAAAGCTGAAGAACTTGGAGTCCAGTGTTCGAGGGCAGGAAGCATCCAGCATGGGAGAAAGATGTAGACTGGGAGGCTAAGCCAGTCTGGTCTTTTCACATTTTTCTGCCTCCTTTTATTCTGCTTGCACCTGCAGCTGATTAGATGGTGCCCACCCAGATTAAGGGTGGGTCTGCCTTTCCCAGCCCACTGACTCAAATGTTAATCTCCTTTGGCAACACCCTCACAAACACACCCAGGAACAATACTTTGCATCCTTCAATCCCATCAAATTGACACTCAATATTAACTGTCACACCAGGTAATAAAGATATAGGCATTTCTTTACATTTTTACTGAATCATTAATGTCCTATACTTTAATAGTGAACAGAGGAGAAAAAAATAAACACGAAAACCCAACAAAAAGAAAAATTCCAGATTAATGCTCTGGACAATCTAGAGCACGATCTAGGCTGGGAGGGCAACTCATCCCTGTAATCCCCGTCCTTTGGAGGCTGAGGCAGGAACATCACTCAAAACAAAGAGTTTGAGATCAGCCTGAACAATGTAATGAGGCTCCCATCTCTACGAAGAATTTAAAATTTACCTGGGACTAGTGGAACATGCCCAGAGTCCTAGCTATTGGGAAGCCTGAGGTGGGAGTATTGCTTGAGCCCAGGAATTCAAGGTTACAGTGAACTATGATTGTGCCATTGCATTTGACCCTGGGTGATAGAGCGAGACCCTGTCAAAAAAAAAAGTACTATCTATAAGATGTTGCCTTGGCCAGTGTGGTGGTTCACACCTGTAATCTCAGCACTTTAAGAAGCCGAGGCTGGCAGATCCCTTGAGCCCAGAAGTTGGAGACCAGCCTGGGCAACATGGTGAAACCCTGTCTCTACAAAAATTACAGAAATTAGCCAGGCATGGTGTCACACACCTATAGTCCCAGCCACTAAGAGGCTGAGGTGGGAGGATAGGTTGAGCCCAGGAGTTCAAGGTGGCGGTAAGCCATGTTTGGGCTACTGCACTTCAGCCTGGACAACAGAGCAAAACCCTGTCTTAAAAACAGAAAGAAAAGAAAGGAGAGAGAAAGAGAGAGAAGCCTACTGCTGAGATCCTTTTGAATGTTATTATATGCAAAATAGGTCAATATCACTCATTCTTTTTCTAAGGAATAAAAAAATTGTTGAAGTCATTCTTAGAGTACTTAGCCATGCCTATTCCATATATATGTATATATACATAGATGTGTGCAGATCTTAATTTTCGTTTACTGAGATACCCACTTAACACAGGTATTTATTATGAATAAATTATTTGATAATACAAGTTTTTCCATTGACCAAAAAATGCCCAAAGGAAAATAACCAGAATATAAGCACAGTTTTGTAGTATACAGAATTACAGTAAATGCTACTCGGTAGCTCACTTTTTAGCTGTTTTCTACCTCCGAATTTTTAAGCTTACAGTTCTGTTGCCTGGGAAGCTTGTTCCCAACTTTCCACATGGCTAACTCTAAATTATCTTTCAGATTTCAGCTTAAATATTATTTTCTCAGCAAAGTCTTTCCTACATGCCAAAATCTAAATCACATACTCCTGATCTTTATTATATTCTTATTTTTTTCACTGAAGATATTTGTAGTCATATATTTATGTGTATTATTATTTATTTTGTATCTTTCTAGAAGACTAGAAAGAAGATTCCTGGGGACTAAGGTCTTATCTGTAAATATACATCCAAATGAATGAAAAATCCAGCTAATTTCAAAAATTGTATATTTTTTTTCTTGGCCATATGTTAATTCTGTGGCACATAAACAAACATGGAATAATACATATAGTCTTCTATGTGATTAAATTTGCTTCAAAAATACGTGTAGTTTCCAAGTATTATCACTGCACAGTAATGGTACAATCTGTAGGCCATATTTAATTTTCCTTCAGTCAGAACAGCAAACACATCATGAAAAAAACAAGAAAACCTCAAACCTATCACTTATCATCCAAGAACTGAAGACAGGGAAAACTTGAGTATTACTGGGAAAATAACAAATATGTATATGCATGATAGAAGATAAAGTGACCTAAAAATGTAGTTATCAATGATGCTACCAAATAGTAAATGTGGCCAGGTGCAGTGGCTCATGCCTGTAAATCCCAGCACTTTGGGAGGCTGAGGCAGAGGAGTCACTTAAGCCCAGGTGTTCAATGCTACAGTGAGCTATGATAGTGCCACTGCATTCCAACCTGGGTGACAGAGCAAGACCCTGCCTCTAAAATAAATAAATAACAAATCGTAAATGCTTAAATTCAGACTTCCTAAAATATTATTGGGGAAAAAAGTGTTACTTGCAAAATAAAAAAATGTTTTACGCACTGATATTCTCTTAAAGGGTCTTAGTGAAAAGTTACTTGTGTAGTTGTCTGCAAACCTTTACAAGTATTCATTGGTATTGTCAGGGATCTGTATAATTCAGGTAAGACTATTTATTGTTTGCTTACCTCACATTTTGGTGAAAAATATGCAGTATCATATTAACACATATGATTGAGCTTTAGAACGAGATTTTTAAAAAATAGCATGTTTTTCTTCTTTCACCATCTTGTAGAAATCTGATATATATTTCAAGCTTCCAGGATTAGTAAAATGTGTACGTTTATCCTTCTTTTGTCAGATCCATAAACTTTTACCACTTTATTATGATTTTTAAATTCGTTTGCAGATGAGGGAAGAGTGTAAATCAATGAAATTCTGAAGACTGTCAATTACCATTTCCCTCCATGAGGATTTTTAGAGCATATTTTGGAGATATGGAACATTTAACCAAAGTACCTTAATAGAAAAGAGTAAGTAGATGACAGGACGTGTGACTTGAGTCTATCAACATCACGAAAACAATAAAATAAACCCATTATTCTCTATCGTTTTAAGGGCAGTATTTTAGCACAGACCCAACAACAGCAATGCATTAATATACAGATGTGATTAAGTCATTTAGCATTGAGCTGTAAAACAAGTGTTAATCAAAGAAAGAACCAACTATGAAATGACTAAAAAGGGTAAATGCAGTATTGTCATAAGACCACTAGAGGGTGAAATGAGAAACATAGCCACAATTTCATGTGAAAATATTTCTGCAAAATACTTCATTTAATCAATATATGACAATTTATTACATTTAAAACCATTATTGACCTTCACAGAATTTTACTATAAGAAAAATATCCATACTTATACTTGAGACAATTTATAAACAGATGAGTTGATGATTTGATTTCAGCCAACTAACCAGAAATCACAACTCTTCTACATCTTCAGTGTGGCAACCATTTTGCTACCTACTTTTAAAGCAAGTTATTTGAAAATAACCCAAAAGCTAAGACTATATTGTGTTTCAGTTAATGTGATTATTTATTATTACTTAGATAAATCTAATAGATTTAATTTTTTAAAAATACTTGTTTTAAATGTATGATGTCTATTAATTTAAGTATAACCAGGACCAGGTGCAGTAGCTCATGCCTGTAATCCCAGCACTTTGGGAGGCCATGGAGGGTGGATCACCTTAGGTCAGGAGTTCAAGAACAGTTTGGCCAACATGGTGAAACCCCGTCTCTACTAAAAATACAAAAATTAGCCAGACGTGGTGGCATCCACCTGTAATCCCAGCTACTTGGGAGGCTGAGGCAGGGAGAATTGCTTGAACTCGGGAGGCGGAGATTGCTGTGAGCCAAGATTGCACTACTGCACTCATCCTGGGTAACAGAGCAAGACTCCATCTCAAAAAAAAAATTTTAAGCATAATGACACACTTGGTGACAGAATAGAAATTTTCTGGCAATTCACTTATGAAGAATGTTTATTCATAATAAATCCCAAGTGCACTGTTTTAAGTGACACAAATGCTCGTTCACTTCTTTGGTGTCTCCATTTTAGCCTTATGACTAATTTACATCAGATTTATTTAAACTGACTTAATTAAACGGATGCAGCTAGATATCCCTTGGTTCTTTTACTTTTAACCTGAAACTGCTGTCGGAAATGTATACTATTCCATGAATATGCTTCCTTTCCAAATTTTACAAGTATTTACTTCACAGGTTTTTTATTATTGTTTTTGATGATGAATGTACTGATGATGATAATGGTGATGGCTAACATTACTGAACCAGGTACTGTTCAGAGTACATAACATAAATGAACTCCTTAAATGTGTCCAGAACTGTTTTGAATGTATAACATGAATAAAATCATCCAATCCTCAAAACAAATCTATGAGGTAAGTGCTATTATTATCTTAATTCTATAGATAAGGAAACTGAGAAACAGAAAGGTTTAGTAACTTGCTCAAGATCTCATGCCAATAAGTGGTGTAGCCAGGATTTCAAGTATTGCAGCATAGACACAATCATCCCTTGGTATCTGCAGTGGATTAGTTCCAGGACCTCCCCACAGAGTTCAAAATCCACAGATGCTCCAATTTCTCATATAAAATTGCCCAGTAGACTCAGCCCTCCATATCCACGGATATGAAAACTCCCGCTACAGAGGGTCTGCTATACTGGAAGACTTTTTACTTCAATTATTTAGAAGTAGTTTAATTCTGCTACCTGAAAACAACAGATAGTTTATCAAGTTCTCATCTACTTAGATGCAATCTTGGGGCCGGGCACAGTTGCTCAAGCCTGTATTCCTAGTGCTGTGGAGTTGGAGACCAGCCTGGGTGACATAGTGAGACTCCATCTCTATAAAAAATACATATATATAAAAATTAGTGGAGTGTGGTAGCATGTGCCTGTAGCTTCTTGAGAGGCCGAGGTGGGAGGATTGTTTGAGCCCAGGAGGTAGACGCTGCAGTGAACTGTGATTATTCCATTATGCTCCAGATTGGGTGACAAAGCGAGACCCTGTCTCAAAAAAAAAAAAAAAAAAAAAAAAAAATGCAATCTTGCAATTTATACCCATTTTTGGTTGCTATTATTCATTCTAGATGCTGTATTAGATTCATACAATCTTAAAATTCCCTAATGATATGACATGTATGAATATTCCTTTTTCTAAACTATTATAACATATCACAATATTTTCAATGTTTTATCATGTCTAAATGGTATATATAATATTGTCCCAGGTACAAAAAGAATTGAATCATATATTTTATCTCAGTTTTCATATTTGCTTTTTCTACTTTGTAAAAGTTATATTAATATAGCTATCGTATAATTATATTTAATGATTTAATAATATTTAATATGTATGTAATAACTAGCATTATAGTTTTATTTGCTTTTCTTTTCTTTTTATGTAATAATATTGATGTTGCTGAATGATAACATGATATTGAAGCAGCTTGCTAATATGAAAAAAACCTAACCCACTGGAAACCAGACCCACTGGACTAAATATCAGAAGATGGAGATTCTATTTCTGACTTTGCCACCTCTGTCATATCAAATAAGTGACAACTTTCTGAGCTCAGAAATCAAAATTTCTCAGTCAGAAATCAAAAAGTATGTATCAAATTAAAAAGGACTGTGTGACAACTTATAAGTCCATAACATTGTCAAAAACTTTAAACGTTACTAGTAAATAAGATGAATTATAATTAAAATAGTTAAAAGTATTTTTGTCTAAAAAAACAAATAAACATCATACAATTTAATTCTGCCAAGTGTGTTACAATCCATGAACGCATATAGAGAGGGATAAGTTTTGCAAAGAAGGTTGTATCCAGAATGTGAAGTGTTCTGAATACCTGTTTTTCCTTGGTCTAAAGGAAAATTGGGGCCCACTGAATGTTTTGCAATAGAATAATGATATAAGACCTGCAATTTAAGCAAATTATTTTTACAGCTCTGTTGAGGAGAGACTAGTAAGTGAGAATTGAAGAGAAGAAGGCCATTTATAACAGGATAGGTAACAGAAATAGAATGTCTGCATGCAAATTATAGATTGTAATGGTAATTTGCTTTACATTTGAAAAGAAATTCATATTGGTGAGTAAATTCAAATAAAATAGGTAAATGTGATTTTGGTCTATATTTTAGTTTATCGCAAATAATTTAAGCTATGTTTATAAAGCAAGTTGTTGAGGACAGCTCCTCTATCAAAAGGTCCTGCTAAATTATAAACAGGTTAACTAAGATAGCTTCGTAACCCCCACTTTAGTGAATTCCTTTGCTCATTTAATTTTGAAAAAGTACTTAACGTATATTTCCATAAGTGAATAATGATGTTTTGATTAAATGCTATATATTTATTTATTAACATTTTAGTAATATGATTAGCCATAATTTAACAATCCAATACCCTTCTTGACTTCAATATAACAACAGCAAGTAATATCAAGAAATATAAAAATATAAATACAGATACGCAACGTCACTTAGTGATAATGCTGTCACAACATATTTTATTGGTATTATAATGGCATAAAGCGAACATGAGTGAACCACAGTAGCTGAGAGGGGAGGAAGGATATCAAAACTGAAGCAATGAGTCAAAATTTCCCTAAAGAAAATCAGATGAACAATATCATGGCATTTTCACTTATATTTAGTAACAAAGAAATGACAAACAGGCAAGACTACATTGGAGAGAGGCAACAAAATACAATCATAAAAGCAGGAGACGTTACAAGACCAGTAATAGAATGAACAAGCCTTTGAATTAAGCTCACAGTGGTCACAAAACAGAACACTGTACTTTCTGTTACAGCTTTTAAAACATAAAGATAACGTATAGTAACCTTACGGAGATTCATTTTAATGGACTACCTCTTCATAAGAAGTCCATTTTGGCATGTTTGTCTCTTCATAAACATGTGGGATTCAGTTTCATGGCACAGCTAAATTTAGATATAGTTGTGCCATGAAACTGAATCCCGTGTATTAAATAATCACTGGCATCTATTGGCATATTTAGGAAAAAGCATGTTAATATACTCAATTTCAGTTACATGCAACGTGGCAGTTTTTTCTGCATATTTTTAAAAGATAAGCTGTTTATACAAATGAGGATGAGTTTAAGTATACGTTGGTTTCAATAAAAAACTTTTTTTTGTTTGCCAATGATTTCTTAACTATACAAATTTAAGTCCATGTAAAAGTCTTATAACCCTCCAGAACATCAGAAGTGGCTTAACCAGCACTAGGACATAATACTGAGGCAAATTTAAAGGAAAAAAAGAATGTCTCTGTCTTAACAGCTGTTAACTGCTGTGCTCAGACTCGCCACGCTGTTGCTTCTCGTTTAACCATAGAAATGATTGATGTAGGTAAAAATAATTCTCACCACTTAGATGGCAGTGAATAAACTTCCCAGTCACCAGCTAAATATCAAGAACTTGTTAGATATAAATCCTGTTGCTGATTAGACAGTGCAGCTTTATAGCCCTTAAGTAAGACGAGAATCAGAAGCTCATTGGAGTTGATTGAAACAAAATTCTTAAGGTTGGTTGGAGATAGGAATCAATCATTCTTAAAATCAAGTGGTGTCAACAAACCTAGAGTTGTAAACAAGATTACACATAAAAGGAAAAAATGAAATGGAAGTTTGTTCACTTTTTAATAGGTTCAAAAGAAGAAATATAATCAATCTTAGACCATTAAGTAAACAAATAAGATTGTTACTCTGTATAAGATACAAATTTTAAATTTGTACCTTCTCTGCAGGGAAAATTAAACATAGACAAACTGGATGAAGTCTAAAATTGATTTATAATCTGTTAAAAAGTATTGCTGTATGTCTAGTTGCAGAAGGATTCTTATCCTATGTTTATGTAATGCCTAAAATATGTTGCAAAGGAAAAACTATATATATATATATATATATATATATATATATATATATATGTATATATAAAATCAAACTCCTGAGCTTTTGTCCTACTTAATGACAAATGACTCATGTGATTTATTCTTTCAGTTGACCTGCCCGGGGAATTAATTAAAGGAACAAATGGATGTTGCAATTGTGTCTGGCATTGCTAATTTGTTGATGACTTGCTCATAACAATTTCTCCGAATTTCTAGTCAATGGGATTTTTTTTAAGTGAGCAGATTTCGAAATTCCAGTTTGGGTTGTTCATTTGTCTTTAGTAGAATTTGCTGGCAATAGCTGGCCATTGGTGACTGAGGAGCCTCAGCTATAAACCTGATCCTTTTTGTCTCATTTATCTGCCACATGATTTCTCTTGACACTATACATTGTTTTTCAGAACATTCCTCCTTCTTGGCACTAAGGGATTAACAGAGGACAGAGGTCAGAGGGAATAAGTATATAAAACACCATGACAGGGAAAATTAGCTGACAATCAGAAGTGTAAATTCAATCCTGATAATATAACTAACTAAGCAACATACTTCAGTTTCCATTTCTTCATATGTAAAAGGAGGCCTCAGAAATCATGCTCTCTGAGATTCTTCTCGCTCTGTAATTTATTATTCTGAGTGTGTGAAGAAGGAGAAAATAAACTATCATGTATTACTGAAGCAATATTCATTACAACACAATGGCAGTACTTATTTTTTCTTTTTCACAGAAACTAGTGTATCAGTTTCAAAACATCATAATTCTATTTCCATTTGTAGTTACAAAAAAGTAGAATATGAGCTGTAAAGTTTGATAGAAACTGTGGAGATCTTTCGATATATTATTATAATATTCACTCTATGTCTGTTCAAGATACCTCTTGAACATTATACCAAATGTCCACAAGGAACAGCTTGTTCCTTGTTTCCTAGTGGAAATAGCAGCCAAAGTCATATAGGCAAGGCTTGAAAGTATACAATGTTTTAAGTTGTCATAGAACAACAACAAAAAAAACTATGTAATGGAATAATTATGGAGACTAAACATTATAAACTGAAAATAAATAACTGTTTTCATTAGCTTAGATCCCTGAGATATATTTGTGTGTCAAGTACTGCCAAGGATGGGAAATTTTATTATACTTGTAAGCTATCAGGTTGGCCTGCCACAATTTTTGGTTGCCAACAGAAGACATGAAGCTCCTAGGTCAAAGAAAAAAACTTTATTACTCATTGTATTAACTGATACCAGAGTATTATCATTTAGGCCTATACTCCAATTCCCACAGGCAGATTAGAAAAGAGACAGATGCTATCCACACATGTAGTGGGTTACATTATTGGAGAGGCATTCTGAGCTTAGGAAACAGATCCTTTCTAATGGACAATAAGCATGAATGGCTCTTCTCCCATACATAGAATACATCATACATATTTATACACAACAATAAACAAACATGTTTTTGCTCCAGAAGAAGACACCATCTTCATCTTTCAAGGTTGTTCCCTATAAAACATTTTTAGGAAGAGTTCAGAACAAAGGCTAAGTTCCTCCACTAGCAAGATGTACAGAAATTTAAGAGACCTTTGGAGAAGTATCCCCAACAATATGTTAAATCAAGTCTTTTTAAGAATGGCTAATCATCAAGGCCACGTTAAAGCAAAATATGTATTATGCTGTACTAAAAATGTTTATATTTTAGATATTTATCATAATTGGAATTTGGGACAGTGGTGAGATTAAAAAAAATAAGACAGACCAGAATAGCATTTTAACTCAACAACTATTTATACAGACTTTACTAAGTAAAGGCTATTATCTAAGTCTTCAACAACTTCCATTTTCCAAAGCCAGTGGTCAATCCTATGTCTTTCTCTCACTTCATCACTCAGCAGCACTGATCAGTTGACTACCTCTCAATCTTGTAACACTTCCTTCTCTTGATTTCCAAGATGCTCCAGTATCCTGGCTTTTCTCTTACCTTATTGGTAGTTCCTCTTTAGGATACTTTGCTAATCTTGATTCATAGGACAAAACTGTAAATTTTAATGTGTCCTTAGATGAAATTTTTCTCCATCTCCTTTTTTCTAGATGATCTCATCTAGTCCCACAAATTAAAATCTAATCCATATTATAATTACCTAAATTGTCTCCAGCTAAAAACCCTGTCCAGATCACTGGCCAATTCTGTATTCATATTTCTCCTTGGATGTAATCGGAATGTCAAACTCAACATGTCCAAAACAGAATTCTTGATTTTCTTCAGCCCAACAAAATCAGTTTCTCCTCAATAACTTTCCATTTCAGTTAATGATACAAATATCTACTCAATCGTTCAGGCCCTAAACCCAAAAGTTATGTTTTATTTCTGTCTTGTTTCATATCCTTGACAAACAATCCATTGATAGATCATGTCAGCAATACCCCAACATATAACTGGCATCTCCTTGCCATCTTTAATATAATGTTTTTGTACTAGCTATAATGATTTTTTGCCTGTTCTACTACATTTGTTTCTTAAATGTTTTTACTCTTGCCTCACTGTGACTCATTCCTACATGGCAACCAAAGTAACTGTTTTTAAATGGCTTAACATTTTTTCAGGCTTGGATGGGCACGGTGGCTCATGCCTGTAATGCCAGCCATTTGAGAGGCT
The DNA here is from genome assembly GCF_037993035.2 of Macaca fascicularis. NCBI lineage: Eukaryota > Metazoa > Chordata > Mammalia > Primates > Cercopithecidae > Macaca > Macaca fascicularis. The sequence goes on from NC_088377.1 coordinate 138,906,749, forward strand.
GAAACAGGTGGATTGCTTGAGCCCAGGAGTTCAAGGCTGCAGTGAGCTATGATTTCATTATTGCACTTCAGTCTAGGTAACAGAGTGAGATTCTGTTAAAAAACAAAACAAAACTCCAGCTTCAAAATTTTCCAATGACATCTAAGTTTCAACAGAATAAAACTCAGCTTCCTACAGTGGCTCACAAGACTATGTAGATTGAGCTAATACTTGCTTCTGGGTCCTTTTAAATTCCATTTTCCCAAATATTCTCTGAACTTCATCCACACTGTCTTTTTTATTTCCTCAAGCACATCAAACTTTTCCCCATCTTGGATCCATTTCATTTGCTCTTCACTTTGCCTGGAATATTCTTCCCCCAGATTGCTGTATGGCTGTGTCTTTCTCATCAGTTAGATCTTGGTTCAATTTTATCTCAGAGAGATTTCTCAGATCTCCCACTCCTTCCAATTCAGCCACTCACTGTAGCAGACACTTTTCATTGCTTATTCTACAGTCACTGTTTGATGATAGGACCTTGGTATTATTCACGTCCCCTAGAAGAACAAGATCTTCAATGGAGACTGGACCCTTTCTAACCGCAAAGCAAGACGCTTGATAATTTTTGTTTGTTTTCGTTTTTATTGTTGTTGTTTTAGACTGAGTCTTGCTCTGTCACCAAGTTGGAGTACAGTGGCGTGATTTCAGCTCACTGCAATCCCCCGCTCCCCGGGTTCAAGCTATTCTTCTGCTTCTGCCTCCTGAGTAGCTGGGACTACAAACAAGTACCACCATGACGGGCTAATTTTCCTATTTTTAGTAGAGATGGGGTTTCATCATGTTGGCCAGGCTGGTCTCCAACTCCCAACCTCAAGTGACTTGCCTGCCTCAGCCACCCAAAATGCTGGAACTACAGGCATGAGCCACCCATGCCTGGCCAACATACTTAATTATTTTAAGGCATTCATCATTGTTTCAGACTATTAACAATTGATTGGTCTAGGAATAAACATGTTATATAATACAGAGGATGTTTTGAGTAGGGGCCAGGGCATTGTACTTCTAGAAAAATGTATCTCACTGCTTAAAAAGAATGCGGCCTTTCCTATCCCCAGGATATCATTGTCTGAAAATGACCACTGAGACTCTGCTATTTTGGAGTCCTCAGGATATCCAGGCAAAAAGGACTGGCCAACATGTTGGAAATGGCAAAGTGGAAATAACTTCTGTAAATGATGAAGTAAATGAGTTCTTGAATTACTTATCCTGGAACTCTTCTAACCACTAACTTTATGTTGTGTGAGATAATCAATATCCTTATTGACTAAAATTTTTGTTATTTTTTTATTTCTGTAACTTGAGAAAAGAAGCATCCTTACTGCTGTATTCAATATCCTATTGTCTTTTTTTTTCTTCTTAGCATTTTTCTCACTGAGGCCAGGGACCTTATCTGTCTTGTCTATCACTGTATATACAGCACTCAGAATATAGCACTTGGGCTTAGTGGGCACTCAGTAGATATTTTTATTTATTTATTTATTTATTTATTTATTTATTTATTTATTTATTTTTCTTTGAGATGGAGTTTCACTCTTGTCACCCAGACTGGAGTACAGTGGCATGATCTCAGTTCACTGAAACCTCCGCCTCCTGGGTTCAAGCAATTCCCCTGCCTCAGCCTCCTAACTAGCTGGTATTATAGGCGCCCGTGACCATGCCCAGCTAATTTTGTGTGTGTGTGTGTGTGTGTGTGTGTGTGTGTGTATTTTTAGTAGAGACGGTCTTGAACTCCTGACCTCGGGCGATCCGCCTGCCTCGGCCTCCGAAAGTGCTGGGATCACATGCATGAGCCACCGCACCTGGCCTGTAGATATTTTTAAATCAATGAATAAATGAGGCAAAAATCAATGTCCAAAAAAGCCTTTGGTATATTTAAAAGAATTTAATTTTTTCATACATCCTTGCACATGCAATAGGCATAATAATCCTTTAAACTATGTTAATATACTTTTATCTTTCATCTTTCTATGCCGTGTAATTCTCCCCATCAACTATTTTCTTTGTAGGGGCTTAGGGTTGTTAAAGAAAGAGAAAGAAGTACCTGCTCAGAAGTGTCCTACAGAACAAAAGCAGGATATTTTTTAGTGTCTTGCGAGACAATTGTCTAAACTCCGGGTAATTTTGAAAAAGAAAAGGATTTTCTAAATTCTTTAAACTGTCATTAGCATGCTAAGATCCCATCCTTCCCACCTGGAGTGCTCAGATCTGCAGCAAGGTAAAGAAAGGGTTTACCTTTAACAGGAGAACTTGAAAACCGATCAGATCTAAGCAATGTATTGCAAACATGATGAGATGCTATCATAGGTGTCCAGATCCCAGGGTACTGGATTCTATTGTCAAAAGGCAGATTTCCTTAGGAATTTTAAAAAGCAAGGTGACAGTGAGAAAAAGCAAGCAGATAGCGAGTAGAAGCAAGATGACAGTCCTAGAAGTAGCAGGGTACCATGGCAAGAATATGATAATGACTCTCCAATGCAGAAAGAAGGCTCTGCGGTACCAGCCTGATCACAGCATGGCTTTACTCTTCAATATGAGCTTGTCATCTGTGACATAAAGTTTATATGATCCTGGCAAAGAAGACCCTTCGTGATTTGGCCCCAGTGTTGCTCTTTTGTTTCATTTCCTACTACTACCACAAATATTCTCATCTTCATCCTAAAGGAGCGATCTCAAATTTTCCATGTTGCCTTGCTCATTTATAACTTTAAGCTTTACCTGGGAAATCCTCTCTCCTTCCCAATCCTATTAGTCCTTTTCACAAACTCCCATTCATTCTTCAACTCCTGGTTAAACTTTTTACCTTTTTTCCTAACCCCACGATCCTTGATTCTCCATATTTCCATTGCATCTTGAACGTCAGTCCATTATATATAATTAGTTGCTATTTCTATTGCATATGTCTTCCTATAGTGGACTTATTTCAGCACCTTAAAGGGGCACATATTGTTTGCTTGGTCTGGAAAACTGTCTATTTCTCTCTGGTGCTTCTCTATTGTGCAAGTATAACTCCTATTTTTCAATTAATCCTTGGCCTAAAATTCTTCTGGGAAACTTTTCTAGTCTCGTAAGATTAACAAGTGTCCCTATAAACACCCCCTCATCACACTCATCACACTTTGATTGAGTACTTATTTGCATGCCATTTGCCTCACTCTGAAAGAGTGAATGAATATCATCTATCTGCTAGACCTGTGCTGTCCAATGTAGCAGTCACTAACCACATGTGGGTAAGGAGCACTTGCAAGGAGCACATCCAAATTGAGATGTCCTATAACTGTAAAGTATGAACAGGATTTCCAAAAAGTGCGAGAAAGAAAGAATATAAAACATCACAATAATAATTTTTATATTGGTTCCATGTTGAAATGATAGAATCTTGGATATATTGAGATAAATAAAGTACAGTCAGTCTTCGATATTCATGGGTTCTACATCCATGGATTTAATGAACTGTGGATCTAGAATATCTGTACTGAACACATCCAGACCTTTTGTCCTTAACATTATTATTTAAACAACACAGTATAGCAACTATTTACATAGCATTTACATTGTGTTAGGTATTATAAGTAACTAGGAATAATTTAAAGTGTATAGGAGGAGGTTGGGCATAATGGCTCAGGCCTGTAATCTTAGCACTTTGAGAGGTGAAGGCAGGCGGATCACTTGAGGCCAACAGTTCAAGACCAGTCTGACGAACATGACAAAATTCTGTCTCTATTAAAAATACAAAAATTAGCCAGGTGTGGTGGTACATGCCTGTAATCCCAGCTACTTGGGTGGCTGAGGCAGCACAATCACTTGAGCCCAGGTGGTGGAGGTAGCAAAGAGCCGAAATTACACCACTGCACTCCAGCCTGGGTGACAGAGCAAGACTCTGTAAAAAACAAAAACAAAACAAAAAACAAATAAATTAAAATATGTACGAGGATATGCCTAAGTTATATGCAAATACTTTGAGAGTTGGGCATCTGTGGATTTTGGTGCCTGCGGAAAGTCCTGGAACTAAACTCCCATGGATGCTGAAGGACAACTAACTGTATATTAGTAAAATTAATTTTACTTCTTTCTGTTTACTCTTTTTAACCTGACATCAGAAAATTAAATGTTTTATATGTGCTACACATCATATTTTTATTAGACAGCGCTGCACTAGGTCATGGTCTTCAGGAGTCGTGCAAACATATTGTATTGATTCTGTAATACTTTATGGCCTCAAAAATGTGTACTAGATGAATAAATTAATAAATGGCTAGTAATCAGTAGAAAAATAGCTGCATCATTTAATTAGCAACAAGTGAAAACATTTGCAGAGGTTGTATGTTACTAATTCATCAAAGTGATTTTAGATCTATCATAAAAATATCCTCTTTGTGTATGCTTATAACATAGAAGAAATCAGGAAAAAAGAAACCAGACTGAAAACCTTATAATCGTAAAGCTTTCACTCTAAAAACATATATATACACACACACACACACACACATATATAGATTGTAACTCTGCTTTAATAAATCTTTTGGATTTTCATTTGAATCTGTTTGGGGGCAATTCTGAATGTGCCTGTCACAGGCAGATGCTTCTGTTCTCTAAGACTAGAGACATAGGATTCAGTAGGTGGTGGTGCAGATGGCAAAGAGAGGGTGGGGTGACATTTCAAACTGTGGGCGGGACTAATGCAAATTTGGCAGCCCAAATGGAATTTCTGTGGGCCTGACAATTTTTGCAAGACTTCTTGCTTCCCAAGCAATTTACATCTATCCACCCCCCACATTTTTATACATATATTTATTTATATGTGTGTGTGTATATATATGCATGTGTGTATATATACACTTGTGTGTACATATATAAATATATATAATATATATATAATATGTATATATAGAAAGAGAGAAAAGAGAGAGAGAAAGACTTTAACCCTCTCCATTGGGAATTTTGTGTATTGCATTATGAAAGACCAAAAGAGTCTCTCTCAAAATTTTGCTTATGGAATCAAACTATAATTCTAACATAGAAAACTAATGAAATTTCTGTCAAAAGTGATCTTAAATATAGTGAAATATATTTGTTTTTCATTGTGCATTTAATTATTAGAAACATATAAGTATGTACATATAGTTTTTAAAAAAAGAAAGTGTAAATTATTTAATCTGATTTTTTTAGCTCTTGCCATTGGAGTTGCACAGCCATAGAACACGAACTGCCTGAAACAAGTCAGCCTCCACACCAAATTCTGCCAGCATGACTCAATACCATTCCCAAGATATCAAGGTGGAGGAATTTAATCTCTGTATCCTTGGTCTCTAACCTTCCCGAAGAGAATCTCTTTCAGCTTGTCAACATCTTCACAGAGCAATCAGGTCAACAGAGATGATAAGTTTTCAGTTATCTAGCTATAACAGCCTACTGTGTTATAGCTTTTTTTTTTTAAGGTGCTTCAGCATGTAAGGGCCAATTATGTTGCTGGAACTTTTTTGAAATTATTACCTTCAATATTCTCATCTATTAAAGTTGTAATAAGATTGGAAGCTTTAAAGAAGAAAGTGTTAACTATGATAAACAACAACAACAACAACAACAAAGTTTTCAGGACCAGCAAAATGTTATAGACCCTCATGTCCTGAATTCCAAGTAGATTTCATTTTAAGTTTTTGCTAGGCAGAAAAAAGAGAGATACTATTTAGTGCAAATGAGTCTCTGGAGTAACCAAATTCTTATATATTGCTAGTTGGGATGTAGAACATGATAGTTACCATAGAAAATAGTCTAATATTATTAATATTTAGTAAAGTTGAGAATGCTCAACTATCCAACAATTCATTCGTTGGATTGTATCCTAAGGAAAATCTGAAACATGCAAACCAAAAAATAGGTATAAGAATGTTCACAGAAATACTGTTGATGACAGCACAGAATTAGGGACTACACAAAGACCTATTAGCAATAAAACTGATCAAAAGAATTGTGGTGAATTTATATGTTGGAATCCTAGTAAGCAATAAAAATGAATTATCTACAGCTAAAATTGGCATGGATCTACCTTGGAATCACAAGATAGAGGTGAAAATGCAACGTGGAAGACTATAAACAAGAAAAATTTTACGTACATAAAGTTTTAAGACATGCAACATTGAACAATCCATTGATTAAGAATACACACATAGGAGATAAAATGGTTATATATTTTTAAAATAGTGATAATGAGAAAGTTCAAGATATTAGTGAATTTATGGGAAATGAAGAGAGATGATGGAACCAGGACAAGGCAAGCAGGGGCTTCCAAGGTGTGCCGGTGATGCTTTATTTCCTAATCATTGTGGTAGATATGGGAGTGGTTGATTTATGACTATTTATTAAACCTTATAATCTGTATTAAATCTTATAATAAGTATTATTTTATATGCATCAAATATTACACTGAAAATAATTAAAAACAGTTCTAAAGAAGAGAAAGGAAGGAAGGGAGGGAGAAAGAAAGGAAAAACATGGAAAAATAAAAAGGGAAATAATAACTAAGAAAGACAATATGAAATCGTTAAGGAGTCTGAGCAAAATGGACATCCGAAAGGCAAAGTTGTAGAAAACAGAAAAATGTTGATCATGATGATACATACATTAACCATAACATTAAAATTATGATGATGGTGGTGGTGGTGGTGGTGGTGATGTCACGGTATCTAACAATTACGGAGTGGTTGTTATTTTCCAGATAATTTTTTTTTTTTTTTTTTTTTTTTTTTTTTTTTTTGAGACGGAGTCTCGTTCTGTAGCCCAGGCTGGAGTGCAGTGGCGAGATCTCAGCTCACTGCAAGCTCCGCCTCCCAGGTTTACGCCATTCTCCTGCCTCAGCCTCCCGAGTAGCTGGGACTGCAGGCGCCCGCCACCTCGCCCGGTTAGTTTTTTGTATTTTTTTGTAGAGATGGGGTTTCACGGTGTTAGCCAGGATGGTCTTGATCTCCTGACCTAGTGATCCGCCCATCTCGGCCTCCCAAAGTGCTGGGATTAAAGGCTTGAGCCACCGCGCCCGGCCCCAGATAATATTTTTAGTTTGCATCTATTAACTCATTTAAACATTACAATAATTTCATGGGATAGGTTTCACTACTATTCTTATTTTTTACATTACTAAACTGAAGCATATAAAATTCAAAAAAACTTGAAAATGTTACACTTTTGGTGCATAGCAGAGCAGAAATACTAATTCCATTCCAGACAGGCTGATTGCTTAACACCATGCTATCTAAAGTGTCCAAGAATCATGGTCCCCAGACAATGAGTGGTTGATTTTTCTGACCCTATCTCTCAAAGCCTCCATAAACCACCCTCAGTCCTTCCTAGAGTACAACTACATTGTTTATGGGGATTTTGCTGTTGTTTCAGGAGCTGTATAATTAAAAGTCTATCTGATTCTCTACTTTTACTTTTTAAGAAATTCTGCAGTTTTCTGCTTCTTCTCAAGAATAGTCATCCTTTATGAGATACTGAGCTTGGAACCTGTAGCAGAGGTATTGGGTCACTTTTATTAAATGTGTTTTCATGCATTACTGTTCTTAGTTCCCTCATATTCTTTCCAAAGAAACAGTCTTATGTGATGCACTGGATTTTCCATGCATCATGTAATATTTCATTAAAGAATAAAATAAAGTAATACCATGTTCCATATTTTTCAGCTCAGTCTTAATTGAAAACTGATGGGGGGCAGTGCCAAGGTTAGATATTTGCACACAGAGACAATTACATACTTACAAAGAGAAATTTTAAGAAACTGTACATTTCTCCAAAATGTCATTATATATTGTAACTATCTCTTTTTTCTCATATCATTGTGATGATCTTATTCTATGGAATTGTATATGCTTATTAATATTTTATTGTTCTAGTTAATAGAAGTCATCATAAAACAAAGTTATATATGACTCACCAAGTTGGGAAAAAAAGATCAGAATAATCATTGAAACTGAGTCACCTTCCTTTTATTACTCTGCCCCTTGATCCCACTTCTTGGGACAGTACTGGTTACTTCCTTCCCTGCTCAACTTTTTGTAGAACCAAAATCCTTACCTAAAAGTGTGAGTGATGATGTAAAAAGATCTAAAGGGTTTTGCAGAGCAATGTTATAGTGGAAGCATCACAGACTTCAAAGTCAGTGAACTCAGTTTATTTCCAGCTGCCATTTGGTAGCTGTGCTTTCCTAAACAAGTTTCTTAACTACTCTTTCACTCTCATCAAATTACTTAAATTTAGCTTCAATTTTCTCACTTGTATAAAGGGAATAAGACCGCTTTACAAGGTCATTGTGACAATTGAATGAGATGAAATATATAAAACATAAAATACAGTGCCTGACACAAGTAAGTGCTTGACAATTATTAGTTTCCTTCTCTTTCATGACCACAGTTAGAAGTTTTATCCCTCTTATGACTATATGCAGCATCAACATCTCTAAAATTATTTGGCTAAAAACACAACAAAGGACAAAATATCGTTTCAGTGTATACGAGCAGTATCAAATTCCCAGGTCCTCACCTGGGCAAATGTTAGGTATCCACAGATTTGATCACTGAGGGCTGGGTGTGGTGGTTCATATCTGTAATCCCAGCACTTTGGAAGGTCAAGGTGGGAGAATCACTTGAGCCTATGAGTTCCAGACCAACCTAGGCAATATAGCAAGACCTGATCTCTACAATCAAAAAATTAGCTGGGTGTGGTGGCGCATGCCTATAGTCCCAGCTATTCGGGAGGCTGTGGCAGAAGGATCACTTGAGCCCAGGAGTTCAAGGCTGCACTGAGCTATAATTGTGCCACTGCATTCCAGCCTGGGCAGTAGATTGGAGACTCTAGATTTGACCATCAATCACCGGACCCTGTCCAGTAATTTCAGTCTTGTCTATATTGCAACAATCATTGGTTGGAAGTTTTATATTTTTACAAGGTCTCACTCAACACATAGAGACCAAGGATCAAATCAACCTTGCTTGTGGTTGTTCCCTAAACTTGAGTCATAGTTATGCCAAGTGTTCTTCTGTTTTGTTTTAATACCTTTTACTCCTCGTTATGGTGACCAGATTCCTGGTCTCCCACTCTTTTTCTTCCCCCATCCCGATCCATTCTCCTCAGAACTGCAGAGGTAAGGTTTTAATTATACATATTTGATCATGTCATTCCCCTGTTAAGTCTTCCAAAGGTTTTCATTACCTGAAGATAAAATCTAAAATCCTAAATATGGTCTCCAAGATTCTGAATAAACTTTGCCTATTTCTTCATTTTGCAGCTTTGTTTTGAATCATTCCTCTTACTATTATAATAATTATCGTTATTTTATTATAAACTAAAGTCTAAGAACACTGATTTTTAAATATGTTTTTCTGGAATTTGACAAATTCTTACTTGTCTGGCTCTTTTTTTTTGCGGGACTATTTTCAAAATTGTCTCATTGTCTCTGGCATTTAGCAGTTAACTATAATGGGCTTAATTTGATCATGTCATTATGGTTTACTTTTTATTTATACTGAAATTTACAGTACTTCCCAAATTTCTGACATGGCCTCTCATCAGTTTTAGAAATTCTCAACCATTCTCTCCACTGCTGCGCCATTCTCTTTCATCCCCTTTCAAGACACCAATTACATGTTTGTTAGACCTTTTCATTCTTTCCAACAGGTTTATCACATACTTTTCTGTAATTTTCTTTTTTTCTCTCTTTAGTATAGTATAGTATGTTTTCCATAGACCTATATTCAAATTCCCTACTGTTTCACAAGGACAATCGGCTGTTAAATATACCCATTTCTTTAGCCCTAAAAGTTCTATTAGATTTTTTAAAATACTTTTCAACTCTCTGGCTAAATTTTCTACTTTTTAAATTTTTTTGTCCATATTTTTATCTCTTTTCTTGAACATCTTAATTATAATTATTTTGATGTTCTTGTCTGCTATTTCCACTAATTGGATTCCTATAAGTCCATTTTTGTTTTCTTATATTTTCTAAATGTTTGATCATATAATTCTGGTTTTTTTTTTTTTGGCATGTTTAGAATATGTGACTAACTGTTAGACATTGGGCATAAAAATCAATAGAGGTTTCAAATTATATTATCCTCCCCTTTCTTTCTCAAGGAAGATATACTGAAGCTGACGTCCTTAATATGATCAGTGACTTCTGGGTTAAGGTTTTGATAATATTTAGTCTACTTCTGGATTTCTTTTTTGCTGAGGGCATACAGAAGAATGAAATCTGGAGGCAGGGAACCTAAGGCCGATTCATTTTGACATCCTAGAACTAAATCAAAAGAAAGACCCCAACTTTTCACACCCGAGGAACAAAAAAACAGAGGCTACACCCTTTGAAGCCCTCTCCTTTCTGCATGGCAGATGAAAAATGGAAAGCACCTCTCACTGGTCCCCTCCTACAACCAATCAGTTTGGCCAGGGCCTAGTGTTTATTTGCATAGGGGTGTAACTTTGTAACTTCACTTTAGCCTCTAATTGGGCCCCTCCCACAAGCAATGAGATGTTTGCATAGGTTATAACTTTGTAACTTCATTCAGCCTCTGATTGGTTGCCTTCCACAACCAATCAGACTGGTTGTGGGCCACTCCTTCATTTACATAAGGTGTAAACCAAGTGACCAATGGGAAACCTCTAGAGTGTATTTACGCCCTGGAAAATTCTGTAGCCAGTGCTCTTGAGCCTCTTGCTGAAGACCACTGTCTCTGTGTGGAGTGTACTTTTGTTTAAATAAATCTGTGCTTTTATTGCTTCATTCTGTCATTGCTTTGTGCATTTTGTCCAATTCTTTGTTCAAAACGCCAAGAACCTGGACAACTCCTAGTCAAGACCCCCACCCCGTCCCCATTGGTAACACTAGGCCTTTTTTTTTGTTTGTTTGTTTGTTTTGTTTTTTTGGTGGAGTCTCGCTCTGTCGCCCAGGCTGGAGTGCAGTGGTGCAATCTTGGCTCGCTGCAAGCTGGGCCTCCCGAGTTCACGCCATTCTCCTGCCTCAGCCTCCAGAGTAGCTGGGACTGCAGGCGCCCGCCACCATGCCCAGATAATTTTTTTGTGTTTTTAGTCGAGACGGGGTTTCACTGTGTTAGCCAGAATGGTCTGGATTTGCTAACCTCGTGATCCGCCCACCGTGGCCTCCCAAAGTGCTGGGATTACAGGTGTGAGCCACGGCGCCCGGCCAACACTAGGGCTTTTAAAAGTATCTCTTAGCCCTTTTCATGAAAGGTCTAGAACCTTAATCCTTGTCCCCACAGCATGGTGAAACTATTGAAAACTTTGCTTTTTGGAATCTTTCTTCATAACCTGTTAAACTGCCCCTGTGTCCGGTACAATTCTCCAAGCCTCTCTTCTCTCAGGATCTTTGTCCCGCAGTTTCTTTCTTTTGCTTTTTTTTTACTTCAGCCTTGCAAGATCACTGAAATCTCTCCAGATACCTCTTTCCTCCAGCAGTGATCTTTTTGCCCAGGCAAAGCCGTATTCTCAGACCTTTGCTTAGGAATATTAGTGCATTTCTTTATAGTCATTTCTCCAAATCTCTGGACCCTTTACCCTGATTGATTTAACAGAACTTTGATGCCTTTAAATATTTTATGTGACTTTTCTAGTTGTTCTCAAAATAAACTTTGGTCTGCTGTAAGCTAATTCGTTCGATCATAATAAAGAATCTGCTTCAGTTTCACATGATTTTTCTTTCTTTTTTTTTTTTTTTTTTTTTTTTTTTTATAAAGACAGTGTCTCACACTGTTGCCCAGGCTGGAGTGCAGTGGCGCGATCTCAGCTCACTGCAAGCTCCGCCTCCCGGGTTCACTCCATTTTCCTGCCTCAGCCTCCCGAGTAGCTGGGACTACAGTCGCCCGCCACTACACCTGGCTAATTTTTTTTTGTATTTTTAGTGGAGACGGGGTTTCACCATGTTAGCCAGGATGGTCTCGATCTCCTGACCTCGTGACCCACCCGCCTCGGCTTCCCAAAGTGCTGGGATTATAGGCGTGAGCCACAGTGCCTGGCCGATTTTTCTTTTACTGGAATGTTTTTTACCCCACTCTTCACCTCGCTGTTAGTCCTCTTCTGGATATCTTCATTCAAGAAACTATTTACTAATTCTTCAATCAATATTAAGTTTTGCTATTGAACTGTTTCCTAGTACCTTATACTTGTCATCTATAACACTTCTCAATTTCTGTACTTAATTGGGTTATTTCCTCAACCCTTTTCCTCAACCAAATTTTAAGGTCCTCGAAGATAGGAACCATTGTACTAGGTGTAGGTGTGTGTGTGTGCGTGCTTGTGTGTGTGTCTGTGTGTGTGTGCTATTTCCTAGGGTCTGTTGCAGATCTTGGTAAATGGTAGGTTTGTGATCCTGACCTTTATCTTGGTCTCGCATTCAAGCACTCAGTTCTCTAACTAATCAATATTTTGTGCTTGATATTCCACTTGCCAGGATGTAGCATCACACCTCAAAGGCACTGGTTTTCTATCTTGGTTGAGGATATAGTCCTAGTGAGCAAATCCTTCATAAGTAAGAAAAATTAAAAAACACTCTGTCCCATATATGATAAGTATGTATTAGCAGCAAAGACAGCTAACTGTTGAACAACAGAAGTGTAGCTCTCTTCCCACAGTATAGAATTGACTGGCAAATCCATGCAAACAGACAGCACCATGTGATTAGTTCCTCCATTGAAATGTGAGCAAAAATTCTGTGAGTTGCTTTTATACAAAGTCACTTACAAAGAAGGCATTTCTTTTCTTCTCTGCCCTCTTCTGCAGATCACTCTGAGATTCAGGGAGCTTAGGGCCACAGGATTGATGGACTCTTTTTTCCACAAACAGTGACTTCTGGGTTAAGGTTTTGATAATATTTTGTCTATTTCTGGATTTCCCCTTTGCTGAGGGCATACACTACAGGGCTTTTATTTTTTGAGACAGTCTCATTATATTGTCCATGTTTGAGTGCAGTGGTGTGATCTTGGCTCACTGCAATCTCCGCAAAAACCCAATCTCTGGGTTTATGTGATTCTCGTGCCTCAGTCTCTCAAGTAGCTGGGACTACAGGCGCATGCCACCAAGCCTGGCTAATCTTTGTATTTTTAGAAACAGTGTTCTGCCATGTTGGCCAAACTGGTCTTGAACTCCTGGTCTCAAATGATCCACCCACCTCAGCCTCTCAAGTTGCTGGGATTACAGATGGGAGCCACTATACTCGGCCACTCTAAGGTCTTAAATGTATGTCTTAGCTCTTTCCATGAAAGGTCCAGAACTCTAATCCTTGTCCCGCAGCACAGAGAAACTCTTGAAAACTTTGCTATGCTTTTAGCATAACACACATCTGGATGAATCTCCACATCGTATGATTAATAGAGTGAGAAGTAAATGCCCATTTTGTTGAGCCATTAAAACACATTGGTTTATCTGTAACAACAGTTAACATTCTCAAACTAATACAGAAATTAATTCTTTGAACTGAGTGCTACCAGAACAAAAACCTAAAGTATGTGGTACTGGTTCAATGGTTAGGAGACAGTCTGCAAATAAATTGATGTATCAGACTAGAAAGTTGGAGACACATGTTATGGAGTGTCAAAACATTTGGTCAAATTGTCACCAGCAGAACTTAATAAGCCAACTATATCACTACCAAACCTATAACTCTGTCTAAAGAAAGAGATATTTAAAAAAAATCTATAATGAAGATACTGTGAGTTGCTTCATTCTTGTCTGACTTAATGAAGTGTTAAAGAGAAGGGTTCATGTAAGAATGGGATGAAAAGTTCAGCCCTATGATAAACATTAGTTTAAGAGTGTTTCATTCCCAAATAAGCTTATATTTTCAGATGGCTCTAAGGCAGCTAATATTAAAGAGAGAGAGAGAGGATAGTAAGAAAAAGATTCCTGAAGCCAAGTTGAGTATGATGTCTAGGACATAGCTTTTGAGTATGGTTATTGTAACTTGGTACTGAGAAAAGTAATTAGAAGCCTCTAAATCAAGCTTGTTCAACCTATGGCCCGTGGGCTGCATGTGGCTCAGGATGGCTTTGAAAGCAGCCTAACACAAATGAATAAAGTTTTTAAAAACATAATGAGTTTTGTTGCGATTTTTTATTTTAGCTCATCAGCTATTGTTAGTGTTAGTGTATTTTATCTGTGGCCCAAGAAGACAATTCTTCTTCCAATGTGGCCCAGGGAAGCCAAAAGATTGAACATCCCTGCTTTAAATTTTAAAACAATCCTATCTTTGAGAACTAAACACAACATGAGCCTGGCCTTAAAAAAAGGCTACAACTATATATATATGTATTTTTTTTCTCTATCCCCACAAATTTGCAATAATAGGGATTATAATCCAAAAATCTGTGTAGCTCCCAAGGAGGTTGCATTAGTTTCCTATTGCTGCTGCTATTATAAATCACTGAAAATATAGTGGTTTTAAACAACTCAAATGCATTATCTATTAGTTCCAGAGGTCAGAAATCCAAAATAGGTCTCACTGAGCTAAAACCAAAATGTCAGCAGGGCTGCATACCTTCTGGAGGCTCTAGGAGAGAATCTGTTTTCCTTGCTCTTCACAGCATCTAGACCACATTGCATTTCTTAGCTTGTGACCTTTTCATCTTAGAAGCTAGAGATGGAGGTCTGGTCTTTTTCAAGCTGCATCATTCTGCACTGACTTTCCGGCCTCTCTTTTCCACCTTCTGATTATACCAGCCCCCTACCCCGCCTAGATAATCCAGAATAATATTCCCATCTCAAGGTCAGGTAGCCACCTTAATTCCATCTACAATCCTAATTTTCCCTTGCTATATAATATGACACATTCACCGATACTAAGGATTCGGATGTAAACTTTTGTGAGGGGACTACTGTTCTGCCCACGAGAGTGGGAATATTTTTCACTGTCCACTTGAGAAGCAGTCACGGAGGATAATAGACAAAGACAAACCTCCCATAAATTGGAACCAGAGGCCATGAAAAGTAATAGATAAGAAAGTTAATCTCAGAGAGATAAGTCAAGATTTTGTAGAACTTCTTCAAAGTTAAGTTTTCCTCATCACATCTGAACAGCAAAATTTTGTCATTGCTGAGAAACAGTAAATTTTGTATTTATATACCATTGGTTCTTTTGCAAATGAGAACTGTGGCAGCAATCCTTTCACTGTCCAAATTTTATACTGCAGGTGTGTAGTAAGGGGATGGGCAGGAAACTTGTTCTTTAGATATCACAGGATCATGTGGGGCCCTACTTTGATGAAGTAGAGAGAGCTGTGCATTGCGTAGAGATCCTGGACATGGAGCTGGATAAAGTGATGGTGATATGGTTTGGCTCCATGTCTGCACTCAAATCAAATTATAAATCATGTTGAATTATAATTACCATTGCTGGGGGAGGGGCTTGGTGGGAGGTGATGGGATCATGGGGGTAGATTTCCCCCTTGCTGTTCTTGTGATAGTGAATGAGTTCTCACAAGATCTGTTTTGTTTTGTTTTTTTTGTTTTGTTTTGTTTTTTTGAGACAGAGTCTTGCTCTGTCACCCAGGCTGGAGTGCAGTGGCATGATCTCGGCTCGTTGCAACCCCCACCTCCTGGGTTCAAGTAATTCTTTTGCCTCAGTCTCCCAAGTAGCTGGGACTACAGGCGCACAACACCATGCCCGGCTAATTTTTTGTATTTTAGTGGAGACAGGGTTTCACCATGTTGCCCAGGCTGGTCTCCAACTCCTGAGCTCAGGCAATCCTCCTGCCTCGGTCTCCCAAAGTGCTGGGATTGTATAGCACTTTGGTAAGATGTGCTTGCTTCCCCTTCACTTTCCACCATGATTGTAAGTTTCATGAGCCTTCTCAGCCATGCTTCCTGTATACCCTGTGGAACTGCGAGTCAATTAAATCTTTTTTCTTTATAAATTACCCTGTCTCAGGTAGTTCTTTATAGCAACGTGAAAATGGACTAACATAATATAGATGCGATAGGCACTTCGCTTAGAAGGAAGAAGAATGTTCTATGTGTGGAAAGAAAGAAGCACCGACATTTGGTTGTCAGAGGATAGTCTATGGCAGAGACAACTAACTTGCCATCAAATTTATGGGAAGTTACTGCCCAGGCAGGAACTTCATTTGTCAACCTCTATTTGCATCTAGGTGAGGCTATATGACTGAGCAGTTTACCTCTAGAGAATGAGAGTAGAAGTGATATATTTCAAGCCAGTAAGAAGTGGATATTCCTTGTCCGGTTCCCCATTCTCCTTTTATCTGGATGCAAAGAACACTAAAGCCCTAGAGAGAAGGAGCCAGAAGAAGGAAAGAGCCTGGGTCCTTGAAATACCACTAGGAGAAATCTGCCTGTCGTCAAGCAAGCCTGCATGACTATATTATAGTAAGCAAAACCTATTTTTTTTCTGTGGTAAACCATTCATGTTTAAGGGTTTATTTGTCAAATAAATCAATGCTAACCTAATAAATAATTACTTACATAATCAGAAAAAAACTCAATCTTAAAAAAAAATTTAATCCTTTAGAATGTGTTAATTTTTCCCCTATTAAGATACCAAAACTTATAAAAACCATAGCATGAATGAATATAATTCATTCTGAGACTATATTAATCAGTGCTAAAATTTGTAGTTATTTAGGTACAGAAACATTATTTGCCTATTTTGTTCAGCAGTTTGTTAAATGTTCCTTTAAAGGTAAGTACTAGGTAAAATACATTGTTAGATATAATTTAGCATGATCCTCTATCAATTTTTATTTTTAAGGGTCTTGGTTACATTAAGGCATGTGTGGATTTAATCTTGTCAAATTACCTCCAAGAATGGAACTATTTTTGTATTAATGAGAAAAAAATGTAAAAACATATGACTGCAACTGTTTTATATAAGAGTGGTATAATTAGAACCAAATTCTATGGGTGATAACACTTGAAAATATTGAGCATATGATGACAAGAATTAACCCATTTAATTTTATAAATTATTACTAAAGTAGGTATGTCATTTCAAAGGCTTGATTTTCTTAACCTTATCAAGGTAGTTTAATAATGTTGATTGTATTTTAATCTAAACCCAATAATTGGCTTGCCAGTTCACATAATCTGTTTCTGAAAGTAATAGAGAATTATCTAATATTTACAGTCACGATGCAATGTTTCTTGTAAAGTAAAATATTGCATATATATGTGGCTTTGGAAATGGTTTTCAAAAGTCATTACATTTACAAAATTCTAATTGGAAATCACAAATGTCACAGTAACCCAATCCATGTATTTACCAGTGGCAGTCTTTGCACTAGTGCTCCTATCTGTTTATGCATATTAGTTGACATAACAGAAATAAAGAATTAAAGCATCTGTCTCCAGATGATACAGATTTCCTTGGGAAATTTAGAGAGTTAAAAGAAGAAGGACTAAGCACAGTGGCTCATGCCTGTAATCCCAGCACTCTGGGAGGCTGAGGCTGGTGGATCTCTTGAGCTCAGGAGTTTGAGACCAGCCTGAACAAAATGGCGAAATGCTGTCTCTACCAAAAAAAAAAAAAATACCCCAAAATTAGCCAGGCGTGGTGCTGCACACTTGTAGTCCCAGCTACTTGAGGGGCTGAGGCCGGAGGATCCTTTGAGCCCAGGAGGTTGAGGCTGCAATGAACTGTGTTCGTGACACTGCACTCCAATCTGAGCAACACAGGGAGATCCTATGGCAAAAAAATAAAATAAAAAAATAAAAAGAGGAAGACTGAATTACAATTCTGCACTTTCTCTATTGAATTATTTTTCTTTCCATACCACATTTTCTTTGGAGTACCCAGATTACTTTTCTGCCCAAAGCCCTAAGACCATTTCCTATTTTTAACTAAAGTAGTTTTGCTTATTTTTTTCCTTTTGTTCCCTGAAAGGATTCTGCAACCCATATGAAGCTCAGTCTTACTGGAAATCATCAAAATGCATGAAATTGTCTTTTAACGTCACATAAAGTAGACTTGGAAACATCTAAGACTGTTTTTAAAGTACTCAATATTTTCTTGCTGATTATTTTTCTTGGTAATTAGAAAAATATTTGCCTGGTAAGTTAAATAAAATATCTTAATCATTCCATTTTAGAGTGAAATATTTATATTAAATCAAATCTATACTGATTTTCTTACCCGAACCAAAATAACTTTTGGCTTAACAGAGCCTGGAAATCTCCTCCCCAGGTGATAAACTGATATTTGATAATGGTGCATTTGAATGCACCCAATAAAATAATGTGATAATAGGGTAACATAATATTCAACATAATAAGATTACTAACCCAACATAACATTGATAATAGAGTTTTAAACCAAATAGGTAAGAAGATGGTCTTGATGGGTACATGTTTTGGGAAGAATGTGGACTTTGACACACCCTGATTCTAACACTGAAGAGTAGACTTCCAACTTGGCTTCCCATGTTGCTGGAGCTCTTTTTGGCATATGTCAGTATCAGTGGCCTTTATACATGAAAGTGAGCAGCAGACCTGACAGGGGATTTAACTCAGAAAGTGGTGTTAAGAGTAACACCTGATGCTAACGCTCACTTCACTGAATCCCCATTCTCACCATGTGCCAAGATGATCTGCAGTGTTAGAAGCTTTGCTCTGAGTTTATTGAATTACAAATTTGTTTTCAGTGTATGATTTCCTTTTGTATATTTTTCTCCTTTTTTCTAGCCCACCTCCCATCATATCCCATTCGTAAACATTTATGTTATTAATAACATACATAAATGCAAGTGGTTCTTAAAGTATAGTCCCTTTACCAGCAGAATTAGTATCACTTTCAAATATATCAGACTTGTAAATTCTTGGGCCCCACCTAGACCTACTGAATCAGGGATTCAGGGCTTGGGCACTAGTCATCTGTGTTTTCACAGGTCTTCTAGGTGTTTATGGTATATGTTCAAGCTGGAGAACCACTAATATGTATGAGTGGGAGTGTAGCTTCAAAGTTACAACTAAAACCTTTTCCTGTCATCTTCTACCAGTAGCACTCGGTCCAGCCTCTGTCTCACTTTCCTGGTGCTGAATATGCCCTCTGAAACTGCGTAGAAGAAGATAAGCCCCCATCTCTATGAATCTACCCCTCCCAGGAATCAATCTTGGCTCTTAGGAGAATAATTAGAATTCATTTCAGTTACATTGAGCTTACTTTAAACAGATCCAATACCAAATTTTGGTTAATCTTTCTTGCATGTAATGCTTCTGGCTTGTTTACTTTCCTTTTTTCTTTCATTATATATTTATTGTGTGACTACTATGGCCCAGGTACTTGAATAAAGGCAACATTGTCTAGATTTGCAGTCTAGTCATTGCACTATGCATTTAAAGTGTATGATTAAATGGCTTTTAGTATATTTACAAAGTTATGCAACCATCTCCACTATCAATCCTAGAACATATTATTACTCCCAAAAGAAACCCCATACCTATTAGCAGTTACTCTCCATTTCCCCTAACACCCTACTCCTGTCCTAGGCAAACACTCATTGACTTTCTTCTCTATGGATTTGCCTGATTTGGGTATTTCATATAAATAGAATTATACAGTATGTGATCTTTCATCAGTGGCTCCTTTCACTGGACATGTTTTGAAGGTTTATTCATGTTGTAGCATGTATCGGTAACTCATTCATTTTTATTGACAAATAATATTCCATTGAATGAATACACCAATTTTATTTATCCGCTCATCAATTGATGAACATTTGACCTGTTTCTACTATGATGAATATTGCCACTATTAACATTTCATGTACATGTTTTTGTGTAAACCCATGTTTTTCTCTCTCTTTGGTAAATATCTAGGAGTTGAGTTGCTGAGTCACATGGTAACTCTACATTTAAGCTATTCCAAAACAGCTATGCCATTTTACATTCTCCCAAGCAATGTAATTTACAAGGGTTCTTGACTTGGAATTCTGGACATAAGTTTCAAGTTTAAAACATTTTTTTAAATAACAAAGGGCATCACATCCTAAGACTGGAAAATAAGTTGTCTCATATAAACATTTATATATAACATACAAACACACACATGTAACCCAATTTGTGGGTAGTAAGTAGAAATATATATATAACTTTATGAAGCACATGATTTCTATCATAATCTTTGGCTCTTAGTAAGTTAGCAACAAATGACTATATAATTAATCCAAAGTGAATAGGTGGTTGACCGAGAGAATAAATGTATAAATGAATGAATAAAGATATACAAGGAAGGCCAGGCATGGTGGCTCACACCTATAATCCCAGCACTTTGGGAGACCAAGATGGGTGGATCACTTGAGGCCAGGAGTTCAAGACCAGTCTGGCCAACATGGCAGAACCCTGTTTCTACTAAAAATACAAAAATTAGCTGAGTGTGGTGGCACACACCTGTAAAATCAGCTACTTGGGAGGCTGAGGTGGGAGAATCGCTTGAACCCGTGGGAGGCGGAGGTTGCAGTGAGTCAAGATCATGCCACGGCACTCCAAGCTGGGCAACAGAGCAATATTCTGTTTCAAAAAAGAAAAAAAAGAAAAAAAAGAAAAAGAAGATACACAACTAAATTTCTAGTTTGCATCAGGAAATATCATGAATTCTTTAGGTTTCTATACATTTACAAATGTGCTACATGTGTGAAACAAAGAATTTGGCTTTTTTTCTTAATGAAATACAGTAAATCACCCTTATGCTATTAATGAAAATAAATGACCATTAGCCCACATCAATCAAGTGATATTTCCAAGGTTATTAATTTACATATTATTTGAAGTCCACTAGACACCATGACTACAGTGGTGATTCTAGAACCAGTGACTGAAACTACGTAGAAATTTAAATGCATGCTCACGTTCCTAATTAAAATCTACATGAGAAAATACATCCTATGTTTCAAAATACAGATATAAAAATAGTCATTTGAAACAGATAAGTTGTTGATTGCCTGTGGATTACTGTTACTATTGTAGTTTTTAAAACTTATTTTACTTAAATTTTAAAGAATTCTCTTAAGAGAAAGCACAAAAATCAGGTAGTTGTTTTAATATCTCATTGAGAAATAAAATGACATATTCTTCACATATCTGTACATGTGAGGATTTAATAGAAAATGCCACAATGAAATGTATTTATAGATTTTATTGATTTGATTTTCCTGGTATTTCCTTTTTTAGATTTTTAAAGCTTATTTACTTGATCGAGGTGACAATGTTTTATTTCTATAAAATGTTTCTGTTTTTCTGATCTGCATTGAAAGGGAAAAAGAGTCAGTAGATGAAGGTGTCCTACTAAGGTACTGCTGTTTATGGAAGCAAAGTACACGAAGCAATAAATAGCTCTAGCCAGTGATTAAATGTAGAAGCACAGTCAATGTATCTTATGAATGCAAATGCCATTTACAGCTTCACATACTTCAATGTCATAAATACTATTTTCATTGTACAAGTAAAAAGACAACATAAAATAAACTCCATATATATACATAAATGATACAAATGGCACAAATAAAAACATAGGTATGTGTGCCAATCTAAATTATAATTTTATGTTTATATGAATCTATCACGTGAGAGCTAATGATTAATATTTTTTCATGTAAGTTTAAATACAAGTTTTTAATAGTGATTACGTGCTCAAGATAGACAATGTGTAGAAGAGAGACTAAGGTTTTATATATGGAAAAACCCTGTCATTAGGAATTAGTAAGACTTAAGGGTCAAAGTCATTAAAGTTTGCCTAATGTTAATGTTAAATTGAATTTCTATTTGGCACATGTCTACATAGCCAATACATGTAGGTCTCATCAAACCCAATCCCAGTTCAAATATTAATGGTTGATCTTTTTAAATAGGAGTGAAAATCTTTCTATAATACTAAAAGGCATTAGAATGTACACTTTAAATGCGTGAATTGGTATATATTATGTATAAAAACAATAAAGCTGTTAAAAAGAACAAATTAAAAAAAAACTATACCACAGCTTTATTCTAATTTTAAGAAAATTAAAAACTGAGGCTCAGGAAGGCTGAGTAACTCTGCCTAAATATCTGAACTACTAAATATTCAGAGCAGAAAGACCATATGGCACAGAGGTTGACAGTCAGGGTACCTATGGAAGTGTGCCTGGGCTCAAATCGTAGCTCTGCTCTTTGATAAATACCATAGCTAAGAGATATGCCTATGTCTAACACACCTCTCTGTATGTTAACATGGTTATCCTTAGTTACGGAGGAGTTTATATAATGATTAATTTTAAGAGCCAATAGAAAATCTGAGATCAGTAATTTGAGTATTTGACACAAGCCTAATATATGAATAAGTTCAAGTTTTCTTATTAAGAACAAACTGATGTAAAACATGGGGAGGAGCCCAAGACAGACGACACAGTCTGGGGATCCTGAACATTTTTTAAATGTGAACAGTTTTTCAGGTGAGAAGAAAATCATTGAAGCAGCTAAGTCACTGTTGCCCTTTCCTGTAATCCCATTTACACTTTACTATTGTTTGTGAATTTTTCTGAAAAAGGTATAGTGAGAAAAACGGGATTCTGAAAGTTGAAAATGTTAAAAATGTAGGTTAAAGTTCATGAGTAATTTACTAAAAAAATTTGTTATATACAAATCAGCACTTGATATGTAATATAGTTTTTCCTAGTTCATATAAATATTCTACATGTCAAGTGACTGGATTTGCAACTAACATTGAACGCATAGAGAATTTGCAAACTTATGTTACAGTAGTTGGATCTAATGTAATGCTTCAAATATCATTTACTTTTTTACTTAAAGGCCAGGCACGGTGGCTTACGTCTGTAATCCTAGCACTTTGGGAGACCAAGGCAGGTGGATCACTTGAAGCCAGGAGTTCGAGACCAGTCTGGCCAACATGGCAAAACCCAGTCTCTACAAAACAAACCAAAAATTAGCCGGGTGTAGTGGTGTGTGCCTGTAGTCTCAGCTACTCAAGAGGTCGAGGTGGGCGGATGACTTGAGCACAGGAGGTCAAGGCTGCAGTGAGCCTAGATCAAGCCACTGCACTCCAGACAGGGGCGACAGAGTGAGAACCTGTCTCTCTCTCACACACACACACACACACACACACAAAAGGCGGGGGGTGTTAAATCTTAACATCATGTAACCTGTTTTACTTTTAAATTAGAACAAAAACCTTGAATGATTATTTATATTTCTCGTAAAATCATGAGATTTGAAGATGATATATTTTTTTAGCAATACAAATTTCAGTTGATTGAATATTGAAGTAAATTGAGTTGCCCTACTCTTTGGTCTCATTTATGCTCCCAGTTTCTTTCAAGCAATTTTGGCCTTGACATTTCCATCTCTGGTTTCTTTCTTCTTTGCATTGTGTTTGTCTGCGTTATATGAACAAAGTCATCCTTGTTTCATATTGTTCCCTCCTTCATGTTTCCGTTGTTCTCTCCTCTAGATAATTTGTCTTTGCTTTCCCTACTTTTCTACTTCCTTTTCTCTTTATCACTACTACTACTACTAAAAAAAAAAAAGTCTCTCCTATGGTAATATGTTAAAGACAATAAAGACAATCAACTATTGCCTGTTGAAGAAGAAAAAGATCAAAAGAAGGGGTGGAGAAGGGGCGGAGTGAGTTGGCTGATTAACTTTGGGAAGAAAAGGAGAAACAGCAGAACTAGGTTCTGTTCCTGAACATTGATGTTAAGGCTTGAATTGAGGTGTGGACATGGTGTTGTAACTAGGTTTACTGTGACAGCTCATTGTTGATAAGTATTGTTGTTGCTGAAAGGGGAAAGTTTTATATATTTTAAGAAACAAATGAAGTTTAAAAGAAATGTATATTTAATCCAAAACATAGGAAATCTGAATGTACTGTAATAAGTCATTTGGAAAGCATTAGGTCTTGAATATGATGAATTTTCTGATAGTAACAGAGAAAAACACAAAGGTGACTGAATATACAGTCTTCCCAACCAAAACATGCTTGCCCTTGTTACAAATAATGACTGCTAATCATATGTGAAATGATAAAATTAAAGTTAAGATCATTATTAATGAGAGCTAAATGATTGTTATTCAATATAATAAACAAATATCCTCTCTTTGGAGTTATGTGATATTTTAAAGTTATGCATTTGACTGTCTGCTTTAAACTAACTGAATGTTAATCTGCCAGTATCTTGATAGTATAAAATATATCCACAAAAATGAACATCTTGGCAAAAGATAAGATTGATCTCTGTGTAACAGAAAGTCTTGTAGCAACACCCAGGTAATAAAAACACTCCACTTGAAACTCAAGACCCAGTTTACTGCTTTTGTTTGGACCATCTTTACCCAGGTTGGCAAATTTATTAAATCAATTCTTTTTTTCTAGATAGCTATGGACATTCTGAGAGAACCATATTATTAAAGAATGGGTCACCCTAGAGTAAAATTTCAAGAATTGTGGATAAGAAAAAATCAATATATATGAATTCCAACTCTATACAACACAAGCTGTCTTTAGAACAAAATGGTTTAAAATCCCTGTCCTTAAAGGCATGAAATGTTGAAATACTATTAATTTGATTATAAAAACGTGGTAAAAGCATTAGACAGATAACAACAATATTCTTCAGCTGATTAGATATCACAGTATTTTTTTCCCCTAAATTACCAGTAATCTTTAGGAATTATACTCCTCTACCTTGCACATGTTGAAGAAAATACTATTACTGGATAGCATTTGCTCTATGTGGATTGTCAAATATTCCCAAATGCAAAACTTTAATAAAAGTTTGTATCTCCCAGGTGTGATAGATAACAACAGGATCTCTATTTTATTCATGTATCAAAAGAATATAGTATTTTAATTGTAAGTTCACTAGTATGTCCAGATAGTCACGTATTCTTTGTGATAATGGTAGGCATTTAAATATCAATCTAAAACATGTGGCTACAAAAATAAAATGACTGCTGTCTTATTTTCTCTCCCATTTTCATTACTTCAGAGGAAGAAACCCCTAGCAACATCATATTATGGTGCTTCTATGGACACCCATCTAATAGACTATGTTATCTGTAGCCTACTATAATGAGTTATGTTATTCAGGAAGTCAATTTGATCCAAAACATATCTAAATTTTATAGAAAAATGCTAGGTTACAAAGGTGTTTCACTGTGTTTAAAGAATATAAAAAACCTAGTATTGGCTGGGTGCAGTGGCTCACGCCTGTAATTCCAGCACTTTGGGAGGCTGAGGTGGGCGGATCACTTGACGTCAGGAGTTTGAGACCAGCCTGATCAACATGGTGAAACCCCATCTTTACTAGAAATACAAAAAAAAAAAAAAAAAAAAAAAAAAAAAAATCAGCCAGGTATTGTGGCAGGCACCTGTAATTCTAGCTACTTGGGAGGCTGAGGTATGATAATCACTTGAACCCGGAAGGCAAAGGTTGCAGTGAGCCGAGATCACGCCATTTGCACTCCAGCCTGGGTGAAAGAGTGAGACCCTGTCTAAAAACAAAACAGAAACCCTAGTATCAGAAGAGTAATATAAATAGATGACCTTTCTCTTCCCCTCTCATGGCAGGCTGCATCCATAAAATTAAAAAAACTGGAGTTATTAGTTGTTCCTATTTCAGGTTTTACCATCTACTGCTTATTAATTACTTCCCATTGCATTTTCATTGTTAGTGAATATTTGGATAAATAACCAAATTATCTACTGCCCTTAGTCTATGTAGGCCTACATAAATGGATTCCATATACTTTTGTGCTGTCACAGTCACAAAACAAAAAAACCACAACTGCAACTCTCTGGAGTGAAGAAAGATCTTGCTATGAAATTCAGATTTTAGAGATGAATACAGTTTTGTTTTGTTTTGTTTAAATAGGAAGTCATGTTGTAGGTCCTGATTTTTTCTGAATGTGTTTGTTTAATGGAGGAAAAGGAGAGGAAGAGTAAAATAAAAAAGAAACCGAATGAAAAATTCTATGATTAGCAGAGATTCAAAATAAAATAACATTGAAGTTATTGCTTGAAGACATGATGGTATTTTAAAATATAACAGCTACTGTTTTCTAAATACTTAAACTAGCATAAGTTTGCCAATATGGGGATTCTGATGGACAAATAATAAACCTCCAATAAATACTTGTTTAATGTTACTTTGCGCCTCGTTAGAAAAGGTATTTCTTTCATCAGAAATTCAATGCCCTATCACTCAATAGCTGTATTACTTGGGTCAAGGAAATTTTTTTCTAAATAGTTGTCTTGTTCATAGAAAATATTTGACCTTGTTTCTTAGTTTAGGATAGTTTCTTTTCTAAGCTTTTCTTATTTTTTATTTTTTATGAAGGCTTCAATGTGCCACTTTACTTTAAAAATGCCAAATATAAACTCTTGACTTAAAAAATCACTGCACACTCTCTTAACCATTCTCCTGGGCATTGATACTTCTGAATTGCTTTCTTTCTTATTCCTGTCTCTTGAAAGTATTCCCCAAAGAGGTAAGATTGTTGACGCTTTATGTCCATTTGTCTTTAATTTTCGCTTTTTCTGGCACACATCTTTGTGTGCATGGAAGCATAGTACCATCTCAAATCACAAGATTTCTTGATTATGACTCTTAACAGTATGTCTGTCTCAGAGATGAGTCATATACACCTATATGCATACAAAGAAATAAGGCCCTTTGTCAAGGTTTTCACCTTAAGTTTTCTTAAGATGTGGAAAAAATATGAAAATTATTTCCTTTAATTTTTTTTTTTTGGCTATGGATAATTATTTTCCTTTTCAGTGTTTGGGTTTGTCTGTTTGTACATGAGCACAAAAAAGAGAGAGAAAGATAAAATAACTTCAATTAGGTTACTTTGTCTCAATTTCTCAGGCAAAATGTTGAAGAAATTAGATTTGCTTTACTGAATAAAATCACAGAAAAATATGTTTGTACATACACTCATACAAAACTACAATAAAAACATAATTTTATGCTGCCAATAATCATAGTATCACCTAAAATAAGGAAGAATAAACATTTCATGGCAATCAGGTTTTTATTGTTTTTTATTTACTCTTAGTTACTAAAAAATGAAATGCATATGAACAAATTAAACATATGAATTAACAATTGAGATTGAGCCAAAAGGTGCTAATCTCAAGTTTGTGGTAGGTAAAGGTCAGTGATTTGCATGAATTAAATCTCTTTAAACTTTGTTCTAGAAATGATTAAATGCAAAAATCTCCTGCAATACTTTACTAACTTACTTTCTAATTAAAATATTTCTTTTTAAATGAATAGTAGATATTGATTTGTGACTTCTTGCGCATTTATAACCTCTAATATATTTACTGTATTTACTGCACATTTACATCATTTACTATAACAGCTTAACATCAATCCTTATGATCTGTCAACATTTTATGTTGAATAGCAAATTTATCGTGATTAAGCAACATTTTATTAAGATTAATGGGATAAAATCTGATTTTAAGGGGATTTTCCGAAATAACAGAACTGAGCTGAAAAAATGCACCGTTATGGGTATAGTTAATCCAACAGAAACATAATGCTATGTTATGGAAATGGTCTTCTTTTAGCTGTCATACATTAAAAAAACCCACACATTTTGAATATCCTCAATAAAAAGGTTTAGATTGGTAAAAAGCAATTAATAGCAAACCTCACAACAGAGTTTTAAACAATGGTGTAGGCTCACAGTTGATAATCAACCCTTTCAGTAAGAATTGTAGAAGCAATATCTTTCCTCAACAGCTTCACATATTGGAGAACACAGTGCTTCATCAGAGTGATCCAAAGAAATTGAGATTTGGCTCAAAGGCCAACAAAGTTAATAATAAAAGCTGACTTACCTTCTCTACAAGCTTATTACATTCTTTTATTCTTTAAGCCCTTTCTCCTAAAGATATAAAATTGGAAACAATGTACCATAGTGGGAAGTCTGGAGTTGATGTTGAAATAATTGACAGAATATATAATAATGATATTTTTAGGTAGTGAGCGTATTATGATACCAACATATCACATAGACAATAATGGGCATCTAATTCTGCTCTTCTTCATCCTCATGCTGGGGAAGAATGTCTGCTTTTGAATTATTAAAAATGGAAGAAATGATGAATTTGACTATTTGCTTATCTAATTTTGGAGTGGAATGCTATCTTCAGTTATATAAAATATCCCTTCTGAGCTGTAGTTCTCAGTCCCATTACATCCCACTTCATCCCTCATTTGCGCAGCTCCTGCTGCCACAGTCTCCATGCCTAGCATAAAACAAACTAAGTTAAGTCACGGTGGGGTGCCTTTTGTGAGGCCACTCAGAGTAGAAAGAAAGAAACAAAGAGCCAGACAGAGATGCAGAGAACATAAAGAAAACAAATAAAGCATTAAAAAAGGAGAGATAAGTAGGAAGGAAAAACAATTCATGATGCTAAGCATCATAAAATCACACACGCTTTTAAAATCTGGTCAGTAGTTAATAGTAGTACTAGTATTATCAGTCTTTGTTTTGGGAGATTGCCTTCAGAGAGCTGGAAAATCCATTTCCGATTAATAAGGGTCTCTTTCTTTCAGAAGCTTCTCCTAGAAATAAGAACGGGCTAATTAAAAATCTGACAGTCACTCCGATACTTAACAGAATTTTTGCATATGCAGGATAGTCATCACAAATTGCATTCTCTGCACGTCATGTCAAAAGTATTCTCATACACTACTAGAGGGAGCTTAAGAATTTAAGGTGTGCAAGGATATATTTCCACCTTTGGCCCACCAGGGGCCCTTTGGATAGGAGTCTTGTGCTGGACAGGAAAGGCCTATTCGCAGACCTTGTTTTTTCAAGGAGAAAGCCCGCCACTGCTTCTCCTGAGTCTGGAGGTAAAACCAGTCCGACATTGCTACTCCCTAGCTCTCTCCCCCTCCCTTAATTCCTCCTCTACATTTCAGGCGCATTTCACAGAGTGCCACCTGTTCCTGCTGCTTACCCTTTTCATGCCTTCGCATTGACAAGAGTGAGCTCACCCTTCGGCAACCTTTGTCAGGCCGGGCAGACCAGTGGCCAGAGCAGGGCATTAGGACCCTTTTGGAGGCAGTCCCAACTGAGATGCTGCAAAGCCCTTCTTTTACTACTGTCCTCCCTAGATGCAGAATTCGTCCCTCCGCCCCTCTGTCCAGTGGAACCACAGGACTGGAAGATTTTACAGCGTCAGTACTTCTCTGTCAGTCCACAGCCCGGTGCCCGAGGCTCTGTCCTGGCCAGGTGAGCCGAGCAGTACCTGGGCGTGGGGCCGCTGGCACAAAGGACACCCGGCCCCGCCAGAGGCTATAACCTATGGCACACGCGGGCATATAGTGCCACCTGGTAGAGTCAACAGTGGTGCTTTAAAATGCAATACAAACCCCTCCTACATTTGTTGTCAAATCACTTCACGATTCCTAGGCAGGCAGTGGATTCTGCGCCTGGGAGTAGGGCTGGGGGGAACGCTGCCTGCATGTGCAAAAATAACTCCCGAAGACGCGAGCCAAGTCCTGGGTTGGAGCCTCTGCAGCCTGTGGATGCCCGCTGGGCGGCTGACCGTCCCCCGGGAGCCCCGCGGGGCTGCTCCGCTCCCCCTGCGCACGCCGGGCGGCGGGAGAGAGCCGGCGCCGACTTTGGGAGTTCCTGGCTGCCTTGTATGGAGGGCTGCTCCCGGCCCGTCTCCGCCCGACTGCTCTGACGCCCAGCCCTCCCGCTGCCCACCCCCAGCCGCCTCCCTCTGACTTGCCTGAGAAGCCAGACGGAGCCTCTCGCTTCCACAAGTCTCTCTGCCTGCCATTCCCCCATTCCTGCAGCCACCCCCACCCTCCAGCGCCGTCACCCCTCCTCCGCCCCCGCCCCCGCCTCCGCCTTCGCCTCGGCAATCGGGGGAATAAATCAGGGAGGAAACCGAGAGGGAGAGCGAGAGCGCGCGAGCGCCTGCGGGCTCGCCGAGGTCTGTTTCCAAAGTCGCCCTTGATGGCGGCGGAGGCAAGGCGGCCGCGGCGCGGAGCAACCGACGCGCGCTAGTGGGTCCGCCCGCCACCGCCCCTTCTCCGTCGCCCGCTCCCGCCCTCGCCGTCCTCCGCGCGGCTCCGCGCCTCGGGCCCCGGGCGCTGCCGGCCCTCCAGACGCCCGCGGTCCCGGCGGCGTGTGCTGCTCTTCCTCCGCCCGCGGTTTCCAGCGCCGCTCCTTCCCCCGCTTGGGCAGGGAGGGGGCATTGATCTTCGATCGCGAAGATGGCTGCTGGCTGCCTGCTGGCCTTGACTCTGACACTTTTCCAATCTTTGCTCATCGGCCCCTCGTCGGAGGAGCCGTTCCCTTCGGCCGTCACGTAAGTCGGCGGGCCGGGCAGGGAGCGCCGGCCGAGGGGCGCCGCGGGAGTCTGGGGTGGGGGTCGGTTCCCGAGTCGCGGGGCTTTTCCGCCCGTGGGGGTGGGGAGCGAGCGGCCGGGGAGCCGGGCTCGGATGCGGAGAGGCCGGGCGGGCGGTGCGCGCCGCCCGCCGCTGGAATGCGCCCCGAACCGGCGTCTCGGGCGCCTCCGCGGGGCCGGGCACGGGGACCGGCTGTCCCGGGAAGCGCCCGCCGACGACTTGCGGCGTCTCAGCCAGTCTCTAACGGGATTCTCTAGACTTCAGAGTTCAGCTGTACTGGGGAAAAAAGTTTCCAGCCAGCTCACCCGTTCTCATTCAACCCAGTTCAATAAAAAGTTATGTTTTGGTTGGGTAATTTACAAATAGGTAATTTCAGGCTTGCGGAGGTAGCGTGGACTTCTCCCGCACTTGGCCTCCGAGATGCTCTTTAATTGCTGTAGTGCCCAAACTCGTTTTATCCCACATTACTGGAAGCACTTGACAGCCTTCCAGTTAGACGCGTGCTGGCTCCCCGCGGCCGAGCGTGCTGTCCACGCAGGGGGCTCGCAGGTACTGGGACCGAGCGATCCAACCTCCCCAACCCCATTATTTGAAACATCTAAGTGTCGGCAGACACGCGGTCCCTGTTCTTCAAATGAATAGAGCCTGTTCTTTGAAGGAGGGACTGTTTCCAGTCTCCTGCAATTTTCTTTTATTTTTAACATTTCTAAAATAACTTTTAAAAACCTCGCTGCTGTTCTGGAAATAGAGGGCTTATAGGTAGCTATAGTCACACGACAGGAAGGGAATGAAAAATAATAATTCTCTCCTCTCTTAGGCAGCAAAATAGAATCAAACTCAGTGGCACATATAAATATATACATATTTCTTAATGCACCGAATAGCCTTCCCGGCTTTCTGGGAAAGCATTTATTTTGGTTCTTGAAGCTTCTTTAAAGCTTCTAAGGGTAGGTAATCTTAAGTGCATGAGTCACTTTAATGCATTTTACATAACAAAAACAAAGCCCAAGGTAGCTTTCCCGGTATTTATGCTGCTGGGAATTATTTGCTGTCCTTTGTTGGCTGAGTGCTGAATACAGTTTTTGGTGGAAAGTAACAGTGAATCTTTACCGGTTGAAACCCTGCGGCTATTATTTAAGATTCAGTTTTAAGTATTTATTACGTTAGGTGTCAGTGCAAGAATCTGGAGGATGCACATTCTATCCCTTAGAAGGGGAGTGTCTAATTTTTGTTGTCATTGATTTACAGTAATGTTCCTCTTTAGGTAATCTTTCATAAAACTGATTGCAGATCCTTTTTGTTATGAAGCAGAAGGGTAAATGCCATCTGGAGATCTTCGTTTAATTGGCAGGATGTTCCAGTCGGATATTTTTGAACATAAAAAGAATAAGAATCACCCTAAAGGGTGCTTCAGAATTATTTACTCTTGTTAAGGCATCACACTTCCATTTAATTTTTTAAGCCTTTTTGTTGCTTGGCCTGTAAAGTGAGAACTCAAGTGAGTCGCTTGCATTCTGTGTCAAATAAAGAAGTGGCTCTTTAAAAAACAGTCACTTTCTAAATGTGTTCCTATTACTCATTTTTACACTGTTGTTTTTAACTGACAATCTATCAATATTTTTGTCATGGGAGGGGATACATCATCATACCATTGGAGAAAGCTGCAACAAAATACAACCTTTTATTCCTCAACATACTATGGTAAAACATTAATGTAAAAATCCTTATTGTAAGAAGAACATCTGCAATAATGCTTTCCT
This sequence comes from Macaca fascicularis, assembly GCF_037993035.2. Classification (NCBI taxonomy): domain Eukaryota; kingdom Metazoa; phylum Chordata; class Mammalia; order Primates; family Cercopithecidae; genus Macaca; species Macaca fascicularis. The sequence goes on from NC_088377.1 coordinate 138,938,922, forward strand.
AAAATTATAAGTAAATCAATTTTCATGTTCAGAAATTTACTAGACAGGAAAGAGTATAAATAGTGGGCTAAAATGGGAAGTAGGACACCACAATTTCTTTTCTTTGAAAGGATCTGAAATTTTCTTAACAATGAAAATTCAAGATATTTTCAGATTATATAGGACATTGATTATTTCATGAATGAAATACTTAATGAAAGGTTTTGTGGAGCGAAGTCAATCTCCTGTAGGTAATCTTAGCAATATTTTTGGAAGCCTTCGGCATCTTCAGTTTTTCATTTGAAAAGTTAGTAACACTGTCTTCTGAGGAAAGAACTGATGGTTGACATTTGTACTTCATGTTAGATTTCTGAATAAACTTTATGAAACAAAAAAATGCAATTTTTTTTGCATGAAGATGTGGTGCCATTTGCTTTTCTTTAGAGAAGAGAATTCTTATGCACTGTGTAATCAGGACAAATCTCAAATCTTTGGGGAAACTTGAAATTTATAAAAAGTGAGTACTAAGATTGTAGTATCACTAAAGGCAAATCATTATGCTTCTGTATATAAATTTCTCTGGGAATCATTAATAAATATTTTTGGGTTTTTTTTGCCAATTTTATTTTTCAGAGAAAAAGTATAAGAAGTTTTTATCATCTGAAGAGGAAGAGCATGCCATCACACACTATAAAATTAATTATGCACTAATTGGAGTTGGATTTCAATTAGAATTAGTAATTCAAAGTTTTTTTTTTTTTAATGTAGAGTGTTTACATCTGTACGAAGGGCTTAAATTCTATTATGGTAAAACAAATAATGTGTCAGTCTAAGTATCTTCTTTCAATTTTTGCTGTCTGGTTTAACATACATTCTAATATAAATTTTTTTTAGATTAAAGTAGTAGTTAACCTGTTCTAAGAGTTAACACTAAAATAGATGTTTTTCAGGCAAGGAAATTTTGATACAATTATTTCTCTGGGTTAGGTGTTTCTTTTGGAAATGTTTGTCTCCCTATGGTGTGAAACATAAATACGTGATATGGTAGCAGCCACATAATGTGTATTGGTTGATATATAAATGGAAAATATATCATTTTTATGCTATAGTATGCACATGTACTGGTATTTTTAAAACGTAGCTTTCAAAAAGGGTAGTTGTCCTTTTTTCTAGAAATAATTTCTTGGCACATGTTGAAAGACTTCTATTTTAAAATTTAGAATTACATGTGTGATAGCCAGTATTATAATGTTAATTTAAATTTGTCCTTAATTTTAGAATCTATTTACAAATGCAATTAAAAAAATATATAGTTATAACTATTCATATTAAACTTTTATCTTAGTCATATCAAAATGCCAGTCTTCAATAATTGGCCGAGAGCCCATTGGTATACGGGGATTTTAATATAAAGTGTATAATATTATAAACATAAAACTAAGGATTATGGATCTCCACAGGAAATAAACATAAAATCTCATAAACGAATAGTACTTTTGGGTTTAATTACTTAGGATATAAATTTTTTTCTGTTATTAGAGAAATTTGTATTTAAGGCTATAAAGGAGAAATTTTGTATGTCAAGATATTGTAATGGATATCTATTCCATGCATTAGAAGTGACATAATTATTCTCACTTGAGGTCAGCAGTTTCTGTTTACATTTTACATACACAAGGAAATGTGCCATATGATCAATTATGAGATAAAATATTAAATGTAGAATAAAACCTGAAACAGTGAACATTAATAAACTTTTCTCAGGTCTTTAATTTTGTTTTCATTGTCTTAACCATATAACATTTATTATTCCACAGATGTATGTTTTAAAATATGCAACAATAGATATTCCATGTAAGTGTAATATTATGTTAAATTTATTAATGTTACACATCACTATATGTGTAGCTATTTGGATTGGCATTTGAATGAAAATTAAACAGACTGAAATGGATATAATTTTTGAAAAAATGTCAGAAAATACAAGAATCTAAGCATATTATGGTTTATTAAAGGGAAATAAAATGTACCTTTATTATCTTCCCCCCCATGGCTTTCATTAATATAATTTAATAAATATACATAAAATTTGAATATAAAGTAGGTGGTTCATTTTGACAATAGATAAGAGCTTTACAGTTTTTTTCTTCACAGCAACCTGACTGTGTAGACATCTTTCTGTTATGTCTCCAACACTGATAAAACTAACAATAAAATACTGTCCTCTCTAGGGTTTACACATAGTAAATTTTTACAAAAACATAACATATGGAAATTATTGTGTTAAAATTTAGTATATATATTTAGGAGTATATATTCGTAAACAATAATGCATTTAGAAATTTTACAAATAATTTTTACAATAGTGCGCATAACAAACTATTATTTAATTTACATATTCTCTGGAGTATCATTATATAAAGCACCTCTTCAGGTTTTTCTTGATTTCCCTATTCCTCTATGTAGATGCAAGTTTCCAAGAATTTCCTAGCACATGTCTTCAAGCTATTTATAACTTTAAATTGGAGATTTAAATGTGTAAAATAAAACATATCTTAGGCAAATCATGCTATTTGTTTATCTCATTTAATGTCTTACAGGTATGGATATAAACATTTCTAACATAGGTATACATAGCATTTGGGAAAAAAATCAGAATTTCAGTATTTCAAAAAAGTAACATTTTATTGTTATTAAAATGACAATGTTCCATCATTTCTATTAAAAGAGCTGTCTGTGGTAGTGTTTCAAAAAGCAGGTCAGCTGCTTTCCATGGGGAACAAACTTTGTTCTATTATATCACCTCCACATTTACTTAAGGCTTACAGTGTGCATCAAGCACTGTGTCACTAAGTGTGTCAACCAGTCTTTCTTTTCATGAACTATCTGTGAGCAGTACCACGACTGTTCCCAAGGCTTTCATACAGTTGCTTTCCAGTAAACTGGGAATGGGCTGTGATGGCCAACCATGTAGCTTACACATGGTTCATTTTTTTATGTGTGTGCACTGAAACATGTAAACGATTGCATCATATTGTTTACAGAGATGAGAGAAAAAGGCGATTGACCTCAATGTCAATTAAGTAAAAGTGGCAGCACTTTGTGAAAAAATACTATAATGCTTTTCCTTGAGAGTTCAAAATATTAACATCGCATAGATAACTTTCCTAGTTTGTGTCACTATATAGTATTCTATTAAGAGATAATATTGTATGTGTATGTCCACACATATTTTTAAAACTTTAAGTGAATTGATATAGTAGAAAAACCTCAGTAAGGTAAGTTTATTCACAAGTGTGCATACCTTAGGTCTTCTGTCAGTTCACAACTGTTTTCAGGGATTACATCTAACTTAATAACACCAGCATTTAAGAATAATTTGCCAAGACAATTAAATGAGATATTGCATACACAAGCAGCCGGAAAATGCTCAAGTCCTTTAGAGATGGGTTACTAACATAGTTGACAAGTAATTTAAAAAATGACTCTAAAGACAGTTTTGCCATCTTTTAAACAAAACAAGTATGAGAAAGAAACTACATTTGAAATGTTGGCACCTATTAAAAGTTCTTTACATACTAAGCAGTTTTATTTTTTTCATTTAGATAAGATATGCTTTGAATTTGTAAGAGTTAAACATATTTGGTAGTGTGATATTTTAGGAATGAAGGCAAATGTGCACAGGTTTAAAATTTTTATTTGTAAAAATATAAGCTCTTAAATATCCCTTCCTTGTAGGATTTACATCTTTTGTAGTAATTCAGTACATAGAGTCAGCTACTCTTAGCAGTTTTTAAAATTGAGTAAAGAAAGCAGTCATTGCTCCTTTGTATTTTGCCACTGTTTTGTACAGGTTATGAACAAGGAAAAGATTGACTTTGTGGCCTCAATAAACCGGCACACTTTTTATAGTTAATTTCAATAATTCAGAATTAGGCTGTTATATATAAAGCAATATTTGAAGTTCTCTTTGAATATGAATGTGGGATATTTCTGGCTAAATGTTATTTTAACATTTGCTTCTGCTGATTTTTTTAACCATATGCTCTGTGGATTTAAAAAATTAGGATACATTTAAAATTCTATATCATAAATGGAAGAACAACTTAAACTAGAACTGGTGGCAGTAGAAAATAATGGTGTTGGCCATTTTAAATGTTTCGGATTTGGGGATAATCTTACTGTCTATTTGAAGCTCATTTTTTTCTGAGTAATTAAAAATGCACTATGGTGGTTTCTTGGCAAATGATGAAAAGTAATTCCAGTGTTATTTTATTCAAATAATAAATTCTGTTTTCTCGCTCTTTAATACACATACATGCGTACAATTACTATTAACCATAACATTATTATTTACATATAACATCAAATCAAATGAAAAATTTAAAAATTTGTTTTTCTTAAGTTACCTGTGATCAGACCTCAGTTTCAGGTCCTTTTCACTTAAATCTGCACTCACTGTTTCAGGAGATTTCCTGTTATCAGACATTTCTCTGTAAGAGAAATTATTGAGGGATTTTGGTATACAGATAAACCTGTAATATGTAATCAACACATAACAAAATTGTCAAACAAGTCTAGAGAATTGTTTCTTTTGATATTTGCTCAATACCTTAGGGATAATTAGGGAAAAGAGGGGAAAGAGCTAATAAAATTTTTCTAAGGTGCATACTGTCAAACGATGTGAAGGGATGGTTAAATATTAATAATGCCATATTTTGAGAGTTACAAGAGGAATGGTACAATAAAATAAATGGGCTCAGGCAGAGTACAAAAATCTCTTGTTTTTAAAAAGTGATCAACAGGCATTGTGGTGAAAATACTTTGAGGAATGATGGATGTGTAAGTGGGGCAGAGAGAAGAGCCCTCAGATTTATGAGGTGCAACATTATATTAAAGATACTAAAGGTAGCAGTTGGTTATTTTTCTTAATTTCTTCTGTTTTCTTCATTTCCCATGTGAGCTTGGTTATATTGGAAATGCTGCTTCCTAAACTTAATAATCATTTTTAGAGACTTAAATATTCACATTTGGAAATTCACCTTAGAGACCAAGACAATAAAATTATCTAGATCTCAAAACATAAGTACTTAAAAATTTTTAGTTTTTATGAAATTCTGGGAAATGGTTTATTGGATAAGAAACACTAGTATAATCTTTAATTAAGAGCTTAAGTGCTAATCAACAAGAAAGAAATTCCATTAGTAAATTTTTTTCCATTAGATTACGAGAAAGAAATAACTTGCAGGTAAGCAGCCTTCTAGGTAGTATACTTAAAACTAGCCTTCTAAATAAATAGTATATTTTATTTTTGAAGTAGTTTTCATTTATGTTGCCTCTTTTAATATTTCTTGTTTCAAATATTTTTTAATACCAAATATAATTTAATTCAACAATTAATGCAATTATTATTATTGAGTGCAAATTACGTACTGCACTGAGCTACCTATTGAGAATACAAACTGAGGGAGAGAGTTCCTAAGGAAGACATTAGCAACTCCAAGCTGACTATGAAACACTGGGATACATCAGAGCATGACTAAGGAAAAAGTACATTGCACACTGAAGGGGCATGGTCTAAAGAAACATGGTATGTTCTTTGTTAGGCATTGGACTTGTCGATGGGAAATGATGTTGGTAGCTGTTGGCTTAAGTCTGGTGATAAATTTCTTGCCCCCTGACCCAAGGAGGAGATGGGCAGTGCTCATATTACATCGACATTAGCAATAGCCCTGTTCTGTGTACCAACACAAATTTGGTCTTCATCCTGTGTTGCTGTTGAGATTTTTAAATTAAAAAAAAAAAAGTAATAGGTTTGAATCATAATATGTAGAAAATGGATTAAGGAGGGCCAGTATATGAGGCAGAAGCTATGAGATTAGTTAGTATACCATTGCAGCATTCACTGAACTAGAGATGATGCCCAAGGTTTCAAAAAGATTAGTGTCAGTGAGAAGGTGAAGCAGGTTTAAAGTAGAAGTATAATTTCAGGACTTGGTGGTTGTGAGATTTCAGGAATCGGGAAGGGAAGAAGAATTGGAGATGTCGTTTAGATCTCTTAATTTTGTAGGCTAGAGAACAAGGAGGAATGCAGGTTGATGTTGTGAGGGTGGGAGCAGCTTGACTGTTGGACATTTGCAGTTTGCAGTGCATCTTGTAGATGTCTGTTAGGCCCTTAGAAATATGTATCTGGGCCGGGCGCGATGGCTCACACCTGTAATCCCAGCACTTTGGGAGGCCAAGGTGGGTAGATCATGAGGTCAGGAGATCGAGACAATCCTGGCTAACATGGTGAAACCCCATCTCTACTAAAAATACAAAAAAAAATTAGCCGGGTGTGATGGCATGCTCCTGTAGTCCCAGCCATTGAGGAGGCTGAGGCAGGAGAATCGCTTGAACCTGGGAGGCAGATGTTGCAGTGAGCCAAGATTGTGTCACTGCATGCCTGGGTGACAGAGTGAGACTCTGTGTTAAAAAGAAAAAAAATGTATCTAAAGAGAGTTTGGAGGCAAATTCAGAGAGCAATATCTTTGAAGGCAGAAGGAGGATTTTTTTTCCATTTATTTAACTCATATTTATCTGTAATCTAAGATAGCCACTGAATTTCAAAAGAAGGGCCTTGATTTACAGTTTCATTTTGTGGACAGTCAAACCAGATGACCCCTTTAAGGAAGGCATCAAGGCCACTGATGAAAGAGAGAAGTCTCATCATGTCAGGGACAGAAGCATGGTTTCAGTGGCTGGAGGAGTTGGTCAAGTTAAGAATATGGAGACAAGTGCAGTTTGTTCCTTCCAGGAATTTGGTGACATGAGGAAAGTGAGAGATAGTAAATTCAGAGGAAGACATTATCCTTAGCAAACTAACACAGGAACAGAAAACCAAATACCGCATGTTCTCACTTATAAAGGGGAGCAACATGATGAGAAAACATGGACACTTAGAGGGGATCAACACACACTGGGACCTTTCAGAGGGTAGGGGGTGGGAGGAGGGAGAGGATCAGGAAAAAATAACTAATGAGTACTAGGCTTAATGCCTGGCTGATGAAATCATCTGTACAACAAACCCCTATGATACCAGTTTACCTATGTAACAGACCTCCACTTGTACCCCTGAACTTAAAAATAAAAGTTAAGAAAAAATAATAAATAATGAAGAAGTTAATGTTAGGCCATTTGGGATTGTAAATTGTACAAAACCATAGAACTTTCGTAAACCAAAAAGAAATATTTTTAAATGATAGTGGAGCTGGATGATCCGTCATGGGAGTTCAGGTTAAGGATGTTCCAACAACTGCAGACAAAGGTGAGACTGCTGTCACGATAATCTCTCAAGTCATTTTCTGCTTCTCTTTGTGTCACTTGTTTCTTCTCTTTCTCTATAAGTTGGCACTATCTGCCTCCAGTGCTCGTGATATTGAATGGTTGTGAGGGATTATGTTTTCTCCTTTGAAGCTTTGAACCAACTTGAGTGTAGAATCCTAGTCCTAAAGATAACCTCCCAAAGAAGATGTGTTGATCGTCTGAATATGGGCCAGGTGGCCACTTACAGCCCATTTAATTGTGACCAGGAGATGGGATTTGGAAAAGAGACTCTGGTTGCCTGAGCTTGGGTTACTTCACCATATCTGGTCCAATCTTATTAGGAGGTATTACATTGTAAGAGGCCAGTTGCTATTACTGTGGATAGGGGAAGAGGTGATTCTCAGAAAAAGACTCTGGTGGGAAGGGTGGGGAAGGCTGTACAGACAACTAAATAAGTGTTACCAGAAGGGAGATTCCCATATCTCAGAGGGAGAAGACCAAATGTCAGAGAGATGAAAGCAATGAGATGCCATGATTGATGGATGAAAGTTCTGATAGAGGCAGGTGAGGAAGGGATCAATACTAAACACAGTGTCTTACAAAGTAACTTTTGAAATATGAAACAGCCTTGAGAAGTAAAGCAGATGGTTGGAATACAGGATAGATATAATTTTAATTTACCGGAGATGTTTTTACAGGAATGATTTAAATTACGTACTCCATTCTGGAGAAGGAATGACATAATTCAGAAATGTAATACATACACATTAGTGATATTCAAATTTTGAGAGGCATGGACTAGAGTTTTTCTTCCAGTGGTAGTAACAAGACTCCAGTTTGCCACTATATTACCTTTGGACACAGCAACATTTGGTTCTCACTTGTCTTTATTTTTCGTTTACTTCTTTCCTAGGAGAGATTATCATCTTAATGATTCATGTAGTTTTATAACATGTTATTAGATTTTTTTTTTTTTTTGAGATGACATCTCACTGTGTCACCCAGGCTGGAGTGCAGTGGTGTGATCTCAACTCATTGCGATCTCTGCCTCCTGGGTTCAAGCGATTCTCCTGTCTCAGCCTCCTGAGTAACTGGGACTACAGGCGCACACCACCACACCCGGCTAGGTTTTGTATTTTTAGTAGAGATGGGGTTTCACCATATTGGTCAGGCTGGTCTCAAACTCCTGACTTCAGGTGATCCACCCGCCTTGGCCTCCCAAATTGCTGGGATTACAGATGTGAACCACCATGCCTGGCCAATGTCATTAGATTTTAAAAGTGTGTAGTGCTTGTGGTAGAAAGATCTTCCAGTAATATCATTGAAAAACAGATAAAAGAGCAGATCGTTATTTGCTTTGACAATTTAGCATTACTTATTCATAGATTTTCAGCAGATAGTAGTGCTTTACTGCCCAACTCTATTGGTGCTTCCTGCCCTCAGTAGAGGGGAAAAGTTTTGGTTGAAACAGATCCTTGTCAAGAAAACAAAATAATAAACTCTAGAAGATAAAAAACCACTGGAAGTTGGGCGAGGGCTCGCTTGTAGGCTCAGCTGTTAGGGAGGCTGAGGAAGGAAGATCGCTTGAGCCCAGGAGTTCAAATCTTGCCTGGGCAACATAGGGAGGCTTGTCTCCAAACAAATAAACAAAAAACTGACAGAATATCCCCGCAAAGTGTATCCCTGGTTAACCCTCACTGAGGCATCTCAGGTCTCCCGAAGGTCTGGAAATTACTGGCAGTTGCCATCACGGCAGTTCCCTGAGTTTCCAGGATGAATGAATGAATGGTTAGGACTGCAAATGCCAGCGGATCTGAGAATCAATCTTCCTCTCATTGGTACCGTTGCAGTGTGGAAAAACCACTCTTGTGGTTTGTGGCAAGAGATGAGAAGAGTTAGGGTGGGCTATTTATTTCCCTTTTGTGACTTTGCTCTTTTTTCTCTCCCATAGATATTCACAGTTTGAAGTAATTTTGGTGTCTCTACCTGCAGTGTCTGAACAGTAATAATGACTACCAATCATCCTTCAGTTACAATAATATTGTTTTCTGACATTTTTCCTTCTGTATGCCAGGCACTATTAATTAGTACTCTCCTTTTTTTTTTTTTTTTTTTTTTTTTTTTTTTTTTTTTTTGAGACAGAGTCTTGCTCTGTCACCCATAGACACATAGAGGGGATCAACACTGGGAACTTTCAGAGGGTGGAGGGTGGGAGGAGGGAGAGGATCAGGAAAAAATAATTAATGAGTACTGGCTTAATGCCTGGCTGATGAAATAATGTGTATAACAAACCCATACGACACAAGTTTACCTATGTTACCTACCTCCACTTGTACCGCTGAATTTAAAAATAAAAGTTAAGAAAAAATAAATAATGAATCATAAATTCATAATTAATAATGAACAAGTTATTTCTTTATTCACTCCAAGAGTAGAGTGGCGTGATCTTGGCTCACTGCAACCTCTGCCTCCCGGGTTCAAGTGATTCTCCTGCCTCAGCCTTCCTAGTAGCTGGGATTACAGGTGTGCACCACCACGCCTGGCTAATTTTTGTATTTTTAGTAGAGATAGGGTTTCACCATGTTGACCAGGCTGGTCTCAAACGCCTGACCTCAGTAATCCAACCACCTCAGCCTCACAAAGTGCTGGGATTACAGGCGCGAACCACTGTGCCTGGCCTCATGTTTTTTAATCCATCTAGCCTTCAAGCCAATCCTCTGAGATAAGTAGTATTATTATCTCTGTTTTGTAAATGCGGGAACAAGTTTAGGGTATGAAGAACTTTTCTGAATTTCCTTAGGAGTTCAAATTTGATCTCAAGCAGCTCAATTCTAGATTCCTACACTTACCTGCTGAACGTTGCTGCCCTTTGCAGGAGCTTTGAGGTCTTATATATGATCTCGCCTGACTGTATATTCCAGCAATAAGATTGAGAGAGAGGAGTCATGTAAAGTAGGGCAGAACTAACTCTCAGCCTTGATTTCTCTGTCTGTAGAACAAGGATAGTATTTTTTCTTCCTGCATCCAATGTTACCGTGAAGATTAAATAAAAGAATGCGTGGGGAACTTTAAAGGATTGTTTAATAGCCAGGCTTCATTATGTGTGCCTTGTGTGGTTTTTCTGCCTTTAAGAGATCATGAATTGATGACTATGGATTAGTGAGCTAGATTATTGTGCTAATATATAACCATTTGGGCCATGAGAAAAACTTAAAATGAATGGAAAAAGGGATGCTTAGCAGGTCTTAAAAACGTCTCTTCCTAAAACCTGTGTAGCCTTTCATTATAAAAGGGAAAGGGAAAGAGATGCAGTGGAGTGTAAGTGAAATAGGGTGGGTGAACTGTTCCATCCCTAGGTTAAGGACAAAACCAGTGTCCTAAAAGAGACCATGAAGAAAGCAGAACCACAAAGCATTTGATGTGCTTTGTTGTGACAATTCAGCCAGCACCTGTTGTAGGAGAACTGTGCCACAGAGTGTGAATCTATTTTTAAAAGTCATAGCTTTACCACCAATATCCTCTCATTGTCAAAGATGTGAGTTTTTAGCCTCAAAACAGAATATCTGAAAGTTAATAATGCAATCTATCCGGGATGTTTATAGAAATGATTCTGGACTACCCTACAAATTGAGTGAGTGCAGGATAGTAAAATCAAGACCAGTTGCATTTTTCGCAACCAATACAGAAGTTGGCAAAAATCTGCCAAAAGCGTACGGAAAAAGGCCAGCTTTTACTTGACTCATCCAACTGATGGTTAGTTACACTCATTTAACTCTAGCCCTTCACTTTGCAATATAAATGGAGTTAAGCCTCTCATAAATGCTGTTTTTTTGTTGGCAGAAATCAAGCACTGAAATAAAATTTCTGGTGCAAATTTGGAATTGATTTATGGATAAAAGAGATGTTTTAGATTAACCAATACATTAATACTATGACTAATGATTACAACTTGATGATAACCATTGAAGCAGGAAGTTTTCGATGCCAGCAACCTGGCTTTTGTTTTGTTTTGTTTTTGTTTTTTTGAGATGGAGTCTCTCTCTATCACCCAGGTTGGAGTGCAATGACCTGATCTCAGCTCACTGCAACCTCCGCCTCCTGGGTTCAAGCAATTCTGCCTCAGCCTCCCAAGTAGCTGGGATTACAGGTACCTACCACCATACCTGGCTAATTTTTTTTTGTATTCTGAGTAGAGACGGGGTTCACCGTATTGGCCAGGCTGGTCTCAGACTCCTGACCTCAGGTGATCTGCCCACCTCGGCTTCCCAAGTGTTAGGATTACAGGCGTGAGCCACCGTGCCTGGCCAACATGGCCTTTTTATAGCAGTCATTTTGACATTTGCCACAGAAAAGAATGTGTAAAATTTTTATGATGTTTGCCACTTTAAAAATACCACCCTGTCTTTGTCATGACATTTTATTAGAATTGACTTAAATTTACATCTGCAAAAATGTTGGGGGACTTGAACAAATGGGCCATATGAAGCCTGAGGAAGATGGGCACAATGGAGGCTGTGCAGATTGCTCTAAATTAAACATATTAGCTGCTTGGCTGTCTGTCCAAACACCTGATTTTCCTGTCGATGTAAGTGTAGAAATTGGCATTAATTTTTATGAGGTGAAATTTTATTGTGCATGGATAGCTTAGTTCCCAGAGGATTGACACATGGGTTTCAAGGTCTACTGGTGAGTAATTGTTTAAAATTTATATTTTTCTTCGATAGTAATAAATAAACATAGGGGAATGGTAACTCATCACAGACCAAACCATGCGTGATAATTATATGAGGTCATTCATCTCCTTAAATTATCAGATGTGACACAACCTGTGTGGCATCTGAAGGCCAGCTGAGTCCCGGTTGTACATGATTGTGACAGAGGAGCCATTTGAAGGTTGCAAGTCTTGGATTTCGTCCTACCCCTTTTGGGTTTTTCCACATGTGAAGTGAATTGGCTCCTGGATTCTATTCTTGTAATATGCACAGGGAACCAAAACCTGGGGTCAGCAGGCTACTCAGAATCGGTTTTTATTTTCCTTCTTCCTTCTGTTGCCTCTGTATATCTACCCTAATTGCAGAGAAACGCATACATCAGTCACGTACACCGATATATACATATTTATATGTGTGTACATATAATAAACATTACACAATATATGAACATCAAATATATATTATAATGATTTATATCAAGTGAAAGTTATAAGATATGAAGAAAATATATATGCAGATTCAGATGTGCTACATGTATGTAGAATATATATATTTAGAAAACATTATAAAACCTGAAAATGCTTTGTAGTATCCAGAAATGCCATCATCCATGGGAAGATTGTAAATTTATTAGGAGTAACTGAAACATCAAAATGGATGTGATATATAACTGCTGATTATTGTTTTAATTTTTTGTCCTATCTGAAGCCTGTGATCTACTTTTTCACATCTTCAAACACACAGTGGTTGTGTATTACTCTACTAACTCCCAAAAGTTGCTAAGTTGATAGATACTTAAGTAAAGCCAGAACCTTATGAGTCTATGCTATGGTAGTTCAGAGGACTCAAGGTGGGCAGTCTGGTATGGTGGGAATGTTCAGGATTTTGAGTCAGAGAATCCCAAGGTTGAACCTTGCTGCTCATATAGCCTGTGTGATCTTGGAAAGTTAATTTTCTTTCAATTTCATTTCATATTCTGTAAAAGAGTGTCATACACCATACCTTTTAGGGGAAATTGTAAGGCTTAAATGATAGGCCATCTATGTATATTCCACTGAATTTATTGAGCAAAGAGTAAAAAGTGTTAGTTCCTTCATCTTTTCTTATTCTAATGTGGAGCCATTAGAACTAGACATTTTTTCTTGATTTTCTAATCTACTCCTGGAGTAATCTATGGAGATTAGTAAAGATTACTATTTTCTCTTATGCTTTTCATATTTATCTCATTAGAGCACTAGGGGAAAATCTCTGGAATGGGAGTAGGAAAGGGAGGACCAAGTCAAAAAATAAATAAATAAATTGCACCAGATTGTTCCTTGCTTGTCATCCTGAGGTTATGTTTAAGATTTTTTATGCTATGTGTCATGACTTTTGTCTGAAGCTGAAGATGGCAGTTTGTTCCATATCCTTTCTGTTTACTAAATCAGTACAGATTCCTGTCAAGTTACACAGGTCTCCTATAATTTTTTTTTTTTTTTTTTTTTTGAGAGGGAGTCTCACGCTGTTGCCCAGGCTGGAGTGCAGTGGCGCGATCTCGGCTCACTGCAAGCTCTGCCTCCTGGGTTCACGCCATTCTCCTGCCT